>NC_088226.1:64517010-65117010 GCF_036934945.1 Oncorhynchus masou masou | reverse complement strand
CTATACAGTACCCAAGCTACGTGCTATACAGTAGACAAGCTACGTGCTATACAGTAGACAAGCTTCGTGCTATACAGTACACAAGCTTCGTGCTATACAGTACACAAGCTACGTGCTATACAGTACACAAGCTACGTGCTATACAGTACACAAGCTACGTGCTATACAGTACACAAGCTACGTGCTATACAGTACACAAGCCACGTGCTATACAGCAGACAAGCTTAGGTGCTATACAGTACCCAAGCTACGTGCTATACAGTAGACAAGCTACGTGCTATACAGTAGACAAGCTTCGTGCTATACAGCAGACAAGCTTCGTGCTATACAGTAGACAAGCTTAGGTGCTATACAGTACCCAAGCTTCGTGCTATACAGTAGACAAGCTTCGTGCTATACAGTAGACAAGCTTCGTGCTATACAGTAGACAAGCTTCGTGCTATACAGTAGACAAGCTTCGTGCTATACAGTAGACAAGCTTCGTGCTATACAGTAGACAAGCTACGTGCTATACAGTAGACAAGCTACGTGCTATACAGTAGACAAGCTACGTGCTATACAGTAGACAAGCTACGTGCTATACAGTAGACAAGCTTCGTGCTATACAGTAGACAAGCTTCGTGCTATACAGTAGACAAGCTTCGTGCTATACAGTAGACAAGCTTTGTGCTATACAGTAGACAAGCTTCGTGCTATACAGTAGACAAGCTACGTGCTATACAGTAGACAAGCTACGTGCTATACAGTAGACAAGCTTCGTGCTATACAGTAGACAAGCTTCGTGCTATACAGTACCCAAGCTTTGTGCTATACAGTACCCAAGCTTCGTGCTATACAGTAGACAAGCTTCGTGCTATACAGTAGACAAGCTTCGTGCTATACAGTAGACAAGCTTCGTGCTATACAGTAGACAAGCTTCGTGCTATACAGTAGACAAGCTTCGTGCTATACAGTAGACAAGCTTCGTGCTATACAGTAGACAAGCTTCGTGCTATACAGTA
This sequence comes from Oncorhynchus masou masou, assembly GCF_036934945.1. Classification (NCBI taxonomy): domain Eukaryota; kingdom Metazoa; phylum Chordata; class Actinopteri; order Salmoniformes; family Salmonidae; genus Oncorhynchus; species Oncorhynchus masou. The sequence goes on along the minus strand of NC_088226.1, from coordinate 65,116,009 downwards.
GACAAGCTACGTGCTATACAGTACACAAGCTTCGTGCTATACAGTAGACATGCTCTTGATTCTATCATCCAGTTTCAGTATGTATGTGTCTGCTATTTACTATGTGGTGACAATACTTGAAGAGTTTGACATGCTATTGACTCATGCGTCAGTAAACTGACAGATGTTTAGTGCTGATGTTCGTCAGTAAAGCAAAGGATACGGTTTGATCTCTTATGGGCGCAGGGAGGGAGGGAGGGAATGGGTAGGATCACCTGCCCTGCGTCCCCAAATGGCACCCTATTCCCTACACAATGGGTTCTGATCAAAAGTGGTGCCCTATAAAGGGAATAGGGTGCCATTTAGGACACACCCCTGGGTTTACAGTGGTGAAAGGCTGTGGTGTCCCATGGTTACTGATCAGTTACAGTGAGATGGATTCCCTATCGTTCGACGGTGTGTCATCTTCAATCCTTGTCGGGCCACCTGTTGATGGGGCGGACATGATTTACCTCTTTGGAGCTGTGCATGTCTGTGTGTGTGTGTGTGTGTGTGTGTGTGTGTGTGTGTGTGTGTGTGTGTGTGTGTGTGTGTGTGAGTGAGTGAGAAAGAACCACTGTGTGTGAGTGTGTGTGCTCTCCTGTTCTCTGGAAAAGAGAGGGAGATATGGAGAGAAGGAAAGAGTGAGGAATGCCTGTTCACTATCACCTGGCTTTGAGCAGTAGCCTGTTCACTAGCACCTGGCTTTGAGCAGTAGCCTGTTCACTAGCACCTGGCTTTGAGCAGTAGCCTGTTCACTAGCACCTGGCTTTGAGCAGTAGCCTGTTCACTATCACCTGGCTTTGAGCAGTAGCCTGTTCACTATCACCTGGCTTTGAGCAGTAGCCTGTTCACTATCACCTGTCTTTGAGCAGTAGCCTGTTCACTATCACCTGTCTTTGAGCAGTAGCCTGTTCACTAGCACCTGGCTTTGAGCAGTAGCCTGTTCACTAGCACCTGGCTTTGAGCAGTAGCCTCTTCACTAGCACCTGGCTTTGAGCAGTAGCCTGTTCACTAGCACCTGGCTTTGAGCAGTAGCCTGTTCACTAGCACCTGGCTTTGAGCAGTAGCCTGTTCACTATCACCTGTCTTTGAGCAGTAGCCTGTTCACTATCACCTGTCTTTGAGCAGTAGCCTGTTCACTAGCACCTGTCTTTGAGCAGTAGCCTGTTCACTAGCACCTGGCTTTGAGCAGTAGCCTGTTCACTAGCACCTGGCTTTGAGCAGTAGCCTGTTCACTAGCACCTGGCTTTGAGCAGTAGCCTTAAAGGGATATGGAGAAGTCAGAGCAGCCACTTAGAGTAGGGGGAGGGGGTGTTCTGTCGTTGTCACAGTAGAGCCTGGAGAGAAGACCCTGAGCTTGTTATGTTGAGATACCGGCACACGCACACACCATGCACTTGACACACATACACACACCTTGCCTGTCACACTCAGCCCCACCTGCACCATTCCATTAGACATGTGCAGTCCAAGTGTAACTATGTCAGATCCACACATCTGACTTTCCCCCTCAAGAGTCTGCAGCTTTAATTAAATAAGCCCCCTACAGGCAGACAGAAGCCCTCCTCCCGCTCTCCACTCCCACCTCCTGTCCTCACCACTGTCTGGTAGCTTTTAATGGGGGCTTGCTGGGTGTGTGAGATCAGCCCCCCCCCCCTCCCATTCATCACCACCTAATGTCAGTCAGTGAAAATTACTTTTCCCTCTCTTTCGACCAGAGCTGCTCATAAGTAGTGCCACACACGTTCACCCACTCTGCACCTCACAAAGACACAGAGGTTGAAACCAAAAATCTCAAATTTGAACCAAAAGGACAGATTTCCACCGGTGTAATGTCCATTGCTTGTGTTTCTTGGCCCAAGCAAGTCTCTTCTTATTATTGGTGTCCTTTAGTAGTGGTTTCTTTGCAGCAATTCGACCATGAAGACCTGATTCACGCAGTCTCCTCTGAACAGTTGATGTTGAGATGTGTCTGTTACTTGAACTCTGTGAAGCATTTTTTTGGGCAGAGGTAACTCTGGGTATTGCTTTCCTGTGGCGGTCCTCATGAGAGCCAGCTTCATCATAGTGCTTGATGGTTCTTGCGACTGCACTTGAATAAACATTCAAAGTTCTTTTTACATTTTCTGTATTGACTGACCTTCATGTCTTAAAGTAATTATGGACTGTCACTTCTCTTTATTATCTATGCATAGTCACTTTAACTCTACCTACATGTACATTAATTACCTGGACTAACCGGTTCCCCGCACATTGACTCTGTACTGGTACCCCCTGTATGAAGCCTCCACATTGACTCTGTACCGGTACCCCCTGTATATAGCCTCCACATTGACTCTGTACCGGTACCCCCTGTATATAGCCTCCACATTGACTCTGTACCGGTACCCCCTGTATAAAGCCTCCACATTGACTCTGTACCGGTACTCCCTGTATGAAGCCTCCACATTGACTCTGTACCGGTACCCCCTGTATATAGCCTCCACATTGACTCTGTACCGGTACCCCCTGTATATAGCCTCCACATTGACTCTGTACCGGTACCCCCTGTATAAAGCCTCCACATTGACTCTGTACCGTAACACCCTGTATATAGCCTCCACATTGACTCTGTACCGGTACCCCCTGTATATAGCCTCCACATTGTACTGGTACCCCCTGTATATAGCCTCCACATTGTACTGGTACCCCCTGTATATAGCCTCCACATTGACTCTGTACCGGTACCCCCTGTATAAAGCCTCCACATTGACTCTGTACCGGTACCCCCTGTATATAGACTCCACATTGACTCTGTACCGGTACCCCCTGTATAAAGCCTCCACATTGACTCTGTACCGGTACTCCCTGTATATAGCCTCCACATTGACTCTGTACCGGTACCCCCTGTATGAAGCCTCCACATTGACTCTGTACCGGTACTCCCTGTATGAAGCCTCCACATTGACTCTGTACCGGCACCCCCTGTATATTACATTACATTACATTTAAGTCATTTAGCAGACGCTCTTATCCAGAGCGACTAGCCTCCACATTGTACTGGTACCCCCTGTATATAGCCTCCACATTGACTCTGTACCGGTACCCCCTGTATAAAGCCTCCACATTGACTCTGTACCGGTACCCCCTGTATATAGCCTCCACATTGACTCTGTACCGGTACCCCCTGTATATAGCCTCCACATTGTACTGGTACCCCCTGTATATAGCCTCCACATTGACTCTGTACAGGTACCCCCTGTATATAGCCTCCACATTGTACTGGTACCCCCTGTATATAGCCTCCACATTGACTCTGTACCAGTACCCCCTGTATATAGCCTCCACATTGACTCTGTACAGGTACCCCCTGTATATAGCCTCCACATTGTACTGGTACCCCCTGTATATAGCCTCCACATTGACTCTGTACCGGTACCCCCTGTATATAGCCTCCACATTGACTCTGTACCGGTACCCCCTGTATATAGTCTCCACATTGACTCTGTACCGGTACCCCCTGTATAAAGCCTCCACATTGACTCTGTACCGGTACCCCCTGTATAAAGCCTCCACATTGACTCTGTACCGGTACCCCCTGTATAAAGCCTCCACATTGACTCTGTACCGGTACCCCCTGTATAAAGCCTCCACATTGACTCTGTACCGGTACCCCCTGTATATAGCCTCCACATTGACTCTGTACCGGTACTCCCTGTATAAAGCCTCCACATTGACTCTGTACCGGTACCCCCTGTATAAAGCCTCCACATTGACTCTGTACCGGTACTCCCTGTATAAAGCCTCCACATTGACTCTGTACCGGTACCCCCTGTATAAAGCCTCCACATTGACTCTGTACCGGTACCCCCTGTATAAAGCCTCCACATTGACTCTGTACCGGTACCCCTGTATATAGCCTCCACATTGACTCTGTACCGGTACTCCCTGTATAAAGCCTCCACATTGACTCTGTACCGGTACCCCCTGTATAAAGCCTCCACATTGACTCTGTACCGGTACCCCCTGTATAAAGCCTCCACATTGACTCTGTACCGGTACCCCCTGTATACAGCCTCCACATTGACTCTGTACCGGTACCCCCTGTATATAGCCTCCACATTGACTCTGTACCGGTACCCCCTGTATATAGCCTCCACATTGACTCTGTACCGGTACTCCCTGTATATAGCCTCCACATTGACTCTGTACCGGTACCCCCTGTATATAGCCTCCACATTGACTCTGTACCGGTACCCCCTGTATAAAGCCTCCACATTGACTCTGTACCGGTACCCCTGTATATAGCCTCCACATTGACTCTGTACCGGTACCCCCTGTATATAGCCTCCACATTGACTCTGTACCGGTACCCCCTGTATATAGCCTCCACATTGACTCTGTACCGGTACCCCCTGTATATAGCCTCCACATTGACTCTGTACCGGTACCCCCTGTATATAGCCTCCACATTGACTCTGTACCAGTACCCCCTGTATATAGCCTCCACATTGACTCTGTACCAGTACCCCCTGTATATAGCCTCCACATTGACTCTGTACCAGTACCCCCTGTATATAGCCTCCACATTGACTCTGTACCGGTACCCCCTGTATAAAGCCTCCACATTGACTCTGTACCGGTACCCCCTGTATATAGCCTCCACATTGACTCTGTACCGGTACCCCCTGTATATAGCCTCCACATTGACTCTGTACCGGTACCCCCTGTATATAGCCTCCACATTGACTCTGTACCGGTACCCCCTGTATATAGCCTCCACATTGACTCTGTACCGGTACCCCCTGTATATAGCCTCCACATTGACTCTGTACCAGTACCCCCTGTATATAGCCTCCACATTGACTCTGTACCGGTACCCCCTGTATAAAGCCTCCACATTGACTCTGTACCGGTACCCCCTGTATATAGCCTCCACATTGACTCTGTACCGGTACCCCCTGTATAAAGCCTCACTTGTTTTTTTTACTGCCGATGTTTAATTATTTGTTACTTTTATTTAACATTTTTTACTCATCTATTTTTTACTTAACACTTTTTCTTAAAACTTCATAAAGCAATGTTGGTTAATAAGGGCTTGTAAGTAACCATTTCACTGTAAGGTCGACACCTGTTGAGCTGTTCTTTCCATCTTCTGTATACTACCCCTACCTTGTCAAAACACAACTGATTAGCTTAAACCTTTAACAAGGCACACTTGTTAATTAAAACACATTCCAGGTGACTACCTCATGAAGCTGGTTGAGAGAATGACAAGAGTGTGCAAAGCTGTCATCAAGGCAAATGGTGGCTACTTTGAAGAATCGCAAATATAAAATATATTTTGATTTCTTTAACACTTTCTTTGACACTTGGTTACAAAATGATTCCATATGTTTTATTTCATAGTTTTGATGTCTTCACTATTACTCTACAATGTAGAAAATAGTGAAAATAAAGAAACCCTTGAATGAGTAGGTGTGTCCAAACTTTTGACTGGTACTGTATAGAAGCCTGTTTCAGGTTTTCTACCCCACCTGTACACTGAACTAAACACTTTACTAACAGGTGTGTAACTTGAGGGGTATATTTAATTTACACTGAACAAAAATAAACAAATCCAGATTTTTTTTAAATGTATGATTTTACTGAGTTACAGTTCCTTATAAGGAAATCAGGCAATTTAAATACATTCTTTAGGCCCAAATCTATGGATTTCACAACCGGGAATACAGATATGCATGTTTTGGTCACAGATACATAAATAAAGGGCCGAGGATCAGAACCAGTCCGTATCTGATGTGACCATTTGCCTCGTGCTGCGCGACACATCTCCTTCACGTAGAGTTGATTGGGATGTTGATTGTGGCCTGTGGAATGTTGTCCAACTCCATTGCTGTGCAAAGTCGATGGATATTGGTGGGAACTGGAAAACACTGTCGTACACGTTGATCCTGGAGAGTATGCAGGCCAGAAGAACTGGAAGAACTGGGACATTTTCAGCTTCCAGGAATTATGTAAAGATCCTTGCGACACGGGGCTGTGCATTAACATGCTGAAACATGAGGCAGTGGATGAGTGGCCCGACAATGGGCCTCAGCATCTTGTCACAGTATCTCTGTGCATTCAAATTGCCATCGATAAAATGCAATTGTGTTCGTTGTCCGTAGCTTATGCTTGTCCATACCATAACACCACCGCCACCTTGGGGCACTCTGTTCACAACGTTGACATCAGCAAACCACTCACCCACATGATGCCATACACGCTGTCTGTCATCTGCCTGGTACAGTTGAAACTGGGATTCATCTGTGAAGAGCGCACTTCTCCAGCATGCCAATGGCCATCGAAGGTGAGCATTTGCCCACTGAAGTTGGTTACGACACCGAACTGCAGTCAGGTCAAGACCCTGGTGAGGATGACGAGCACGCAGATGAGCTTCCCTGAGACGGTTTCTGACAGTTTGTGCAGAAATTAGGTTGTGCAAACCCACAGTTTCATCAGTTGGGTGGCTGGTCTCAGATGATCTTGCAGGTTAAGAAGCCAGATGTGTAGTCCTGGGCTGGCCGGTTGGACGAACTGCCAAATTCTATAAAATGACGGAGTGTGTGTGTCTTCTCTTACAGAAGAGAAATTAAAATTACATTCTCTGGCAACAGATCTGGTGGGCATTCCTGCAGTAAGCATGCCAATTGCACACTCCCTCAAAACTTGAGACATCAGTGGCATTGTGTTGTGTGACAAAACTGCACATTTTAGAGTGCATTTTATTGTCAACAGCACAAGGTGCACCTGTGTAATGATCATGCTGCTTAATCAGCTTCTTGATATGCCACACCTGTCAGGTGGCTAGATTATCTTGGCAAAGGAGAATTGCTAACTGACAGGGATGTAAACACATTTGTGCTCATCATTTCAGAGAAATTAGCTTTTTGTGCATATGGAACATTTCTGGGATCTTTTATTTTAGCTCATGAAACATGGGACCAACACTTTACATGTTGCATTTATATTTTTTGCTCAATGTAGTTTTCACCCAGCACAGAAAGTGAAACAGATAGCAGGTAGCCTTGTGGTTAATAATGTTGGGTCAGTAACTGAAAGGTCGCTGGTTCGAATCCCCAAGCAGACTAGGAAAAACCTATCGAAGTGTCCCTGAGCAAGGCACAACCTAAATAGCTCTGGATAAGATGTCAAATGTTCTTCAAAAAGATAATGCAATTCACAACGTGTCAAATTGCAAAGGGCCAGGAGAAAATAAATGGATAAAGTTTTGGGACTGACCTTTGACCCCGAAGCGGTGTCCACAGTGGAAGCCTCGCTGATGGTGCTGGAAAGCCGCAAGTCGGCCTGCTGGGGGTTGGACATACGGCCACCTGGCCTGGTGAGAAAAGAGACAGAAAGCAGCACAGGGTCACACAGAGCAGACATGGCCGTATGTGTACGCAGAGCGTCACTGAGAGGATACAACTTTACACACGGCTCCGTAGACCACACCCTGGAGGGCAAGGACAGACTGCTGTTGTTTGGAGATCAGCCCCTTTGTCTGGAATTCCAAAGGAACTTCTCTCTTTCAAGCCTCAGGGACGTATTAATGCTCTGGGATCATCACACGTACTCTGAGACCCTTTGTGAATACAGGCGCAGGTTAGCAGTGGATAATATGACCCATAACAAGCATGTGTATGGCACAATCCTTGCATTCAATATCAGAACACATACAGGCAAGCCTTTTATCATTATTGCTATGGTGTTATATGTTTCATATTGGTTTCAAAATACTTGAGTGTAAGGATTGGGGCATACACACACACACACACACACACATATATACACACACACACACACTGCCTTCTGAAAGTATTCACACCACCTTGATTTAAGTCATTTTCTGTCAACGATCTACACAAAATACTATAATGACAAAGAGAAAGAAAAATTAGATGTGCATACAAAAAAATATAACAAATAAAACACTAACATATCTTGATTAGATAAGTGCTCAAACCCTTGAATCAATACATTAGAATCACCTTTGGCAGCGACTACAGCTGTGAGTCTAAGAGCTTTCCACACCTGGATTGTGCAACATTTGCCCATTATTCTTCAAGCTCTGTCAAATTTGTTGTTGATCATTGCTAGACAACCATTTTCAGGTCTTGCCATAGATTTTTAAGCACATTTAAGTCAAAACTGTTACTTGAACATTCCCTGACTTCTTTGTAAGCAACTCCACTGTATATTTAGCCTTGTGTTTTGGGTTGTTGTCCTGCTGAAAGGTGAATTCATCATCCAGTGTCTGTTGGAAAGCAGACTGAACCAGGTTTTCCTCTGGGATTTTACCTCTGCTTAGCTCTATTCAGTTTCTTTTTTATCCTGAAGAACTTCCCACTCCTTAATGATTACAAGCATACCCATAACATGATGCAACCACCACTATCCTTGAAAAAAGGGAACGGTACTCAGTGATGTGTTTTATTGGATTGGCCCCAAACATAACACTTTTTCAATGTATTTATTTTTCAGTATTGCTTTAGTGCCTTGTTGCAAACAGGATGCATGTTTTGGAATATTTGTATTCTGTACAGGCTTCCTTCTTTTCACTCTGTCAATTAGGTTAGTATTATGGATTAACTACAATGTTGTTGATCCATCCTCAGTTTTCTCTTATCACAGCATTTAAAAACTAACTGTTTTAAAGTCACCATTGGCCTAATGGTGAAATCCCTGGGAGGTTTACTTCCTCTCTGTCAACTGAGTTAGGAAGAACGCCTTTATCTTTGTAGTGACTGGGTGTATTGATACACCACCCAAAGTGTAATTAATAACTTCACAATGCTCAAAGGGATATTCAATGGCAGTTTTTTTTACCCATCTACCAATAGGTGCCCATCTTTGCGAGGCATTGGAAAACCTCCCTTGTCTTTGTGGTTGAATCTGTGTTTGAAATTCACTGCTCGACTAAGGGACCATACAGATAATTGTATGTGTGGGGTACAGGGATAAGGTAGGTAGTCATTAAAAAAATCATGATACATATTGACTTGTTAAGCAAATCTTTACTACTGAACTTATTAGGCTTGCCATAACAACGGGGTTGAATACTTATTGACTCAAGACAATTCAGCTTTTTATTTGCAATGAATTGGTAAAAAATTCTAAAAACATGATTTGACTTTGACATTGTAGGTTATTGTGTGTAGGCCAGTGATGCAACATCAATTTAATCTATTTTTAATTTAGGCTGTAATACAACAAAATGTGGAAAAAGTCAAGGGGTGTGAATACTTTCTAAAGGCGCTGTACCATATAAAAATAAATAAGTGTTTTTTTTCCCTCATCAATCTACACACAATAACCCAAAATGACATTGTGAAAACAGCTTTTTAGATTATTTGCAAATTTATCAAAAATAAAAAAACAAAAAGACATTAATTACATAAGTATTCAGACCCTTTGCTATGAGACTCGAAATTGAGTTCAGGTGCATCCTGTTTCCATTGATCATCCTTGAGATGTTTGTACAACTTGGAGTCCACCTGTGGTAAATTCAATTGATTGGACATGATTTGGAAAGGCACTCACCTGTCTATATAAAGGTCCCATGGTTGACAGTGCATGTCAGAGCAAAAACCAAGCCATGAGGTTGGAATTGTCCATAGAGTTCAGAGACAGGATTGTTTCGAGGCCCAGATCTGGGGAATGGTACCAGAAAATGTCTGCAGCATTGAAGGTTCCCAAGAACACAGTGGCCTCCACCATCCTTTATTGGAAGAAGTTTGGAACCACAAAGACTCCACCTCGAGCTGGCCGCCCGGCCAAACTGAGCAATCGGGGGAGAAGGGCCTTGGCCAGGGAGGTGACCAAGAACCCGATGGTCACTCTGACAAAGCTCCAGAGTTCCTCTGTGGAGATGGGAGAACCTTTCAGAAGGACAACCATCTCTGCAGCACTCCACCAATCAGGCTTTTATGGTAGAGTGGCAAGACTGAAGCCACTCCTCAGTAACAGGCATACGACAGCCAACTTGGATTTTGCCAAAAGGCACCTAAAGGACTTAGACCATGAGAAACAAGATTCTCTGGTCTGATGAAACCAAGATTGAACTCTTTGGCCTTAATGCCAAGTGTCACGTCTGGAGGAAACCTAAGGGGCGGCAGGTATCCTAGTGGTTAGAGCGTTGGACTAAATAAGAATTAGTTCTTAACTGACTTGCCTAGTTAAATAAAGGTAAAATAAAAAAGCATGGTTGTGGCAGCATCATGCTGTGGGGATGTTTTCAGGGACTGGGAGACTAGTCAGGATCGAGGGAAAGATTAACTGAGCAAAGTACAGAGAGATCCTTGATGAAAACCTGCTCCAGAGTGCTCAGGACATCAGACTGGGGCGAAGGTTCACCTTCCAACAGGACAACGAGCCTAAGCACACAGTCAAGACAATGCAGGAGTGGCTTCATAAAAGTCTCTGAATGTCCTTGAGTGGCCAAACCAGAGCCCGGACTTGAACCTGATCTAACATCTCTGGAGAGACCTGAAAATAGCTGCGCAGCGACACTCCCCATCTAACCTGACAAAGCTCGAGAAGATCTGCAGAGAAGAATGGGAGAAACTCCTCAAATACAGGTGTGTCAAGCTTGTAGCATCATACCCAAGAAGACTTGAGGCTGTAATCGCTGCCAAATGTGCTTCAACAAAGTAATGAGTAAAGGGTCTGAAAACGTATGTAAATGTGATATTTCAGTTTATTATTTTTATAAGTTTGCAAAAACATCTAAAAACCTGTTGTTGCTGTTTCATTATGGGGTATTGTGTGTAGATTGATGGGAAAAAAACAATTTAATCCATTGAAGAATAAGACTAACGTAGCAAAATGTACACAGGTTCTCTGATGGGGGTCCTCTGATGGGGGTCATCTCTGATGAGTCGGCACTTCAGATCTCTCTTGTCTGATTATTGTATGGTGTGTGTGAACTAGACTTGTAGAACTTGATCAATTGCACTGCCTGCCCCATGGGTAGCCTCAGTGTTGGGAGGGGAAATCTATTCATTTTGCTTCAATCAAACCTCCCCTCCTGTCTGCACAGTGTTCCGTGTGGACCTTCTATATATGCATATTTTCGTTTGAGAGGACCTAGCGGACGGCTGAGAGAGTAGAAGATGTAAATTTGGTGAAAGGAGAGAAGATCCCCGTCAGAGAGTATATTATACGAACAGACATGTACTGTACACACAGACATGTACTGTACACACAGACATGTACTGTACACACAGACGTACTGTACACACAGACACTGACGTTTCTCTCTCACAGGATATGTGTTGGGCAAACTCATCTGTCAGGAGGTGATGGGGGGATGTGGGAGGCTAGCGAACTAGGCTATCACTTGAAAGAAATAATCATCACTTCTCCCACAATGCACTACCCACTGTGACCCTCAGAGTAGGAGTGCTGATCTAGGATATGTTCATACAATCTTATCCATTGGGATCAGCACTCCTACTCTGACAATCTGGTCTACCCTCCCTACTATTATAGCTTAGCCTTAGATGAACTCGAAGTGAAACCTTTGAAGCTACTAAACTAGAGAACAAACATGAAAAACTAGAGGCTCAAACAACACAAATAGACGGAAATGGGGGGGTAAACTGAAATCTAATGGAATGAGAATACGACTACATTATCCGATGCAAAACAAAAATTCACGAAGCACTGAAACTAAACCTATAAATGTACAAGGAGATCCACATAACATTTGTTTTTTTATAAGCACCAGGAACAAACAGTGAAAACTTTACATCTGCACACACGTATAGTTCCTCAGAGCTTCGCTGTACAGAACTCTGGCAATGCAGATCTCGCCTCCCCATCTCCGACTCTGACAATTACTCCATCATTGTGAGAAGAGGAAGAAAACACTTTCAAGGACTGGCACTTGTGAAGGGCAGACTGCCAGGCAATTAAGGCTGTGACAGCCAGAAGTCAGGCTTTTCAGCACATTGGACATTATTATCGCTCTGGGTCTTCTGAGAGCTGCCACTCTGGAATAAAGGCCTTAAAGGGATAGTTCACTTTTTTACTTCGTTTCCCCCCCACAACTTCTAACTTATTTTCAACTTCCATAAGGTGTCTTCATTTCCTCCAATCCTTTTTTTTTTTTTTAGCTTTTTATTCAGAAACACCCAGAATCTCCTGGCTAACATTTTTGGAGAACATAGCAATTGTTGTATGGTGTAGTGTAAAATAGTGTAGTTTAGTGTTTAGTGTGGTGTGTAGTGTAATGTGGTGTAGTGTAATTGTATACTGGTGTCGTATGGTGTAGTGTAGTTTACTGTAGTGTCGTGTAGTGTAGTGTAGTGTAGTGTCGTTTACTGTAGTGTAGTGTAGTTTACTGTAGTGTCGTGTAGTGCCTCCAAACAGTGGCCATTTTCTTCCCTTTTCCGGTGTGTTTGGGGACATGACGTTAGACCTAGATACTGTACATAGAGTAGTCTAGAAGGTTAGACCTATATACTGTACATAGAGTAGTCTAGAAGGTTAGACCTAGATACTGTACATAGAGTAGTCTAGAAGGTTAGGCCTAAATACTGTACAGAGTAGTCTCGAAGGTTAGGCCTAGATACTGTACATAGAGTAGTCTAGAAGGTTAGGCCTAGATACTGCACAGAGTAGTCTAGAAGGTTAGGCCTAGATACTGCACATAGAGTAGTCTAGAAGGTTAGGCCTAGATACTGTACATAGAGTAGTCTAGAAGGTTAGGCCTAGATACTGTACATAGAGTAGTCTAGAAGGTTAGGCCTAGATACTGTACATAAGAGTAGTCTAGAAGGTTAGGCCTAGATACTGTACATAGAGTAGTCTCGAAGGTTAGGCCTAGATACTGTACATAGAGTAGTCTAGAAGGTTAGGCCTAGATACTGTACATAGAGTAGTCTAGAAGGTTAGGCCTAGATACTGTACATAGAGTAGTCTAGAAGGTTAGGCCTAGATACTGTACATAGAGTAGTCTAGAAGGTTAGGCCTAGATACTGTACATAGAGTTGTCTAGAAGGTTAGGCCTAGATACTGTACATAGAGTAGTCTAGAAGGTTAGGCCTAGATACTGTACATAGAGTAGTCTAGAAGGTTAGGCCTAGATACTGTACATAGAGTAGTCTAGAAGGTTAGGCCTAGATACTGTACATAGAGTAGTCACGAAGGTTAGGCCTAGATACTGTACATAGAGTAGTCTAGAAGGTTAGGCCTAGATACTGTACATAGAGTAGTCTAGAAGGTTAGGCCTAGATACTGTACATAGAGTAGTCTCAAAGGTTAGGCCTAGATACTGTACATAGAGTAGTCTAGAAGGTTAGGCCTAGATACTGTACATAGAGTAGTCTAGAAGGTTAGGCCTAGATACTGTACATAGAGTTGTCTAGAAGGTTAGGCCTAGATACTGTACATAGAGTAGTCTAGAAGGTTAGGCCTAGATACTGTACATAGAGTAGTCTAGAAGGTTAGGCCTAGATACTGTACATAGAGTAGTCTAGAAGGTTAGGCCTAGATACTGTACATAGAGTAGTCACGAAGGTTAGGCCTAGATACTGTACATAGAGTAGTCTAGAAGGTTAGGCCTAGATACTGTACATAGAGTAGTCTAGAAGGTTAGGCCTAGATACTGTACATAGAGTAGTCTCAAAGGTTAGGCCTAGATACTGTACATAGAGTAGTCTAGAAGGTTAGGCCTAGATACTGCACATAGAGTAGTCTAGAAGGTTCGGCCTAGATACTGCACATAGAGTAGTCTAGAAGGTTCGGCCTAGATACTGCACATAGAGTAGTCTAGAAGGTTAGGCCTAGATACTGTACATAGAGTAGTCTAGAAGGTTAGACCTAGATCCTGCACATAGAGTAGTTTATTAAAAGGTATAGAAGGAACATGGACAATGCTCCAGAATGCAGCTTTGGTTCTAGAATATTACAAAAACACAACATAAAATGTCACTCATGACCCCATTCCTGATATTTTCAGAGAGTAAGTGCATGTATAAATACTCAGGAGGAGGCCTTGTGGAGGTGGAAACATGCTCTTTGCACTCCCACCCCATTCCCCGTCTGTCTGTGGCCACAGCAATGAGGAGACCGCCGCCGAAACAAAGACGGTTCTGCCGAGTTGTTCTGAGGAGTTATTTCAGGAAAGAAAGAGAGGAGATCTCCACTCAATGAGTCCCTAGTTATTTACAGATGATCTAATTCTTTTGTAGCTTTGTCAACTACGTGTGTGTTTTCTATACCTGTTCGCATCACTCACTGTATGCTTTACAGACGCTCCCCAACCAATGAGGAGGAGGAGAGAAAGAGAGGTTAAGAATCAGTGTGGGAGAAATAGACAGACGGACAGACGGAAGGACAGGACAGAGAGAGCCAGAGAGAGCGATAAGATAGATTGCAAGAGAAGAGAAAAACAGCAGAGAGAAAAGAAGAGAAGTTGCAGACAGACAAACACAGACCAATTCCAGCCTGCTATAAAAATAAGAGGCGGTAACGTGCAGCCTCGATGAGGTGTAGAGCCCAGACACTATAGCCACTCCTGGGACTAAGAGGCCAGTAGGCGCCAGTCTCCCCAGGGGGCTCCCGTCGGCGCCAGTCTCCCCAGGGGGCTCCCGTCGGCGCCAGTCTCCCCAGGGGGCTCCCGTCGGCGCCAGTCTCCCCAGGGGGCTCCCGTCGGCGCCAGTCTCCCCAGGGGGCTCCCGTCGGCGCCAGTCTCCCCAGGGGGCTCCCGTCGGCGCCAGTCTCCCCAGGGGGCTCCCGTCGGCGCCAGTCTCGCCAGGGGGCTCCCGTCGGCGCAAGTCTCGCCAGAACAATAATAAAGTCTTTAGATGAGGTTTCAACTCGGCTTTAATGGCTATCTGCTAGGTGATGATGCTTTTATCAAAAGCTGTGCTGGAACTAGGATATGTGATCTATAGAATATGCCAGGGGTATCCCAATCAGAGCCTGGAGGTCCAGACCACTTACTGGTTTGCTGTTCTACCTGTTCATTTTATTGAATATTGAACTAGGCAAGTCAGTTAAGAACACATTCTTATTTACAATCACGGTCGAGGAACAGTGGGTTAACTGCCTTGTTCAGGGGCAGAACGACATATTTTTACCTTGTCAGTTCGGGGATTCGATCTGAAAACATTTTGGCTACAGATCCAACGCTCTAACCACTAGGCTACCTGCCGACCATATTTAATAGCACCCACCAGGTGTCCCAGGTCTAGATCAGTCCCTGATTAGAGGGGAACAATGAAAATCAGCAGTGGAACTGGCTTCGAGGTCCAGATTTGAATTTGTCTTATGTAATGATGTAATTTGCAGTTCATCAGGAGTCTCCTCATATTTAAATAAGCCTAGAATGTTGTGGGTCTGTGCCATCATCTTATAGGTCGTCATGACAACACATTTCAACATGACTAGCCCTAGTATAGATCTTGCCTGTTCACAGAGCAACACGTGTGATCTATGTGGGTGTTTTACCTCCTTTAGTTGACTGCACTGATTGTAAATGGCTCTGAATAACATTAACTTGGAGCAACACCAAACCACAGTACTGTTAGGTTACATTGTATCCCACAATTGCCTTTTGAGGCACCAAAGCACAGTTTCCAATACTAGCCAGCAGCATACCACACTGCATCCCACTGTTGGCTTGGCACTGAAACTAAGTGGTGCTGCTAGAAGTGGTGTTGAAGGGCCAGTAGGAGACACTCTTTCCTTTGGTCTAAAACAATATCCCAATGCTGCAGAGCTGTGATTGGTGACATTTCCCTGTGTAGGATGCGGTCTTTCGGATGGGATGTTAAACGGGTGTCCTGACTTCTCTGTGGTCACTAAAGATCCCATGGTACTTATCGTAAGAGTAGGAGTGTTAACCCTGGTGTCCTGGCTAAATTCCCAACCTGACCATAATGACCACCTAATCATCCCCAGCTTCTCATTGGCTCATTCATCTCCCCTGTAACTACTGTTGCTGTAAATGAGAATGTGTTCTCAGTCAACTTACCTGGTAAAATAAAGGGAAAAATACAAAATCCCCAAAACATTTTGAAGGCTGCAGCTGCATTGAGACATGACATAATTATTGTGGTCAAAACAACTTGCTGTCCCAGCTGTTTGAGAGATGTTATTTAAAAGAAACTCCACGTCAGGTATACCACACACACCCCCTCTCTGGCCTGTTCCTCTGTATGCGGTAGTAGAGGTTGTGCAGGTTGTGCAGCTGAGCGGCTGTGACACATTATCTGCGTGGCTCATATAGCCCTCCACGCCCACAAAGCTGTTAATGAGACGGATCCATCAGAACATGGCAGGAGAATGTGCCCTCCTGTTCTCTGCCAGACACAGGAGGAGAACGAGAGAGGGGGATCGAGAGAGTATCAGAGAGAGATTGTGGAGAGAGGTTGAGAGCTGAGCGCTAAGTTGGTGAGTCTCTGGGATCTCTTTTAAAACTGTATGCGGCTGTTGTCAGCTCCACGGCCATTTAGCTTTTTGTTTTTGGAAGCCAGTACACATGCAATGAGATATTTAATAGATAAGAAAGTTCTGTATGAACTCATACTTGTCACAGTAGTGGTGGAACGACCCTTTGAGCTCAACCTTTAATATCTTTGTCATCTTGTGCGAAAGAGTTGGACCCTGACACAGGGCTGGGAAACTGGCGCTTTGTTCTAAAGGTAGTCGAAAATCACTCATCTCTGGTCCCCCATGGAAGGTTAGGGAACAGGAAGTGACACTCCAAAAGACTTCTGACAAGGTACTACCAAATACAAGGTTCTACCAAATACAAGGTTCTACAAACTACAAGGTTCCACTTGTTCTGAGAACTTTGTCCATTTTTCCAGAATATCCTTGGACACAAATGCTGAGGGCAGAACCACGAAAAGAGATGAATGAATAAGGCAAAATGAGAGAGAAGAGAGAAATGAGAGCAAGAGATAAATAGAGGTGACATTTCACAGTCTTGACAGTGAGGTCACTGTGTCGAGCAGGTTAGGTGGTAAATCCTAGTTGTACTGACACTCTGCCATCATTTTGGATCAAATAGTCAGGGTTAGGATGGCCTGGTAGAGGCCAGCTAAGGAGATTTGAGCAGGAACATTGCTAACGATGGAGGTACAGCCTCCCACCTTGATGATCCATAGAGAGACAAATAACATCCTATTTGGGTTAACGTATCACACTGTTCCATAATCTCAACAACATTGGCATTGCCCTTAAACTTCACACCCAAAGTGAAGTAAAGGTAGCCTAGTGGTTAGGGTGTTGGGCCAGTAACCGAAAGGTTGCTGGATCGAATCCCTGATCCAGCAACAGAATTATATATAAATTAAAAATATATAATTCTGCCCCTGAGCAAGGCAGTTAACCCACTGTTCCCTGGGCCCCGAAGATGTGGATGTTGATTAAGGCAGCCCCCCAGCACCTCTCTGATTCAGAGGGGTTGGGTTAAATGACTCCTGCACATCTCTGATTCAAAGGGGTTGGGTTAAATGCGGAAGACGCATTCAGTTGTACAACTGACTAGGTATCCCCCTTTCCCTTATACTTCAAATAACATCTACTGATCTAGCCAACGTTCCAACAGTACTGGCTTTAACCGCTATTCCATTACTCCAAATAACATCTACTGATCTAGCCAACGTTCCCACATTTCAGCTTCCCCAACAGTACTGGCTTTAACTGCTATTCCATTACTCCAAATAACATCTACTGATCTAGCCAACGTTCCCACATTTCAGCTTCCCCAACAGTACTGGCTTTAACCGCTATTCCATTACTCCAAATAACATCTACTGATCTAGCCAACGTTCCCACATTTCAGCTTCCCCAACAGTACTGGCTTTAACTGCTATTCCATTACTCCAAATAACATCTACTGATCTAGCCAACGTTCCCACATTTCAGCTTCCCCAACAGTACTGGCTTTAACTGCTATTCCATTACTCCAAAGCTGACTGTTTCACGGATTCATATACCTCGACATATCTGGCCATCGCCACAATTTCTAAGGCTCCTATCTACGGTCTCAAATAATATACATAGTTGGATTAACTTTGAAGATTGATACCTGTCTGAGACGCTGTATGAATACAAATGAATATAGATACTTAAGCTCGGCACAGCGTTTGAGGTTTACACACTCGTAGTCCCAAATTGATGCGCTGACAATCCTGAGAGGCCACAGGTCTGTTTCTGACCATTACCAACTAGCATACCAGCGACATTCTGAGAACCAAAAGTTTTCATTGCATAAAGGACAGATAAGAGATGAGTCACTCACTGTTCTTGGAGGATAAAATCCAGGTTCTCTCGAGACACTTGTCCCGTCACGGGGTGCCGGAACGACGTGGTCCTCTGGTTATGGCTGTGAGAGGACCAGAGGATAAGAGAAGGAGGTGGGGGATGGAGGGTGGAGGAGAGGTGGGGGATGAAACAGAGTGGAACAAAATTAGCATCCCTGGCTGTCGAATCAGTCTTTGGTCATCGCGCTGGATTTTCACCCCCTTCCAACTCACATGTAGACACAAGCTGATCATTCTCTAGGGGCGTAGCAGGTTTCAAACGCCCCCTAACCCCACCCTCCTACCCCCCCAGACTTTCCCAGGCGTGTGTAGAATGTGAAGGGGGCAGTGGCCCCCACCCTGGACTGCTCCTATGATCTCACCCTAAAGTGTTAGGCTCAGCACGAAACACCGGACACAGGGAAAGAGAAGGCTGTCAGGCCAGGCAGGGCCTCCATCGATTCCTCCCTCAGCCAGTGACACAGGGTGAGAGAGGTCAGCCAGGCAGGGCCTCCATCGATTCCCCCCTCAGCCAGTGACACAGGGAGAGGACCGTCAGGTATGGTAGCATCCCAAATGTTAACCTAATCCCTACATAGTGTACTACTTTTGACAAGCCTTGGTCAATGGTTGTGCACTATGTAGGGAATAGGGTGCAATTTGGCACGCAGCCATGTGACAGGGGCACACTTGACAGGGGCACACTTGGCAACACAGCACCCTCCCAACAGATTCCCTCCATCAGATCCCTGTACAGGAGCTGCTCTGTCCTTGTTCCTGTCAGTTTCTGTTCCTGTAGGAGCTGATGTGGAGTGACAGCTGAGAGTTCACTTCCTGGTTTTAAGGAAGGGAAAAAGCCCTCTGGTCCAATACACACAGCGATGTGTGAAGAGGCTGCAGTGACACTATTTATCTTTATAGAGTTAGTATCCTATGTAGTGCACTACTTTCCACCAGAGCCCTATGTAGTACACTACTTTCCACCAGAACCCTATAGACCATTGTCAAAAGTAGAGCACTCAATAGCGAACAGGGTTCAATTTGGGACACAACACAGGCAAATACACACAATGCTCTAGATAGGAATATGTCTCAGAGGACATATCAAACTGAATCAAAGAAAATGATCTTAGAAAAGGTTGTACTGCTGTCTAGGTGGATAGAGGACTGAGTTTTAGCGATAAAGGCTGAACCGAAATGAAAGCGCTGCCCAGGGGATGGCAGTGCCACTCACCTAAGATGGTGACATGCTCACATATCCCCATCGAATTCAACAGCAAAATGGAATATTACACTGATGTCATCCAACATCATTGCTTGTAAACAACCAGTGCCAGTTCCAGGTCCTAAAGGTGTTATACAATAGAGAAAAGCACTGGGTTTTTTCCTGCTCCCAACCTCTGCTCCCAACCTCTGCTCCCAACCTCTGCTCCCAACCTCTGCTCCCAACCTCTGCTCCCAACCTCTGCTCCCAACCTCTGCTCCCAACCTCAGTTAAGAACAAATTCTTATTTACAATGATGACATACACCGGCCAAACCTCGGACGACGCTGGGCCGCAATATGCGATTCCCAATCACGGCCGGTTGTGATACAGCCTAGAATCAAACCAGGGTATCTGTAGTGACGCCTCAAGCACTGAGATGCCTTAGACCACTTTGCCACTCGGGAGTCAACCAAATCAGTCATGAAAAAGCCCATTGACAAATGGCTATTGGGAATGATATTATAGATAGGGTCTTTAGGTTCACCAGCTGTCCCAGCCACCGACTAACAGACAGAACCAGCTGTCCCAGCCACTGACTGAAACAGAACCAGCTGTCCCAGGCACTGACTAACAGACAGAACCAGCTGTCCCAGCCACTGACTAACATACAGAAACAAATCAATGCTCATTTATTTCGTAATCTGATATTTGATGCACCACTGTGGTTGAACCACTATGATAAATCTGTCTGATTGTTCTGACTGACACCCTGTATGAATGGAATAGTATTGGTTTGATTGGAAGCCATTTTCCATAGTGCATGCATGGCAGCAATGTCACGCCAGTCAGAGGGTCAGAAATAGCCAGCGATATTGAGTTTTGTGGTGTCGTTTAAGAGCGTGGAAACAAACGGCCTGGTTTGAGGACTGAGGAACATTAATGCAGTTTCATTTATAGGTGGTTACTGGTAGTTTCTTGGGGTAGATGTTTAGGGTATTTTCTGGTATTTGGGGGTTGTTTCTGGTGGTTTGGTATTTTGGGTTTGTTTGGGGGTATAGGACCCCATAAATGTTAGCTCTCTATCGAGCTAGTTTTGAGAATGCTGTGGAAGTACGTGGATAAAGACACAGGTGGAACGGACAACCACAGAAAACCCTAACAAGGAGAGGTTAGATCTCAGCAGTAATGCCAGTGGGTTATTTAGAGGGTAGAGCTCAGCAGTAATGTCAGTGGGTTATTTAGAGGGTAGAGCTCAGCAGTAATGCCAGTGGGTTATTTAGAGGATAGAGCTCAGCAGTAATGCCAGTGGGTTATTTAGAGGATAGAGCTCAGCTTTAATGCCAGTGGGTTATTTAGAGAGTAGAGCTCAGCAGTAATGTCAGTGGGTTATTTAGAGGGTAGAGCTCAGCAGTAATGCCAGTGGGTTATTTAGAGGGTAGAACTCAGCAGTAATGTCAGTGGGTTATTTAGAGGGTAGAGCTCAGCAGTAATGTCAGTGGGTTATTTAGAGGGTAGAACTCAGCAGTAATGTCAGTGGGTTATTTAGAGGGTAGAGCTCAGCAGTAATGCCAGTGGGTTATTTCGATCAGCCTGCATGGTGTTTTTAAAGAGAAAGCAGACATTTCTTCTCAGAGGGCTGTTATGGGAAGGTATTTACCTAAAATTTGTTGTATTTTTTTGTCATTTAGCAGACTTACAAGAGCAATTGGGGCAATTAAGTGCCTTGCTCAAGGGCACAGACAGAGCCTTATCGGCTCAGGAGTTCGAACAATTAACCTCTCAGTTACTGGCCCAATGCTCTAACCATTAGGCTACCTGCTGACCTAGAACGTCTGATGGTGTATGTGAGGACACTCCAGTCTAGTACAGCATTTAATCTACATTTGCTTCATCTGCTCCCGTTTCAGACTCAATTTAAGTATCCAATGGGTGTGAAACGTGTGTGTGTGTACTATACAAGCGTGTATGTATGTGTGTGTGTGTGTGTGTGTGTGTGTGTGTGTGTGTGTGTGTGTGTGTGTGTGTGTGTGTGTGTGTGTGTGTGTGTGTGTGTGTGTGTGTGTGTACTATACAAGCGTGTGTGTGTGTGTGTGTGTACTATACAAGCGTGTGTGTGTGTGGACTGTAAAAGCAGGCTGTGCTTAGCAGGGCGATTGAAGTGCTGTGTTGTGTGCAGGTGTTGTGTTCCGTCAGAGGCTCCATATGCTCCGTACTGTGTTCTGTCAGAGGCTCCGTATGCAGGTGTTGTGTTCCGTCAGAGGCTCCATATGCTCCGTACTGTGTTCTGTCAGAGGCTCCGTATGCAGGTGCTGTGTTCTGTCAGAGGCTCCGTATGCAGGTACTGTGTTCTGTCAGAGGCTCCGTACGCAGGTGCTGTGTTCCGTCAGAGGCTCCATATGCAGGTGCTGTGTTCTGTCAGAGGCTCCGTATGCAGGTGCTGTGTTCTGTCAGAGGCTCCGTATGCAGGTACTGTGTTCTGTCAGAGGCTCCGTACGCAGGTGCTGTGTTCCGTCAGAGGCTCCATATGCAGGTGCTGTGTTCTGTCAGAGGCTCCGTACCCAGGTGCTGTGTTCCGTCAGAGGCTCCATACGCAGGTGCTGTGTTCTGTCAGAGGCTCCGTACGCAGGTGCTGTGTTCTGTCAGAGGCTCCGTATGCAGGTGCTGTGTTCTGTCAGAGGCTCCGTATGCAGGTGCTGTGTTCTGTCAGAGGCTCCGTATGCACGTGCTGTGTTCTGTCAGAGGCTCCGTATGCAGGTGCTGTGTTCTGTCAGAGGCTCCGTATGCAGGTGCTGTGTTCTGTCAGAAGCTCCGTACCCAGGTGTTGTGTTCCGTCAGAGGCTCCGTACGCAGGTGTTGTGTTCCGTCAGAGGCTCCGTACCCAGGTGCTGTGTTCTGTCAGAAGCTCCGTACCCAGGTGCTGTGTTCTGTCAGAGGCTCCGTACGCAGGTACTGTGTTCCGTCAGAGGCTCCGTATGCAGGTGCTGTGTTCTGTCAGAAGCTCCGTACCCAGGTGCTGTGTTCTGTCAGAAGCTCCGTACCCAGGTGTTGTGTTCCGTCAGAGGCTCCGTACGCAGGTGTTGTGTTCCGTCAGAGGCTCCGTACCCAGGTGCTGTGTTCTGTCAGAAGCTCCGTACCCAGGTGCTGTGTTCTGTCAGAGGATCTGTAATGAGGCCTGTCAGGACACCGTCAGCAGCTAAGGGCTGTTATTGATGCGTGCACACAAACCTGTTAATGCACTGCCTCTCTGATCTCAACAGCAAACACACAACATTTCCCTTCAACAAAACCAGCCAGCGTTTGTACCACAAAGACATTGTCTGCTTCACTGTCAGGAGCGTCAGCAAAACCAAACAGACTGTTCCTATAATAGGCCTACGCCTGTCAGTCAAACTTGGTTGAAAACTCTTTTCTCCTCACCCAGTACTGTCTGTATCTCCCTATTAGAAAGCAGACCACTATCACAGTGTGAGAGGCTGGAAGGTCATATGTGCTCTCGTGTATTTCTGTGTCCCTAATCGCACCCTATTCCCTATACAGTGCACTACTTTTGACTCTATGGGCCCTTGTCAAAAGCAGTCCTCTACATAGGGAATGGGGTATCATTTGGGACGTAGCCCATGCTGCAGACTGCTCTCTGCTTCAAAAACCTACTGGTACCATGTGACCCTCCATCTGACCTCGTCATAACGTCGGCGGTATCCAGTTGACATGCATGAGTGACGACCGGCAGTCGCCGGGTTACACAAACACACCGGGTTACACAAACACACCGGGTTACACAAACACACTATTCACCATGACAGCAGTCACACGGCCAAACAAAGACTCTTTCTTACAAAGAGAAAGTGAGAGAGATAGAGACGGACGTCTGTCCATCTGTCCCCCCCACCCAAACAAACACACACTAAAGTCCCCCCCCCCCCGCTGTGTCATGTGAACCTCTTTTTGACACCCCTTTCTCTACTCCTGTCTGTACTTGCCAGGTCAAAACTTAGGGAACTCTCTCTCTCTACTCTCTTTCAAGGACCTTCTTCTAAATATGCTCAGGCCTTGATAGTTTAGTCATTACCGTGTTTAATTCAAATTGCCTCTATCCAAAGCCTATAGTCCGATCCAGACAGCCAAGAGTGGGCTTCAGAAGTTCTCTCTCCATTAGCTTAACAGCTATTAGTCTCGGAGAAGATTGACTAGACAACAGTGTGTAAATGCCTCGGAGAAGATTGACTAGACAACAGTGTGTAAATGCCTCGGAGAAGATTGACTAGACAACAGCGTGTAAATGCCTCGGAGAAGATTGACTAGACAACAGTGTGTAAATGCCTCAGAGAAGATTGAATAGACAACAGTGTGTAAATGCCTCAGAGAAGATTGAATAGACAACAGTGTGTAAATGCCCCTGAGAAGATTGACTAGACAACAGTGTGTAAATGCCCCTGGGAAGATTGACTAGACAACAGTGTGTAAAAATCTCTTGATAAAGTCTTGATCTTTGTGCATTCTCACTGTTTTCTCATGATGAAACCACACAAAAAAGAACAAAAGGCCCGTATTGACAAAGCTTCTCAGAGTCGGAATGCTGATTTAGGATCAGGTCCACCCCTGTCCATATAAACTCTGAATATGGGCCCAGAATAAATTAAATCGCCGTCCATTTAGCTGTTGACACCACTTGTTTTATGGCACCTGTTTAACTAACGTTATTGGTGTATCTCCTATGCATTTCTCACCTCAGACATTGAGACACACCCTCCCAAGTCACTGATATATCAAAGGCTGAATACGTTGGCTTTGAACAGCGCCACTCTCTGGTTATGTCCCAAACTGCACCTTATTCTCTATACAGTGCACTACTTTTGACCAGGACCCATATGGACCCTGGTTAAAATGAGTGCACTAAATAGGGAATCGGGTGCGATTTGGGAAGCAGCTTCCCCTCTCTCTGACGTCTCACCCTATCCTAAGTAGAGGCATTTGTCTCCATATCTACTGACACGAGAACGCTGACAGGTTGGCGAGAGCCTCGCCCTGCGAAAGATGGATTGCTTTGAAACCTCTATTTGATGAGTGGGTGTGTGTTCAGTCAAAGTTCAGTTCAATTTAAAGTTGTCCAGATGAAATTAGTTTGAAATGCAAGGCAGAGGACAGACGAACATGGAGGACAAACGGAGGAAGGGAGGACAGACGGATGGAGAACGGACAGACAGACAGAGAGGGAGGACAGAGGGGTGTGTGTGTGTCTGTCCATGCATCTGTCTGTGTGTACATGTATATGTGTACGTTTGTGGGTATGTGTGCGGTGGCATAGACAGACATTTTAAGTAGCCCTTTGTATGGTATGTAGGTCGTCCATCATACAGCTAATAATTAGCCTTCCATCCCACACGCTGGCTTTTGTTAAATGGTTTATTTCAACTTCATTTATTTCAGTTGCGCTCAGTAAAGCCTCTCCCTCTCAATCTAAAGGAGAGCTCTAAATCTCGATCTCTTTAAATCTCAATCTAATCCCAGCTAAAGCTAGTACGTGCACCGGACTTGTACCATCATAACAGAATTAATGGTTAGCTTTTGTAGCTGCACAACACTCTGTACATAATACTGCATAAGACTAGACTGTATATAATATCCATGCCTCTCACTCATTCTTTCCCTCGATTGATATAATTTAGTGTGAGCGCCATCAAAACAAAGGTCTTTAAATGGTTAAATAAAAAAGGTTAAAGCTGCAATATGTAACTTTTGGGAAACCTGACCAAATTAACAGAAATGTGAGATATAGATCTGTCATTCTCATTGAAAGCAAGTCTAAGGAGCGGTTGATCTGTTCTACTGTGTGTGTGTTACTTCAATGCTTCCCGTTCTGAAAATACAATATTTTTGGTTATTTAAAATATATTTTACAGCGGTCTAGATGGTCCAATGATTCTCTAAACTGTACTTGCTTGTTTTGTCAAAAACTGAAATAGGCAAACTATTAGAATTTTAGCAACCAGGAAATGGCAGAGCGATTTCTGCACAGTGCATCTTTAAGGGTTCAATCAAGCTGGCCTATTATACCTGCTTCCACATGGTTACAGTTCTGTATTTCACCCTGCTGCTCTGTAGTGGTGTGTCCCTGTCATAGGGAGGAATACTACATGACCTGTACCTCACTCTCATGTCCTCTCTCCAGCCAATTGGCTTCCCCAGTAGGACTGCACTGCAGCCTGGGATCTCATTCACAGTACAGTGAGAGGCAGTGATACAATGTAGCTTGGCTACAGATGACCACTGAGGACGACCACTGTCTTACGTCCCCCGACACGCACACACACACACAAACACACACACACACAATGCCATAAAAGGAATCAGATCTATGGGGTAAGCTAAAGTCTACAGATGCTTATGAGAACGGGGATGTCAGAGAAAGCGATGGCAATGGCCCAGAGAAAGTAGGCTCATTTATCAGTGTGGGCTGGCTGTGAGAAGAATCCTATTGGTGTGTCTGTCGGCACAAATCACTTTAACAAAGGTTATTAACCACACAGGATGACCACAGGACATTAAACCGATACACAGGCGCCATTAAAAACACCCATTTGACCATTGCCTGTCCTGTATCAGAGCGTAACAAGTCCCTTCTATTTTTTAGATGTTTGTTTTGCAGAAAACTCCAAGTCCTCTCAGTTCTCGGAGAGGCACTCAAATAAATCAAATGTAATTGTTTGTTTCAAAAAAGGTAATAACGAAAAAATAATAGAGGAAATAGTAACACAAAATAACGAGGTGTGTGGATAGAGTCTAGGTAGTGTGTGGATAGAGTTTAGGTAGTGTGTGAGTTTGTGGGTAGAGTCTAGGTAGTGTGTGGGTAGAGTCTAGGTAGTGTGTGGGTAGAGTCTAGGTAGTGTGTGGGTAGAGTCTAGGTAGTGTGTGGGTAGAGTCTAGGTAGTGTGTGGGTAGAGTCTAAGTAGTGTGTGGGTAGAGTCTAGGTAGTGTGTGGGTAGAGTCTAGGTAGTGTGTGGATAGAGTCTAGGTAGTGTGTGAGTTTGTGGGTAGAGTCTAGGTAGTGTGTGGATAGAGTCTAGGTCGTGTGAGTTTGTGGATAGAGTCTAGGTAGTGTGTGGATAGAGTCTAGGTAGTGTGTGGATAGATTCTAGGTAGTGTGTGGATAGAGTCTAGGTAGTGTGTGGCTAGAGTCTAGGTAGTGTGTGGCTAGAGTCTAGGTAGTGTGTGGCTAGAGTCTAGGTAGTGTGTGTCTAGGTAGTGTGTGGCTAGAGTCTAGGTAGTGTGTGGCTAGAGTCTAGGTAGTGTGTGGCTAGAGTCTAGGTAGTGTGTGGCTAGAGTCTAGGTAGTGTGTGGCTAGAGCCTAGGTAGTGTGTGGCTAGAGCCTAGGTAGTGTGTGGCTAGAGTCTAGGTAGTGTGTGGCTAGAGTCTAGGTAGTGTGTGGATAGAGTCTAGGTAGTGTGTGGATAGAGTCTAGGTAGTGTGCGGGTAGAGTCTAGGTAGTGTGCGGGTAGAGTCTAGGTAGTGTGCAAGTGTGTGGGTAGAGTCTAGGTAGTGTGCAAGTGTGTGGGTAGAGTCTAGGTTGTGTGTGAGTAGAGTCTAGGTCGTGGGTGAGTGTGTGGGTAGATTCTAGGTAGTGGGTGAGTGTGTGGGTAGAGTCTAGGTAGTGGGTGAGTGTGTGGGTAGAGTCTAGGTAGTGGGTGAGTGTGTGGGTACAGTCTAGGTAGTGGGTGAGTGTGTGGGTACAGTCTAGGTAGTGGGTGAGTGTGTGGGTACAGTCTAGGTAGTGGGTGAGTGTGTGGGTAGAGTCTAGGTAGTGGGTGAGTGTGTGGGTAGAGTCTAGGTAGTGGGTGAGTGTGTGGGTAGAGTCTAGGTAGTGGGTGAGTGTGTGGGTAGAGTCTAGGTAGTGTCAATGCAAATAGTCCAATTGGCCATTTGATGAACTGTTCAGCAGTCTAATGGATTGGGGGCAGATGCTGGTCCCAGACTTTTGGTCCCAGACTTTTGATCCCAGACTTTTGATCCCAGAATTGGCGCTGTGATACCGATTGCTGTGTGGTAGCAGAGATAGTAACACAAAATAACGAGGTGTGTGGGTAGAGTCTAGGTAGTGTGTGGGTAGAGTCTAGGTAGTGTGTGGGTAGAGTCTAGGTAGTGGGTGAGTGTGTGGGTAGAGTCTAGGTAGTGGGTGAGTGTGTGGGTAGAGTCTAGGTAGTGGGTGAGTGTGTGGGTAGAGTCTAGGTAGTGGGTGAGTGTGTGGGTAGAGTCTAGGTAGTGGGTGAGTGTGTGGGTAGAGTCTAGGTAGTGGGTGAGTGTGTGGGTAGAGTCTAGGTAGTGGGTGAGTGTGTGGGTAGAGTCTAGGTAGTGTCAATGCAAATAGTCCGAATGGCCATTTGATGAACTGTTCAGCAGTCTAATGGATTGGGGGCAGATGCTGATCCCAGACTTGGCACTGTGATACCAATTGTTTTCTCTGCTACCACACAGCAGTCTATTACTTACGTGGCTGGAGTCTTTGACCATATTTGGGGCCTTCCTCTGACACCGCCTGGTATAGAAGTCTTGGATGGCAGGGAGCTTTGCCCCAGTGATGTACTGGGCCATACGCACAACCCTCTGTAGCAACTTGCGGTCGGACATCAAGCAGTTGCCATGCCAACGGGTGATGCAGCCAGTAAAGATGCTCTCTCAATGGTGCAGCTGTATAACTTTTTGAGGATCTGAGGGCCTATGCCAAATCCTTTCAGTCTCCTGAGGGGAAAGAGGTGTTGTCGCACCCTCTTCACGACTGTGTTGGTGTGTTTGGACCATGATAGATCCTTAGTGATGTAGACACAGAGGAACTTGAAGCTCTCGAACCGTTCCACTATAGCCCCATCGATGTGCTGGGGGCGTGATCGGCCCTTCATTTCCTGTAGTCCACGATCAGCTCCTTTGTCTTGCTGACGTTGTGGGAGATGTCTCTGACCTCCTCTCTATCTCATCGTCGTTGGTGATCAGGCCTACTATCGTTGTGTCGTCGGCAAACAATAATGATGTTGAAGTGCGGCCACACACTGTCGGGCAGCAGGTAGCCTAGCAGTTAAGAGTGTTGAGCCAGTAAGCGAAAGTCACTGGTTCAAATCCCTGAGCCGAATAGGTGAGAAATCTGTTGACGTGTCCTTGAGCAAGGCACTTAACCCTAATTGCTCATGTAAGTCACTCTGGAAAATGACAAAAATGTAAAAAAATAATAAGAATAAGAATCTTTGAACAGGGAGAACAGGGGGTGACTAAGCATGCACCCTTGTGGGATCCCTGTGTTGAGGGTCAGCGTGGCAGATGTGTTGTTTGCCGACCCTCACCACCTTGGAGAGGAAGGAAGTGTGGCGGTGGTCTTGGCAGTTTCTTTCAAAAAGCCTTTGTTACAGAGAACAGGAAAAGTTACCACAAACGAACGGTCAGTGTGCTCCTTTCATACGAATCAACAGAGTAATCTTCAATACAACGTAGTTTGTCCGTTATAACGAAAATTCGTCTTCTGCTCTGCCCCCCCCCCCCCCACACACACACACACTACAAATGTGTGCGCAAGGAACACAGACACAGTATGCCTTCATTCCCTCCCCCTTCTCTCTCCCATCTCCATTGTCCTTTCTCCTTTTGATAACTTCAGACAAGTGTGGGATTGCTTTCAGCCTAGGGCATGACATCACACCCTAACCCTAAACCTGCAGCACGATGCAATGAAGTGGGGTTTGATATTGTGGCACACAGGGAAATTTCTGTTTGGCCAGATCGTAACCGGTTCATTCAAAGAGCACTTTCGTGCGTTTTGTTTATGACTTCAAGCCTATCAACTCCCGAGATTAGGCTGGTGTAACCGATGTGAAACGGCTAGCTAGTTAGCGGGGTGCGCGCTAATAGCGTTTCAAAACGTCACTCTGAGACTTGGAGTAGTTGTTCCCCTTGCTCTGCATGGGTAACGCTGCTTCGAGGGTGGCTGTTGTCGATGTGTTCCTGGTTCGAGCCCAGGTAGGGGCGAGGAGAGGGACGGAAGCTATAGTGTTACACTGGCAATACTAAAGTGCCTATAAGAACATCCAATAGTCAAAGGTATATGAAATACAAATGGTATAGAGAGAAATAGTCCTATAATTCCTATAATAATCACAACCTAAAACTTGTTCCCTGGGAAAATTGAAGACTCGTTAAAAGGAACCACCAGCTTTCATATGTTCTCATGTTCTGAGCAAGGAACCGAAACGTTAGCTTTCTTACATAGCACATATTGCACTCTTACTTTCTTCTCCAACACTGTTTTTGCATTATTTATACCAAATTGAACATGTTTCATTATTTATTTGAGGCTAAATTGATTTTATTGATGTATTATATTAAGTTAAAATAAGTGTTCATTCAGTATTGTTGTAATTGTCATTATACCAAATAAATACATAAAAATGTTAATTTTTTGGCATTTTTTGGACCTCCAATAATCGGTATCGGCAAAATGTAATATGTAAAATCATAATCGGATGACCTCTACTTAGGTTGCAGTCATTAAAACTTGTTTTTCAACCACTCCAGAAATTTCTTGTTAAGTGGGTTAGGACATCTACTTTGTGCATGACACAATTCATTTTTCCAACAATTGTTAACAGACAGATTATTTCACTGTATCACAATTCCAGTGGGTCAGAAGTTTACATAGACGAAGTTGACTGTGCATTTAAACAACTTCAAATCAAATTTTATTTGTCACATACACATGGAAACTTGGAAAATTCCAGAAAATTGTCAAGGCTTTAGAAGCTTCTGATAGGCTAATTGACATTGTTTGGGTCAATTGGAGGTGTACCTGTGGATGTATTTCAAGGCCTACCTTCAGAAGAAAATCAAAAGAAATCAGCCCGCAAAAATTGTAGACCTCCACAAGTCTGGTTCAAATACTTCCAAAGTTTGTGGCTTAAGGACAACAAAGTCAAGGTATTGGAGTGGCCATCACAAAGCCCTGACCTCAATCCTATAGAATCTTTGTGGGCAGAACTGAAAAAGCGTGTGCGAGCAAGAAGGCCTACAAACCTGACCCAGTTACACCAGCTCTGTCAGGAGGAATGGGCCAAAAATCCCCCAACTTATTGTGGGAAGGCTACCCGAAACATTTGACCCAAGTTAAACCATTTAAAGGCAATGCTACCAAATAGTAACTGAGTGTATGTAAACTTCTGACCCACTGGGAATGTCACGAAAGAAATAAAAGGAGAGAATGGTTCATTCTCTCTACTATTATTCTGACATGTCACATTCTTAAAATAAAGTGGTGATCAGGGAATTTTTATTAAAACTTTCAAAGATAATTCGTAAAAATCCAAATAACTTCACAGATATGCATTGTAAAAGGTTTAAATTAAACACTGTTTTCCATGCTTGTTCAATGAACCATAAACAATTAATGAACATGCACCTGTGGAACGGTCGTTAAGACACTAACAGCTTACAGTCAGTTATGAAAACTTAGGATACTAAGAGGCCTTTCTACTGACTCTTGAAAAACACAAAAAGAAAGATGCCCTGCTCATCTGCGTGAACGTGCCTTATGCATGCTGCAAGGAGGCATGAGGACTGCAGATGTGGCCAGGGTCCCTGCTCATCTGCGTGAACGTGCCTTATGCATGCTGCAAGGAGGCATGAGGACTGCAGATGTGGCCAGGGTCCCTGCTCATCTGCGTGAACGTGCCTTAGGCATGCTGCAAGGAGGCATGAGGACTGCAGATGTGGCCAGGGTCCCTGCTCATCTGTGTGAACGTGCCTTAGGCATGCTGCAAGGAGGCATGAGGACTGCAGATGTGGCCAGGGTCCCTGCTCATCTGCGTGAACGTGCCTTAGGCATGCTGCAAGGAGGCATGAGGACTGCAGATGTGGCCAGGGTCCCTGCTCATCTGCGTGAACGTGCCTTAGGCATGCTGCAAGGAGGCATGAGGACTGCAGATGTGGCCAGGGTCCCTGCTCATCTGCGTGAACGTGCCTTATGCATGCTGCAAGGAGGCATGAGGACTGCAGATGTGCCCAGGGTCCCTGCTCATCTGCGTGAACGTGCCTTAGGCATGCTGCAAGGAGGCATGAGGACTGCAGATGTGCCCAGGGTCCCTGCTCATCTGCGTGAACGTGCCTTATGCATGCTGCAAGGAGGCATGAGGACTGCAGATGTGGCCAGGGCAATAAATTGCAATGTCCGTACTTTGAGACGCCTAAGACAGCGCCACAGGAAGACAGGACCGACAGCTGATCGTCCTCGCAGTGACCGACCACATGTAACAGCACCTGCACAGGATTGGTACATCCGAACACCTGTGGACAGGTTCAGGAAGGCAACAACAACTGCCAGGGTTGCACCAGGAACGCACAATCCTTCCATCAGTGCTCAGACGGTCCGCAATAGGCTGGACTGAGGGCTTGTAGGTCTGTTGTAAGGCAGGTCCTCACCAGACATCACCGGCAACAATGTCGCCTATGGGCACAAACCCACCATCGCTGGACCAGACAGGACTAGTAAAAAGTGCTCTTCACTGACGAGTCGCGGTATTGTCTCACCAGGGGTGATGGTCGGATGTGTGTTTATCGTCGAAGGAAGGAGCATTACACCGAGGCCTATACTCTGGAGTGGGGTCGATTTGGAGGTGGAGGGTCCGTCATGGTCTGGGGCATTGTGTCACATCATCATCGGACTGAGCTTGTTGTCATTGCAGGCAATCTCAACGCTGTGCATTACAGGGAAGACATCCTCCCTCATGTGGTACCCTTCCTGCAGGCTCATCCTGACATGACCCTCCAGCATGACAATGCCACCAGCCATACTGCTCGTTCTGTGCATGATTTTCTGCAAGAGAGGAATGTCAGTCTTCTGCCATGGCCAGCGAAGAGCCCGGACCTAAATCCCATTGAGCACATCTGGAACCTGTTGGATTGGAGGGCGAGGGCTAGGGCCTTTCTCCCCAGAAATGTCCGGGAACTTGCAGGTGCCTTGGTGGAAGAGTGGGGTAACATCTCACAGCAAGAACTGGCAAATCTAGTGCAGTCCATGGGGACGAGATGCACTGCAGTACTTAATGCAGCTGGTGGCCACACCAGATACTGACTGTTACTTTTGACCCCCCCTTTGTTCAGGTACACATTATTCAATTTCTGTTCGTCACATGTCTGTGGAACTTGTTGAGAAATGCAACTGCTGTCCACACCAGATACTGTTACTTTTGATTTTGTGCCCCCTTTTTTCAGGGACACATTATTCCATTTCTGTTAGTCACATGTCCGTGGAACTTGATAAGTTTATGTCTCAGTTGTTGAATCTGGTTACGTTCATACAAATATTTAAACATGTTAAGTTTGCTGAAAATAAACGCAGTTAACAGTGAGAGGACGTTTCTTTTTTTGCTGAGTTTAGTTTGCTTGCTCCATTCCTTTTACCAATTGTGATTCATCTCTATATGTCTTTCTGCCTCTCTTTTCTGCACGTGTCAGGCAAACAGACCCAACATTGATGATGTAGGCTAAATGAAGAAAACATTTTTTTGGGGGAAATTATACCACCACCCAAAAGGGCACTTTGGAGACTGTAAGGGCAAAGATGCATATGCTTTGTACAGGTAGAGCCCCATCTGTGCACATGCCTGGTCGCAGACATGGGCATCACTGACACACCCGGCGTAGTGTGCCCACTGGCTATGCTGCAACAACCTGGTGCAACATTCTGTTGATGGCAGAACATGCCGGCACTGAGGCGGCCATTTTGCATTGAGAGGTTACTCCCACTGTCCAGCTGCTGTCATATGTCTGTTGATGCCACCAAAACAAACAAGAGATCTGAAGTCCAGGTGTCTTGTGACCCCAAAATGTTCTGGGTTACACACAGACTAACAGACCATATAAGTAGCCAATCTGCAGGTCTAATGGCAAGTTGTCAATATACACCTTTGTGAAATAGATGACGCAAGAGATCCCAGACTAACATTAGGAATATGAAGCTAACTGAAGCCAGCCATCTTTAATCCCAAATATGTCTAACTGGCTCCGTGACCCCTCAGGTGTCTTGTCTCCAAAACATTGTGGACTCTGAGACGAAAGAAGCGGGAAGAAAGAAACTTTGCAAACCGTTTAGAGTAGAGCAGACTGCACACGCTCCGGATTGATACGTTTCAAGGACCTACAGCCCCTGGTCTGTCTCCAGGCTTGTCAGCAGCTCGACAGAAATAGACAACCATATCTCCTCCAATGAACAGGTTGGTCTGACACTCGGCATTGTCTCAGAACACATGCACATTTCAAATGCATCAATGGGACATTTTGACACCACACATAAAGGTACTGTATCCCGTAGAAAAGGACCATAATGGACTTCTGTATGTGTCGGAGTCTGACATAGGGGGAAACAGGTGGTTTTAAGGCCCCAGTGCTAACATTAGAGGCGTGCTAAAATTGAATGATTTATAGTTTACACTATACCACTACTCCCTTCTAGTTGTCCTTTCAATGAAGCCTCATTTTAACGCTTGTCAAGTTTACTTTCACACACTGTTGTTAGACATGGTCAAGGTCACTTTGAGCTGAGTGTCAAGGTGGGTCAAGTTAAAACGACAGTTTTGACAGTCATGGTGTATTGATCTTGTTCACTCAATTGATTTCACTTAACAAGAGAATTTACCTTTGCCAAATGTGGGCAAGGTCTCCAAGTCAACCTTACGTGCTTGAACATGAGATTTTTCATGGGATGACACTCACTAAAACCCTCAGTGAAGCGAACATAAAATCTATCACTTAAACCAGCGTTTATCAATCAACCAAGTTAACTTCAACACTGGCAAGTTTACTTTAACAGGAGTTTCCCCTCACACACAAACTTCTGTTAGATGGCCTCCCGAGTAGCACAGTGGTCTAAGGCACTGCATCACAGTGCTAGCTGTGCCAATAGAGATCCTGGTTTGAGTCCAGGCTCTGTCATAGCCGGCCACGACGGGAGATCCATGGGGCGGCGCACAATTGGCCCAGCGTCGTCTGGGTTAGGGGAGGGTTTGGTTGGCAGGGATGTCCTTGTCCCATCGCGCACTAGCGAAAAACTAGAGAGCTGGTTGTTTGACCCTTGTCAACGCACCAATCAGTGCTGCCGTCAGCCTCTGTGCCTGATTAGCTTTCATTAAACCCACTCGGGGATAAAGGCCCGGGAACAGATTGCCTATTAAACATATATCATCGTCGAGATAATTAAAATATTTGCATTGGCATAAACACTGATGGCAGAGAGACAGTGTTGTGGTGTTGTGTGATTAGGATGAGTGTGGTGCGCGCCGAGCTGTATTTACATTCATTACAGAAGGGCCTAAGCCGACTCCAAAACCCGGTCTAGCCTACAAACGGCAAGTCATGCATTCACTGCAAATGAGCGTTTTTCTTCCCCCAACTGAAAGACTAGTGATGGAGAGAGGATTAGGGAAACCTATGAGGGGTACAGTGAGTATGTGCGAGAGGATGAAGGTTTACATCAGGGCTGCCCAACCCTCTTCCTGGAGATCTACCGTCCTGTGGGTTCTGCCCAACCCTCTTCCTGGAGATCTACCATCCTGTGGGTTCTGCCCAACCCTCTTCCTGGAGATCTACCATCCTGTGGGTTCTGCCCAACCCTCTTCCTGGAGATCTACCGTCCTGTGGGTTTTCAATCCAACCCTTATTTAACACACCTGATTCTACTAATTAGCTGCTCAAGACCTTAACTAGCTGAATCAGATGTGCTAAATTAGCGTTGGACTGAAAACCTACAGGACAGTAGATCTCCAGGAAGAGGGTTGTGCAGCCCTGGTTTACATGAAGGATTAATCAGTTAATCTTCCTGCATAGCTTGATTGGTTCTTCTACGTCTTTTCATAGTTTCATGGTCCAGGGAAGTGACAGGGAGAAAAGGTGGGTTTGAGAAGGGAGAGAAAGGGATAGAAAGAGTGTGAGGGGAAGATGGAGAGAGGAGGTAGAGGGAGAGTAAGAAAAATAAATTAAAGAGATGGACTGCATGGAAGATGGAAGAGAGGGAAAAATAGAATTAGAGAGACTAAGAAACTGAAAAACAAAATAAATGGATTGTGGATTGTCCTTAGAATCTCTGGTACTGTAGAGGCCATTGTTTCTCTTGTACGGTAACGAGGTGTATTATCAGGAAGGGGTCAACAGCCAAAGATCAGAGGTCAGGTGGACTGAAAAGGACCATCATGGCTCTATCTGAAGCAACACGAGGCCCTCCAGCCTCAAAACAGCCATGTATCGAACCACACCAGGCCCTTCTGTTGACACGGAAAGACACTTCACTTCAGTCCTCCACTGCTATACCGGACTGACAACAACATACTGACATTGCAAATAACTGCCTCCTTCAATGGGTCCTCAGCAGTAGAGGAATTCATTGCTTCTGATTGGTCTGATCTACGAGTGTGAAAACAATGTTCGTGACTGAAAAGAACCCCCTAGTGAATGCTAGGCATGGAGTTGAATAGATGACTAGTTTATTTCTATGTGGATTTTATTGAGTGGCATTTCAGAGAGATATCGAGATCATTTGACTGGTCTCAATGTCATGACGTGGCCCTCTTTGGATATATAGCGTGCGTTCCTCCTCTCTCTCTCTCGCCTTCTCCCAGGCTGCTGTTATCTCAGGTCGTAAATTCCTGGAGGAGACTGTCTTCCTCATGGCCAGACAGTATAGAGAGAGAGAGAAGGTTTCACAGGAGAACAAAGGAACCTCTTCTCCAGCATAGAACTTGAGAACTGAACACTGTACATGTTTTGGAGAAGGTGTACACGGTCGAGGAAGAATCCAGCTACGACCGCTCCATTTCGTTTAATGTTTTTGAAACGCATGAGAGACAATATAGCCACATTACCATAACTCTGTTATACAAGAGTCTCAGTTATGAGGCTTGCATCTAATTGTTGTATAAAATGAGTAAAGATGAAACTATTTTTGTAATTATGTAATGTGATTTTAAACTGTCATTGGCCCGCCCCATGAGCGCAGACATTGATCTGGCGTCATAAAACAGCCTTTTTCTGCTCTTTCGAATGTAACCCCCACCTGGAGAATCATCTCCAGACCAGCTCACCTCAATTACGAGAGGGCTAAGGTTTGAGACGAGACCAGTACCTCATCACAGAGGGAGTAAAGGTTTGATTAGATTGCCGAATTCTTAACCATACCACGTGGAGACTATCGGAGACTATCGGAGACTATCGATACAGACAGAATCGACAGAACAAATCTTTGATACAAATTACTAGTCTGCAGCTAGGAATTCTGTACCATTGAACGCGAAGACCGACAACCGCCGAATCACCTATTCTACAAGAACATTTCTGAAATGGGACTCTGAAGTATCCATTCTAACCACGAGAGACGAGCAGACAAACTCTCCATCAAAAAGACGGATGATTCCAACAGAGATCATGACGACACACTGAGTGTAAATATATATTGATTGCAGATATTCCCGAATTAGTGAGTGTTCATATGCAAAGGATTAGCATTTCAATGAATATAATTATCAAGTGTGTAGTGACTCATTTGCGTAATTCCAGCCTCTCAGTCAACCCCCACTTCCCTTTTGTCCACCAAGCCGTGATACCAGTTTATCCCACTAGGGAAACTCCGCTATCATTTCCTTGTAACTATATCTACTGTTTGTTTATGCCTTTCTGTGATTATTTAGTTAGTAAATAAATTATTTAAGACAATTGATGTATGGATGATTCATAGCAAAGACTGGGTTCATGCAAATAACCAACAATTTACGAAGTTTGGAATGACACTAACGTGAGGTAAAGAATAAGTCATTACTTAGAAGACTAATAGATCAGATATTAAAATATCTGAAAGTTATATTAGGAAAATTATAACTTTGTAATCTGAATATTTTCCTTGGTGCCCCAACTTCCTAGTTAATTACATTTATATGATTAAGTTAGTTTAATCACGTAATAATAATTACAGAGAATTTAATTGATAACAATAAGTCTTCAGTTTAATGGTGCCAAAGACACGACAACACGTGTCGGGGCAACACGGGCAACACGAAAACTCACAACTACTATTTGAAGGCCACTGTCACAATGCCAACACAGGATGACATCTTAACTTCAGACACTGTCCCTTATAATAGAACAGGACATCATAGAAATATTCAACTAATATAATAATACTGAGACTAAAACTGACCTGGGATCCACACACAGTCATTGATGGTAAAAACATGATCAGCGTCACCTAGTTCTTATCCACATGCCAATCTCTCCCTGCTCCACTGGTAGAACTCACCTCTATCAACAAACAACCTCTATTTAACAGACTTACAGTATAAGGATGTGACCCTAACAGTAGACATTGATTTACATGGCTGTCAGACAGACTGTTTCTGTGTTCCAAATGGCACCCTATTCCCTATATAGTGCACTACCATAGGGCCCTGGTTAAAAGTAGTGCACTATATAGGGAATATGGTGCCATTTGGGACACATGTCACCATTTCTGTTTCCTCCTCAGGCAACAGTCGTGTTGCTTTCTGTCAGCGCTATCTTCCTTGTCAACTCTTATCTGATCTGCCCCTCTGAGGTGAAGTTTCCTATGGGTACAGATCTAGGATCAGCTTCCCTTCCCCTAATCCTAACCTTAACTATTAGTGGTGAAAATGCTCAACTGAACCCAGATCAGCATCTGTCCCCGCCAGGATGGTCATGGGAAATGCCTAGTCAAAACACCTGGGTGTGGGTGAAAACAGAATAGAGCTGAGGACACCGTATTATAATAAAGTGCAAACACCACAATAACGTGAGAAAATGTAACTGGTTAACTAACTGACTCAGGTCACAGCTCAGTGGGGAAAGGTTCAGTGTGACAATCCGATCATAGTGTTTACTCTGATTGTTTGAAAAGCTCACAAGTCAGCTGACTCCTCTTCAACATGTCAGTGATGACCATCAGGTTAAGACATTATGTTGATAAGAAATGCTTTAGGCTACTCCTGCAGATGACAAACAATTACCCATCAGAGATTAATCAAATCGTGTATCCCAAAAATGGGGGCTCTCTTTCTCATTGGCTGGTCCTCCAGATAGACAGGGTAAACAACAAGCAGTCTGCTCCTCCAGATAGACAGGGTAAACAACAAGCAGTCTGCTCCTTCAGATACACATGGTATACAACAAGCAGTCTGCTCCTCCAGATAGACAGGGTAAACAACAAGCAGTCTGCTCCTTCAGATAAACATGGTATACAACAAGCAGTATGCTCCTCCAGATAGACAGGGTAAACAACAAGCAGTCTGCTCCTTCAGATAAACATGGTATACAACAAGCAGTCTGCTCCTCCAGATAGACAGGGTAAACAACAAGCAGTCTGCTCCTTCAGATAGACAGGGTATACAACAAGCAGTCTGCTCCTCCAGATAGACAGGGTAAACAACAAGCAGTCTGCTCCTTCAGATAAACATGGTATACAACAAGCAGTCTGCTCCTCCAGATAGACAGGGTAAACAACAAGCAGTCTGCTCCTCCAGATAGACAGGGTAAACAACAAGCAGTCTGCTCCTCCAGATAGACAGGGTAAACAACAAGCAGTCTGCTCCTCCAGATGGAGTTAAGCTGTCAAAGACCACCCTTCTCCGACTCTCTCCCCCTTCCTCTTATCCCTTGCATTCCCTTCCCCCTTGATCTCCTCATCCCTCTATCCATTTGACTACCACTTGCTTTCCCTCCCTCTCTCTTCCTCCAACCCCTCCCTCTCTAACCCCTCCATCCCTCCCTCTCTTCCTCTCCAACCCCTCCCTCTCTTCCTCTCCAACCCCTCCCTCTCTTCCTCTCCAACCCCTCCCTCTCTAACCCCTCCCTCTCTTCCTCTCCAACCCCTCCCTCTCTTCCTCTTCAACCCCTCCCTCTCTTCCTCTTCAACCCCTCCCTCTCTTCCTCTTCAACCCCTCCCTCTCTTCCTCTTCAACCCCTCCCTCTCTTCCTCTCCAACCCCTCCCTCTCTTCCTCTCCAACCCCTCCCTCTCTAACCCCTCCCTCTCTTCCTCTCCAACCCCTCCCTCTCTTCCTCTCCAACCCCTCCCTCTCTTCCTCTTCAACCCCTCCCTCTCTTCCTCTTCAACCCCTCCCTCTCTTCCTCTTCAACCCCTCCCTCTCTTCCTCTTCAACCCCTCCCTCTCTTCCTCTTCAACCCCTCCCTCTCTTCCTCTTCAACCCCTCCCTCTCTTCCTCTTCAACCCCTCCCTCTCTTCCTCTTCAACCCCTCCCTCTCTTCCTCTTCAACCCCTCCCTCCCTCCCTCTCTCTTCCTCTCCAACCCCTCCCTCCCTCCTCTTCTCACTCCCTCCCTCCCTCCCCCTCTCTCTTCCTCTTCCTCTTCCTCCCTCCCTCCCTCCCCTCTCTCTCTTCCTCTCCCTCCCTCCCCCTCTCTCTCTCTCTCTTCCTCTCTCTCTCTTCCTCTCCAACCCCTCCCTCCCTCTCTCTCTCTCTCTCTCTTCCTCTCCAAACCTTCCCTCCCTCCCTCTCTCTCTTCCTCTCCAAACCTTCCCTCCCTCCCTCTCTCTCTTCCTCTCCAACCCCTCCCTCCCTCTCTCTCTCTCTTCCTCTCCAACCCCTCCCTCCCTCTCTCTTCCTCTCCAAACCTTCCCTCCCTCTCTCTCTCTCTTCCTCTCCAACCCCTCCCTCCCTCTCTCTTCCTCTCCAAACCTTCCCTCCCTCCCTCCCTCTCTTCCTCTCCAACCCCTCCCTCTCGTCCTCTCTAACCCCTCCCTCTCTTCCTCTCCAACCCCTCCCTCTCTTCCTCTCCAACCCCTCCCTCTCTTCCTCTCCAACCCCTCCCTCTCTTCCTCTCCAACCCCTCCCTCTCTTCCTCTTCAACCCCTCCCTCTCTTCCTCTCCAACCCCTCCCTCTCTTCCTCTCCAACCCCTCCCTCTGTTCCTCTCCAACCCCTCCCTCTCTTCCTCTCCAACCCCTCCCTCTCTTCCTCTCCAACCCCTCCCTCTCCAACCCCTCCCTCTCTTCCTCTCCAAACCCTCCCTCTCTTCCTCTCCAACCCCTCCCTCTCTTCCTCTCCAACCCCTCCCTCTCTTCCTCTTCAACCCCTCCCTCTCTTCCTCTTCAACCCCTCCCTCTCTTCCTCTTCAACCCCTCCCTCTCTTCCTCTTCAACCCCTCCCTCTCTTCCTCTTCAACCCCTCCCTCTCTTCCTCTCCAACCCCTCCCTCTCTTCCTCTTCAACCCCTCCCTCCCTCCCTCTCTCTTCCTCTCCAACCCCTCCCTCCCTCCTCCTCTCACTCCCTCCCTCTCTCTTCCTCTTCCTCCCTCCCTCTCCAACCCCTCCCTCCCTCTCTCTCTCTTCCTCTCCCTCCCTCCCTCTCTCTCTCTTCCTCTCTCTCTCTCTCTCTCTTCCTCTCCAACCCCTCCCTCCCTCTCTCTCTCTCTCTTCCTCTCCAAACCTTCCCTCCCTCCCTCTCTCTCTTCCTCTCCAAACCTTCCCTCCCTCCCTCTCTTCCTCTCCAACCCCTCCCTCCCTCTCTCTCTCTCTTCCTCTCCAACCCCTCCCTCCCTCTCTCTTCCTCTCCAAACCTTCCCTCCCTCCCTCTCTCTCTTCCTCTCCAAACCCTCCCTCTCTCTCTCTTCCTCTCCCTCCCTCTCTTCCTCTCCAACCCCCTCCCTCTCTTCCTCTCCAACCCCTCCCTCTCTTCCTCTCCAACCCCTCCCTCCCTCTTTCTCTCTCTCTTCCTCTCCAACCCCTCCCTCCCTCTCTCTCTCTTCCTCTCCAAACCTTCCCTCCCTCCCTCTCTCTTCCTCTCCAAACCTTCCCTCCCTCCCTCTCTCTTCCTCTCCAACCCCTCCCTCCCTCTCTCTTCCTCTCCAAACCTTCCCTCCCTCCCTCTCTCTCTTCCTCTCCAAACCCTCCCTCCCTCTTCCTCTCCAACCCCCTCCCTTCCTTCCTTCCTCTCCAACCCCTCCCTCCCTCGCTCTTCCTTCCTCTCCAACCCCTCCCTCCCTCTCTCTTCCTTCCTCTCCAACCCCTCCCTCTCTCTTCCTTCCTCTCCAACCCCTCCCTCCCTCCCTCCCTCTCTTCCTTCCTCTCCAACCCCTCCCTCCCTCTCTTCCTTCCTCTCCAACCCCTCCCTCCCTCTCTTCCTTCCTCTCCAACCCCTCCCTCCCTCTCTTCCTTCCTCTCCAACCCCTCCCTCCCTCTCTTCCTTCCTCTCCAACACCTCCCTCCCTCTCTTCCTTCCTCTCCAACCCCTCCCTCTCTTCCTTCCTCTCCAACCCCTCCCTCCCTCCCTTCCTCTCCAACCCCTCCGTCTCTCTTCCTTCCTCTCCAACCCCTCCCTCCTGCTCTTCCTCTCCAACCCCTCCCTCCCGCTCTTCCTCTCCAACCCCTCCCTCCCGCTCTTCCTCTCCAACCCCTCCCTCCCGCTCTTCCTCTCCAACCCCTCCGTCTCTCTTCCTTCCTCTCCAACCCCTCCGTCTCTCTTCCTTCCTCTCCAACCCCTCCCTCCCGCTCTTCCTCTCCAACCCCTCCCTCCCGCTCTTCCTCTCCAACCCCTCCCTCCCGCTCTTCCTCTCCAACCCCTCCCTCTCTTCCTTCCTCTCCAACCCCTCCCTCCCTCTCTTCCTTCCTCTCCAACCCCTCCCTCCCTCTCTTCCTTCCTCTCCAACCCCTCCCTCCCTCCCTCTCTTCCTTCCTCTCCAACCCCTCCGTCTCTCTTCCTCTCCAACCCCTCCCTCCTGCTCTTCCTCTCCAACCCCTCCCTCCCGCTCTTCCTCTCCAACCCCTCCCTCCCTCCCTCTTCCTTCCTCTCCAACCCCTCCCTCCCTCTTCCTTCCTCTCCAACCCCTCCCTCCCTCTCTTCCTTCCTCTCCAACCCCTCCATCCCTCTCTATTCCTCTCCAACCCCCCCATCCCGCTCTATTCCTTCCTCTCCAACCCCTCCATCCCTCTCTATTCCTTCCTCTCCAACCCCTCCATCCCTCTATTCCTTCCTCTCCAACCCCTCCATCCCTCTATTCCTTCCTCTCCAACCCCTCCATCCCTCTATTCCTTCCTCTCCAACCCCTCCATCCCTCTATTCCTTCCTCTCCAACCCCTCCATCCCTCTATTCCTTCCTCTCCAACCCCTCCATCCCTCTCTTCCTCTCCAACCCCTCCATCCCTCTCTTCCTCTCCAACCCCTCCCTCTCTTCCTCTCCAACCCCTCCCTCTCTTCCTCTCCAACCCCTCCCTCTCTTCCTCTCCAACCCCTCCCTCTCTTCCTCTCCAACCCCTCCCTCTCTTCCTCTCCAACCCCTCCCTCTCTTCCTCTCCAACCCCTCCCTCTCTTCCTCTCCAACCCCTCCCTCTCTTCCTCTTCAACCCCTCCCTCTCTTCCTCTTCAACCCCTCCCTCTCTTCCTCTTCAACCCCTCCCTCTCTCTTCCTCTCCAACCCCTCCCTCCCTCCTCCTCTCACTCCCTCCCTCTCTCTTCCTCTCCAAACCTTCCCTCCCTCCCTCTCTCTCTTCCTCTCCAAACCCTCCCTCTCTCTCTCTTCCTCTCCCTCCCTCTCTTCCTCTCCAACCCCTCCCTCTCTTCCTCTCCAACCCCTCCCTCCCTCTCTCTCTCTTCCTCTCTCTCTCTCTCTTCCTCTCCAACCCCTCCCTCCCTCTCTCTCTCTCTCTCTCTCTCTCTCTTCCTCTCCAAACCTTCCCTCCCTCCCTCTCTTCCTCTCCAACCCCTCCCTCCCTCTCTCTCTCTCTTCCTCTCCAACCCCTCCCTCCCTCTCTCTCTCTCTTCCTCTCCAACCCCTCCCTCCCTCTCTCTTCCTCTCCAAACCTTCCCTCCCTCCCTCTCTCTTCCTCTCCAAACCCTCCCTCTCTCTCTCTTCCTCTCCCTCACTCTCTTCCTCTCCAACCCCTCCCTCCCTCTTCCTCTCCAACCCCTCCCTCCCTCTTCCTCTCCAACCCCTCCCTCCCTCTTCCTCTCCAACCCCCTCCCTTCCTTCCTTCCTCTCCAACCCCTCCCTCCCTCGCTCTTCCTTCCTCTCCAACCCCTCCCTCCCTCTTCCTTCCTCTCCAACCCCTCCCTCTCTCCCTCTTCCTTCCTCTCCAACCCCTCCCTCCCTCTCTTCCTTCCTCTCCAACCCCTCCCTCCCTCTCTTCCTTCCTCTCCAACCCCTCCCTCCCTCTCTTCCTTCCTCTCCAACCCCTCCCTCCCTCTCTTCCTTCCTCTCCAACCCCCTCCCTCCCTCTCTTCCTTCCTCTCCAACCCCTCCCTCCCTCTCTTCCTTCCTCTCCAACCCCTCCCTCCCTCTCTTCCTTCCTCTCCAACCCCTCCCTCCCTCTCTTCCTTCCTCTCCAACCCCTCCCTCCCTCTCTTCCTTCCTCTCCAACCCCTCCCTCCCTCTCTTCCTTCCTCTCCAACCCCTCCCTCCCTCTCTTCCTTCCTCTCCAACCCCTCCCTCCCTCTCTTCCTTCCTCTCCAACCCCTCCCTCCCTCTCTTCCTTCCTCTCCAACCCCTCCCTCCCTCTCTTCCTTCCTCTCCAACCCCTCCCTCCCTCTCTTCCTTCCTCTCCAACCCCTCCCTCCCTCTCTTCCTTCCTCTCCAACCCCTCCCTCCCTCTCTTCCTTCCTCTCCAACCCCTCCCTCCCTCTCTTCCTTCCTCTCCAACCCCTCCCTCCCTCTCTTCCTTCCTCTCCAACCCCTCCCTCCCTCTCTTCCTTCCTCTCCAACCCCTCCCTCCCTCTCTTCCTTCCTCTCCAACCCCTCCCTCTCTTCCTTCCTCTCCAACCCCTCCCTCTCTTCCTTCCTCTCCAACCCCTCCCTCTCTTCCTTCCTCTCCAACCCCTCCCTCTCTTCCTTCCTCTCCAACCCCTCCCTCTCTTCCTTCCTCTCCAACCCCTCCCTCTCTTCCTTCCTCTCCAACCCCTCCCTCTCTTCCTTCCTCTCCAACCCCTCCCTCCCTCCCTTCCTCTCCAACCCCTCCGTCTCTCCCTTCCTCTCCAACCCCTCCGTCTCTCTTCCTTCCTCTCCAACCCCTCCCTCCCGCTCTTCCTCTCCAACCCCTCCCTCCCTCTCTTCCTTCCTCTCCAACCCCTCCCTCCCTCTCTTCCTTCCTCTCCAACCCCTCCGTCTCTCTTCCTCTCCAACCCCTCCCTCCCGCTCTTCCTCTCCAACCCCCTCCCTCCCGCTCTTCCTCTCCAACCCCTCCCTCCCGCTCT
Organism: Oncorhynchus masou masou; assembly: GCF_036934945.1. Lineage (NCBI taxonomy): Eukaryota > Metazoa > Chordata > Actinopteri > Salmoniformes > Salmonidae > Oncorhynchus > Oncorhynchus masou. The sequence goes on along the minus strand of NC_088226.1, from coordinate 65,071,275 downwards.
TCCTCTCCAACCCCTCCCTCCCTCCCTCTTCCTTCCTCTCCAACCCCTCCCTCCCTCCCTCTTCCTTCCTCTCCAACCCCTCCCTCCCTCTCTTCCTTCCTCTCCAACCCCCCCATCCCGCTCTATTCCTTCCTCTCCAACCCCTCCATCCCTCTATTCCTTCCTCTCCAACCCCTCCCTCTCTTCCTCTCCAACCCCTCCCTCTCTTCCTCTCCAACCCCTCCCTCTCTTCCTCTCCAACCCCTCCCTCTCTTCCTCTTCAACCCCTCCATCCCTCTCTATTCCTCCATCCCTCTATTCCTTCCTCTCCAACCCCTCCATCCCTCTATTCCTTCCTCTCCAACCCCTCCATCCCTCTATTCCTTCCTCTCCAACCCCTCCATCCCTCTATTCCTTCCTCTCCAACCCCTCCATCCCTCTATTCCTTCCTCTCCAACCCCTCCATCCCTCTATTCCTTCCTCTCCAACCCCTCCATCCCTCTATTCCTTCCTCTCCAACCCCTCCATCCCTCGCTTCCTCTCCATCCCTCTCTTCCTCTCCAATCCATCACTTCCTTCCTCTCCAACCCCTCCATCAATCTCCAACAGACAGGGTTATGAGGCAGTGTTCAGAATTCATTGCTGCTGTGCAGAGAGGCTGGTGGATTGTGATACACAAGCCCTGAATGAGATGCTCAATCTGCGTCTCAAATAGCATCCTATTACCTATATAGTGTAGTGCTTTTGACCAGGGACCATAGGGCTCTGGTTAAAAGAAGTGCACTATATAGGGAATATGATGCCATCTCTTTCTTTACTGGGACTCGTTAAGGTGACATCAGGAAAAATATGCTACAGCCGCTACCGCAAATAAAACCACAACGCCTTTTTATCAATCCCCCTATATACAACAACTGAACTGCCAATCAGCGACGCCACTGGGCCAGCTGTGGCTTTTTGTTTTCTTCCTCTCCAAAAGCTGCTCTGGGACATTTGTTGCCATGGCGATCGTCGATTTGGCTGTACATACAGATGGTCTACTTTTTTACGTGACATAATTGATGTCTTCAATTACAATAAACAAGAGCCTTGGGGAGCAGTGATATTGAAAAGTGCCATTTTAGTGAAAGAGGGGGTAGAAGTGTTTACTACTACATATACTCTGCTTCCTCCAAACAGGTCTAAGTCACGGTATAAACGTCCGACCGGCTGGGCCCGGCCTCCCACTGACTGGAGAGCAGGGTTTCAGTCTGGAGACAGAGCATGCTAATCACTGACAACTTTACCATCCCTTTCACATTCTCATAAGCTCCTCAGGTCCCCTGTTGGGCCCTGGAGTGTGCGTGCGCCACTAGAGTCATGTGTGCCTGTGAGAATCTGACTAGCGGAGGTCCCCAGTGTCCGGTCTGGAGCGTGAAGTGACAACTTCTGTCAAATCAAATCAAAGTTTATTTGTCACATGCGCCGAGTACAACAACTTTACTGTGAAATGCTTACTTATAGGCTCTAACCAATGGTGCAAAAAAGGTATTAGGTGAACAATAGGTAAGTAAAGAAAGAAAACAACAAAAAGACAAGCTATATACAGTAGCGAGGCTGTAAAAGTAGCGAGGCTACATACAGACACCAGTTAGTCAGGCTGATTGAGGTAGTATGTACATGTAGATATGGTTAATGTGACTATGCATATGATGAACAGAGAGTAGCAGTAGCGTAAAAGAGGGGTTGGCGGGTGGTGGGTGGCGGGACACAATGCAGATAGCCCGGTTAGCCAATGTGCGGGAGCACTGGTTGGTCGGGCCAATTGAGGTAGTATGTACATGAATGTATAGTTAAAGTGACTATGCATATGATAAACAGAGAGTAGCAGTAGCGTAAAAGAGGGGTTGGCGGGTGGTGGGTGGAGGGACACAATGCAGATAGCCCGGTTAGCCAATGTGCGGGAGCACTGGTTGGTCGGGCCAATTGAGGTAGTATGTACATGAATGTATAGTTAAAGTGACTATGCATATGATAAACAGAGAGTAGCAGCAGCGTAAAAGAGGGGTTGGTGGGGGCACACAATGCAAATAGTCCAGGTAGCCATTTGATTACCTGTTCAGGAGTCTTATGGCTTGGGGGTAAAAACTGTTGAGAAGCCATTTTGTCCTAGACTTGGCACTCCTGTACCACTTGCCATGCGGTAGTAGTGAGAACAGTCTATGACTGGGGTCTTTGACAATTTTTAGGGCCTTCCTCAGACACCACCTGGTGTAGAGATCCAGAATGTCAGGCAGCTTAGCCCCAGTGATGTACTGGGCCGTACGCACAACCCTCTATAGTGCCTTGCGGTCAGAGGCCGAGCAATTGCCGTACCAGGCAGTGATGCAACCAGTCAGGATGCTCTCGATGTTGCAGCCAGGTCTCTGACCTCCTCCCTATAGGCTGTCTCGTCGATGTCGGTGATCAGGCCTACCAGTGTTGTGTCGTCTGCAAACTTAATGATGGTGTTAGAGTTAACAGGGAGTACAGGAGGGGACTGAGCACGCACCCTTGAGGAGCTCCAGTGTTGAGGATCAGCGTGACAGATGTGTTGCTACCTACCCTCACCAACTGGGGGTGGCCAGTCAGGAAGTCCAGGATCCAGTTGCAGAGGGAGGTGTTTAGTCCCAGGGTCCTTAGCTTAGTGATGAACTTTGAGGGCACTATGGTGTTGAACGCTGAGCTGTAGTCAATGAATAGCATTCTCACATAAGTGTTAGCGGTGCCAAAAGCCCTGATCTGCCCAAGAATGCCTATGTATATTACGATCGCCAGAACAGCCAAGCATGTTTGTTTTTTTACGGCATTTTGGGCTCTAAACTGTGTTTATTATGAACAGGTTCGATCCCCACTGTAAATTTTAAAGTTACAAATCATCATATTTCATTAAACTGTGATCCATTCTGACTACTCCATCTCTTGTCACACAGGACCACTTGCCATCAGGCTACTATGCACACGTCTCTCAGACAGGATGAAAACGACTACATCGACCATGATCCTTTGCTAGTGTGCTTCAAATTGTTCTGGCTTAATGCGGGTAGTTTTCCATAGGAATATGTGGAAGACGTCAGCGCTATCCCCATCTATTGGTTTTAATGGCCGACAGCGTCTCTTCCCTTCGCTAGCAGTGTAAGCAAACTCAAACATTGAAAGACAACCTAACTAAATATCCAAGAAACACGAGGATAAAGTCTCACTTTAGTAGTTAGATCAACTTTTGCCTGTGTGGATTGCTTCTAAAAACAAATGTTTCAACTCGAGGTCGACCGATTAATCGGAATGGCAAATTAATTAGGGCCGATTTCAAGTTTTCATAACAAATCGGACATTATTACAAAAAATAATAATAAATAAAATGTAAAAAAATAATAATAATAAAAAAAAAAAGTACAAATAATAATAAATAAATAGATAAATAAATAAATAAATAGGCCGATTAATCGGTATCGGCTTTTTTGGTCCTCCAATAATCGGTATCGGCGTTGAAAAATCATAAATCGGTCGATCTCTAGTTTCAACCCTTCATTCACACTGCACACAGCCAGGCAGTGCGCACACAGCCACCCAGCCAGGCAGTGCGCACACAGCCACCCAGCCAGGCAGTGCGCACACAGCCACCCAGCCAGGCAGTGCGCACACAGCCACCCAGCCAGGCAGTGCGCACACAGCCCCCCAGCCAGGCAGTGCGCACACAGCCCCCCAGCCAGGCAGTGCGCACACAGCCCCCCAGCCAGGCAGTGCGCACACAGCCCCCCAGCCAGGCAGTGCACACACAGCCCCCCAGCCAGGCAGTGCACACAGCCACCCAGCCAGGCAGTGCGCACACAGCCACCCAGCCAGGCAGTGCAGACAGCTCCTCAGCCAGGCAGTGCACATGGCTTCCCAGCCAGGCAGTGCAGACAGCTCCTCAGCCAGGCAGTGCACATGGCTTCCCAGCCAGGCAGTGCACACAGGGCTCCCCAGCCAGCCAGTGCACACAGGGCTCCCCAGCCAGCCAGTGCACACAGGGCCCCCAGCCAGCCAGTGCACACAGCTCCCCAGCCAGCCAGTGCACACAGCTCCCCAGCCAGCCAGTGCACACAGCTCCCCAGCCAGGCAGTGCACACAGCTCCCCAGCCAGCCAGTGCACACAGCTCCCCAGCCAGCCAGTGCACACAGCTCCCCAGCCAGGCAGTGCACACAGCTCCCCAGCCAGCCAGTGCACACAGCTCCCCAGCCAGCCAGTGCACACAGCTCCCCAGCCAGCCAGTGCACACAGCTCCCCAGCCAGCCAGTGCACACAGCTCCCCAGCCCGGCAGTGCACACAGCTCCCCAGCCAGCCAGTGCACACAGCTCCCCAGCCAGCCAGTGCACACAGCTCCCCAGCCAGGCAGTGCACACAGCTCCCCAGCCAGGCAGTGCACACAGCTCCCCAGCCAGCCAGTGCACACAGGGCTCCCCAGCCAGCCAGTGCACACAGCTCCCCAGCCAGGCAGTGCACACAGCTCCCCAGCCAGCCAGTGCACACAGCTCCCCAGCCAGCCAGTGCACACAGCTCCCCAGCCAGCCAGTGCACACAGCTCCCCAGCCAGCCAGTGCACACAGCTCCCCAGCCAGCCAGTGCACACAGCTCCCCAGCCAGCCAGTGCACACAGCTCCCCAGCCCGGCAGTGCACACAGCTCCCCAGCCAGGCAGTGTTGACAGCTCCCCAGCCAGCCAGTGCACACAGCTCCCCAGCCAGCCAGTGCACACAGCTCCCCGGCCAGCCAGTGCACACAGCTCCCCAGCCAGCCAGTGCACACAGCTCCCCAGCCAGCCAGTGCACACAGCTCCCCAGCCAGCCAGTGCACACAGCTCCCCAGCCAGCCAGTGCACACAGCTCCCCAGCCAGCCAGTGCACACAGCTCCCCAGCCAGGCAGTGCACACAGCTCCCCAGCCAGCCAGTGCACACAGCTCCCCAGCCAGCCAGTGTTGACGTGAGAGGTGGGATTCGCTATAATGTTCGGATACTTATTTGTTTTATTATTTTATTTAACTCGGCAAGTCAGTTAAGAACTGGGGGATCGAACCCCCGTCTGTAGTGACACCTCTAGTGCCTTAGTTCCCCTATTTCTTTATGCATTACCAGATATGAAGCAAAATGGCAGAAATACCTTAAACAGCTACAGCTATTTATTTTGCTATAAATTACTACTCGCAAATGCCCATCCATACTTGACTTTTGTCTATCTTTATGAAATTAAAATCTAAAAGTATTTCGTTTTAAAATATACTTAAGTATCAAAAGTACAAAAATATAAATCCTTTCACATTCCTTATATTAAGCAAACCAGACCGCACACTCCAACAGAATTGGACTATTTTCTTGTCCTGCAAAGCATTCAAAATGTAAGTACTTTTGGGTGTCAGGGAAAATGGAGTAAAAAGTACATTATTTTCATTAGGAATGTAGTGAAGTAAAAGTTGTCAAAAATATTAATAGTAAAGTACAGATACCCCCAAAAACTACTTTAGTAGTACTTCACATCACTGCATGAATCAGTACACACAAAGAGCCATTCAGTCCTTGCTGGTTGTTTAACTAACTTACTTAGTTGAACCCTTAGGTGGAGCTGAGGGAGACGTCAGGTGGCAAGGCATCTAAACTGACCCAGGACCAGCCAGTGGAGTTTGTACTGCCCTGAGCCTAGTGGAAAAGCATTAGTGATCAGCTCAGCAGAAGAGCACTTAGACTGACCTAGGATCTGTTATCGAGAAAGGCCTAGTGGAACATTGACTGTCCCAGGCCAGTACAAGCTGTAGTGAAAGTGTATAGCAAGATGTATAGCTACCTCTCCACTAGAAACTGAGGAAACAGAAGTAGGAAATAAAATGCTGCATTGTGTTACGCGTGTCCAGCAGGGTCATGAACCCTACTGCTCACCCCTTGATAAGAACAACACACCATATGCCATTGGCTATTAAAAAGATAGCTATACTCAGCAATAACAGGCAGAGAGAATCTGGAGGGAGAGAGAGAGAGAGAGAGAGGTGTGTGCATGTGGGTGTGTGTGCGTGTGCGTGTGCATGTGCGTGTGCGTGGGCGTGTGTGTGCGGGTGTGTGTGTGTGGGTGTGTGTGTGTGTGTGCGTGTGCGTGTGCGGGTGCGTGTGCGTGCGTGTGGGTGCGTGTGCGTGTGCGTGTGCGGGTGCGTGTGCGTGTGCGTGGGTGTGTGCGCGCGTGCGCGTGCGTGTGCGTGTGTGTGTGTGTGATACAGATATAAAACCGTCTGAAAGAGAGAACCTCTTTGCACAGTGACCCAAACTGCCCCCATGAGACTAAAACTGAGCTGTTGTCATGGTTGTAGACGTGGAAGACGTTGGAATTTGTGGCAGGGAGTGGATGTGCACTGGGAGGGAGACACAGACAGACAGGCAGGCAGGCAGGCAGGCAGGCAGGTGATGTCAGGGAGAATCAACAGTGAAGAGAGCTTGGACTTATACCATGGGTCAGCAACAGGCGGGCAGCGGGCCAAAACTGGACTCCAACGTTTTTAGTTTTTTTTTTATTACAAATACTGTAGAATGACCAGGAATTCAGAAACAAATGTGTTTAAATTATGAAATCTGTTCAGAAGTATTACAATAAATAGGAGAGACATGATCGTGTGTCAATGTAATGAAGGTATGAAATTATTGTTATTTTTCCAATACAATCTCTTTTTGGGTTTAGTTGTGGTCAATTTTCAGTATACAAATTGCTATATTTATATTTTGTCCCCTGACCATTCACGCAGACAAACATCGGACACTGGCTGAATCTATATAGTTGCTCACCCCTGGCTTATAATGAGAAACAGCAGTCTCCTAAGGAGATGTGTGTGTGATCTATCTGTTAAGATCTACGCAGGTCACAAACACTGGTCACGTCACCTGGCAACACGACTGAGCTTGTGACTTCATCTCCAAAAAGGACATAAACACACACACACACACGCACGCATACTAGAGATCGACTGATAATGGCGTAGCCAATTACACACACACACACAAAAGCACACAAGCATAGCAGCACACTCACACACATGCACACCAGGTGTCCATTAATCACAGTCTTGTTATTCTTTTAATGTAAAAAGCCATTTAAATGTCACCCTGTTAATAATCAAACCATGATCTACATTGTAGTCATTGAGCAGATGCTCTTATCCAGAACAACTTACAGGAACAATAAGGGTTAAGTGCCTTGCTCAAGGGCACATCAACAGATGTTTCACCTAGCCGGCTCAGGGATTGGAACCAGCGATCTTTCGGGTTACTGGATCAACGCTCTTAACCGCCAGGCTACCTGCCAGCGATCTGACATACCATTACCCTGCAACATTTCTCCTCCCACTCTTAGCTGCAAAACAAAAACAATAGGCAATATCAAAGTAATATCGACACTAATCTTGAATAAGATTACAACAGCGTTCACCCCATCTTTGAATTTAACCAATCAGATCAGGGTGTGCTTATCGATTCGCTGTAATGACTTTGCTGGTTTGCTCCATAACTCCAATTCATCTGTATTAATAAAGAAAACTAATTAGGACAAATCGCTAGTCGGACTGTGGAATATGTGAACAGAGACGAGCGGTTGTCATTGCAGCACCACCCATGGAGTATCAGAATGTGTGGATACAAAGACACATTATGCCCAAAAATGCAAGAGGGGGAGCACTGGAGTCCGGGCTACCCACAGTGGCTGTGAGGACAATTGGTTTAGTTGCTGTTCCAGCCTACTCCTGATTCACTGTGTCTACTGGGTTGAGATAGAGACAGTTTGCCTCGTCTCCACTGGGTTGGGATAGAGGGAGTTTAGTGTAAAGAAGCATTGAAGGGATTTGTTTAGGCTATCTCGTTTGAAAAAAATTGCCTGGGTGCCAGTGTTTCTGCTGCATTCAACAACTCACACACACGTGCATGCAGTCATGTTGAAGCGGTCTGGCTCCCTCCCATCAGATCACATTGGTTTGTCCCACTCCTATTGACAAATACCAGTATGTCCTGTCTATTTCCCAGTAGAGGGATTGGATTGAGTGGTGTTGGATTTCACCTCTTAGAGATCCTATTGTGGATTCTTTGATTGCACACAAAGCCGTTACAGATTAGTCTGAGATTAGAGGCGGTGCCCACGCGGTCCACGGACAGCGTCTGGAGTAATGTGAGACCCACAGCATTCCCTTACACAGAACTAAAGCCTTCTACACACTTTCACTGCTCAGCTTTCCATTTACAGACCTACCCACAAAGTTTCTAAACCCAAAAGTGTACCATCGTGAGACTTGATTTCCGGGAACGCACAAGCAGACCAGGCCGCGGTTTGGGATTTGAAAAGTGAACAATTCTTCCTTCGTTATTAATGTTCTCAAAATCTAAAAAGGCACATCCTATAGTAGTTGAGCCAGTGTCTTAAGTATTTGAACATGTTATCATGCCAACCTCGTTAAGGGAAGACATTTTAAAGTTGTCAAAAACAACTTTATATGTACTGAACAAAAATATGAACGCAACATGCAAAGTGTTGGTCCCATGTTTCATGAGTTGAAATAAAAGATCCCAGAAATGTTCTATATGGACAAAAATCTTATTTCGCTCAAATTCTGTGCACAAATTTGGTTATAACCTTGTTAGTGAGCATTTCTCCTTTGCCAAGATAATCCATCCACCTGACAATTGTGGCCTATCAAGAAGGTGATTAAACAGCGTGATCATTATTACACAGGTGCACCTTCTGCTGGGGACAAAAGGTCACTCTAAAATGTGCAGTTTTGTCACGCAACAAAATGCCACAGATGTCTCACGTTTTGAGGGAGTGTGCAATTGGCATGCTGTATGCAGGAATGTCCAACAGAGCTGTTACCAGAGAATATAATGTTAATTTCTCTACCATAAGCCGCCTCCAACGTCATTTTAGAGAATTTGGCAGTATGTCCAACTGGCCTCACAACCGCAGACCACGTGTAACCATGCCAGCCCAGAACCTCCCCATCCGGCTTCTACACCTGCGGGATTGTCTGAAACCAGCCACCCGGACAGCTGATGAAACTGAGTTTGAACAACCCAAGAATGTCTGCACAAACCGTCTCAGAGAAGCTCATCTGTGTGCTCGTTGTCCTCACCTGGTCTTGACCTGACTGCAATTTGGCCCATAGTGGTGGGGTTATAGGGTTATGGTATGGGCAGGCATAAGCTACGGACAACAAACTCAATTGCATTTTATCGATGGCAAATTGAATGCACAGAGATACTGTGACGAGATCCTGAGGCCTATTGTGGTGCCATCACCATGTCGCAAGGATTTGTACATAATTCCTGGAAGCTGAAAATATCCAAGTTTTTCCATGGCCTACATACTCACCAGACATATCATCAATTGAGCATGTTAGGGATGCTCTGGATCGACGTGTACGACAGCAAGTTCCAGTTCCCGCCAATATCCTGCAAAGGCGCACAACCACTGAAGAGGAGTGGGACAACATTCCACAAGCCACAATCAAAAGCCTGATCAAGTATATGCAAAGGAGATGGGTCATGCTGCATGAGGCAAATGGTGGTCACACCAGATACTTACAGGTTTTCTATTGGAGTAGCAGTTTCTTTCATACTGTACCATCTTTGGATCTGTGGTCCAGTTCAAACTTTGGCAGGAAATGGCAGTATGATCTAACTGTCTGTTTCATGGCACACTATTGATTGAGCATGCCAAAAATAATACTACATGTAGGCTTACATGTCGGAACTAGAAGCACAAGCATTTCGCTACACTCGCATTAACATCTGCTAACCATGTGTATGTGACAAATACAATTTGATTTGATTTGATTTACATGCATTAGCTACACGTAGCTCTCCCCACCCCCCAAAAAAAGGATGTTCGATTGTCACATACCCCAGATAGGTGCAGTGAAATGTGTGGTTTTACAGGGTCAGGCATAGTAGTACGCTGCCCCTGGAGCAAATTAAGGTTAAGTGCCTTGATCAAGGGCACGTCGAAAGCTTTTTCACCTTGTTGGCTCAGGTATTCAAACCAATGACCTTTCAGTTATGGGCCCAACGCTCTAACAGCTAGGCTGCCTACCGCCCTGGAAGCCTCGAGAAAGCTCACAGCAAATCTCTCACTGACAGTGCAACTGGCCATACCTCACACCACAGCAACTGGTATTTGACTCACACAACCAGTATGAAAAGCTACATGGGCCATTCTCTAGTAGTTCCTACCTGCTGAGACCTACACAGGAGCACATACTCTGCACAAAGTTGGTTAGCATCTTAAATCCTCTCCTTTCGTAGCTACTGGAACAGATAACGGACTTCAGTCCTTTTTATACCAACGTTGTTCCTTCAACAGGTTTGCTGGTGCAGTAAAGTCCAAGCGAGAAGATACGGAGAAAGAAAATCCAGAAACTAGGGGATGATGTGGGCGTCCAAGAACATAATGTCTAGAGAACATTGAGTCGAAGGAAGAGGAACATGTCCAAACAGACCGAGATGGGAAGGAAAAGAGGGGACGGGGGAGGAGAGAAGAGTCCACAGCTGGGTTAATGTAGTAGATCCTCTCTGATCATCGCTGATCCTCTCAATCCCAATGTAGCACGGCACAGAGTAATGAAACTCAAGTCTGGTACCAAAGATTACGTTCATGGTCAGTCACAACATGTTTTGGGCTTTTTTGGGGGGGCCTCCCACGTGTTGTGAACTCGGGAGTCTCAGAGTTTTCTTCCACTGCAAATTGAACAACCGCCGCATTAGTTAAAGATGTAGGAGATTGAAATGCTAGTGGTGCCACAAAGAATATGGTTGTTTGGTAGAAATGCCTTCAACAGTGTTTAGGATGACTATAACAAGACACCTAAGGTCTCAAGGCGAGGATTGCTGTACACTAGTTGATGTCAAATGAAGATTGCGTAGGTTACCACACAAATATTTGATTTTGTACCAGATGTTTCCAGACAAGGAGAGAACAATGTGGTTTTTAAATCTGTATTAAGTATCTTCAATTATTGTAATATTGAGTCACGATTAAATATATTTTCCTAACTAATGATCAGAGTCAGGAAAATATTCAGGCAATGGTAACATGTCAAGTCAAAATAAGGCTATCACAGTTCAGGTGGAGCAACGAGGCAAGGTTAGCAGGCTATCACAGTTCAGGAGGAGCAATGAGGCGAGATTAGCAGGCTGTCACAGTGACTTTGTGGTTCAGACATGAGATAGTGAATGGTAGGGTGATCCCCTGGCTTTCTGGTAAATCTTGTTTTGCATCATATTGGACAGCAGGTCAGGAATATGCCATTGTTATTAAGGTGTGTGTGTGTGTGTGTGTCAGAAGGATGAGCAGAGGCTCCCAGACAATCTGCTCCCTCCACATTCCTGATGTGCTGTGACACTTAGCCCAATCCATTTACAGAGCTGAGACCATGGGCTGCTGACAGAGCGCACGCACACACACACGCACACAACTAAAGAACACACACACACACACACACACAACTAAAGAATACAAGACACACACACGCATTGAAACCAAATACCAAATTCTATGCTATGCCACTGTATCTTAGTCCAATGCCACTCTGATATGTATATATATTCTTAATCCATTCCTTACTAAGATTTAAGTGTATTTTGGGTATATGTTGTGAAACTGTTAGATATTACTTGTTAGATATTACTGCCGTCAGAACTAGAAACACAAGCATTTGGCAACACCCGCAATAACATCTGCAAAACACATGTATGTGACCAATAAATATGATTTGATTTTCAACACACAATCAACATACACATAAATGTGTACATAAAATACACTCACCTCATCTCCATGCGACCCTCCCAAACAACTGAGACGTTTCCTCAAACAGCGAGTAACACTCTTGTCATTTGAATGTAAAGGGAGAGAGTGAGAAGGGGCGGAGTCTATCGGTGTCACCGTCCGCTTTATTGACAGGTGAGGAAATGATTAACCCGAGTCAGCCAGGTCCCGGCTCACATTACTTTCACTGAATACACAAAAGTGAACCAGAGGTTTCTTCCGCCTGCATATCCCCATGAGATTATCTATAGTATAGTGTTCAAGATGTGAGTCAGATTTCTACCAATGGGACCGTAACCATAGGGTGCGATTTGGGATACAACCTATTCCCTACATAGGGCACTACTTGACAAAGCTAGGTGGTTGGATGGTGCTGTACTATTCATCCCAGCAATCTCAAGAGGTGAAATGACCTGGTAGTCTGAGCTCTGACAATAATAAAGTTCACAAACAATATATCCACTACACTTAAAGATACAGGGGCTACTGGGCAGGTTTTTTAAAGATTTAATTGAAACACATAAATTGTATCACTAAATTTCTCTCAGAGCCAGACGGAATCTGGAGGACAAAAACTCCTTAAACTTCCAGACATTATTTGAGATTATTAATGCCGGTGGCATTAATTAATATATAATTAAATACTGTTATTAGCTAGTTGTATTAAATATGGAAACAACAGCTGCGATTGTAAGGAATTAACAGAAAAGTCCCTGCTATTACATAAATATAACGGTGGTGATATGAAATTCTCATGCCTACAGAGAATAAAGATTGAGATCTGACAAAACAGGCGTGTGTTTCAAGTTACAAGTTTCAATGTCACGTGAACAAGTACAGTGAAATGCCTTTCTTGCAAACTTAAATCCTAACAATGCAGTAATCAATAACAATGTAATACTAAAAACAACAACGTAGAACAAAAACACAATAAATAAAAATAAGAAGCACGCGAGACGTAAGCATGCATACTATATACAGGGTCAGTTTCAATACCATGTTTACAATGTGTAGGGATACTGGAGTGATGGAGGTAGATATGTATAGGAGTAAGGTGACTATATACAGGGTCAGTTTCAATACCATGTTTACAATGTGTAGGGATACTGGAGTGATGGAGGTAGATATGTATAGGAGTAAGGTGACTATATACAGGGTCAGTTTCAATACCATGTTTACAATGTGTAGGGATACTGGAGTGATGGAGGTAGATATGTATAGGGGTAAGGTGACAGGGATATTAGAGTTATAGAGGTAGATATGTATAGGGGTAAGGTGACAGGGATACTAGAGTGATGGAGGTAGATATGTATAGGGGTAAGGTGACAGGGATATTAGAGTTATAGAGGTAGATATGTATAGGGGTAAGGTGACAGGGATATTAGAGTTATAGAGGTAGATATGTATAGGAGTAAGGTGACAGGGATATTGGAGTTATAGAGGTAGATATGTATAGGTGTAAGGTGACAGGGATATTAGAGTTATAGAGGTAGATATGTATAGGAGTAAGGTGACAGGGATATTGGAGTTATAGAGGTAGATATGTATAGGTGTAAGGTGACAGGGATATTAGAGTGATGGAGGTAGATATGTATAGGGGTAAGGTGACAGGGATATTAGAGTTATAGAGGTAGATATGTATAGGGGTAAGGTGACAGGGATACTAGAGTGATGGAGGTAGATATGTATAGGGGTAAGGTGACAGGGATATTAGAGTTATAGAGGTAGATATGTATAGGTGTAAGGTGCCAGGGATACTAGAGTGATGGAGGTAGATATGTATAGGGGTAAGGTGACAGGGATATTAGAGTTATAGAGGTAGATATGTATAGGGGTAAGGTGACAGGGATATTAGAGTTATAGAGGTAGATATGTATAGGAGTAAGGTGACAGGGATATTGGAGTTATAGAGGTAGATATGTATAGGTGTAAGGTGACAGGGATATTAGAGTTATAGAGGTAGATATGTATAGGAGTAAGGTGACAGGGATATTGGAGTTATAGAGGTAGATATGTATAGGTGTAAGGTGACAGGGATATTAGAGTGATGGAGGTAGATATGTATAGGGGTAAGGTGACAGGGATATTAGAGTTATAGAGGTAGATATGTATAGGGGTAAGGTGACAGGGATACTAGAGTGATGGAGGTAGATATGTATAGGGGTAAGGTGACAGGGATATTAGAGTTATAGAGGTAGATATGTATAGGTGTAAGGTGCCAGGGATACTAGAGTGATGGAGGTAGATATGTATAGGGGTAAGGTGACAGGGATATTAGAGTTATAGAGGTAGATATGTATAGGGGTAAGGTGACAGGGATATTAGAGTTATAGAGGTAGATATGTATAGGAGTAAGGTGACAGGGATATTGGAGTTATAGAGGTAGATATGTATAGGTGTAAGGTGACAGGGATATTAGAGTTATAGAGGTAGATATGTATAGGAGTAAGGTGACAGGGATATTGGAGTTATAGAGGTAGATATGTATAGGTGTAAGGTGACAGGGATATTAGAGTGATGGAGGTAGATATGTATAGGGGTAAGGTGACAGGGATATTAGAGTTATAGAGGTAGATATGTATAGGTGTAAGGTGACAGGGATATTAGAGTTATAGAGGTAGATATGTATAGGGGTAAGGTGACAGGGATATTAGAGTTATAGAGGTAGATATGTATAGGAGTAAGGTGACAGGGATATTAGAGTTATAGAGGTAGATATGTATAGGGGTAAGGTGACAGGGATATTAGAGTTATAGAGGTAGATATGTATAGGAGTAAGGTGACAGGGATATTGGAGTTATAGAGGTAGATATGTATAGGTGTAAGGTGACAGGGATATTAGAGTGATGGAGGTAGATATGTATAGGGGTAAGGTGACAGGGATATTAGAGTTATAGAGGTAGATATGTATAGGTGTAAGGTGACAGGGATATTAGAGTTATAGAGGTAGATATGTATAGGGGTAAGGTGACAGGGATATTAGAGTTATAGAGGTAGATATGTATAGGAGTAAGGTGACAGGGATATTAGAGTTATAGAGGTAGATATGTATAGGGGTAAGGTGACAGGGATATTAGAGTTATAGAGGTAGATATGTATAGGAGTAAGGTGACAGGGATATTAGAGTTATAGAGGTAGATATGTATAGGTGTAAGGTGCCAGGGATACTAGAGTGATGGAGGTAGATATGTATAGGGGTAAGGTGCCAGGGATACTGGAGTTATAGAGGTAGATATGTATAGGAGTAAGGTGACAGGGATATTAGAGTTATAGAGGTAGATACAGTGGCTTGTAAAAGTATTCAGTATTCACCCCCCATTTTTCCTATGTTGTTGCTTTATAACCTGAAATTAGAATAGATTTTTAGGGGGGGGGGTGTATCATTTGATTTACACAACATGCCTACCACTTTCAAGATGCTAAATATGTTTTATTGTGAAACAAACAAGAAATAAGATTTTTTTTAAACAGAACATTTGAGTTTATTTTATTTCACCTTTATTTAACCAGGTAGGCCAGTTGAGAATAAGTTATCATTTAAAACTGCGAACTGGCCAAGATAAAGCATTGAGTGTGCTTTATTTTGGGGCGGTAGCGTAGTGGTTAGAGCGTTGGACTAGTAACCGGAAGGTTGCAAGTTCAAATCCCCGAGCTGACAAGGTACAAATCTGTCATTCTGCCCCTGAACGGGCAGTTAACCCACTGTTCCTAGGCTGTCAATGTAAATAAGAATTTGTTCTTAACTGACTTGCCTAGTAAAATAAAGATAAAAAATATAAAAAAATAAAACAAAAAAAACTATTCACACCCCCAAAGTCAAAACTTTGTAGAGCCAGCAATTACAGCTGCAAGTCTCTTGGGGTATATCTCTGTAAGCTTGGCACATCTAGCCACTGGGATTTCTTCAAGGTAAAAACTGCTCCAGCTCCTTCAAGTTGGATAGGTTCCGCTGGTATATAGCAATCTTTAAGTCATTCCACAGATTCTCAATTGGATTGAGGTCTGGGCTTTGACTGGGCCATTCAAAGACATTTACCTGTTTCCCCTTAAACCACTCGAGTGTTGCTTTAGGTCATTGTCCTGCTGGAAGTTGAAACTCTGTCCCAGTCTGAAATCTCTGGAAGACTAACAGGTTTCCCTCAAGAATTTCTCTGTATTTAGTGCCATCCATCATTCCTTATATTCTGACCAGTTTCCCAGTCCCTGCCAATGGATGTTGGCCTCAGGGTGATGAGAGGTGTTGGGTTTGCGCCTGACATGGCGTTTTCCTTGATCGCCAAAAAGCTCATCTGACCAGAGAACCTTCTTCCATATGTTTGGGGAGTCTCCCACATACCTATTGTCAAACACCAAACATGTTTTCTTATTTAAGCATATATGCAAGTAAAATAGTCGCACTGTCGGGACCTGATCCACTGGTACCGCTTGCCATGTGGAAACAGGGAGAACATTCTATGGCTTGGGTGGCTGGAGTCTAACAATTGTTTGGGCCTTCCTTTCACACCGCATGACAGAGGTCCTGGATGGCAGGGAACTTGGCCCCAGTGATGCATTAGGCTGTCCGCACCATCCTGTGTAGCGCCATGCGATCGAGCAGTGATACAGCCAGTCAAGATGCACTCAGCTGTAGAACTTTGTGAGGATTTGAGGGCCGATGCCAAGCATTTTCAACCTTCTGAGGGGAGGTTGTGTGTGTGTGTGTGTGTCTTTTGATGGTGTTCATTTGAGAGCAGGGCACATCTGCAACAGTGTGATAAATGTAATCATGTCATTACTGCTGGAGGGGGATGGAGCTACAGTGACGACATCTCAGTATCTTTCACTGATACTTCTATTGGAACAATAGAATATTTCACTAATACGAGGAGGAGACGTTCTCATTACCTCAAAAATATTCCAATCTCTCCATCAAACCTGGGAATGGGTTTGTGCAATTATTCAGATCCTCTGTGGAGTGAAACTGTGCTAAAATGAGGAGGCTTCAGTGACGCTATGAGAAAGCATTACATGTCATTTAGAGTACTAGCCATTCTGAACCACCAGCCTTAAGCCAAAGAGCAAGCCTCTGTAACACTACCCTCAACCAGGATTCATTAGCACATCATGGCATTTCCATGGGGATTTCAAATCAAGTGGGTGACAAAAATAAACCGCCATAAGTGTTACAAATATTAACACATTACATTAAACACTTACAAATTTTCCCAGCCCACTATTTGAAAGACATCCCAGAGTCAACATGTAATTTGACCTAAACCAGTCCTTCCAGCCGTTCAATAACTAATTCCACAGCATTGAGACATTGACCAAACTGACCAGCCTGTTCACCTTGGGTGTATTCATTATGCAGATTCTGTTGGAAAACGTTTTACAACGGAAACCGTTGACTCCAAACGCTCTTTAAACGTGACGTAGAAGCTGTTGGGTTCTTAAACAGAAGTTGTAGTTTATTTGAATTGTATGCTTTCCACGCATTGCCACTCCGATCTGAAAAGTCTGCCATGTTTGGCACAAGCTGCACATCTAAATGATAAATTGTTCAGTGCTCTAAAGTCGAGTGAAAAGTTTTGCAACTGAAACCGTTTTACTTCAAATGATGTTGAGTTCTGTTTTGTTCTAAAACGTTCAGTCTCATCTCTCTTCAAAACAAATAACCGACTGGAAGAGTTGAAAGGAACCCCGGGGACTTCACTCAACTTTAGAGCATGGAAGAATGTATCATTTACATGTGCAGCTGAATTACATCCCTGGTTCTCTTCCACGACATACGCAAAACCTCAGAACCTTCAGTTAGCCAGGAACCCAATGTGCAATGTCAACCAGAGTGTTGTATCTCAACCAGAGTGTTGGACTAGCATTATTGTTTCTTCCAAATGTTTTTCACCCTTGGGGGATTTTTTTTGCTAAAGCTAAACCACTCTGGTAAACTATAATTACACTGCTCAAAAAAATAAAGGGAACACTTAAACAACACAATGTAACTCCAAGTCAATCACACTTCTGTGAAATCAAACTGTCCACTTAGGAAGCAACACTGATTGACAATAAATTTCACAAGCTTTTGTGCAAATGGAATAGACAACAGGTGGGAATTATAGGCAATTAGAAAGACACCCCCAATAAAAAAAAGTGGTTCTGCAGGTGGTAACCACAGACCACTTCTCTGTTCCTATGCTTCCTGGCTGATGTTTTTGTCACTTGAATGCTGGCGGTACTTTCACTCGTGGTAGCATGAGACGGAGTCTACAACCCACACAAGTGGCGCAGGTAGTGCAGCTCATCCAGGATGGCACATCAATGCGAGCTGTGGCAAGAAGGTTTGCTGTGTCTGTCAGCGTAGTGTCCAGAGCATGGAGGCGCTACCAGGAGACAGACCAGTACATCAGGAGACGTGGAACAACAACCCAGCAGCGGGACCGCTACCTCCGCCTTTGTGCAAGGAGGAGCAGGCGGAGCACTGCAAAATGACTTCCAGCAGGCCACAAATGTGCATGTGTCTGCTCAAACGGTCAGAAACAGACTCCATGAGGATGGTATGAGGGCCCGACGTCCACAGGTGGGAGTTGTGCTTACAGCCCAACACCGTGCAGGACGTTTGGCATTTGCCAGAAAACACCAAGATTGGCAAATTTGCCACTGGCGCCATGTGCTCTTCACAGATTAAATCAGGTTCACACTGAGCACGTGACAGACGTGACAGAGTCTGGAGACGACGTGGAGAACGTTCTGCTGCCTGCAACATCCTCCAGCATGACCGGTTTGGCGGTGCGTCAGTCATGGTGTGGGGTGGCATTTCTTTGGGGGGCCGCACAGACCTCCATGTGCTCGCCAGAGGTAGCCTGACTGCCATTAGGTACCGAGATGAGATCCTTAGATCCCTTGTGAGACCATATGCTGGTGCGGTTGGCCCTGGGTTCCTCCTAATGCAAGACAATGCTAGACCTCATGTGGCTGGAGTGTGTCAGCAGTTCCTGCAAGAGGAAGGCATTGATGCTATGGACTGGCCCGCCCGTTCCCCAGACCTGAATCCAATTGAGCACATCTGGGACATCATGTCTAGCTCCATCCACCAACGCCACGTTTCACCACAGACTGTCCAGGATTTGGCGGATGCATTAGTCCAGGTCTGGGAGAAGAGCCCTCAGGAGACCATCCGCCACCTCATCAGGATCATGCACAGGTGTTATAGGGAGGTCATACAGGCACGTGGAGGCCACACACACACACTACTGAGCCTCATTTTGACTTGTTTTAAGGACATTACATCAAAGTTGGATCAGCCTGTAGTGTGGTTTTCCACTTTAATTTTGAGTGTGACTCCAAATCCAGACCTTCATGGGTTGATAAATTTGATTTCCATTGATCATTTTTGTGTGATTTTGTTGTCAGCACATTCAACTATATAAAGAAAAAAGTATTTAATAAGAATATTTCATTCATTCAGATCTAGGATGTGTTATTTTAGTGTTCCCTTTATTTTTTTGAGCAGTGTACATTGAGGTTGCCTAGCGGCCATGTCAGATCCCATAATGCAGCAGCGACAGTTCCGTCCAAATGTACATCGGCATTAACACACTTCCCTGATGAACACCTCCACTGTATTTCCAGGCCATAAACAGCATATCAATAGGAAGAGAGCAGGATGTAGTATAGTAGTAGTAGTAACAGTAGTAGTAGTCGTAACAGTAGTAGTAGTCGTAACAGTAACAGTAGTCGTAACAGTAACAGTAGTCGTAACAGTAACAGTAGTCGTAACAGTAACAGTAGCAGTAGTAGCAGTAGCCGTAACAGCAGTAGCCGTAACAGCAGTAGCCGTAACAGCAGTAGCCGTAACAGCAGTAGTAGCAGTAACAGTAGTAGTAGCAGTAACAGTAGCAGAAGTAACAGTAGCAGAAGTAACAGTAGTAGTAGCGGTAGCTATAACAGCAGTAGCCGTAACAGCAGTAGCCGTAACAGTAGTGGTAGTAACAGTAGTAGCAGTCGTAGCAGTAGTAGCAGTAACAGTAGTGACAGTAGCAAAAGTAACAGTAGTAGTAGTAGTAACAGTAGTAGTAGTAACAGTAGTAGTAGTAACAGTAGTAGTAATAACAGTAGTAGTAGTAGTAACAGTAGTAGCAGTAGCAGTAGTAACAGTAGTAGTAGTAACAGTAGTAGTAGTAACAGTAGTAGTAGCAGTAACAGTAGTAGCAGTAGTAACAGTAGTAGCAGTAGTAACAGTAGCAGAAGTATCAACAGTAGTAGTAACAGTAGTAGCAGTAACAGTAGCAGAAGTATCAACAGTAGTAGTAGTAGCAGTAACAGTAGTAGTAGCAGTAACAGTAGTAGTAGCAGTAACAGTAGTAGTAACAGTAACAGTAGTAGTAGTAGTAGTAGTAACAGTAGTAGTAGTAGTAGTAGTAGTAACAGTAGTAGTAGTAGTAGTAGTAGTAACAGTAGTAGTAACAGTAGTAGTAACAGTAGTAGTAACAGTAGTAGTAACAGTAGTAGTAGTAGTAGTAGTAGTAGTAGTAGTAACAGTAGTAGTAGTAGCAGTAACAGTAGTAGCAGTAACAGTAGTAGTAGTAGTAGTAGTAACAGTAGTAGAAACAGTAGTAGTAACAGTAGTAGTAACAGTAGTAGTAACAGTAGTAGTAACAGTAACAGTAGTAACAGCAGTAGTAGTAGTAACAGCAGTAGTAGTAACAGCAGTAGTAACAGTAGTAGTAGTAGTACCAGTAGTAGTAGTAACAGTAGTAGTAGTAACAGTAGTAGTAGTAACAGTAGTAGCAGTAGTAGTAACAGTAGTAGTAGTAGTAGTAGTAGTAACAGTAGTAGTAGTAACAGTAGTAGTAGTAACAGTAACAGAAGTAGTAGTAACAGTAGTAGTAGTAACAGTAGTAGTAGTAGTAACAGTAGTAACAGTAGTAGTAGTAACAGTAACAGTAGTAGTAACAGTAGTAACAGTAGTAGTAGTAGTAACAGTAGTAGTAGTAGTAACAGTAGTAGTAGTAGTAACAGTAGTAGTAGTAGTAACAGTAGTAACAGTAGTAACAGTAGTAGCAGTAACAGTAGTAGTAGTAGCAGTAACAGTAGTAGTAGTAGCAGTAACAGTAGTAGTAGTAACAGTAACAGTAGTAGTAACAGTAACAGTAGTAGTAACAGTAACAGTAGTAGTAAAAGTAACAGTAGTAGTAACAGTAACAGTAGTAGTAACAGTAACAGTAGTAGTAGTAACAGTAGTAGTAGTAGTAACAGTACTAGTAGTAGTAACAGTACTCGTAACAGTAACAGTAGTAGTAACAGTAACAGTAGTAGTAACAGTAACAGTAGTAGTAACAGTAACAGTAGTAGTAGTAACAGTAACAGTAGTAGTAGTAACAGTAGTAACAGTAGTAACAGTAGTAGTAGTAGTAACAGTAGTAACAGTAGTAGTAGTAGTAACAGTAGTAACAGTAACAGTAGTAGTAGTAGTAGTAGTAGTAGTAACAGTAGTAACAGTAGTAGTAGTAGTAGTAACAGTAGTAGTAGTAACAGTAGTAGTAGTAGTAGTAGTAGTAGTAACAGTAGTAGTAGTAGTAGCAACAGAAGTAGTAGTAGCAACAGAAGTAGTAGTAACAGTAGTAACAGTAACAGTAGTAACAGTAACAGTAGTAGTAGTAACAATAACAGTAGTAACAGTAACAGTAGTAGTAGTAACAGTAGTAGTAGTAACAGTAGTAGTAGTAACAGTAGTAGTAGTAGTAGTAGTAGTAGTAACAGTAGTAGTAGTAGTAGTAACAGTGGTAACAGTAGTAACAGTGGTAACAGTAGTAACAGTGGTAACAGTAGTAACAGTGGTAACAGTAGTAACAGTGGTAACAGTAGTAGTAGTAGTAACAGTAGTAGTAGTAGTAACAGTAGTAGTAGTAACAGTCCTTCTCCCCCCCCCTTAAATGATTTAGATGCACTATTGTAAGTGGCTGTTCCACTGGATGTCAGAAGGTGAATTCACCTATTTGTAAGTCGCTCTGGATAAGAGCGTCTGCTAAATGACTTAAATGTAATGTAAATGTAGTAACAGTAGTAGTAGTAGTAGTAACAGTAGTAGTAGTAACAGTAACAGTAGTAGTAGTAACAGTAACAGTAACAGTAGTAATAGTAGTAACAGTAACAGTAGTAGTAACAGTAGTAACAGTAGTAACAGTAGTAGTAGTAGTAGTAACAGTAGTAGTAGTAGTAGTAACAGTAGTAGTAGTAGTAGTAACAGTAGTAGTAGTAGTAACAGTAGTAGTAGTAGTAACAGTAGTAGTAGTAGTAACAGTAGTAGTAGTAGTAACAGTATTAGTAGTAGTAACAGTAGTAACAGTAACAGTAGTAGTAACAGTAACAGTAACAGTAACAGTAGTAGTAGTAGTAACAGTAGTAGTAACAGTAGTAGTAACAGTAGTAGCAGTAGTAACAGTAGTAGTAACAGTAGTAGTAGTAGTAGTAATAGTAGTAGTAACAGTAGTAGTAGTAGTAGTAGTAGTAACAGTAGTAGTAGTAACAGTAACAGTAACAGTAGTAGTAGTAGTAGTAACAGTAGTAGTAGTAACAGTAGTAGTAGTAACAGTAGTAGTAGTAACAGTAACAGTAGTAGTAGTAGTAACAGTAGTAGTAGTAGTAACAGTAGTAGTAGTAGTAACAGTAACAGTAGTAGTAGTAGTAACAGTAACAGTAGTAGTAACAGTAGTAGTAACAGTAGTAGTAACAGTAGTAGTAACAGTAGTAGTAACAGTAGTAACAGTAGTAACAGTAGTAGTAGTAGTAACAGTAGTAGTAGTAGTAGTAACAGTAGTAGTAGTAGTAGTAACAGTAGTAGTAGTAGTAGTAACAGTAGTAGTAGTAGTAGTAACAGTAGTAGTAGTAGTAGTAACAGTAGTAGTAGTAGTAGTAACAGTACTAGTAGTAGTAACAGTACTAGTAGTAGTAACAGTAGTAACAGTAACAGTAGTAGTAACAGTAACAGTAGTAGTAGTAACAGTAACAGTAGTAGTAGTAACAACAGTAGTAGTAGTAGTAGTAGTAACAACAGTAGTAACAGTAGTAGTAGCAGTAACAGTAGTAGTAGCAGTAACAGTAGTAGTAGCAGTAGTAGCAGCAGCAGCAGCAACAGCAGCAGCAGCAGCAGCAGTAACAGCAGTAGTAGCAGTAGCAGCAGTAACAGCAGCAGTAGCAGTAACAGTAGTAGTAGCAGTAGTAACAGCAGTAACAGTAGTAGTAGTAGTAACAGTAGTAGTAGTAGTAACAGTAGTAGTAGTAGTAACAGTACTAGTAGTAGTAACAGTAGTAACAGTAACAGTAGTAGTAACAGTAACAGTAGTAGTAACAGTAACAGTAGTAGTAACAGTAACAGTAGTAGTAGTAACAGTAACAGTAGTAGTAGTAGTAACAGTAGTAGTAACAGTAGTAGTAACAGTAGTAGTAACAGTAGTAGTAGTAGTAGTAGTAGTAACAGTAGTAGTAGTAACAGTAGTAGTAGTAGTAACAGTAACAGTAGTAACAGTAACAGTAGTAACAGTAACAGTAACAGTAGTAACAGTAGTAGTAGTAACAGTAGTAGTAGTAACAGTAGTAGTAGTAACAGTAGTAGTAGTAACAGTAGTAGTAGTAGTAACAGTAACAGTAGTAACAGTAGTAGTAGTAGTAGTAGTAACAGTAGTAGTAGTAGTAACAGTAGTAGTAGTAACAGTAACAGTAGTAGTAGTAACAGTAACAGTAGTAGTAACAGTAACAGTAGTAGTAACAGTAGTAACAGTAACAGTAGTAGTAACAGTAACAGTAACAGTAGTAGTAGTAGTAGTAACAGTAGTAGTAGTAGTAGTAACAGTAGTAGTAGTAGTAACAGTAGTAGTAGTAGTAGTAACAGTACTAGTAGTAGTAACAGTACTAGTAGTAGTAGTAACAGTACTAGTAGTAGTAGTAACAGTACTAGTAGTAGTAACAGTAGTAACAGTAACAGTAGTAGTAACAGTAGTAGTAACAGTAGTAGTAACAGTAGTAGTAGTAGTAGTAGTAACAGTAGTAGTAGTAGTAGTAGTAACAGTAGTAGTAGTAGTAGTAGTAACAGTAACAGTAGTAACAGTAACAGTAGTAACAGTAACAGTAGTAACAGTAACAGTAGTAGTAACAGTAACAGTAGTAGTAACAGTAACAGTAGTAGTAGTAACAGTAGTAGTAGTAACAGTAGTAGTAGTAACAGTAGTAGTAGTAACAGTAGTAGTAGTAGTAGTAACAGTAGTAGTAGTAGTAACAGTAACAGTAGTAACAGTAGTAACAGTAACAGTAGTAACAGTAGTAGTAGTAGTAACAGTAGTAGTAGTAGTAACAGTAACAGTAGTAGTAGTAACAGTAACAGTAGTAGTAGTAACAGTAACAGTAGTAGTAGTAACAGTAGTAGTAGTAACAGTAGTAGTAGTAACAGTAGTAGTAGTAACAGTAACAGTAGTAGTAGTAACAGTAGTAGTAGTAACAGTAACAGTAGTAGTAGTAACAACAGTAGTAGTAGTAGTAGTAGTAACAGTAGTAGTAACAGTAGTAGTAACAGTAGTAGTAACAGTAGTAGTAACAGTAGTAGTAACAGTAGTAACAGCAGTAGTAGTAGTAGTAGTAGTAGTAACAGTAGTAGTAGTAGTAGTAACAGTAGTAGTAGTAGTAACAGTAGTAGTAGTAGTAACAGTAGTAGTAGTAGTAACAGTAGTAACAGCAGTAGTAGTAGTAGTAGTAACAGTAGTAGTAGTAGCAGTAGTAGTAGTAGTAGTAACAGTAGTAGTAGTAGTAACAGTAGTAGTAGTAGTAACAGTAGTAGTAGTAGTAACAGTAACAGTAGTAACAGTAGTAGTAGTAGTAACAGTAGTAGTAGTAGTAACAGTAGTAGTAGTAGTAACAGTAGTAGTAACAGTAGTAGTAGTAACAGTAACAGTAGTAGTAACAGTAACAGTAGTAGTAACAGTAGTAGTAGTAGTAACAGTAGTAGTAGTAGTAGTAACAGTAGTAGTAGTAGTAACAGTAGTAGTAACAGTAGTAACAGTAGTAACAGTGGTAACAGTGGTAACAGTAGTAGTAGTAGTAACAGTAGTAGTAGTAGTAACAGTAGTAGTAGTAGTAACAGTAGTAGTAGTAGTAACAGTAACAGTAGTAGTAGTAGTAGTAACCGTAACAGTAGTAACAGTAGTAGTAGTAGTAACAGTAGTAGTAGTAGTAGTAACAGTAGTAGTAGTAGTAGTAACAGTAGTAGTAGTAGTAGTAACAGTAACAGTAGTAACAGTAGTAGTAGTAGTAACAGTAGTAGTAGTAGTAGTAACAGTAACAGTAGTAGTAGTAGTAACAGTAGTAGTAGTAGTAGTAACAGTAGTAGTAACAGTAGTAGTAGTAGTAACAGTAACAGTAGTAGTAGTAGTAACAGTAACAGTAGTAACAGTAGTAGTAGTAGTAACAGTAGTAGTAGTAGTAGTAACAGTAGTAGTAACAGTAGTAGTAGTAGTAGTAGTAACAGTAACAGTAGTAGTAGTAGTAACAGTAACAGTAGTAACAGTAGTAGTAGTAGTAACAGTAGTAGTAGTAGTAGTAATAGTAGTAGTAGTAGTAACAGTAGTAGTAGTAGTAACAGTAACAGTAGTAGTAGTAGTAACAGTAGTAGTAGTAGTAACAGTAGTAGTAGTAGTAACAGTAGTAACAGTAGTAGTAGTAGTAGCAGTAGTAACAGCAGTAGTAGTAGTAGTAGTAACAGTAGTAGTAGTAACAGTAGTAGTAGTAACAGTAGTAGTAGTAGTAGTAGTAGTAACAGTAGTAGTAACAGTAGTAGTAGTAGTAGTAGTAACAGTAGTAACAGTAGTAACAGCAGTAACAGTAGTAGTAGCAGTAACAGTAGTAGTAGCAGTAACAGTAGTAGTAGCAGTAACAGTAGTTGTAGTAACAGTAGTTGTAGTAACTCACTGCGTGCAATAATAGTTTAACATGATTTTTTAATGACTAACTTATCTCTGTACCCCACACATACAATTATCTGTAATGTCCCTCAGTCGAGCTGTGAATTTCAGGCACAGATTCAACCAATAAGGCAAGGGAGGTTTTCCAATGCCTCGCAAAGAAGGGCACCTGTTGGTAGATGGGTTAAAAAAAAGCAGACATATAAAATGTCTTTGAGCATGGTTAAGTTCTTAATTACACTTTGAATGGTGTATCAATACACCCAGTCACTACAAACATACAGGCGTCCTTCCTAATTCAGTTGCTGGGGAAGAAGTAAACTGCTCAGGGATTTCACCATGAGGCCAATGGTGACTTTAAAACAGTTACAGTATTTCATGTCTGTGATAAGAGAACTGAGGATGGATCAACAACATTGTAGTTACTCCACAATACTAACCTAACTGACAGAGTGAAAAGAAGGAAGCCTGTACAGAATAAAAATATTCCATCCTGTTTGCAATGAGGCACTAAAGCAAAACACAATACATCACTGAGTACCACTATTCATATTTTCAAGCATGGTGGTGGCTGCATCATGTTATGGGTATGTTCGTCATCGGCAAGGACTAAGGAGCTTTGTGGGATGAAAATAAACTGAATAGAGCTAAGCACAGGCTAAATCCTAGAGGGAAACCTTGTTCAGTCTGCTTTTCAACAGACACTGGGAGACAAATTCACCATTCAGCAGGACAATAACCTAAAACACAAGGCCAAATACATTGCTTAGTGGCCTAGTTACAGTTTTGACTTAAATCGTCTTGAAAATCTATGGCAAGACTTGAAAATGGCTATCTAGCAATTATTAACAACCAACTTGACAGAGCTTGAATAATTTTTAAGAATAATGTGCAAATATTGTACAATCCAGGTGTGCAAAGCTCTCGGAGACTTACAGCTGTAATTGCTGCCAAAGGCAATTCTAACATGTATTGACTCAGGGTGTTGAATACTTATCTGATCTAGATATATTTGTGATTTATTGTTCATATTAGAATTTTTGTGTAGATCGTTGACAATTTCAAAAAATGTAATCAATTTTAATCGCACCTTGTAAGAACAAAATGTGGAAAAAGTCAAGGGGTGTGAATACTTATTGAAGGCACTGTAGTAGTACACACCTGCAGGAGGGCGCATGGTAGAAGGGATGTCCGGGGAAGTGATGGCAGTATCCTGACTGGGTCCACATGATGCGTCTGGTAATCCACTCAGTTTCTAAGCTTACTGGCTGTTGCCTCAGTTTCTATAGCTTTAGCAGTCCTACAGTCAGACTAATTGCGGTGGCTTTACCTTAAAACGGTGCTTCTGCTTTCGTTCTCTTTATTAACTTTCCCATGGGGGGGAGAGAGAGGAGAAACAGAGAGAGAGAGAGAGACAGAGAGAGAGGGGAAACAGGGAGAGAGAGGGGAAACAGAGAGGAAACAGAGAGAGACAGAGAGAGACAGAGAGAGAAAAAGATCGAAAAAGAGAGACAGACAGGGGGAGCGACAGAGACGGAGTAGATAAGCTGGAGCGAGAGCAAAGCACTGGTGTGGTTAACACAATTGTGCTGTCATCCAGACACCCCAAAATCCTAGCCCCTTCCTCAGACCCACTACACTTTTTAGCAGGGAAGGACAGGGGTGCGTCTGACCCCACCTGACATCACTGGGGTGACGTCTTTATATCCAAGCATCTAACCCAAATATTCTGTCTAGTCCGAGTCTCTAATTAACATCCCCATGCAGTGTCTCCAACTGGACTCCCCAACAAGCTGATTATGTCTGAGGTCTTCAGCTTGTATCTCCAAATCTCTTCAACGCGTATCTCAGCGCAAGCAATATCCCCACGGTCTCAAAGGAATTGCCAAAGTCCCCCAGTCCCTAGCCTGTCTCTCTACAGCGGATCGTCAAAGACCCCCAGTCTCTAGCCTGTCTCTCTACAGCGCATCGCCAAAGAACCCCAGTCCCTAGCCTGTCTCTCTACAGCGGATCGCCAAAGACCCCCAGTCTCTACCCTGTCTCTCTACAGCGGATCGCCAAAGACCCCCACTCTCTCCACAGCGGATCTCCAGCTGTATCGCTTCAGTCTTCAATGCGTTTCTCCTCAGGCTGTGGTGGGTACCGGTAGTCCACTCTCTCTCTATCCTGTATCTCTGAGGTAGTCACTACCCCCTAGCACCAGCATGGGCTCCCAAGCATCATGACACAGAGCTGCGCGGCATTGAATAACTGAGCACACAGACCAGGAGAGGCGAGAGAGAGAGAGAACAAAAGGGAAAGAGAGAGGAGAGAGAGAGCAGTAGACAGAGCGAAGCTGCTCTCCTTTTCCCACCTCATGCTCATTGGCAGGAGAGAGAGAGAGAGAGAGAATGAATGAGAAAAACAATGAGAGCACAAAACAAGAAGGGGGACCGATAGTATCAGTCTGTATCTATCCCCAACAGAAACACAACACAACTCTACCTTATCTTGGCAGCAGTGTTGGTGGTATGTCAGTAGCCTTCAGCAAATGAAGTCTGCAGGTGAGAGGTCACCTCAGTGTGCCTAAACAAAGAGCTGCTGTCCCCAGGGCAAGAGACAGAGAGAGCAGTCTACTCTGGTGTCCTACTGAACAGAGATATTTTACTGCAAGAGGCAAGAGACTCTACTTTACCGGAGTTGTTACTTTACCTGAAGTGTTACTACTGCAATGACAACTACACTTCACCTAGGGCCACCACAGCCCAAATCTGCTAACTGTCACAGTAAAAGTCCCAACTTTTAACATGTATAATCTAGATTTGTTTTCACTTAGAGGACTTACATTTTGTGGTAAAAGTGGAACACGTACTTTTATTTATACAATAGTAATTTATGTTTAAGCCCAACTATGGAGACATTGCAAGTCATTCTGCTCGTCCAGCTGTGACATTTTTAGCACCATCGTTCAGTAACTCAAATGCTTTAGATGAGTAATGAACTTCAACTGGGTGGAACAGTGGACCTCTGACTCCACGTTCTAATGACTGTTGTTTCGTCTGTACGAAATGGCAGGGAAGGGGCCTATTCAGGAGGATGCAGCGTTACAGAACAGATCAGATAGAAATGTATTGTGTGTCAGATATAATAGGGAATTGTGTCAGCTCTATTCAGTCTATTTCTATCGGCAACATTCAGTGCCAAGAGGAAGAGAGGACATGAGCAAGAGGAAGTTCTGTCCAGTAAAAGGACTTCCCATGATCTAACATGGTCGTTATGGTGAACGTCCACTGGGGGCAGTAGGACCTCAAACTGAACAGAAACATGAATCCAAGGGTGTATTCATTAGTAGGTAAAATGAATGAAAGGGGGAATGACTAACCTTACTGTAACTCGTCCAATAAGAAATGTTTGTTTTTTCATTGCGAAAAGTTTTACTTGGGGTTTCCTACGGGGTGCACTAATGAATACACGCCAGTTGTCTCGTTGGGTTGACTTAGCACTACTACATAGTTCCTTTAAATGACCCAACAGCCGTCTTTGTCTAAGTCTGTGTTTCCAACACCCGGTCCTTGTGTCATACATGATAGTGTAGGTCTAACACAATATGGCAGACAGATTGATATATACAGGTTATTTGTGTAGAGCAGAGAGCAGCACTCTCCCACGGCGGCAGTGTGATCCCTGGTGTAATTGTGTGGTTACGTCACGCTCCGGAGCTGTCGAGACTAGGGGGAGGCAGGGAGGAGGGAAGAGAGGAGACATGAGGGAGGTGGGTTTTGCAGTCTCCTGCTGTTTGTTTTTAGGAAACTAAATTCCAGCCCAATTTCATCAGGGAGAGGAAACAGTGCCAACTCACTCCCTCCGCTTTTCCTCTCCCCCCCCGCTCTCTCTCCCCCTCGCTCTTTCCCTCTCTCCGTGTTAGAAGCAGATGGACAGTCTTCACCTGTGCTCTTGCTCTGCCCACGCAAAGAAATAAGAGGGAAAAAAATACATGCAGGCACATGCACAGTTTCTCTCACACAAAAATAAATGTCCACAGGCGCACACACACCCACCCACACACACTGGGGGCTGGATTGAATCATCATGTCAGTGGGTGTGATGGGCCAGTGACATGCTTATCAGTCTCCCACAGCTGCCCTTCTCCCCTCCCCTATTCTCCCCTACACTACCCTATTCTCCCCTACACTACCCTATTCTCCCCTCACCTTATCCCTTCACCTACCCTATTCTCCCCTCACCTTCTCCCCTCACCTTCTCCCCTCGCCAGGATTTTTGGTGTAGCTGACACCTTTTCGTAACATGACATCCTCTCCGGTCCCATTCCTACTCACAACAGTGCAATAGTAACTGTTTTTATTTATATTTTGTGAAACCAAGAGTCACCTTCCCTTGCTGGTAGCAGCTAGCTGGCAGCCTGGCTAGCTTGCTTAGCCTGGCTAAAAACATATCAAGCTAGCTAGCCTTTAGCTTCCCACATCTCCCTGTGAAATAATACGATTTATAAAAATAGAATAAAAATATGCCCTGGCAAATATTATTCTACTTGCCGGTGAAAACTCAAACATTATCCCAGTTTGATATGCTGCTTGTGTATTCATTCCCATATCAGCTAAAAATTGTACGTCATCATGTTTTGGTCATGACGAGGAAAAGCACCTGGATAGCTAGTTGGCCTCAGCAGGTTCTACCATTTCACAATAGCCTGTAATAACTAGTTATTACTTCTAAAACAAAATACCTATTTAGGTCGATTCTTGTTTGTTTTCCTGTTTGAACAGTCGCTGAGATTATATTTGATTATCAATGCAAAATAGACTACTTGATGAATAGCCTATATATCAGATCAAGTAACCAAGCGACAACACTGCCTCCACGGCTGCGGGAGGAATTATACGGCGTGTCAATTTTCAGGTAGTAAAAAACATGGCGATGGCCGCCGCTAATTACAAGGAGTCACCCGTTGTGTGAGGAAAAATGTAATTGCAACACTCCGAATGTTGCGTCTGCGTAGAGCTTGGAGTAAGCTTCAGATGCCCTTCCTCTCTCCTGTTCCTTTCTCCATGCCATTCCTTCTCCAACTCTCCTGAGACTAGGACTTCAACAGCACCTTTTGCAGACTCACGTGATGTGTTACACAGGATACAGGGCAAACAAATAGCACAGTGACTGATAAAAGGTACAATTAGATGGATGTCATTAAGTACAATATCTTATTTTAGTTTGGTAAAAAGTCTTCCGTGTGACATTCAACTAGTTACTTTACTATGTTCATGGCTGAAAGTGTTGTGTGTGCACACAGTAATGTCACGATGCCAGTATCGTGATACAACGATACCAGATTTTCCTTGGCAAAAAGGAAAACACAAAGCAGACTAAACTTTGGTCCTAACTCTTCGGTCCTAAAACCTACTTCTGTTAAAGATGTGCTATAGCTTCAAAAATAAACACGTGGCTCTGGGTGACAACATAAGGCTGTTTTTTTCCAACATTAGGACTGTTTTCCTCAAGACATTTAGGCCGCTTCATGTTTTGTTTCATTTGCTTCCTTACCTCCTGGTATCGTGATACTGGTATTGTGACAACACGAGTGCACAGACATACTCTCTTCTCCCCAAGGGTCTACTGATCCAGACACTTCTTCAGACCACACACACAGCTCTACTATTAATACACCTCAGCTGCATGTCGTCTTTCTGCAGCGGTGCCCTGAGGCCCAGCACACATCCATCTCACATGTCCGTTGCAACTTGAGTACAGCAGGATGACATGACAAGAAAAAAAATCCCCCAAAACTCTCTGGCGGTAAGTTTCCACTAGTAGATAGACATCTAAGATCATTCAGATTGGTTGACTGAATTCTGACTCAAATCAGTTCTTCACAATAAAGTTCTCAATTGGCCACTTACCAAAGTAACCGTGTTCAATTAATTCAGTAGTCACGGTGCTACTATTAAAAAAACCAAGCCGTTATACAGGTCTGGCTAGCTAACTAGCTAGCAGGCTAATGCTACCTAGCTAGCAGGCTAATGCTACCTAGCTAAATTATAATGCGGTCCTTGGCTAACGATAACATGTTATTGCTAGCGAGCTAACTAGTTAGCTAAGCTAGCTAGCTGTATTTTAGAACTGGATTGCAAGCTATTCAATCCAGGCCAAGGTGTGGAGTCAAATCCAGCGTGTCAGGCAATTGCAAGGAAGTCAAAAGTTCCTACAGCGTATTCTGAACCGGACCAATCAGCCGAGGAGCAGCATTGGATCAGAAAGGAAACGGACACATGAAATCTGTCTACTTCCTAGATCTCCATAATTAAGAGAAGACTATTGCTCTCTCTAGCCTTCCAGGTTTTCATTGGATGTGTCCGAAATGGCCCTATATTCTATATATAAGCACTACCAGAGCCCCATTGGCGCTGGCCATAAATAGTGCACTATGAAGGGAATACGGTGCCATTTGGGACTTAGCCATTGAAACCTAGACAATGAAAATATTTACATATCACCACTATCAATTCCTCCCTCAATACACTTGCCGGATGGTTATCATTTGAACTTAATGAATATCATTTGTCTGGGAGATTTTATCATAATGTCGGATGAAGGACAGAAATAAATCTAATCCAAAAGCATTCTTCATGTAATATTCTTATAATTCTGTACATTTTTGTGGAACAGCACAGTTCAAAATATACAGCCAATAGAAATACATACAAAATATCTGGGGGACTGGAAAAGAGCTAGACAATTACATTGATGGAAGCTACAATCTATCTGCAATATTAAAGATGATCTACCTCTGTGAATAAATAAATAACCTGGTTGCATCCCAAATGGCACCCAATCAACTATACAGAGCAATACTTCTGACCAGGACCTATTATCCACTATACAGAGCAATACTTCTGACCAGGGCCTATTATCCACTATAAAGAGCAATACTTCTGACCAGGGCTTATTATCCACTATACAGAGCAATACTTCTGACCAGGACCTACTATCCACTATAAAGAGCAATACTTCTGACCAGGGCTTATTATCCACTATACAGAGCAATACTTCTGACCAGGGCCTATTATCCACTATACAGAGCAATACTTCTGACCAGGACCTACTATCCACTATAAAGAGCAATACTTCTGACCAGGGCTTATTATCCACTATACAGAGCAATACTTCTGACCAGGGCCTATTATCCACTATACAGAGCAATACTTCTGACCAGGACCTATTATCCACTATAAAGAGCAATACTTCTGACCAGGGCCTATTATCCACTATACAGAGCAATACTTCTGACCAGGACCTATTATCCACTATACAGAGCAATACTTCTGACCAGGGCCTATTATCCACTATCCAGAGCAATACTTCTGACCAGGGCCTATTATCCACTATACAGAGCAATACTTCTGACCAGGGCCTATTATCCACTATACAGAACAATACTTCTGACCAGGGCCTATTATCCACTATACAGAGCAATACTTCTGACCAGGGCCTATTATCCACTATACAGAGCAATACTTCTGACCAGGGCCTATTATCCACTATACAGAGCAATACTTCTGACCAGGACCTATTATCCACTATAAAGAGCAATACTTCTGACCAGGGCCTATTATCCACTATACAGAGCAATACTTCTGACCAGGGCCTATTATCCACTATACAGAGCAATACTTCTGACCAGGGCCTATTATCCACTATACAGAACAATACTTCTGACCAGGGCCTATTATCCACTATACAGAGCAATACTTCTGACCAGGGCCTATTATCCACTATACAGAGCAATACTTCTGACCAGGGCCTATTATCCACTATACAGAGCAATACTTCTGACCAGGGCCTATTATCCACTATACAGAGCAATACTTCTGACCAGGGCCTATTATCCACTATACAGAGCAATACTTCTGACCAGGACCTATTATCCACTATAAAGAGCAATACTTCTGACCAGGGCCTATTATCCACTATACAGAGCAATACTTCTGACCAGGACCTATTATCCACTATACAGAGCAATACTTCTGACCAGGGCCTATTATCCACTATACAGAGCAATACTTCTGACCAGGGCCTATTATCCACTATACAGAGCAATACTTCTGACCAGGACCTATTATCCACTATAAAGAGCAATACTTCTGACCAGGGCCTATTATCCACTATACAGAGCAATACTTCTGACCAGGGCCTATTATCCACTATACAGAGCAATACTTCTGACCAGGGCCTATTATCCACTATACAGAACAATACTTCTGACCAGGGCCTATTATCCACTATACAGAGCAATACTTCTGACCAGGGCCTATTATCCACTATACAGAGCAATACTTCTGACCAGGGCCTATTATCCACTATACAGAGCAATACTTCTGACCAGGGCCTATTATCCACTATACAGAGCAATACTTCTGACCAGGGCCTATTATCCACTATACAGAGCAATACTTCTGACCAGGACCTATTATCCACTATAAAGAGCAATACTTCTGACCAGGGCCTATTATCCACTATACAGAGCAATACTTCTGACCAGGGCCTATTATCCACTATACAGAGCAATCTTCTGACCAGGGCCTATTATCCACTATACAGAGCAATCTTCTGACCAGGG
Organism: Oncorhynchus masou masou; assembly: GCF_036934945.1. Taxonomy (NCBI): domain Eukaryota; kingdom Metazoa; phylum Chordata; class Actinopteri; order Salmoniformes; family Salmonidae; genus Oncorhynchus; species Oncorhynchus masou. The sequence continues at coordinate 65,036,923 of NC_088226.1, read as the reverse complement.
CTTATTATCCACTATACAGAGCAATCTTCTGACCAGGGCCTATTATCCACTATATAGAGCAATACCTCTGACCAGGGCCTATTATCCACTATATAGAGCAATACCTCTGACCAGGGCCTATTATCCACTATACAGAGCAATACTTCTGACCAGGGCCTATTATCCACTATCCAGAGCAATACTTCTGACCAGGGCCTATTATCCACTATATAGAGCAATACTTCTGACCAGGGCCTATTATCCACTATATAGAGCAATACTTCTGACCAGGGCCTATTATCCACTATATAGAGCAATACTTCTGACCAGGGCCTATTATCCACTATACAGAGCAATACTTCTGACCTGCGCCCATAGGCTGGTATACTGCTTTACATTGTCTCCTCTACTCCTTTAGGGAGCATGGGTTATCCTGGATTCTGTTTTAGTCCCGGAATTGGATTCAAAGTAATGGCCTGACTGTTTGAATCAAATTGATATGGGGCTGAATTCAGGGGCCTTTTTAAGATTTAATATTAAAATAACCATAATCTCTGCTAAGCTACTGAGCAGTTGGCTAACCCTAACCCATGAGCTGTTTATACAGTCCTCCTAGTGCTGGGATAAGAGTGAATAATGGCTACCAGAAAAAGTAACCAATTGATGGTGGTGATTAATATTATAATACACATGAGGGAATTGAGTCATTCCAAGTCAGGGTCATTCCATGTGAAATGGTAATAAAATTCACCATCTCAAAAGTAATAAATCACAAATTCCAAATATAACAACAATCCTTGTGTGCTAAATCTGAAGAAATAACTTACTGATATTACCTGTTAGCTGGTTAGCTGACTTAGTTGGCTAAGTAACTTGGCTTGCATACTGAAGTGTTACAATGTATGACTGCTGGGACGTGAATGATACAAACATATTGTAACCCTTAATTCGTGTGGGTTCGGCAGTAATAACAAAACAGAAAACTATTACTTGTAGTTGAATGTCTCTGGCCTAGAAGATTCATCCAAGCAGTCACCAACATCTTTTTCTCCACATTCTCCTGACATGCGTAGGTGCCGCTGATAGTACTATTGTTTTCAAAATAAAAGTCCCCTGGGTACAAACAATAACAGTGCCTCAATACATTACGCCAAAATAAAAGTAATAACAAACGTCAGGTTTGTTTCTGAATATGCTTATGGAAATGTCCCAAAAAGATGGATGATGATGATGGAAGATGGATCAAAGGTTCAAGTGAAGTGATCAAATCATTGCCACCTCCAATCAAGTCAGGAGTTTGAAGCTATTGATGAGTCAAAGGTGGTCTCTGGAACTCAACAATGAATGACATTCTCATGCATGTCAGTGGTGCATGTCAATTAGAGATCTTTGTTGAACAGACAAAAGAGCAGCCACTTGGTTACATGAGCAAATGAGAGAAAAGTATTATCCTCCCATGAAAGAGAGAAAAATAGCGAGAGAGAGAGAAATATAAATTCTAAATGTTCAGTCATGTTCCGTCATTTCCCCTATTGCAGAAACTAAACCACACTAACAGCAATCAAATACTCATAAATAACAGTACAAGTATAAGCATTTGGGGCAGCAGGTAGTCTAGAGGTTAGAGCATTGGGCCAGTAACCGAAAGGTTGCTGGATCGAATCCCCAAGCTGACAAGGTAAAAATCAGTCGTCATTGTAAATATGAATTTGCTCTTAACTGACTTCCCTAGTTAAATATATATTTTTTAAGTGTTTAAAAAAAAAAAAAAAAACATTAAAAAAAAAATCGCTGCACCTGCGATAACATCTGCAAATATGTGTACGCGACCAATAAAATTCTACTTGATTTTATTTGACAAGCCCTCTGCGACGCCCAGGTGAAGATATAATCTCCCTTCCAGTCAAGCTGTGCTACAGCACAATTAGCCTATTTGGGTTGCTATTGTAACATGGCTTGCGAAACCACAGTATCCCAAATCCAAGAGCATCAACTTGAGAATTTGGAGGGGGATTTGGACTAAACTTTAATTTGCATTGCTGTGGTTTCACAAATTCTCTACATCCTGATCTTTTTGTCAGAGCCTCCCTTTGTTCTAAATGTCACCACGTTTACGGTGAAAGGGCAATAGTTGCCTTTTAATCAGGTAATTTGTGTGAGCAGAACTGCTGAGTGAAGAGGTCTCGGTTGGCTGCTTCAAATTTCTCCTCGTACAGCCAAATTACCCACTTGGCAGGATCAAAGTCACATGTGATCTCCTCTAAAAGGACATAGAAAGGATACATTCATAAATAGCCTAATTTACATGTTCACAACTCTGACATATGAGAGGTCTGCACACTATTCTTCTGCATTGCATCTATAGACAAACCTTACAAAAAAATGCAGTAGCCATTATTCAGTTTTTGTTTACAACACTAAAATATCCCCTTACCTGGCCTCAGGACTAAGAGCAACAACAGACAACAACAATGGATGAATGGGCAAAATGCACTGGGTATAGTTTTACCTCACACGACTGCTCTCTCTGTCTAACAATACACCCTGAGGACGAGGACAAACGTGGGCCCTTTGCTAATGGACTGATTTTTTCTCTCCCTCTAACCTGATTTAGCCCAACACACAGAGCATAGCTGTTACTGCACAGTCCCACTGTATGTCTGGCTGACAGACAGACTGGCCGACCGGCCGATAGACAGAGGGACAGACAGACTGGCCGGCCGGCCGGCCGATAGACAGAGGGACAGACAGACTGGCCGATAGACAGAGGGACAGACAGACTGCTATAGCAGTAGCTAACTAGCCAGATATCCTCTGTAGCTAGCCAGCAAGCAACGCTAAAGGGATTGCAAACGGGTTAGATTAACTCGAGCTAAACAAAAACACTTTTCTAAATATTAGAAAACTGCATCCTAATTTCAGAGTTTTATCTCGTAGAATTCACTCTTCTTTTCCGACTCATGTTTGACAACATCTGATAAGAGAAATTGACACGCTGTACCAAAATGAACAAATGGTGAGAGTCAACGCAATCACGCATTAGATAATGGTTTTGGTGTACTATTTTCAAAAAGTTTACATACTATAAAGCGTTCTTTTTTGCATACTATTTAGTAAGCTAGTATGGGTATTGGAACACGACTACTCTTGATGACTTAACTCCTCTCTACACCACAACTCCCAGGCACCAAGTCACTCTCTTTTGTGCCAGATGCCAGTGGCCATGAAGAACATTGAAAAACAGCCAATCAGATCCCACACATGAGACAACAGCGGATTACAGTGAGAGATTCATATTGAGATACAAAGGAAACTGATGAACTAAAGTGACATGTAACCAGTTTAAAGTCTGTCTGGGAATAAACTGAAAAACATTTCCTGTGACAAACTCAATGTTACATCTGGCAATCCAGGCAGACATGTGGGGGTCATGAATGAATTACAAGTCTTTCATGGTTAGTCTTCACAGTCATCTTTACAGTATAGCGTGAGCTAGGGGACCACTAACTCAATCCGCTCCTCTGAATTATTCACTGTTTCCAAATATATAAACTCTCCCATAGCCGATACAGATCTAAAGTGACAGAGAGAGGTGCATCAAGAAAACCTGCCACGGGAGAAACACGTAGCGGGACCAAAGTGTTCTTACTTTAACAACAAGAAAACCTGCCACAGGAGAAACACGTAGCGGGACCAAAGTGTTCTTACTTTAACAACAAGAAAACCTGCCACGGGAGAAACACGTAGCGGGACCAAGGTGTTCTTACTTTAACAACAAGAAAACCTGCCACAGGAGAAACACGTAGCGGGACCAAGGTGTTCTTACTTTAACAACAAGAAAACCTGCCACGGGAGAAACACGTAGCGGGACCAAAGTGTTCTTACTTTAACAACAAGAAAACCTGCCACGGGAGAAACACGTAGCGGGACCAAGGTGTTCTTACTTTAACAACAAGAAAACCTGCCACAGGAGAAACACGTAGCGGGACCAAGGTGTTCTTACTTTAACAACAAGAAAACCTGCCACAGGAGAAACACGTAGCGGGACCAAGGTGTTCTTACTTTAACAACAAGAAAAGCTGCCACGGGAGAAACACGTAGCGGGACCAAAGTGTTCTTACTTTAACAACAAGAAAACCTGCCACGGGAGAAACACGTAGCGGGACCTAGGTGTTCTTACTTTAACAACAAGAAAACCTGCCACAGGAGAAACACGTAGCGGGACCAAAGTGTTCTTACTTTAACAACAAGAAAACCTGCCACAGGAGAAACACGTAGCGGGACCAAAGTGTTCTTACTTTAACAACAAGAAAACCTGCCACAGGAGAAACACGTAGCGGGACCAAGGTGTTCTTACTTTAACAACAAGAAAACCTGCCACAGAAGAAACACGTAGCGGGACCAAGGTGTTCTTACTTTAACAACAAGAAAAAGAACAAGGTTATTCTCTGGGGAAGTGTTTGGTTTTAAGAATCAATCCAATGTGTAGTGTTAAGATAAGACATTCAACCCAATGCTGTGGTACTTTTTATTTATTTACCAGGTAAGTTGACTGAGAACACATTCTCATTTACATCAACGACCTCAGGAATAGTAAGAGGGGAGAGAAGGGAGATGAAGCAGCCAATTACAAGCTGGGGATGATTCGGCAGCCATGATGCTATAAGGGTCAAATTTGGAATTTAGCCAGGACACCAGGGTTAACACCGCTACTCTTATGATAAGTGACGCGGGATCTTTAGTGACCAGAGTCAGTACACACATACACCATCTGAAAAGACAGCACCCTACACAGGGCAATGTCCCCAATCACTGCTCTGGGGAATTGGGATATATTTGTTTCTACCAGAGGAAAGAGTGCCTCCACCTGGCCCTCCCAACACCACTTCCATCAGCATCTGGTCTCCCATCCTGGGACAGACCAAGGACCAACCCCGCTTAGCTTCAGAGGCAAGCCAGCAGTGGGATGCAGAGTGGTATGCTGCTGGAAGTGGTGTTGGAGGGCCAGTAGGAGGCACTGTTTCCCTCAGTGTAGCGTTAAGACATTCAACCCAATGCTGTAGTACTCAGTGTGGTGTTTCTCATCGAGAAGGCCCAGATTGATCTTACAAATGTTTTTTTTTTAATTAATATTTAACCTTTATTTAACTAGGCAAGTCCGTTAAGAACAAATTCTTATTTACAATAGCGGCCTACCCCGGACGACACTGGGCCAATTGTACTCCACCCTATGGGACTCCCAATTCGAACCAGGGACTGCAGTGCCTTAGACCCCTGCGCCACTCGGGAGCCTGAAGACTAATGTTTCTCCTACATGTTGCTGTAAAGCAGCAATGTCAACAGCAGCTCCAGGTGGTGAGTCTGTGTGCAGCAGAGCACAACAGATACAGGGACACAAACTGGTGAGGGCCTAAAAAGGTGACACTTTTTTTTGCACTGAAACATGCAAAACAAATCCCTGATGGGGGAAAATGCAGGTTAACTAATTAAACAACAAAGAATATGATCTACATGATCAGTCTCTGTGTGTGAAATAAAAAGTGGTTAATCTGAACATAACTCATAGCTAAAAAAAATGTAAGAAAGCAACCCAATGTCATTTGTTGCCTAGACTTTACTGCAAATGACACTCAAGTCTTGAGAAAAAACAATACACTAATATTGCAGTTAGCCATGACAATATAATAAACAGAACACTTGTGACCACACACACACCTAAATATTACACTTGGGAAAAAAACATCTTAAAGTAGAAATAGAATGAAACAAACAGGCATTCCATTTTTGCTCTATTATAGTGGCCACTACAGCAGACATCGATCAAATGAACAAGGCTACATGTGTGCAAAAAAATAACATTCACTGAGGAAAACATGTGTTAGTGAGGGGGGATTAGACAAGTGTTACTGTCAAGTTCAACACAACAAAAACAATATATATTTGGGCTACACTGCACATTATTACATTGTACACTTTCTGCCATTGGACATCTGCTCGACAATGTGCCAGCAGAGCATGAGACCCTTTGTTGTTATAATGGATCTCTTTCAGGCAGAGTGTAACACCTGACATACCCCTTTTTATCCACTGTATTGAGAAAGTGAGAAAGAGGGAAAGTGTTGTGTTCCTTTCACCTCTACAGTGGCATCCAGTGTAAGCCAGACCCAGCTCCAGCTCCAGCTCCACTTGATCCCTGAATCCACTTGTTTAACAAGCAACTCCTCATTTTCACCGAATTCTCTCATTCTGAAAATTAACCACATACTGAAGGAGGAAAACATTACTCCACAGATAGTAGTTAGTTCTTTAGTAATTCACAGATTACCAGGGTCCAGTAAGCAGCGAACGCGTTATAACTTGAGGAACGGCAAGGAGTCATATACCAGTTATAGTGAATTGGTTAAGTTACTAAAGTTACCTCATCTGATGTACTTTATCAGGATGCTCATTTTTATAAACTCCATTATTTGATCAGTTAGGTGGGCTAATGTTGCTCAACATTTCTCTGGCTAGCTAACGGAGAATTTGATCCAGCAAGCAAGATACCTTATGATAACAATACTTGTTCCACCCCACTTTCTCCCTCACCTCAAACTTTCCAAATGCCAGTTGTTTTTCGGTTACAGCTCATGAAGTACGCTTCATCACCTTCTCACCCAGTCACCGTGGTCAGGCTTCTCACCTACTTGACCTCTTCATTACTGTTCAGAGGACACACTGCTGTAAACTAACTGGCAAACTGCCATTCCGCTCTTTCCAGAGCGGATCGACATGAATCACGTAGGTCATTTATTTTGGATTCAAAACGACGAATATTCTCCAAAAAGTTTGCATCCCTGCAGATAACATTAGGTTATGGTTCCTTAGTTATTACATCAAGGACGTACAGTAGGTATGTGACTTGGCACACTGATACATAGCTATTCCACATCTGCTAGGCTATATCTCAGAATTTATCTGGTGCTGGAGCCAGCTCAGGCACCAGGGATGTTGGTAGAAATAAGGTTTGTAATGTGATGTCTGATGTTTGTGATGTCTGGTAGAAATAAGGTTTGTAAAAACCATTATTTTCAGACAGCATTCCACACAGACAGCAGTCATAGCACGTGACGCATACCCAGAGTAAACCTGAGGCAAAACAGCCAGGTACATCCACATGGCTAACCCCACCACTTCATTGATCTGTGCCATCCACAAGAAACACTGTAGACAACTTCAATGACTAAACACTGATGACACAGTTCTGTCCTAATGACTGTACAGGGGCAGAATGACAGATTTGTACCTTATCAGCTCGGGGATTTGAACTTGCAACCTTCCGGATACTAGCCCAACGCTCTAACCACTAGGCTACGAAGTTTACAAATTAGCGCAAACATCAGAATTTAGCTTGGTCGCCACTAGGGGCTGGCCGATCTACAGTGACGTGTTGTCTCTGTTCAGTAACAGCATTTTGGTTTGCTTGTGAATATCACATTTTGAATTTAAAATGCTTTCTGATGTTTTAAGAATCTGGTCCTTGTAGTCATCACTGATTTGCATGTTAAAGTTTTTGGTCAACACAAATATATGTCTATGGCCTGTCAGACTCCTACAGTGAGAGGCTATCCACCTGTTGCATGGGCTGGCTTTGGTAAGAGGGACTGGGTAATTGCTGACCGTGCTAGTAATGCTGTCATATGCCTCCAGTCAATCCAAATGAATCCAATGTCTGCTTTCTGAGGGTGCCGTTAGGGTGTGTATGTGTGTAAGTATATGTGCGCGGTTGACTGTATGTATGCGTGCGTGTGTGTGGTTGACTGCGTGCGTGTGTGTGGTTGACTGCGTGCGTGTGTGTGGTTGACTGCGTGCGTGTGTGTGGTTGACTGCGTGTGTGTGTGTGCGTGTGTGCGCGTGTGTGTGTGTGTGTGTGCGTGTGTGCGTGTGTGTGTGTTTGTTTGTGTGCGCATGTGTATATGAGCGGTTAAAACAGTGTGATGCAGATGCCACACGCACTGCTGTCCCAAATAGGGTGATGTACAACACGAGACACGTCTTCACCAAAAAACAAATGTAACGAGCTGTAATGCAGCAGTTTATAAGCCTCGCTGCTGCTGCGGATCAATATCAATACCACAAAAAGGTATTTATCTAACACAACTCCTGGGTTGTGTTCACTAGGGCATGCAACGTAAAATGTGTAAGAACGTTTTTGCAACGGAAAACAAAAACCAGCGTTTCTCTTCCTGTGTTTCAGTCCGTTTTCTTCCATTTGGTAATGAAGAAAAAGTGTTGTCAGGATTTGGCAAGACTGAATTAGGTGCAAACATAAGGAACGTATGAAAAAAGGTTAAGTAGGTATTAAGTATTCAATGTTTACCTGGGGTTGTAGGTCAGATCCCATGTTGTGGAGATGTAACTTCCTACGCTAGCGACAGCCTTGGTTCGTCTGGGCCATGTGGCGACATGCTTGATGGGAACCAGTTGGTGACCTGAGTCTCTTGCGGGGTCAGAGCTAAAGCAGGTCCCCATCCTCAGAGGACTAACTGTAGCTAGTCTGTATATTTCTCCCTCTAGCTCAGGTAGTGTTTTGGCTTGTCACTATGTCCCATCTCTTTTTCCCCTCCTCCTCTCTTAGTCCCATGCAGTGTTAGTCTTCCCTCCCTTTGTTTCGCTGTCTCCTTCTGTCCTCTATTTCCGTATTCTGTTTCTTCCTCTCGGTCTCCTTCCTCTCCAGTGTTGAGCACATGACACCCTTTCTCTCCCTCTCTCCACTCCAACTCAGAATGCTAATGTTTTTGCACCCGAGCACTATTGACAGAATGCCTACTGTCTCCCACAGTGCAACGTGGACACTGGACAGATGTTTTGGCCACAACACAATGCATCTACCAACTCTCGCCATCTCTTCCTCAATTCCTCCTTTGTGTGCGTCCTCCTCCACTCCCCATCTGTGTTCTGTATGGTCGGGCCCCCACACTGCAAAGACGAGCCCCTCTTGTTTGTCTATTAGAATCAATCATGTTGAACAGAAGTCATATGCCTATGGGCCCTGGTAAAAAGTAGTGCACTAAATAGGGAGTAGGGTGCCATTAGTGAAATAACTTAGGCCCTCTATTATTATTTTATCTAATTATACACATTTTCGGGATGGTAAAACGTTTTCAGTGTAACCTTAAACTACTAAAACCAGATATAAAGTATGTAGAAAGGATAAAGGAGCTTTATATTTTTTTTAATATACACTACCGTTCAAAAGTTTGGGGTCACTTAGAAAAATCCTTGTTTTTGAAAGAAAAGCACATTTGTCCATTAAAATAACATCAAATTGATCAGGAATATAGTGTAGACATTGTTAATGTTGTAAATGACTAGCTGGTAACGGCAGATGAAAAAGCCAGCATCCCAGAGTCGCCTCTTCACTGCTGACATTTACATTAGTGTTTTGCCGGTACAATTTAATAAAGCTACCAGTGGAGGACTTGTGAGGCGTCTGTTTTTCAAACTCGGCACTCTAATGTACTTGTCTTCTTGCTCAGTTGTGCACCGGGGCCTCCCACTCCTATTTCTATTCTGGTTTGAGCCAGTTTGCGCTGTTCTGTGAAGGGAGTAGTACACAGCGTTGTACGAGATCTTCAGTTTCTTGCCAATTTCTCACATGGAATAGCCTTCATTTCTCAGAACAAGAATAGACTGACAAGTTTCAGAAGAAAGTTCTTTGTTTCTGGCCATTTTGAGCCTGTAATCGAACCCACAAAATGCTGATGCTCCAGATACTCAACAAGTCTAAAGAAGGCCAGTTTTATTGCTTCTTTAAAAGAACAACAGTTTTCAGCTGTGCTAACATAATTGCAAAATGGTTTTCGAATGATCAATTAGCCTTTTAAAATGATAAACTTGGAATGGGTAACAACGTGCCATTGGAACACAGGAGTGATGTTTTCTGATAATACAAAAATCTGCCGTTTCCAGCTACAATAGTCATTTAGAACATTAACAATGTCTACACTTGTATTTCTGATCAATTCAATGTTATTTTAATTGACAAAAAAAGTGCTTTCCTTTCAAAAATAAGGGCATTTCTAAGTAACCCCAAACTTTTGAATGGTAATGTAGGTCCATTAGTCAGGGATAATTGAAAATTCCAAAAACAATGAATTTAGAGTGATATATTTTGTTTTTATGTTTGAGCAAAATAATACAGAATTAGTCATGCTAATTATGCCGAGAATTGCAATATTTTCTCTCAGCACCATGGCAGAATATGTAGAATTGCAGGCCCTTTTGGAATTACTAGAATAGGTATTTCCATTCAAGTGGTGTGAGTGAGGGGCTTTGTCCACTCTAGTAATTCTATGCTTTCTCCCGTCGGTCAGGCTTGTGGCCAACACAACAATACCACAATGCACAACAGAGGTCCAAGCTGGTGGAAACTAGATTACCACTCAGAGAGCCCAAAACAGTGGGTGGGTATTATCCTCTCTTTTCAAGTGATGTCTTAATTTAATATACCCTTCAAGGTTTGTTTGTGTCTCTACAAGAGAAAGAATGAGAGAAAAGAAAAAAAAGAGAGAGAGATTCCATCCTCGGAGGCCTGGACGTCACCTATAGCCTCGTTTGACGTCCATCAACCTGTTCTGTCAGTATTCGTCCTTGGGAGTTTGTTCTTTGCATCCCTTTTGTCTGGCTGTACGAGTGGGAACCTTGTGTAGAAATAACAAGCTGAAGTAATAACATCCTCACAATCCAATATCCTATTCTAATAGGGAGGACTTCTTCCAAAGGTTGTGTTTATAGAACATCTCTAGAGATGTCTGCTCTGGCCAGCACTGCTACTGACTGACTGAGCATGTTTTCATGTTTTCTACAATAGCATAGAGCGCTCTCCAATATAATGTGTTTTTCATTGTCTTTGGATGCTCTCTCAGTTGTCTAAATGAAGATCTTCTCCTCCTGTGGTCTGACTGTCCACTTGAAGTTAAGTTATGCCCTTAGAACAGTGCAGTCTGTTTTTATTGTATGTGTGTGTATGCCTTAACCCCCACATGTCTTGTATAATCCCATAACAAGACAATCCCCCCCTCCACCTTACTATTGTCTACTTCTGGCATTCTCTTAACTTAAGCCTAGGTGTCCCGCTTCCGGTGAAACTGGAGGGTGCGCAATTCAAATAAGTAATCATAAAAAAGTATGGTTATTAAAAATGTAGGTACATATAAAAAAAGTGTCTTATATCGGTTGAAAGCTTAAATTCTTGTTAATCTAACTGCACTGTCCGATTTACAGTAGCTATTACAGCGTAAACATGCCATGTGAATGTTTGAGGACAGCTCCCCACATCAAAATATTTTTCCACCGGCACAGGTTTCATGAATTCACAAATATCGATTAAATATTCACTTTTTGAAAATCTTCCTCTGATTTGTCATCCAAAGGGTCCCAGTTATAACATGTAGTGTAGTTTTGTTCGATAAAATCCTTCTTTATATCCTGAAAAAAGTCTGTTTAGTTGGCGCCATCGATTTGAGTAATCCACTCGTTCAACACGCAGAGAAAGGAATCTGAAAATCTACCCCTAAACTTTGTTTCAACAAGTCAAAAAACGTTTCTATTTACTCCTCAGATACCCGAAAATGTAATCAAACTATAATATTTCTTACGGAAAGAAGTATGTTCAATAGGAATACGATTTTAAACAGGTGCGTCCTGTCTTCATGGCGCGCGCAAACACTAATTTCCAAGACTGTGTCCCTGTACTAAAACTGATATTTCTTATTCGTTTTGGAAGTTACAAGCCTGAAAACTTGGACAGACTGCTGACACCCTGTGGAAGCCATAAGAATTGCACTATGGTCGCTAATTTTAAGTATGCCCTATACTTGCCGTTGTAAGAACGTCATCTCAAGAAAAAAAAAATTCTGGTTCGTTTTTCTTTGGATTTTCTCCTACCATATCTATTGTGTTATATTCTCCTACATTATATTAACATTTCTACAGACTTCAACATTTCTTCTTTCCAATGGTACCAATTATATGCATATCCTGGCTTCAGGGCCTGAGCAACAGGCAGTTTACTTTGGACAAGCCATTCAGGCGGAAATTGAGAAAAAAAAGGGTCCTAGCCCTAATTAAGAGACATGAATACCACAGACAACGTGGGAGAGTTCTGGTGAAATAACCTCACAATGTTATTCTCTCAGGAGTAGTGTGGTCTTGCCTGGTCCCAGATCTGTTTTTGCGGTCTTACCAACTCCTACGATCATTGTCACGCCATTTGGAGAGAAAAAAACTGAGCTGGTGGAAACTACATTCCACTCAGAGCCCAACACAGTGGGTGGGTATTATCCTTTCTTTTCAAGTGATGTCTTCATTTAATATACCCTTCAAGGTATGTTTGCATACATCTTTCTTTACTAGAAAAAGAAAAAGAGAGAGATATACAGAGACAGAAGGGTAGAGTAGCCGAGAGGGTGATAGCAGTCTACAGACAGTGTGTACGCCTCAGGGCACTAAACACAAATATAAAAGAGTTACAGTTCATATAAGGAAATCAGTCTTGAAATAAATTCATGAGGCCCTAATCTATGGAGTTCACATATACATCTCTTGGTCAGAGATACCATAAATGTAGGGGTGCGGATCAGAAAACCAGTCTGTTTTGAACACCATTTACCTCATGCAGCGCAACACATCTCCTTCGCTGATCAGGTTGTTGACATTTACCTCATGCAGCGCAACACATCTCCTTCGCTGATCAGGTTGTTGAATGTTCTCCCACTCCTCTTCAATGGCTGTGCGAAGTTGCTGGATATTGGCGAGAATTGTAACACACTGTCGTACCAATCGATCCAGAGCATCCCAAACATGCTCAATTGGTAACATGTCTGGTGAGTATGCAGACCATGGAAGAACTGGGACATTTTCAGCTTCCAGGAATTGTGTACAGATCCTTGCGACATGGGGCTGTGCATTATCATGCTGAAACATGAATGGCACGACAATGGGCGTCAGGATCTCGTCACGGTATCTCTGTGCATTCAAATTGCCATTGATAAAACGCAATTGTGTTTGTTGTCCATAGCCTATGCATGTCCATACCATTACCCAGTGGTGGAAAAAGTACTCAATTGTCACACTTGAGTAAAAGTAAAGATACCTTAATAGAAAACGAGTCTGACTCAAGTAAATGTCACCCAGTAAAATACTACTTGAGTAAAAGTCTAAAAGTATTAGGTTTTAAATATATTTAAGTATCAAAAGTAAATGTAATTGCTAAAATATACTTAAGTATGAAAAGTGAATAATTAAAATCCTTATATTAAGCACGGAACAATTTTATTATTTATTTTTGGAAAGCCAGGGGCAGGCTCCAACACTCAAGACATAATTTACAAATTAAGAATGTGTTTAGTGAGTCAGATCAGAGGCAGTAGGAATGACTAGGATTGTTCTCTTTAAGTGTGTCAATTTAACCATTTTCTGCTAAACATTCCAAATGTAGCGAGTACTTTTGGGTGTCAGGGAAAATGTATGCAGTAAAAATACATGATTTTCTTTAGGTATGTAGTGAAGTAAAAATATAAAAATTGTAAAGCAAAGATACCCCCAAAAACTACTTTAAAGTATTTTTACTTAAGTACTTTACACCACTGCAATTACCCCACTGCCACAATGGGGCACTCTGTTCACAAAATTGACATCTGGAAAACGCTCGCCATACACGTGGTCTGCGGTTGTGAGGCCGGTTGGACGTACTGCCAAATTCTCTGAAATGACATTGAGGCGGCTTCTGGTAGAGAAACTAACAGTCAATTCTCTGGCAACATCTCTGGTGGACATTCCTTCATGCCAGCATGCCAATTCCATGCTCCTTCAAAATTTGAGACATCTGTGGCATTGTGTTGTGTGACAAAACTGCACATTTTAGAGTGGCCTTTTATTGTCCTCAGCACAAGGTGCACCTGTGTAATGATCATGCTGTTTAATCAGCTTCTTGATATGCCACAACCATCAGGTGGATAGATTATCTTGGCAAAGGAGAAATGTTCACTAACGGATAAAAAAAAAATTGAGATAAGCTTTTTGTGCTTATGGAAAATTCCTGGGATCTGTTATTTTAGCTCATGATACATGGGACCAACACTTTACATGTCGCTTTAATATTTTTGTTCAGTATATAAACAAGTGTTACTGATCAGAGCACTAACTTCACAGCAGAAATAAACACAGCCCTGGTATGATGTTAGAGCAACAGCACCACAGATATAGAAAGTATATTCTGGTAACCCTGGTTTCCAGTTAGGCCTCCATTCTCAGCACTCTATAGACTACTACACCAGGGGTCTACAACCTCCATTCTCTACACTCTATAGACTTGCAACCTTACAGTTAACTAGTCCAACGCAATAAAGACCTAACTCTCTCTCATTGCACTCCACAAGGAGACTGCCTGTTACGCGAATGCAGTAAGCCAAGGTAAGTTGCTAGCTAGCATTAAACTTATCTTATAAAAAACAATCAATCATAATCACTAGTTAACTACACATGGTTGATGATATTACTAGATATTATCTTGCGTGTCCTGCATTGCGTATAATCTGACTGAGCATACAAGTATCTAAGTATCTGGCTGAGCGGTGGTAGACAGAAGCAGGTGCATAAACATTCATTCAAACAGCACTTCTGTGCGTTTTGCCAGCAGCTCATCGTTGTGTGTCAAGCATTGCGCTGTTTATGACTTCAAGCCTATCAAATCCAGAGATGAGGCTGGTGTAACCGAAGTGAAATGGCTGGCTAGTTAGCGCGCGCTAATAGCGTTTCAAACGTCACTCGCTCGCTCTGAGCCTTGTCGTTGTTTCCATTGCTATGCATGGGTAACACTGCTTCGAGGGTGGCTGTTGTCGTTGTGTTCCTGGTTCGAGCCCAGGGAGGAGCGAGGAGAGGGATGGAAGCTAGAATGTTACACTGGCAATACTAAAGTGCCTATTAGAACATCCAATAGTCAAAGGTTAACGAAATACAAATGGTATAGAGGGAAATAGTCCTATAATTTCTATAATAACTACAACCTAAAACTTCTTACCTGGGAATATTGAAGACTCCTGCTAAAAAGAACCACCAGCTTTCATATGTTCTCATGTTCTGAGCAAGGAACTTAAACATTAGCTTTCTTACATGGCAAATATTGCACTTTTACTTTCTCCTCCAACACTTTGTTTTTGCATTATTTAAACCAAATTGAACATGTTTCATTATTTACTTGAGGCTAAATAGATTTTATTGATGTATTATATTAAGTTAAAATAAGTGTTCATTCAGTATTATTGTAATGGTCATTATTACAACAACAACAAAAATCGGCCGATTAATCGGCATCGGCTTTTTTGGTCCTCCAATAATCAGTATCGGTGCTGAAAAATCATAAATCGGTCGACCTCTAGAAGTTATCAACATTTTAAAATGAATAGATTTGGTAGATCATTATTCAAAATCAGTTTATTCTGTTGTTGCAAGCAAACATTTTTTATATATATATATATTTGAGGACCCCCGGTTTGAATACCCCTGCACTACACAGAATATGCCATTGTAACAGAGTGCATAGGTTTATCTTATAATGACCCTCAAGTTCTACACACGTAAAAAAAACACAAATAATGTGAAAGCACATTTTAATTCACACAGCTCTGCTGGTTATATTGATATAGGCTACAATCTACTAATAGATAAGAAATCTAAGAGACAGCACCGGCTGAGGGTAGTAAGAGGTTTTTTCAATTTTCGCCCAAAATGACATACCCAAATCTAACTGCCTGCAGCTCAGGACCTGAAGCAAGGATATGCATATTCTTGATACCATTTGAAAGGAAACACTTTGTAGTTTGTGAAATTAATGATGGAGAATATAACACATTAGATCTGGTAAAAGTTAATTCCAACAAAAAAAACTTGGATTTTCTATTATTAATTTTTCCCCCATCAAAAAAGAAAAAGACCATCATATAATATTGCAGTTTAGGCACAAATTAGATTTTGGCCACTAGATGGAAGCAGTGTGTGCAGATTTTCAGATTGATCCAGTGAAGTATTACAATACTGGACAATATTTTGTATCAAGTCTGCCCAAACATTTTCAACAAGTACATAACTATATGAGAACATACAAAAATAATATGTGAATACAAAATGTAAGTTTACACACTTCCAGGAATGTCATACATGATTGATCATTAGGCGGCAGGGTAGCCTAGTGGTTAGAGCGTTGGACTAGTAACCGGAAGGTTGCAAGTTCAAATCCCCGAGCTGACAAGGTACAAATCTGTCGTTCTGCCCCCGAACAGGTAAAATTAAATTAAAAAAATAGCTTATACACCAACTTTCATACATCTAGATGGCCTGTGCGGGTGGTGTGGAGACAGCAGGGGTTCAAACTGTAGAACCCAGTTCCTACATTTGAATATAAAAATGGATTTTATTAAACAAAACTATGCTACATTTAATCTCTGGGACCCTCAGGATAACAAATCAGAGAAAGATTACTTAATGTACGTACATTGTTTACATTCAGAGGTGAATGTATCGAACCAGTTGCCGTGATAAGTGTTTTGTTGTTGTGTACTCTCCTCAAACAATAGCATTCTGGTTTTCCACTGTAATAGCTACTGTAAATTGGACAGTGTAGTTAGCTTAAATTCTTGTTAATCTTTCTACCCATAGAAGGCTTCTTGAGAAATGCTCTCGTTACGTACAACATCATGCTAATCACATAAGCGCACGTTAGCTAAACCATCCTGGTATCGGGACACCGATCCCATAGAGGTTAAGGAAAAAATCGTTCCTAAGTGCAATTCCTCAAAGTGTTCCTTAGATAATTCATAGTTTTCTTAAAACGTAATAAATATCTTCTTATGTGTCATTGCCATTAGTGACGTGCTTGAAACCAATAAATAAGCATGTGACAGGACGAGAGGATTTGGTCCACTATAACAAGGTGTTGATATTGCCATTTTATAACATTTATCTCATCTATGTGTCTCGGGAATTTTAAAACATGTAGTTGGCTCTCGAACCCATTATACACAAAAACAAACTTTATTTTTCACACATTATAGCCATCAGAATAGCTATATCAAAATCAAAAATGGATAACCAAGAAAAGTGCAATATAAACTTCAGCAAAGAAGACCTTGAAGTGATGTTGAAGGAAATAGCAGCCGGGGAAACTTCATAACTGCGGGGTCACTGCAGAGACCAGAAAGAGAGGATGGGCGAGAGTGGGCGAGTCTGTCTCTGCTGTCGGGGGTATGGCAAGGGACAGTGACGCCCTAAAAAAGAAGAGGTCCGACATCAAGTCGGCTGCTAAGAAGAAGGGAGCTGAGAGAAGCAGGGACTTAAAGACGTTAACCAAGTTCTTCTTTGCAAATTGACAAGCTCACGCTAGCTATTTAACACTTATAGAATATTGTAATATATTGTTAATTACTAGCTAGCTAGATAGTTTTGTTGCTTTATTTAAATGTTCGGTAGCCAACTGTGTCTGTGGCAGTGGCGCAGGAAAACTTTCATGGTATCCATTCGTCACAAGACAAGGGTTTAGCTGTCCTAAAGTTAAGTACATTTCCAAGATGAAATGCTAAAATATTTTAGAATCATTTCTTCTTAACTTTTTTCTTATGAAGAAACATAGGGAAAAAATTAAGAACATTTCCAATAACTGTATTGAGGAATAGCAACTTTGCTTAACTTTCTTCATTTATATTTTTTTATTTAACCTCTTGAACCTCTGGGGGCAGTATTTCATTTTTGGATGAAAAACGTTCCCGTTTTAAACAAGATATTTTGTCACGAAAAGATGTTCGACTATGCATATAATTGACAGCTTTGGAAAGAAAACACTGACGTTTCCAAAACTGCAAAGATATTGTCTGTGAGTGCCCCAGAACTAATGCTACAGGCGAAACCAAGATGAAATTTCATACAGGAAGTGAGCCAGATTTTGGAGGCGCAGTGTTCCAATGTCTCCTTATATAGCTGTGAATGCGCAAGGAATGAGCCTACACTTTCTGTCGTTTCCTCAAGGTGTTTGCAGCATTGTGACGTATTTGTAGGCATATCATTGGAAAATTGACCATAAGAGACTACATTTACCAGGTGTCCGCTCGGTGTCCTCCGTCGAAACTATTGCGTAATCTCCAGGTGCATGCACGTTTCCATTTGGTTCAGAAGAGAAAGGCAACTGCCACAAATGATTTATCATCGAAAAGATATGTGAAAAACACCTTGAGGATTGATTCTAAACAACGTTTGCCATGTTTCTGTCGATATTGTGGAGTTAATTTGGAAAAAAGTTTGCGTTGTAATGACTGAATTTTCGGGGGGGTTTCTTAGCCAAACGAGATGAACAAAACGGAGCGATTTCTCCTACACAAATAATATTTTTGGAAAAACTGAACATTTGCTATCTAACTGAGAGTCTCCTCATTGAAAACATCCAAAGTTCTTCAAAGGTAAATGATTTTATTTGAATGCTTTTCTTGTTTTTGTGAAAATGTTGCCTGCTGAATGCTAGGCTTAATGCTATGCTAGCTATCAATACTCTTACACAAATGCTTGTGTAGCTATGGTTGAAAAGCATGTTTTGAAAATCTGAGATGACAGTGTTGTTAACAAAAGGCTAAGCTTGTGAGCCAATATATTTATTTAATTTAATTTGCGATTTTCATGAATAGTTAACGTTGCGTTATGGTAATGAGCTTGAGGCTATAATTACGCTCCCGGATACGGGATTGCTCGTCGCAACAGGTTAACCATTATTTAACTAGGTAAGTCAGTTTAGAACAAATTCTTAATTACAATGACAGCCTACACCGGCCAAACACAGACGACGCTGGGCCAATTGTGCGCCGTCCTATGGGACTCCCAATCACGGCCGGTTGTGATAAAGCCTGGATTCGAACTAGGGTGTCTGTAGTGACGCCTCAAGCACTGCGATGCAGTGCCTTAGACCGCTGTGCCACCCGGGAGCCCATAAGTCTATAGTTTAGGTTAAAAAAAATGGCAGTTAAGAAGAAATTTCGTCTTGAAGAAGGTTTTGTGAATCTGGGCCCAGGTGTGTTAATTTTAGTCAATCACTGAACTAACCAACTGAGCAAGTTGATCAATTCAGTGATTGACTAAATTCAACACCTGGTCTTCCAGGTGGGGAAACTTCATAACTGCAGGGTCACTGCAGAGACCAGAAAGAGAGGATGGGTGAGAGAGGTCGAGTCTGTCTCTGCTGTCGGGGGTATGGGACAGTGATGCCCTAATCCCGGCCGGTTGATTAGGGTGTCAAATGTTTTGACTGATTCTGTTTAGTTATTTTCAGCAAATTATGTTATGTTTTCTGTTTTTGTTTTCCAGGTTTCCGTTTCCACAATTTTGTTTTTATTGAAAAATATCTAAATTTGATGTTCTAAGACTACAACAATGCTTAAACCACATCAGGTGACCACTTTTAAGGTCTGGGAAAATGTTGGCGTGCAGCTACCCTTTAAATCCAGGGCACCCCCAACAAGAGGCTGTTATTTGGTGTTGTTTTGTAGCACACATGTGTTGGTAGAGTTTGATAAACACTGGATTGAGGCAAATAATCATGATATCATTGGCTACTTTGTAGTTAACATTTAATGGAGAAGGAAAGGCTTTCCCAAAAACCATCTACCAGAAGATTTGTCATTAGCATTATCGCTAACGGCTACACAAAGTGGTAGCTGTGCACAACCCGCAAATACACTGACAGGGAATACACTTTGCCTCTTCAAGAAATACAAATCACTGATGCATTCTGTTCATGTCCTATGATAAACCTGAGAAATTCATTAATTTAATACATTTTGGAATATTGATGAATTCTGTTTTGTCTGGATTCCGGAATTCTGTTTTGTCTGGATTCCGGGATTCTGTCTGCATTTTCCGTATTGCAGATTTTATAGTGCACTATATACCCTGCGGCTCTCCAGGAACAGGGTTGCCTACCCCTGGTCTAGATTGTTAGTTCTCAAATATGATCTTATTAAAAAAATGTATAGTTCCATTATCTTTTCTACATATTTTATATCTGGTTTTAGTTGTTTACACTGAACACGTTTTACCATTCTGAAAATTATAGAAGTGGGCCGATGCTGCTAAATCATTACCGACACTCCCGAAAATATGATACTTTTTAAAATCATTTTCGGAATGGTAAAACGTTTATGACACACACACTCAGTGGTGGGATCAGTGACTATGCAGGGCCTCATAACTGGCCATGCCCCCAACATGGCAAACATCAAAAGTACCCAGCATGGAAACAATGTGCAAAGATCCCACACTAAGATCATGAGACAGGTGTAACCATGGCGATCTGATATGCAGCGTGACAAGCACAGACAGGAGGGTGAACTGGAGAAATAAAGCTAATTCTACTCTGACATCTGGGTTTTGTTTAGTGTGAGTCACATACATATACAAAAACACACACACAATCGATTTCTGTATTCTCCTGTCCAGCTCTAAAAGGACACACACACACATACACATACACACATACATAGAAGGCTTATCTTTAGATGCCATTCTCCAACTCAATGTAGACAGGAAAAAAGAAAGTGGTTTTGACATTACATTTAGATTTGAGGCTTTTAGTCTTTTCTCTCTGCCCACCCAAGACATTGTCAGTCAGTCAATCAGTCAGAGAACTGGAATAACAGTCATTCTAATGTGACTCCCAAAAGGCACCCTTATTCCCTACATAGTGCATTACGTTTGACCAGAGCCCTATGGGTCCAGGTCAAAAGTTGTGCACTATATATGGAATAGGGGTGCCATTTGGGACACAGATTAAAATACTCCCATCCTATTATGAAGCCTACAATGCTGACAAGATACAAGGTACAGTACTAAAAACAGTCTTTGCCTTTACCATAGATAATATAATGTTATACAGAGTAGGCCTGAAGTGAAGAAAACACACACACTTTTGCATATGTACATACTTATGCATGTACTGTATGTACACAAACGTTATGCAGACACACACAATAGCACTCTTTGGAGTTCTTATGAATTATTAGGAGATAAAAATCATAGGTTGTGGGAAGCAAAACCTGACAGGCTTTTATTGTTATATACAACAGACAAACAGGGATTTTCATTTCAGTATAGACTTAATTTCATATTCACAAAAACACTCAAAAGCCCCTAGCCTGGTCTATCAAACAATAAATTGTCTATTAGCAAACAGACGTGAATAAACAATGTCTCTTTCGAATCTAATACATTCTTAAAGTGCCATTTAAAACAATGAGTCCATCACCCTCCCCAAGTAATAGTGAGTCAGTCAAGATTAAAATGCTCTCTTTGCAACGAGACAAAGTTAAAGATGGAAGCTGAGTTTATGAAGTACTCTATGGGCGCCAGTCAAACATATTACACTGTTTGGGTCAGGTCGGATTCTAACCTTTCAGCATCAGGAATCATCTCATGAAGAAGCATCAGGAATCATATCTCATGAAGAGGCATCAGGAATCATATCATGAAGAAGCATCAGGAATCATCTCTCATGAAGAGGCATCAGGAATCATATCTCATGAAGAAGCATCAGGAATCATATCTCATGAAGAGGCATCAGGAATCATCTCATGAAGAGGCATCAGGAATCATCTCATGAAGAGGCATCAGGAATCATATCTCATGAAGAAGCATCAGGAATCATATCTCATGAAGAGGCATCAGGAATCATCTCATGAAGAGGCATCAGGAATCATCTCATGAAGAGGCATCAGGAATCATATCTCATGAAGAAGCATCAGGAATCATATCTCATGAAGAGGCATCAGGAATCATATCTCATGAAGAAGCATCAGGAATCATATCTCATGAAGAGGCATCAGGAATCATCTCTCATGAAGAGGCATCAGGAATCATCTCTCATGAAGAGGCATCAGGAATCATCTCTCATGAAGAGGCATCAGGAATCATCTCTCATGAAGAGGCATCAGGAATCATATCTCATGAAGAAGCATCAGGGATCTCATGAAGAAGCATTAGGAATCATATCTCATGAAGAAGCATTAGGAATCATATCTCATGAAGAGGCATCAGGAATCATATCTCATGAAGAAGCATCAGGAATCATATCTCATGAAGAGGCATCAGGAATCATCTCATGAAGAGGCATCAGGAATCATATCTCATGAAGAAGCATCAGGAATCATATCTCATGAAGAAGCATCAGGAATCATATCTCATGAAGAGGCATCAGGAATCATATCTCATGAAGAAGCATCAGGAATCATATCTCATGAAGAAGCATCAGGGATCATATCTCATGAAGAAGCATCAGGGATCTCATGAAGAAGCATTAGTATGAACATTACTCATTAGTCAACACACACTCCTCCACATTCTGCACACGCACACCCAAACACCTGTCACCCAAACACCTGTCACCCAAACACCTGTCACCCAAACACCTGTCACCCAAACACCTGTCACCCAAACACCTGTCACCCAAACACCTGACAAATGTAGAAATCAGGCATTCTTCTGGCTCTCACCACCGGAGCTACCAGAGACCCCAGCCTCAACATGAACGTGTCCACCCCAACCGGAGCTACCAGAGACCCCAGCCTCAACATGAATGTGTCCACCACGTGTGTGTGTGTGTGTGTGTGTGGAAACCTTGCCCCATGCCTACGCACTGATTCAAACATGACGAACTTACACAAAATGACATCTGAAAACGAGAGAAAATCCCTCAGCAGATCAACAAGTGTTAATATTAGTGAATGCTAGGATATAGACGTATCATTATCCATGACATACTGGAGTCAAGTGTTGGCCCCGTTCCCTGTATAGTGCATAGGGTCCCTTCAGGGATTTAACCCATCATACAACTATTGGGACATTAGAAGAATAGGCTTCTATGACAACATGAGAGGAGCATGATTCAATTGGCTCATTGATATGAATGGAATCACAGCCTCAAATACGTCGCCTAACTGCGAGGCAGCAAGGCTTTCTGTAAATATTTCAGTACATAGTATGTTAGTCCACTTGAAACACATAACACTCTTTTGAATGACAGTAGCAGTATTTGGCTTTACATGCTCCACATGCCTTTAGGGTCAGCCACAGCCCTGACCCAACACACACACACAAACAGTTGATCAGTAATTAGCCAGCAGCTGAATAACTCCCTGAGCTCAGCACTAGAGTGCAAATCCGGTGAGTCAGGCAGCACAGTGAGTCATTTCCCCCTCCTCTCTTTTCACCTATCCTCTCCTCTTTTCTCACTACCTCCCCAGGTCCTCATATGCAACTCTCCTCCTCAACTCACCTATCCTCTCCTCTTTTCTCACTACCTCCCCAGGTCCTCATATGCAACTCTCCTCCTCAACTCACCTATCATCTCCTCTTTTCTCACTACCTCCACAGGTCCTCATATGCAACTCTCCTCCTCAACTCACCTATCCTCTCCTCTTTTCTCACTACCCCACCAGGTCCTCATAAGCAACTCTCCTCCTCAACTCACCTATCATCTCCTCTTTTCTCACTACCCCCCCAGGTCCTCATAAGCAACTCTCCTCCTCAACTCACCTATCCTCTCCTCTTTTCTCACTACCTCCCCAGGTCCTCATATGCAACTCTCCTCCTCAACTCACCTATCCTCTCCTCTTTTCTCACTACCCCACCAGGTCCTCATATGCAACTCTCCTCCTCAACTCACCAATCCTCTCCTCTTTTCTCACTACCTCCCCAGGTCCTCATATGCAACTCTCCTCCTCAACTCACCTATCCTCTCCTCTTTTCTCACTACCCCCCCAGGTCCTCATATGCAACTCTCCTCCTCAACTCACCTATCCTCTCCTCTTTTCTCACTACATCCCCAGGTCCTCATATGCAACTCTCCTCCTCAACTCACCTATCCTCTCCTCTTTTCTCACTACCCCCCAGGTCCTCATATGCAACTCTCCTCCTCAACTCACCTATCATCTCCTCTCCTCTACGAACCTCCACAATGTCTCCTCTCTTTCACTTTTCAAATATCCTCTCGATTCTCTCCCAAGACAATATGGGACCAGTGATGCTCCATCAATGTCTCAACCTCTGGTAGAATACTAGTAACGATCCCAAAACTTTTTGGGTTCAAGATACGTTATGGAATGGACAGCACTCGTGTCATGTTCTAGCTAAATGCACTGGACTGAATGAATCATCTCCGCAAATACGCATTTCTGTCCCAAATGGCATTCTATTCCCTATGGAGTGCACTACTTTTGAACAGTACCCTGGTTTAAAGTAGTGCACTACAAACAGAATAGGGTGCCATTTGGAGCAGAGCCTTTGTAATGACTTGAATATTAGAAACAGATACTCCACTGGTTATTGTTCCTCTACTAAATACCCTCTAATATAAAGATCAACCATTAAGTATTTTTATTTGTCAGAGAGCAGAGGCGGTGTAGAGAGTATGACCAAGACTCCTCTCCATAGGGTTGCTATTAGCTCAGCTGTCCCTCTCTCCTCTCCTCCTGACTCTGGAAACACCTGGCTAAACCCCAGCAGAAACTCCCTGCATCCATTATTTACTGACAGAAAAATGGAGGGAGAGAGAGAGACAGGATGGAGGAAGGAGAGAGCGGTGTGCACGCGTGTGTATGACTGTATAGGAATGTGTGTGAGACAGTGTTTTGGGGTGAGAGCAAGCAGCATCAACAGAACTACCCAACTGGGAAGCGCTGATTCAGAGACATCCAAGGACATCCAACCCCTTCCTCCCTCCCCCTGCCCCTCCCTCCCTTAATGCGTTCTCTCCTTCTGAACAGAACATAAAATATTCAAGTTGGCTCTAGTCTGTTCCAATCCAGACAGTCCTGTGGTGCGTGCCGATTCTTTTTGCTGAATGCACTGCAGACAGCCACTGAATATAAAATCATTCCTTCCAAAAATACAGCACATCAAACTGAACAATGAGTCTTTTACAGGCTCCAAGGTCATGTTTCATTTATAGAGCAACGTAGAGCTGTTAGTGTGAGGAGAGGGGGGGAATGATTTACCTGTAACTCCTCTATGGGTTAATCATTCTCACACCAGCAGAGATGTACTTCCTCTCGCCGAGCTAACAGACAGGCAGATAGACGGTATACCACAGATAATATACAAAATGGCTGGTGCATAGGTTGCAGCGAAAAGTTCATCGTTATCAAAAGAAAGATCCACTTCAACAATTCCACAACCGTGCATGGAGATTATCCTTGCATGTACATTTCCAAAGAACAAATAATGGTGCCGCGACCAAACACAAACTCCGTTGGGCTGTTTTGAGCTGCCAGAAAACTGCTGCTCTTTGAAATAGCCATGGTATTATTCATCCAAATGGCACCTATCCCTATAGGACACTACTTTTGACCAGAGCCCTATGGGTCTTGGTCCAATGTAATGCACTACATAGGGAATATGGTGCCATTTGGGATGCTCTCTATGGTCTCCGAGACTCCTTTGTATCCTTGTCGTGACCCTATACTCTATGACTTTCCACAGGCCTACTAAATGCATCTTAGTTATCACTTACTGAAGTTGAACCCTCCATCATAAGACCCACATATACACCATAATAAACGATATAACATGTCACAGGCCTACATTATAAGCCCATATGGCCTGGGCACCAAAGGAAAAAAAAGGAATATGACACTGAAATAAAACAGGACAATCACACTCAAATTAGGCTACACCTGTCATCAAAACAGCCTAAAATCTCAATGAAGTGTTACCACATGGTTTTAGCCTGTTTAATATCACAAGGCTTCTACAATAGTTGACCCGTCCTAGTCGTAAAAAGCCACAGCACCGATAGCGAAGGTCAAACTCAACGGGGGCAGTCAGGTGTCATACTAATGCACTGTGGCTTTCTCCCTAGTCAAGGTGCCATAAAAAAGGAAGCTTTGTCTTTAGTAGGAGTCATTTAAAGAGGAAGTCCAAGATATACAACTACTTATGTGAAGACAATACTGCAAATTACAATGTTTCACGTAGACTTTATCTGTCAATGGCAGCCATCCAAGTGTGATGATTTTCAAGCTAGGGTTGTTTCAAGCCGTGGAGGCTGGTGGGAGGAGCTATAGCAGTACAGGCTCATTGTAATGGCTGGAATTGAATAAATGGAACAGTCAAACATGTGGTTTCCATATGGTTGATGTGTTTGATACTGTTACATTGATTCCATTCCAGCCATTACAATGAGCCCGTCCACCTATCGCTCCTCCCACCAGCCTCCACTGGCATCAAGCTCGGTTGTTTCTTTGGAACAAAGACAGGCAGTAACTGACTGAAAAAAACCCTGCTGAGCTTTCATTAACGTTGTGTGGTCTGATTTAATGTCATTTATTTAAGTCCATTACGCACAGATTCTGTTTTACCAAGATGACCCAGTTGTGTAGAGCATGATGCCCACTACCACGAACATTGTGGATTAATACCTGCAAGAGCCATAATACTGACTGTGTTTTTGTTCCTTGTAAGCAGCTTTAGGCTAAGCCCATCTGTGACATGGCCATGATATTATTACCATTGTGCTTCCATTGGCAAGCGTACACACTATATGTATTACTACAATAAGGACCCATGGCCGAGAGCCCAAAAGCAACAATTGGGTATGTGTTACAGCCTCTGCTGTAGAAAAGATAATGGAGCTGTATATTCATAAAATAATCTGAGAACTAAACTACCAATACAAAAAACTAAAACCAGCCAACCATTTAATGCGGATGAATTACCTGATGAATTTTTAAAAAAGTCACGACCATGCTGATGGAAACACTAAATGTGATACAATTTTATAAATGCTTAGACAATTTGTTAGTTTGACGGTGGGATCTTTGTGTCTGTAAAATTATGCGCAAATGTGCAAATGTAGATATAGTAAACTTGTCAACCGATGATGTGTGGTTTATTAGGCTACAGATTAAATAAATTATGATGAACTTCACAAGGTGATGAGCTTGATGCTCCTTTCCAATAAATTATTCTGATGACATTATGATTGATGCTTGGCTGCAGTTTGACAAATATTGTTATTATCCATAATAATCTCATCATGTAGGTAGCCTACCTGCACTGTATCTGCTAGCTGTTGGCTGGAGCGCATGTGCCAAGACAAGAGTGGGCACATTTGCTATATAATGCAACAGTTATGACAAAACAATCAGGAGAGTTGAAAGAGATAAAAACCCATTGAACTTGTATTTAATTCGGGACACAGGAATTTAACGGTAAAATAAATGTTTGTGTGCGCTACGTCATCACTCACAGCCTTTAACTCGCAAAAAGTCTGATGGAAATATCTCTGGTGGGAAAATGTGCACACTGTTTTATGCAGATTTTGAATATTTGCTGCTGTTACCGATATTTGTTATGCAAAGGGTTGTAGTAATAGTAGGAAAGGAACATTTGTACAAAGTTCTGATGCAAAAAAGTTAAGTATCTTGCCTGCACATTAACATCATATAACCTTCCTTGAGACATTGAGACCAGGGTCATGTTCAATAGACA
Source organism: Oncorhynchus masou masou (assembly GCF_036934945.1). Taxonomy (NCBI): domain Eukaryota; kingdom Metazoa; phylum Chordata; class Actinopteri; order Salmoniformes; family Salmonidae; genus Oncorhynchus; species Oncorhynchus masou. The sequence continues at coordinate 65,009,389 of NC_088226.1, read as the reverse complement.
TGAAACTGAAGAAAGTGGTGCGAAACGGATGGTTCAATCTGAACTGGTCAAATAAAACGCTCATCTTATTTTTTGTTGCGAAACATTTTGGTACAGTATGACCTAACGAACACGACCCTGAAGTTGTTTCTGAACAGTAGAAGCTGAGCAGTGCTGCAGGTGGGAGCAGCACGCTATTGAATCCCAGTGCAGATGCAACATGAGGTAATTTGTTATTTGCATAACATCTGTATAACATATTGCATTCTGAGTGTCCATATGCTAACGAGGGAGCTGGGTCGAGTGAGTTAGATCAGGAGCATCAGTCTCTCGTATGCTGCTTGTATTGTGAAGCCACACAACATTAGCAATAAATACATCAAAATTTAAGTTACACCATTCTTAGTTATTAAACTAATATAGGCAAACATACAAAAAAAGTCTTGGTCCCATGTTTCATGAGCTGAAATAACAGATCCCAGAAATGTTCCATATGCACAAAAAGCATATTTCTCTCTAAATTGAGCACAAATTTGGTTACATCCCTGTTATTGAGCATTTCTCCTTTGCCAAGATAATCCATCCACCTGACTGGGTGTGGCATTTCAAGAAGCTGATTAAACAGCATGATCATTACACAGGTGAACCTTGGGCTATGGACACTAAAAGGCCACATTAAAATGTGCAGTTCTTCACACAACACAATGCTACAGATGTCTGAAGTTTGAGGCAGAGTGTGATTGGCATGCTGACTGCAGGAATGTCCGCCAGAGCTGTTGCCAGGGAATTTAATGTCTCTACCATAAGCCGCCTCCAACATCGTTTTTAAATCATTTGTCAGTATGTCCAATCGGGCTCACAACCGCAGACCACGTGTATGGCGTCATGTGGGCGAGCGGTTTGCTGATGTCAACGTTGTGAGTATGGCGTCATGTGGGCGTGCGGTTTGCTGATGTCAACGTTGTGAGTATGGCGTCATGTGGGCGAGTGGTTTGCTGATGTCAACGTTGTGAGTATGGCGTCATGTGGGCGAGCGGTTTGCTGATGTCAACATTGTGAGTATGGCGTCATGTGGGCGAGCGGTTTGCTCATGTTAACATTGTAAACAGAGTGCCACATGGTGGAGGTGGGGTTATGGTATGGGCAGGTATAAGCTACCAACAATGAACACAATTGCATTTTATTGATGGGAATTTGAATGATGAGATCCTGAGGCGCATTGTTGTGCCATTCATCTGCCATCATTACCTGATGTTTCAGCATGATCAATTTGTAAGTCGCTCTGGATAAGAGCGTCTGCTAAATGACTTAAATGTAAATGTAAATGATAACTGCATGATAACTGTACACAATTCCTGGAAGCTAAAAAGGTCCCAGTTCTTCCGTGGCCTGCATATTCACCAAACATGTCACCAATACGCATGTTTGGGAAGCACTACAATAGATCGATGTGTACGACAGCGTCTTCCAGTTCCTGCCGACATCCAGCAACTTCGTACAGCCATTGAAGAGGAGTGGGACAACATTCCAAAGGCCACAATCAACAGCCTGATCAACTGTATGTGAAGGAGATGTGTCACGCTGCCTGAGGCAAAGGTGTTCACACCAGACACTGACTGGTTCTGATCCACGCCCCTACCTTTTTTCAAGGTATCTGTGACCAACCAATGCATATCTGTATTCCCAGTCGTGTGAAATCCATAAATTAGAGCCTAATGAATTTATTTCAATTGACCGATTTCCTTACATGAACTGTAACATTTTAGAAATTGTTAGATGATGCGTTTATATTTTTGTTCAGGATAGATCACATGACACACAACTGAAGCTCTCCAATGAAGGTCTAAGCCAAGCCATTACCACTCTGCTCCCATGTACCCAGTTCCTTCAGATCTGCTCCCATGTACCCAGTCCCTTCAGATCTGCTCCCATGTACCCAGACCCTTCAGATCTGCTCCCATGTACCCAGACCCTTCAGATCTGCTCCCATGTACCCAGACCCTTCAGATCTGCTCCCATGTACCCAGACCCTTCAGATCTGCTCCCATGTACCCAGACCCTTCAGATCTGCTCCCATGTACCCAGACCCTTCAGATCTGCTCCCATGTACCCAGTCCCTTCAGAGCTGCTCCCATGTACCATTGTCCCTTCAGAGCTGCTAACAAGCCAAATGAGGAGGTTAGGAGGAGGGGGCTAAAAGTGTCATCCTACATTAGAGATTGGCCCTAACAGCCGCCAGTCACTCCTGATTGGAGCTGACATCCACCACCCACACCTGGCTGTGCGATCTGCAGCACTCCAGTCCCTCCATACCAACCGTCCCTCTTCCTCATCTCGTCACAGCCGTAATAACAATGCATTTGGAAGGTATTCAGACCCCTTGACTTTTTCCACAGTTACCTTACAGCCTTATTCTAAAAAAATGTAATTGTTTTTTTTCCCTAATTAATCTGCACACAATACCCCATAATGAAAAAGCAAAAACTGTTTTCTAGAAAGTCATGGAAATTAATAAATAATAAAAAGCTGAAATTTCAGACCCTTTTCTCAGTGCTTGCTTTTTTGAAGCACCTTTGGCAGCGATTACAGCCTCAAGTCTTCTTGGGAATGACGCTACAAGCATAGCACACCTGAATTTTCCCCTGTTGGAATAATAAAGTTGGATGGGGAGCATAGCTGCTTTCAGGTCCCTCCAGAGATGTTCGATCAGGTTCAAGTCATGGCTCTGGATGGAACACCCAAGGACATTCAGAGTCTTGTCCTAAAGCCACTCCTGCATTGTCTTCGCTGTGTGCTTAGGGTCGTTGTCCTGTTGGAAGGAGAACCTTCACCCCAGTCTGAGGTCCTGAGTGCTCTGCAGCAGGTTTTCATCAAGTATCTCTGTACTCTGTCGCAACCGGCCGCGACCAGTCTGAGGTCCGTGGGGTGACGCACAATTGGCCTAGCGTTCGTCTGGGTTAGGGAGGGCTTGGCCGGTAGGGATATCCTTGTCTCATCGCGCACCAGCGACTCCTGTGGCGGACAGGGCGTTCATCTTTCCCTCGATCAGGACTAGTCAACCAGTCCCTGCCACTGAAAAACTTCCCCACAGCATGATGCTGCCACCACCACGCGTCACCGTAGGGATGGTGACAGGTCCCGACGTGACGCTTGGCATTCAGGCCACAGTTCAATCTTGGTTTCATCACATCAGAGAATCTTGGTTCTCATAGTCAGAGTCCTTTAGGTGCATTTTGGCAAACTCCAAGTGGGCGGTCACGTGCCTTTTATTGCAGATTGGCTTTTGTCTGGCCACTCTACCAAGGCCTGGTTGGTAGAGTGCGGCAGAGACGGTTGTCCTTCTGGAAGGTTCTCCCATCTCCACAGAGCAATTCTAGAGCTCTGTCAGTGACCATCGGGGTATTGGTCACCTCCCTGACCAAGGCTCTTCACCCCAGATTGCCCAGGCGGTCAGCTCTGGGAAGAGTCTTCGTGGTTCCACTGTGTTCTCAGGGACTTTCAATGCTGCATAAATGTTTTGGTACCCTTCCCCAGATCTGTGCTTCGACACAATCCTGTCTCGGAGCTCGACAGACAGTTCCTTCGACCTCATGGCTTGGTTTTTACTCTGACATGCACTGTCAACTGTGAGACCTTTATATAGACAGGTGTGTGGCTTTTCAAAACATGTCCAATCAATTGAATTTACCATAGGTGGACTCCAATCGAGTTGTAGAAACATCTCAAGGATAATCCATAGAAACAGGATGCACCTGAGCTCAATTTCGATTCACATAGCAAAGTGTCTGAATACTTAAGGTATATGACTTATTTTTATTATTTATTTTTTCATCAACTTTGTCAAAAATTTCTAAAACCCTGTCATTATGGGCTATTGTGTGTAGATTGGTGAGGAAAAACAATAATTGAATCCATTTTAGAACAAGGCTTTAATATAACAAACTATGGAAAAAGTCAAGGGGTCTGCATACTTTCCGAATGCACTGGAAGATTCCTCTGACACTCGTGCAAGAAATGTATCCCCTGATTTTCATCCATCCCTGGGATTTGATCTTTTTTATTTAACCAGGTAGGCTAGTTGAGAACAAGCTCTCATTTACAACTGCGACCTGGCCAAGATAAAGCAAAGCAGTGCAACAGAAACAAAGTAATTACAATTCAGCAGATTAACTCTGGAGTGATAGATGAGAAGATGGTGTGTAAGTAGTGGTACTGGTGTGCAAAAGAGCAGCAAAGTAAATAAAAACAGTATGGGGATGAAGTAGGTAGATTGGGTGGGCTATTTACAGATAGACTATGTACAGCTGCAGCGATCGGTTAGCTGATGTTTAAAGTTAGTGAGGGAAATGTAAGTCTCCAGCGATTTTTACAATTCGTTCCAGTCACTGGCAGCAGAGAACTTGAAGGAATGGCGGCCAAATGAGGTGATGGCTTTGGGGATGACCAGTGAGATATATCTGCTGGAGCGTGTGCTACGGATGGGTGTTGTTATCGTGACAAGTGAGCTGAGATAGACTTAACAGTATAGACTTTACGTCCGTCCCCTCGCCCCGACCTGGGCGCGAACCAGGGACGCTCTGCACACGTCAGTCACCCTCGAAGCATTGTTACCCATCGCTCCACAAAAGCTGCGGCTCTTGCAAAGCAAGGGGAACCACTACTTCAAGGTCTCAGCGCAAGTGACATCACCGATTGAAATGCCACAAGCGCGCACCACCGCTAACTAGCTAGCCATTTCACATCGGCTACACTAGGTAAAGCTCCGCCTTATAGATGACCTGGGGTCAGTGGGTCTGGCGATGAATATGTAGCGAGGGCCAGCCGACTAAAGCATACAGGTCGCAGTGGTGGGTGGTATAAGGCGCTTTGGTAACAAAACAGATGGCACTGTGATAGCAAATTGTATGTAGTCTGAGTAGAGTTTTGGAAGCTATTTTGTAGATGCCGAAGTCGTGGATCGGTAGGATAGTCAGTTTTACTAGGGTAAGTTTGGCGGCGTGAGTGAAGGAGGCTTTGTTGCGAAATAGAAAGACGATTCTAGATTTGATTTTGGATTGGAGATGTTTGATATGAGTCTGGAAGGAGAGTTTACAGTCTAGCCAGACACATAGGTATTTGTAGTTGTCCACGTATTCTAGGTCAGGACCGTCCAGAGTAGTGATGCTAGTCGGGCGGGTGCGAGCAGCAAATGGTTGAAAAGCATGCATTTGGTTTTACTAGCATTTAAGAGCAGTTGGAGGCCACGGAAGGAATGTTGTAAGGCATTGAACCTCGTTTGGAGGTTAGTTAACACCATGTCCAAAGAAGGGCCAGATGTATACAGAATGGGGTCATCTGCGTAGAGGTGGATCAGGGAATCATACGCAGCAAGAGCAACATCATTGATATATACAGAGAAAAGAGTCGGCCCGAGAATTGAACCCTGTGGTACCCCCATAGAGACTGCCAGAGGTCCGGACAACAGGCCCTCCGATTTGACACACTGACATCATCTGCTCTGCGAAGTAGTTGGTGAACCAGGTGAGGCAGTCATTGGAAAAACCAAGGCTATTGAGTCTGCCGATAAGAATATGGTGATTGACAGAATCGAAAGCCTTGGCCAGGTCGATGAAGACGGCTGCACAGTACTGTCTCTTATCAATGGCGGTTATGATATCGTTTAGTACCTTCAGCTTGGCTGAGGTGCACACATGTCCAGCTCAGAAACCGGATTGCACAGCGGAGAAGGTACGGTGGGATTCGAAATAGTCAGTGATCTGTTTATTAACATGGCTTTCAAAGACTTTAGAAAGGCAGGATAGGATTGATATAGGTCTATAACAGTTTGGGTCTAGAGTGTCATCCCCTTTGAAGAGAGGGATGACCGCGGCAGCTTTCCAATCTTTAGGGATCTCGGACGATACGAAAGAGAGGTTGAAAAGACTGGTAATAGGGATTGCAACAATGGCGGCGGATAATTTTAGAAAGAGGGTCCACATTGTCTAGCCCAGTTGATTTGTACAGGTCCAGGTTTTGCAGCTCTTTCAGAACATCTGTGATATGGATTTGGGTGAAGCTGGAGAGGCTCAGGCAAGTAGCTGCGGGGGGTGAGGGGCTGTTGGCTGGGGTTGGGGTAGCCAGCGCCCGCTAGTGGCGCAGGGGACTCCTGGAGGAGCTACCCAAACATGTAACTCCCTCACTGACGTCCAAAGGGAGGAGGGGGTGTGTGCGTAATGTCATATACACAAGTGTAAGGGTATGTGTGTGTGTATGTGTGCCCTCCCCTGGAGCGTAAAGGGGATTATTCGCCACAAGGCCAGGCAAATACGAGTCTGGAGGAAATGCAGCAAAGACCTGAATGTGGTCCAATGCAAACAGCCAAAGACATAGATAAGACCCAATCTGGCCTTCCCATCCCCGCAATGAGCTCATCCTCAACTATGTGCTCAGTCCATGTTCTGTTGATCTATGAGTAAGTAAAAGAATGGGGTTTGGGATGGATGTGTTTTGGTGGTACAGAGGTGGGTACATGCTGTTTTATTTTGGTGGGTTTGGGCATTTTGATGGTCTAAAAGTGGGTACACTTGCAGTAGCTAGCTCCACTTAAAAGGGCAACTCAAGCCATTTATACTGAACAAAAATATTTCAACGATTTTACTAAGTCACAGTTAATAGAAGGAAATCAGTCAATTGAAATAAATTCATGAGGCCCTAATCTATGGATTTAACATGACTGGGCAGGGGCTCAATCAGAATACATTTTTCCCCACAAAAGGGCTTTATTACAGACAGAAATACTCTTCCGTTTCATCAGCCGTCCGGCTGGCTGGTCTCAGACAATCCCGCAGGTGAAGAAGCCGGATGGGGAGGTCCTGGGCTGGCGTGGATACACATGGTCTGCAGTTGTGAGGCCGGTTGGACGTACTGACAAATTCTCTAAAGCTACGTTGGAGGCGGCTTATAATTTTGTTTATTTCTCTATTATCTGGCAACAGCTCTGGTGGACATTCCTGTAGTCAGCATGCCAATTGTACGCTCCCTCGAGACATCTGTGACATTGTGTTGTATGACAAAACTGCACATTTTAGAGCGGCCTTTAATTGTCCCCAGCACAAGGTGTACCTGTGTAATGATCAGCTTCTTGATATGCCACACATGTCAGGGTGAGGGATTATCTTGGCAAAGGGGAAATGCTCACTAATAGGGATGTAACCAAATGTGTGCACAAAATTTGAGAGAAATAAGGGTTTTGTGTGTGTGAAACTTTTCTGGGACGTTTTATTTCAGCTCATGAAACATGGGGCCAACACTTATATTGATAAAAATATAAGTAGTTGACTTACAAACAGGGAGTTGACGGACAAACAGAGCTGGCTTGACAAACTGGAGAGGACATACCGGGTACCTGGTGAAAGTACAGTAGATATACTCTGGGCCGTGTTCATTTGGGAATGCAACAGAAACCGTTTTAAAATAAAAATGAGCAAGTCCAAGTAACTGTTTCAGTCCCTTTTCTTCCAGTTGGTGCCAAATGAACACAACCCTAGATTATATCGGCAAACGTCTATGCCAATCCCACATTTGGAGCTGGTGTGGGCACCCTGAGGGAGATTATGGTGGCATTTAATCAAGATACCAACATGCTATCAGATTGAGAAAGTTTGTGGTTTATTGGTCTGTAAATTATTAATCTTACACAGGTCACAACTTGCCTGGTCTCAGATTATTTATTTTCTCCAAATGGCGTGACAATGATCGTAGGAGTTGGTAAGACCACAAAAACAGATCTGGGATCAGGCAAGACCACACTACTCCTGAGAGAGAAACACTGAAGGAATTTCACCAGAACTCTTTTCCACCAGAACTCTTCCACGTTGTCTGTGGTATTCATGTCTCTTAAGAGAATTCCAGAAATAGACAATAGTAGTTGAAGTTGGAGGGGGAAGTTGTCTTGTTACGGGATTATACAAGAAATGTGGGGGTTAAAACTTGTTATGGCTGCAATCCCGATAAGTGTCATCAACAACCGCTGAATAGCATAGCGCTACATACAATAAATATTTATTCATGAAATCACAAGTCCAATATAGGAAAAAACAGCATAGCCTTTTGTTAATACACCTGTCGTGTCAGATTTTGAAATTATGCTTTACAGCGAAAGCAATCCAAGCGTTTGTGTAAGTTTATAGATCACACAATAAAACATTAAGTACACTTAACATCAGGTAGCTCGGTCACGAAAATCAGAAAAGCAATCAAATGAATCGGATGTTTTCACTCACGAGACTCCCAGTTACACAACAAATGTTCCTTTTGTTCCATAAAGATTATTTTTAGATCCAAAATACCTCTGTTTGTTTGTTGAGTTATGTTCAGAAATCCACAGGAAAGAGTGGTCACAACAACACAGACGAAAATTCCAAATAGTTTCTATAATATCCACAGAAACATGTCAAACGTTTTTATAGTCAATCCTCAGGTTGTTTTCAAAATATATAATTGATAATATATCAACCGCAAATGTCTTTCACAGTAGGAGAGAGGAAAATAATGTCTGTCCAAATTCTGTTGCGCGAGCAAATCTCATGTGACCACTTGATGCGATGTTATCGTTCTGGCTCATTTTTCAAAATAAAAACCTGAAACTATGTCTGAAGACTTTTGACACCTTGAGAAAGCGATAGGAAAAGGAATCTGGTTCATATCCCTTTAAATCCAGCAACGGGAGGCTATGGAACATAGAGTTTTCAAAATAGAAGCCACTTCCTGTTTTGATTTTCCTCAGGGTTTTGCCTGCAATATCAGTTCTGTTATACTCACAGACAATATTTTGACAGTTTTGGAAACTTTAGAGTGTTTTCTATCCAATACTAATAATAATATGCATATATTAGCAACTGAGACTGAGGAGCTGGCCGTTTACAATGGGCACCTTTTCATCCAAGCTACTCAATACTGCCCCTGCAGCCATAAAAAGTTAAGGCATACACACACATACAATAAAAACAGACTGCACTGTTCTAAGGGCATAACTTAACTTCAAGTGGACAGTCAGACCACAGGAGGAGAAGATCTTCATTTAGACAACTGAGAGAGCATCCAAAGACAATGAAAAACACATTATATTGGAGAGCGCTCTATGCTATTGTAGAAAACATGAAAACATGCTCAGTCAGTCAGTAGCAGTGCTGGCCAGAGCAGACATCTCTAGAGATGTTCTATAAACACAACCTTTGGAAGAAGTCCTCCCTATTAGAATAGGATATTGGATTGTGAGGATGTTATTACTTCAGCTTGTTATTTCTACACAAGGTTCCCACTCGTACAGCCAGACAAAAGGGATGCAAAGAACAAACTCCCAAGGACGAATACTGACAGAACAGGTTGATGGACGTCAAACGAGGCTATAGGTGACGTCCAGGCCTCCGAGGATGGAATCTCTCTCTCAAAAAGGACAACTATACTGAAGTCACTCACTATCATTTAATTTCACCACAGGATCCCCAGAGTATTGATCCTGCAGTATCCCTGAGTTGCATAATAACATTATGTCACCCACAGCAGACACTATGTCACGGTAGGGCTATTTGGCATCCTAGCATAGCATTATATAATGGTAAGGAGCTGCAGGTGCCTGGTGGATAAGAGTAGAGACCAACACTGGAAAAGGAAGTGCAAAGTCACAGTCAAAATAGAATTCAACTGTACACAGACATTAGCAAATAATATGCCTTAGTATGCAATGAATTATTTGGTACATGGGAATTTAACCTGAAATGTTATTTTTATGTGCACTACATCAACATGCCAGGCCTTTAATCTGCAACAAGGGAATTTGATTGTTAACATCTTTTGGGAAATGCACATACTGTTTTTAATGCCTCACGACGCCAGGACAGCGGAGTCAATCACCACCTTCCGGAGACACCTGAAACCCCACCTCTTCAAGGAATACCTAGGATAGGATAAGTAATCCTTCTCACCCCCCCTTAATGATTTAGATGCACTATTGTAAAGTGGCTGTTCCACTGGATGTCAGAAGGTGAATTCACCAATTTGTAAGTCGCTCTGGATAAGAGCGTCTGCTAAATGACTTAAATGTAAATGTAAATTTGAGAATAATTACATGAAAATCTGTCGCCAATTGGATGGAAACCTAGCTACAGACAGCACAAGACAAGCTTGCTGGGGGTAAATCAATGTGAAATCTCAAAATAGTGTGTAGATCTATAATGGACAGTAGCCTAATACACCTGATTGAAACTAATAACATTGAGGTACACAAATCAAGCCTCACATCAAGATTCAAGATCAGAAAGTGTCAGAAAACATTCTGAAACAGATTCTCTCTCACACAAACTTGTGTGATATTGAACAACCAATTTTTTAAATAGTCAAACAATAGCCTCAACTGGGTTCAATGAACAACCTAGTTAACAAGAGATGGGGATGTTGTAAAACGACTGCAACTGGAGACTTTGATCCTATGAACACAGCTCTGTCAGCAGTACTACAGAGACATGGCCTGCAATCCAATAAAGACAACAAGTAGTAGGCCTGTTATCCAACAAGTAGGCTAGGCTACCAATACAGTCCCTGGTGGGGTCATTAGCTGGTTATGGGGAAAGCCCCATACCGGCGTTTTGTGCACGTTTTGCTTTTTGTCCTAGCACTACACAGCTGATTCAAATAATCAAATCGTTATTTTAAAATCAGCTGTGTAGTACTAGGTTACAAAACAAAACGTGCACCCCTTGGGATCCACTGGACCGAGTTTGGAAACGTTGCCCTATACCTTTAAATTCACAAACACTACTCGAGTTAAGTCTCCTGTGTTGACGAATTAGTAGACATAAGTGGGTATCCTAAACGGTAGTACTGCACTCAGGTAATTCGCCACTCACTCGGCGAATCACGACAACCACCCAACAGAATAAAGTCGACTTCAATTGCTTTCACTTACTTTATGAAGTAGCCGGCCCCTTCGTTCGTGAAACCCTCTTCCCATCCTCGAGGTAAATCTGCAATGGGCGAGTAGAAATAAGGTGCGTTACCTTGGAGAGTAGGCGCCTTCTGTGAAAGTTTTCTGCTTCATTGGGCTATATCAACAACGCACAAAAATCGAACCGTTTTATTCTGCAACGTAAACAGCACCAATAGTCTGCTGGCCAAATGCATTAGAGACGAATACATGCATACCTGACCGTATCATATGTCCGGAATTGACAGGTTCGCCCGTTCGCGGATGGAGCCAAGTAGTGGTGTTCGTTTCATCGCTGCCAGAAAGACAAAAACACCTGTTAGAGGCAAGAAACACTCGACAAGCGAACTCTCATTAAAGATGCAGAAAGAACGACCACATTGGTATTTCGCCGACTCACTGAACGAAAAACACTCTGCCATCTCCGCAGACACCGAAAGACCATTGCTCAGGTAAGGTGTCGCGCCCAAACGGCGCCGCCATGATCCCGTTCTGAAGTCCTATTTCGTTCACTCTCCACTACATAGTCTCCAAGGAGATCGAGCCCAATGTTTACCGCTAGGGCGAAGAGACTATTAAAGGGGAGGCCTTTCGGCCAGTCAGTTGACGGATAAATGAGACTACTTTCCTCCGCCGATATAAAATAGAATGATGCATGAATTAAAGTTATTCAATTGGAAACAAAGTTACCGCGGCTTTGCATAATCTAAGGTTTTGTAGGTATGGTCTACACGTGTAGTGCAAATATGTCAATGATTTAACAGGAATTGCCACTGTAGTATAAGGGTCTATTTCCATAATAGTATTTGGAAATGGCCTAATTTGCTCAAAGTATTTTTAGAGGCGTTTCTTAATTTACGATTGTCCCCATAATAATCTGTGCATTGGAATCTATGCAATTAGACATCAAATGCAGAACCAGTGCCAAACAAAAATTAAATAAATACAACCGGTTAAAATTAGGCTAAAACAAGGATTAAAAGTACAAAAAAATAACTAAACCAAATGCTCTCCTCTGTCCTTGCTTCCAACTAGCAACTAACTACTGCTGCTTCTTCTATTCATTTTAATGGAGGTTGGCATCCAACAAATGTTGCATTACCGCCACCTAGACTGGTGTATACTTTGCTTGAAAATAAAACAAATACCCTACCATCTAACCCTACACACTAAAAACCTGGGGCACAACTTTGGTTTTAGAAGTGGAGGAGACAGAACCAGGTGGGTGTCTGAGGGTCCTCCCTCAGAATTTTTTTTGGGCACATAAAGCTAATTTCCGAAATTTCTACACAATTTACTATGACCCCTTTGTGGTCACTTTTATAGAAAAAAAATCATATGTTTCTAAACATTTCACCATGAATGTGGATGCTACCATGATTATGGATAATCCTGAATTAATTGTGAATAATGAGGTGGCCAAGAACCTGATGGTCACTGACAGAGCTCTAGAGTTCCTCTGTGGAGATGGGAGAACCTTCCAGAAGGACAACCATCTCTGCAGCACAATATCACTCAGGCCTTTATGGTTAAGTGGCAAGACGAAAGCCACTCTTCAGTAAAAGATACGTGACAGCCCGCTTGGAGTTTGCCAAAAGGCACCTAAAGGACTCTCAGACCATGAGAAACAAGATTCTCTGGTCGGATAAAACCAAGATTGAACTCTTTGGCCTGAATGCCAAGCATCACGTCTAGAGAACCTGGCAGCGTCATGCTGTGTGGATGTTTTTCAGCGGTAGAGACTAGGAGGCTAGTCAGGATCGAGGCAAAGATGAACGGAGCAAAGTGCAGAGCGATACTTGATAAAAACCTGCTGCAGAGCACTCAGGACCCCAGACCGGACCTTCCATCAGGACAACGACCCGACGCACACAGCCAAGACAGCGCAGGAGTGACTTCAGGACAAGTCCTTGAGTGGCACAGCCAGAGCCCGGACCTGAACCCAATCTTACATCTCTGGAGAGACCTGAAAATAACTGTGAGACAACACTCTCCCCATCCAACCTGACAGTGCTTGAGAGGATCTGCAGAGAAGAATAGGAGAAACTTCCCAAATACAGGTGTGCCAAGCTTGTAGCATCATATCCAAGAAGACTCTGCTGTAATCGAAGCCAAAGGTGCTCAAAGTACTGAGTAAAGGGTCTGAATACATGTAAATATGATATTTCAGTTTTATTTTTAGCAAACATTTCTAAAAACCTGTTTTTGCTTTGTCATTATGGGGTATTGTGTGTAGATTGAGGGGGGGGACTATTTAATACATTTTATAATAAGGCTGTAACCTCACAATGTGGAAAAAGTCAAGGGGTCTGAATACTTTCCAAAGGCCTTGTGTATACTGAATAAAAATATAAATGGAAAGTGTTGGTTTCATGAGCTGAAATAAAATATCCAAGAAATGCCTCATCTTTTGTGCACACATTTGTTTACATCCTTGTTAGTGAGAATTTCTCCTTTGCCAAAATAATCCATCCACCTGACAGGTGTGTCATTTCAAGAAGATGATTTAAACAGCATGATCATTACACATGATGCACCTTATGCTGGGTACAATAAAAGGCCACTCTAAAATGTGGACAACAAAATGTTGTCACAGATGTGTCAAGTTTTGAGGGAGCGTGCAATTGGCATGCTAACCGCAGGAATGTTCATCAGAGCTGTTGCCAGAGAACTGAATGTTAGTTTCTCTACCATACGCTGCCTCCAAAGACACTTTAGAGAATTTGACAGTACTTTCACAACCGCAGAACATTTGTAACTACGACAGCCCAGGACCTCCACATCTGGCTTCTTCACCTGTAGGATCATCTGAGACCAGCCACCGCACAGCTGAAGAAACTGTGGATTTGCACAACCTAATTCCTGCACAAACTTTCAAACCGTCTCGGGGAAGCTCATATGTGTGCTCGTCGTCCTCAACAGGATCTTGACCTGACTGCAGTTCAGCGTTGTAACCGAATGCAGTGGGCAAATGCCGACCTTCAATGGCCACTGGCACGCTGGAGAAATGTGCTCTTCATGGATGAATCCCGGTGTCAACTGTACCAGACCGATGTCAAACAGCGTGGACGGCGTTGTGTAGTGGCAAGCGATTTGCTGATGTCAATGTTGTGAACAGAGTGCTCCATGGTGGGGTTATGGTATGGGCAGGCATAAGCTGCATACACAATTGCATTCTATCGATGGAAATATGAATGCACAAGGATACCGTGAGGAGATCCTGAGGCCCATTGTTGCGCCATTCATCCGCCGCCATCACCTCATGTTTCAGCATGATCATGCACGGCTCCATGTCGCATGGATCTATCTGTACACATTTCCTGGTAGCTGAAAATGTCCCAGTTCCTCCATAGCCTGCATACTCACCAGACATGTCATCCAAGGAGCAAGTTTGGGATGCTCTGGATCGACATGTTCAAGTTCCCACCAATATCCAGTACCTTCGCACAGCCATTGAAGACAAGTGAGACAACATTCCACAGGCCACAATCAAGAATCTGCTCAACTATTGCTGGGCGGTATACCGTAATCCGGTATTGATGCATTGACCAGTTTGGATTTTTACTTTACCTTCTATAACAGTAATTGAATGTTTGGTTTATTAAATGTGATATGCTGTGTTTAACGTCCATGTTTACTACTTGAGTCATCTCTCTCTCCATGCCGCTTTCCATCTAGCCCCATCCCCTTGAATACAAGACACTTGCGTTCAGCCTGCATGGTGAATGCAACAATGTTGATGACACTTTGCTTCTCAATATAAATCCACTAACGTTCTATAATTACACTCAGTTTGTGTTTCTTACATCCGCAAACAGAAAGTTTGTCTTTTTTTTAGCAAGTTGGGCCCAAATCTTGTTAGCCGCTAATCCTAATCGCTAACTAGCTAATAAATGTACTGAGTCAGAGCAAATCAAATCACATTTATTTATATAGCCCTTCGTACATCAGCTGATATCTCAAAGTGCTGTACAGAAACCCAGCCTAAAACCCCAAACAGCAAGCAATGCAGGTGTAGAAGCACGGTGGCTAGGAAAAACTCCCTAGAAAGGCCAAAACCTAGGAAGAAACTTAGAGAGGAACCAGGCTATGTGGGGTGGCCAGTCCTCTTCTGGCTGTGCCGGGTGGAGATTATAACAGAACATGGCCAAGATGTTCAAATGTTCATAAATGACCAGCATGGTCGAATAATAATAAGGCAGAACAGTTGAAACTGGAGCAGCAGCACGGTCAGGTGGACTGGGGACAGCAAGGAGTCATCATGTCAGGCAGTCCTGGGGCATGGTCCTAGGGCTCAGGTCCTCCGAGAGAGAGAAAGAAAGAGAGAATTAGAGAGAGCATATGTGGGGTGGCCAGTCCTCTTCTGGCTGTGCTGGGTGGAGATTATAACAGAACATGGCCAAGATGTTCAAATGTTCATAAATGACCAGCATGGTCGAATAATAATAAGGCAGAACAGTTGAAACTGGAGCAGCAGCACGGCCAGGTGGACTGGGGACAGCAAGGAGTCATCATGTCAGGTAGTCCTAGGGCATGGTCCTAGGGCTCATGTCCTCCGAGAGAGAGAAAGAGATACGGAGAGAATTAGAGAACGCGCACTTAGATTCACACAGGACGCCGAATAGGACAGGAGAAGTACTCCAGATATAACAAACTGACCCTAGCCCCCCGACACAAACTACTGCAGCATAAATACTCAAGGTTGAGACAGGAGGGGTCAGGAGACACTGTGGCCCCATCCGAGGACACCCCCAGACAGGGCCAAACAGGAAGGATATAACCCACCCACCCACTTTACGAAAGCACAGCCCCCACACCACTAAAGGGATATCTTCAACCACCAACTTACCATTCTGAGACAAGGCTGAGTATAGCCCACAAAGATCTCCGCCACGGCACAACCCAAGGGGGGGCGCCAACCCAGACAGGATGACCACATCAGTGAATCAACCCACTCAAATGACGCACCCCTTCCAGGGACGGCATGAGAGAGCCCCAGTAAGCCAGTGACTCAGCCCCTGTAATAGGGTTAGAGGCAGAGAATCCCAGTGGAAAGAGGGGAACCGGCCAGGCAGAGATAGCAAGGGCGGTTCGTTGCTCCAGAGCCTTTCCGTTCACCTTCCCACTCCTGGGCCAGACTACACTCAATCATATGACCCACTGAAGAGATGAGTCTTCAGTAAAGACTTAAGGGTTGAGACCGAGTTTGCGTCTCTGACATGGGTAGGCAGACCGTTCCATAAAAATGGAGCTCTATAGGAGAAAGCCCTGCCTCCAGCTGTTTGCTTAGAAATTCTAGGGACAATTAGGAGGCCTGCGTCTTGTGTCCGTAGCGTACGTGTAGGTATGTACAGCAGGACCAAATCAGAGAGATAGGTAGGAGCAAGCCCAAGTAATGCTTTGTAGGTTAGCAGTAAAACCTTGAAATCAGCCCTTGCTTTGACAGGAAGCCAGTGTAGAGAGGCTAGCACTGGAGTAATATGATAAATTTTTTTGGTTCTAGTCAGGATTCGAGCAGCCGTATTTAGCACTAACTGAAGTTTATTTAGGATAAAGCACTAAATAAACTTCAGTTAGGATAAAGCACTAACTGAAGTTTATTTAGTGCTTTATCCGGGTAGCCGGAAAGTCGAGCATTGCAGTAGTCTAACCTAGAAGTGACAAAAGCATGGATAAATTTTTCTGCATCATTTTTGGACAGAAAGTTTCTGATTTTTGCAAACCTAATTAGCTATACAGCCTGATAATACCAGTGATGGTGTAGACTGAAAATCAGCATGTTTGTGCAACAATATATTCTAAATCAGAGGAATACGCAAAGCAAGAATGTTAGCAACATGAAGTAGCTAAGAACATTCAATGTCGCCAAAGATTATAGGGTCCCCTAGGAAACACTTATCAACACTTTGGTTCCTACTCTGCCACAATTACTCCTCCCTGGCATTTTCCTTTGTTGTCGTGTCAAACACTGTATTCAGTGCCCACTATTATATATATATATATATATATATATATATATATATATATATTTGAACTATTATATATATATGTATTTGAATTATGGAAATAGAATGATTATTAAAATTCTATGATTCCAACAGTTCACGCCAAGTGTTTTGCTCTAAATCGCTAGTCAAATCGCAAGTACAACATTTGGTTAAAAATAAGACCTAGATTGTTTGCCCATATTGTGCAGTCCTATGTGGAAATTATCTTAAATATATGCAGAAATATAACAGTATAAAACAAACAGAATGGAGAAAGACACATTGAAATCACTTAGAATGTACATTTGAAGTCGGAAGTTTACATACACCTTAGCCAAAGTTTTTCACAATTCCTGACATTTAATCCTAGTAAAAGTTCCATCTCAGGTCAGTTAAGATCACCACCTTATTTTAAGAGTGTGAAATGTCAGAATAATAGTAGTGATTTATTTCAGCTTTGATTTCTTTCATCACATTCCCAGTGGGTCAGAAGTTTACATACACTCAATTAGTATTTGGTAGCATTGCCTTTAAAATTGGTCAAACATTTCCAGTAGCCTCCCACAAGCTTCCCACAATAAGTTGGGTGAATTTTGGGCAATTCCTCCTGACAAAGCTAGTGTAAGTGGGTCAGGTTTGTAGGCCTCCCTTGCTCACACACGCTTTTTCAGTTCTACCCACAAATGTTCTATAGGATTTAGGTCAGGGCTTTGTGATGGCCACTCCATTACCTTGACTTCGTTGTCCTTAAGCCATTTTGCCACAACTTTGGAAGTATGTTTGGGGCCATTGTCCATTTTGAAGACCCATTTGCGATCAAGCTTTAACTTCCTGACTGATGTCTTAAGATGTTGCTTCAATATATCCACAAAATTTTCTGTCCTCATGATGCTATCCATTTTGTGAAGTGCACCAGTCCCAACTGCAGCAAAGCACCCGCACAACATGATGCTGCCACCCCCGTGCTTCACGGTTGGGATGGTGGTCTTCAGATTGCAAGCCTCCCCTTTTTTCCTCCAAACATAATGATGGTCATTATGGCCAAACAGTTCTATTTTTGTTTCATCAGACCAGAGGACATTTCTCCAAAAAGTATGATCTTTGTCCCCATGTGCCTAGTGGTTAGAGCATTGGACTAGTAACCAGAAGGTTGCAAGTTCAAATCCCCGAGCTGACAAGGTACAAATCTGTCTTTCTGCCCCCGAACATGCAGTTAACCCAATGTTCCTCGGCCGTCATTGAAAATAAGAATTTGTTCTTAACTGACTTGCCTAGTTAAATAAAGGTAAATTTTAAAATGTGTAGTTGCAAACTTTAGGCTGGCTTTTTTTATGGCGGTTTTGGAGCAGTGGCTTTTTCCTTGCTGAGCGGCCTTTCAGGCTATGTTGATTATAGGACTCATTTTGCTGTGGATATAGATACTTTTTTACCCGTTTTCTCCAGCATCTTCACAAGGTCCTTTGTTGTTGTTCTGGGATTGATTTGCACTTTTCACACCAAAGTACGTTCATCTCTAGGAGACAGAACGAGTCTCCTTCCTGAGCGGTATGACGGCTGCGTGATCCCATGGTGTTTATACTTGCGTACTAATGTTTGTACAGATAAACGTGGTACCTTCAGGTGTTTGGAAATTTCTCCCAAGGATGAACCAGACTTGTGGAGGTCTACAATTTTATTTCTGTGGTCTTGGCCATCATGTCAAGCAAATATGCACAGAGTTTGAAGGTAGGCCTTGAAATACATCCACAGGAAGATCTCCAATTGACTCAAATGATGTCAATTACCCTATCAGAAGCTTCTAAAGCCATGACATCATTTTCTGGAATTTCAAAACTAAAAAGGCACAGTCAATTTAGTTTATGTAAACTTCTGACCCATTGGAATTGTGATACACTGAAATAATCTGTCTGTAAACAATTGTTGGAAAAATTACTTGTCATGCACAAAGTAGATGTCCTAACCGACTTGCCAAAACTATAGTTTGTTAACAAGAAATTTGTGGAGTGGTTGAAAAATGAGTTTTAATGACTCCAACCTAAGTGTATGTAAAGTTCCGACTTCAACTGTATGTGTTGCCACCTTAGCGTCACGCACTACTCAAAAAGCTAATTCTGGTCTTTTATTATTTAAAAAAATACCATCCATAACGTCCTTATTTATTTAAAAAAAATAATAATAATGATTTCAAAATGGGATATGATATTTTGGCCATATCGCACAGCAATATGGAAAATATACAGTATTTCACATCGGTTTAGATGGTACAATAATTCTCCACACAATACATAAACTGAAATTAGACCAACTATTAGAATTTTTGTAACCAAGAAATGGCAGTGATTTCTGCACAGTCCCCCTTTTTTAAATGTTTGCTTATGTTCACATTTAAGTAGTGTCCCTAGCACACTCTCTCACATTTTACACACAATGGGGAATGTTTTAGTGAGAATGTGCCATGCTCCTCAATTTTATTATCATCCAATGGCAAACTGGTTACTATTAGTTTTCACATATCTCAAGCACAATGAAAGGGTACTGAATTAGCCAACTGCATAGCTCGCACTGCAACATGAAGAGCTGCACAAAGATATTTCGGAGTCTCTTGAGAGGATCTTTGGAAAAATGGAATGAGGCCTTTTTAAAGCCCTGGGTCGTTAGTTACACACTAGACACCCACCAGCTCTTCTGTGCATGAACTTTCAGAGTGGTTGTCTCTGAATACCCATACTGGCATCCTAAATAGTCAGCCATTTGAGTATGCAAACAAGTTTAATAGTACTGTATGTGACATTTCAAAAATCAAGTATTTAACTAGACAAGTCCATTAAGAACAAATTCTTGCCTCCCGGGTGGCGCAGTGGTTAAGGGCGCTGTACTGCAGCGCCAGCTGTACCACCAGAGACTCTGGGTTCGTGCCCAGGCTCGTAACCGGCCGCGACCGGGAAGTCTGTGGGGCGACGCACAATTGGCCTAGCGTCGTCCCGGTTAGGGAGGGGTTTGGCCGGTAGGGATATCCTTGTCTCATCGCGCACCAGCGACTCCTGTGGTGGGCCAGGCGCAGTGCTCGCAAACCACTTTCAACCTTCGTCTCTCCCTTGCCCATACGGGAGTTGTAGCGATGAGACAAGACAGTAGCTACTAACAATTGGATACCACGAAATTGGTGAGAAAAAGGGGTAAAAAAAATATATATACATATACATACATTCTTTATATATATATATAGAAAATAACATTCTTATTTACAATGACAGCCAAACCCTAACCCGGACAACGCTGGGCCAATTGTGCGCCGCCCTATGGGACTCCCAGTCACGACCGATTGTGATAGCCTGGAATCGAACCAGGGTCTGTAGTGATGTCTCTGTTACAGATGTAAGTTCCTTAGACCACTGCGCCACTTAGGAGCCTGTATGTCATATTAATTCCAGTTTTGATCAATTAGAAATGGGGATGCGCTCCAAAAATCAACGCATTCGCACATGACTCATTCTCAGTATGCGAAAATAGAAAGTGTTATGTGAATTTTCAAAAATAAAGTACGCTTTAAATGCCAGGATGTTATACTCATTTCAGCCACAAAACAAAAAAATTAAATATGTCAAATCCAAGTTTTGGACTGCACTGCCTTTTTTTTAAATAATATTGTGTTCATTTGTTATTGAGAACGTGCTTCGACTAGGAAAAATCTTTTGGATGGTCATCCAACTTGGATTTACAAGTCAAACTCGAGAATCATCCTAGAGCTCTGATCTGAAGATCACTGACATTCATTTGTTTCCCAGTCTGAGCTCATTTTGTGTCCAAATTCCCAGTTGTCTTGAACGCACCAAAAATAGTATGTTTTTGGCTGAGGGCATACAGCATACTTTTTACTTAACCGCAGTGGAGGCTGGTGGGAGGAGCTATAGGAGGACGGGCTCATTGTAATGGCTGAAATGGAATCAATGGAACGGTATCAAACACATCAACCATATGGAAACCACATGTTTGACTGTTCCATTTATTCAATTCCAGCCATTACAATGAGCCTGTACTCCTATAGCTCCTCCCACCAGCCTCCACTGATAAACCGTGTGCTAAAATAGTAGGATTAGTAAACAGTATGCAGTTTAGTAGGCACGCCAGATTTGGGAAATGGCCACAAACTTGAATAATGTATCATTACTATAGCCTACCATGTTCCACCTGAAATAAGCAGTGGGTGAGATGATAGATCTGTATCACCAGACAGTTTGAGACCTCGCCTGCATCCCAAATGGCACCCTATTCCCTACATAGTGCACTACTTTTGACCAGAGCCATATGGGCCCTGGTCAAAAGTAGTGCACTATATATAGGGAATCGGGTGCCATTTGGGGCGCACACATTCTTTGATTCATGGTCGCCGTAGGACCCCTCATGTTAACCCCGTCTGTTGGCCCCCACGTGACAAAATGAATGGATGTGTCTGCTTCTTTACAAACAGATAACAGTAGGCTACATGCCACCCAGACATGCCATAAGCATTTTATTGCCTTGCTTTCCATACAACCACCGCACAATGATTGTCACCTATGTGAATGTTATATAAGAGTTTAAATAAACTCAGTGGTATTCTATAAATGCGTTAGAATACGCACACGTGGTACATTTATTTTATACCTTCAATTGGACATTTACAGAACATAAAGCCACCAGAACACAGCATACAAAGACAAAGATGTTTTGAGCCTTGTCAGGAAACATGCGGTCATATGACAAGAGTGAGAGATGTGAGGGCCTTTGTCAGCTTGTTCCTGAGGAACTGAGGTAACTTGTTTTTTTCCATCATACTGTTTGGGACATAACAACCTTATGAAACGTAGTGTTTTGGAAACGAAAAGGTCCACCTGCCCTATTTTTGGCTCTGTGAACACATTGTCACTTTGGACCTCTTGAGATAATTGGGACAAAATCATTATCATCCCAAGTAACTTTTTCCTCCGTTGACATTCTCTAATTCTCACAGACGAGGTAATCTCTTAGCAACAGCTCACTGGTGAATCACGGACTCTACTTGACTGAATCAAAGAGTACATAAACTCCTTCAGCCTTTAATAATAATAATTTATGACATTTCTATAGTGCTTTTCATAACAATCTGACTGCACTTCAAAAATCAAACTAGCAATACATGTATAGCCTGGGGGGGTGAATTAAAGGCTTTATGTTGTGGTTTGTGTGAGTGAGTGAAGACATTCAGTGGCTTTGATTTCCTGTCCCCTATTGGGTTGCAGTGTTCACACAGGCACCTCAACAACAACAACAACAACAGAAGAAACGCCTGACACGGCAAGATGGGATCAAGGGCAGAGAGAGGTTATGGTAGCTGCAGAAAAGTGTGTTGTTGTTGTTGTTGTGGCTCAACTAAGAGACAGAGGACCCCCTCATCCATGACACCGTACTGTGCACATTAGAACGCTTAGCTCAACAGTGACGGCTCTAACCCTCAAGGTCACATGCGCGCAAACACACACGCCGAATTCAGGTAAAGAGCCGTTCGTATTTACCCTCGTCTCCACATCCTATCATCTGGGACAATAAAGCATTTGGCTAAACTCGTGACTTTTTCGTCCATGGCCTAGTTTGATGCAACATGCAGCAATTTCTGATTGGGAAAAAGCATGCAGTTAAAGTGCACCATAAATGCAGATTGTTCAGTTTGGCATGATGGTGTTTGCAGGACACATTGTATATAATGTCTCGTATTACTTTGGAGTTGTTCCATCCAGTCTAGTTTGACGCCTTATCCTCATCTGTGGAAAACGAACAACTCTGAGGTGAATGCAAAGTTCGTTGCATATTATCCAGTTCCATTCCAATAGCCTACTGCTGAAATTCCATGGTATTTCAAGGTGAGTCCCTGCTGTTCCGAGGTAGAGCTGCAGCAGTATTAGTGTTGCCTCGGGATCTCTCATTCTGGGAGAGGTCAGGTGCTGAAAGACAACATTGTGAAGGCAAAGGTTTCTCTGAGGGTAAACACACATGCCACCAGACAAGGAACATGATCTGGAAACAAGATGAACTAAGAGCTTTGTTTACCCCCTTACTGAACAGACAAATATCCTGAAGGAGTGATTTGTATACTGTATGTTCCTGAGCATAACTTAGTGCAACTCTAGGGACAAGGATTTTGTAGATATCCTTAGAAATAAATCCTAAAAGAGGGGGAAAATACAGTATGTACAGCATGTATTTTGACAGTATAAAATACAAT
Organism: Oncorhynchus masou masou; assembly: GCF_036934945.1. Taxonomy (NCBI): domain Eukaryota; kingdom Metazoa; phylum Chordata; class Actinopteri; order Salmoniformes; family Salmonidae; genus Oncorhynchus; species Oncorhynchus masou. The sequence continues at coordinate 64,986,225 of NC_088226.1, read as the reverse complement.
ATTTATTGTACAGTATGCATTTTTACAGTATAAAATACAACATGTGATGAGGTATCCTGAGTCCCAGTTGTTATTGTCATGCCATAGGAGTTGGCAAGAGCACAACCAGATCAGGGATTCAGGTGAGGGATCATAGATAAAATCCCTGTGGTAAGGATAAGCTAGGATTGCTAAGAAACAAAGCAATCTATCGTTTAGCTCCTTCGGAATGGTATTCCAGGACATTATTGATTCTTGTAAAGCCCTTCAAGCTTTGTAACAAAAGACAGGTGAGTATTGTCTGGCTTCTGCCTGGATTCCATTACAGGGTGTCCATCAATTAGAAAGAAGAGCGGGAGAGTGTGTGTGTGTGTGTGTGTGTGTGTGAGAGAGAGGGTGAAAATAGTCATTTAATTAGACTAAAAGCAGCACTTGTAGAGTGAGGCTGTGCCTCCAGAACATCACACATCCAAGACAATTTAAAGCCAAGTCCATTTGTGGGCTTCATCAAAAGGACCGCTCACAGTAGATAGAGTGCGCCCTTGTACCTTCTAATCACTCATTGTAGTGTCTTTTACCATGTCTGTCTGGAACTTGTTTATCGATTTAGATGGGGCAGTTGGCGTGCAGTCCTTTGTTTGAAACAGTCAGTCGATTGGTTGGGCCAGAGGTCTATCACTTAAAGTATAAGGAAGTACTGTACATTTGTCAGGCAAGTATTTATCAATAGAGCACTAATGATTTACATAGTTATCGCCTGCTACATGATATGATGCCCAATAAAATCTGATCAAATCAGTAGGGAAAGTATGATACAATTCTTGTGAGGCAACTTTCCAAACCAGCAGTGTTGGGGAGTAGTGAACTACATGTAGTTCAACTAGTAATTGATTTACATTTTGCAGTCAAGAGACCAAAGGTGGTGGAATGAAGTGCTCTGGTTCAGGTGTAAATTTCACTATAACCTGAAGGTAGGGAGGGGCAGTTATCCTTAGACTCCGTAGGCAAGCACTAAGGTCTTGTAGTGGATGTGAACTTCGACTAGAAACCAATTGAGTGTACGGAGGAGCGGGGAGACATGGGAGAACTTGGGAAGGTTGAACACCAGATGGGCTGCGGTGTTGTGGATAAGTTGCAGGGGTTTGATGGCAGAAACACGGAGCCCAGCCAACAGAGTTGCGGTATTCCAGACGGAATATGACGAGTGCCTGGATTAGGGCCTGCGCAGCTTCCTGTGTGAGAAAAGTTTGTTGTAGAGCATGAACCTGCAGGAACGAGTCACTGTTTTGATGTTTGCAGAGAACGACAGGATGTTGTCCAGGGTCAGGCCAGGATTCTTTGCACTCTGGGAGGGGGAGACCGTGATGGAGAGGTCTTTTCAGAATGTAATTTTTTTTTTTTGCTATGAAGTGGTGTAGCTAACTACTGGAACTACACATTACTGTTTTTGCAAAAAAAAGTAAGCAATTGCCTCATTCTCCCTTGAAACAACGTACCTTTTGTGTTTAATAGGCTAAATTACACATTCTGTTAACATCTGACTCCAGAGTGATCTGTTCTTGCAATGTGTAGTGTGATGTTTCAGATGCAGAAATTATAATGTATCACAAAGTAGTTATCTAAAGTTACTTTGAAAAAGTAGTTAAGTAAACTATATTTTTCTGAAGGGTAGCTTTAGTTTAGCTTAACATGTAGTGTATAGTAATTGGTAGCTTGGTAAACTATATTTTCAGAGTAGCTTCCCCAACACTTCAATCCAGTGCATTCAGGAAAATTTAAAGGATATGAAGAATGAGTTTTTACTCACCAAAGTAGCACACTCTGGTCAAAGACTTTAACTGAGTTGTCACATTCTGATTACCTATAACTACAAACATGATTTTTATTTTATATCAATTAACTTCTGGATATCTTCTAAACTACCCACAATGCACTATTTCTCAATGTCATATGGAGAATGTACTCTGTGTTAGCTAGCTCGAGCTGGCTAATGTTAGCCACTACCCATGCATATGAGTGTTGGCAGTGGTGAGCTTCAATCGTGAGGTGTGACGTATACAACCAATCAGATTCCCCACACGTGGGGGCCGTGTGATTCTACTCGGCTGCTCCAGTCGAGGCAGCTCTGACCTCTCCTGCATCACCAGCAGGCTTGCCTCTGGCTCAAAAGGAAAGTGGAAAATCATTCCTGCTCTAATTGTTTAGTACCTTGTCTCTTCTTTGTATCTTCCATTCTGCATTTTTTTTGGTCAACTTTTTTGACCAGTTCTCCGCAAAGTAGGTTACCAGAGGTTATCAAACTTGGCTTAGTACTAGTGTGCTACAGTAGCTGACTCACTGGTATTGTGATAATTTCTATCTGCTGGAGCCTTACTCCGATCTCAGTCTTATTGTTGATTCTTCCATTCGTCTCCTTTGCCCAATGCCGCCTCTGGAATCTATCTACATTGGATTTACCTCAGTATATCACTATTGGATTAGCGGACTCTCCCGAGGCTGCTGAAACAGCCTCTCACTCTGAAATGCCTTTTCTTGGCTCTTCTTTGGTAGCTAACTCGGCCGTCAATCGGCAAGACTCTGCTCTCTGTCACACCCTGACCATAGTTTGCTTTGTATGTTTATATGTTTTGTATGGTCAGGGTGTGATCTGAGTGGGCATTCTATGTTGTGTGTCTAGTTTGTCGGTTTCTGTGTTTGGCCTGATATGGTTCTCAATCAGAGGCAGGTGTTAGTCATTGTCTCTGATTGGGAACCATATTTAGGTAGCCTGTTTGGTGTTGGGTTTTGGTGGGTGATTGTCCTTTTGTCTGTCGTGTGTTAGTTTGCACCAGTATTAGGCTGTTTCGGTTTTCTTGTTACGTTTGTATTTGATTCGTGTTTATCTCTGTTTCATTAAACATGGATCGTAATAGCCACGCCGCATTTTGGTCTGACTCTTTCACCTACAGAAAACCGTGACACTCTCTATTTTATATCCGCTGGCTTTTTATTGTGTTCTATGGGTTCCTGTCTGTGCTAGGCTAGTTTTGTGTTCTCTGACTTACTACTTAGCTATGTCCACTGTGATAGTTGGCATATATTGGTAACATTATTTTGATAACCGGTTAGATGATGTATTTGAAAAACCTTGGTTTACTTTAATGTAGCTGTAAGCTAGGTGTTGCTAGCAACTGGCTGACTCATGCAGTAACGTTAGTAGGCTGGCAGTGATGTAAAGCACTTAAGTCATGGGGTATCTGTACTTTATCTGTACTATTTATATTTTTAACTACTGTTACTCCACTACATTCCTAAAGAAAATAATGTACTTTCTACTCCATACATTTTCCCTGACACCCAAAAGTGTTTGCGTTCTAAGGAAACTATGCATTATTTTTTTATGGATTTTTTTCGTACACTGTTACCCCAGGAAATCTTAAGTCTTAATACATACAGCCGGAAAGAATTATTGGATGTAAGAGCAACGTCAACTTACCAACATTACGACCAGGAATACTTTTCCGAAGCGGATCCTCTGTTTGGACCACCACCCAGGACAATGGATCAGATCCCAATAGGTGACCCAAATCAATGGCGCCGCAGAAGGGGGCAGCTGGAGCGGGGTTCTGGTCAGGCTCCGTAGACGGGCACATCGCTCATGAGTATACTACTCGCCAGTCTCTTGACAACAAAGTGGACGAAATTCGAGCAAAGGTTGCCTTCCAGAGAAACATTAGAGACCTAACGTTCTTTGTTTCACAGAGACATGGCTCACTCGAGACACGCTGTCGGAGTTGGTACAGCCACCTGGTTTCTTCCTGCATCGCGCCGACAGAAACAAACATCTCTCTGGTAAGAAGGGAAGGGGGGGTATGCCTTATGATTAACGAGTCGTGGTGTGATCATAACAACATACAGGAACTCAGTCCTTTTGTTCACCTGACCTAGAATTCCTAACAATCAAATGCCGACCTCATTATCTACCAAGAGAATTCTTTTTGATTATATTCACAGCCGTGTATATATGTATATACCCCCTCAAGCAGACACCTCAATGGCCCTGAAAGAACTTCATTGGACTCTATGTAAACTGGAAACCACATCCTGAGGATGCATTTATTGTAGCTGGGGATTTTAACAAGGCTAATCTGAAAACAAGGCTCCCTAAATTTTATCAGCATATCGAATGCGCGACCCGGGCTGGCAAAAGTCTTGATCATTGCTACTCTAACTTCCCGCGACGTATGCAAAGCCCTCCCTCGCACTCCTTTTGACCACGACTCCATTTTGTTGCTCCCAGCCTATAGACAGACACAAACAGGAAACGCCCATGCTCAGGTCTGTTCAACATTGGTCCAACCAATGTGATTCCACACTTCAAGATTGCTTTGATCTCGTGGACTGGGATATGTTCCGGATAGCCTCAGACAACAGCATTGATGTATATGCTGGTTCGGTGAGCGAGTTTATTAGCAAGTGCATCGGTGATGTTGTACCCATGGTGACTATTAAAACATTCCCCAACCAGAAACCGTGGATTGATGGCAGCATTCGCGCAAAACTGAAAGCGCGAACCACTGCTTTTAATCAGGGCAAGGCGACCGGAAACCTGACCGAATACAAACAGGCAATCAAACAAGCTAAGCATCAGTATAGAGACAAAGTAGAATCGCAATTCAACGGCTCAGACACGAGACGTATGTGGCAGGGTCTACAGTCAATCACGGATTACAAAGAGAAAACCAGCCCCATCGTGGACACCGACGTCTTGCTCCCAGACAAACTAAACAACTTCTTTGCTCGCTTTGAGGACAATACAGTGCCACTGACACGGCCGCTACCAAAAACCTGTGGGCTCTCCTTCAGCACAGCCAACGTGAGTAAGACATTTAAACGTGTTAGCCCTCGCAAGGCTGCAGGCCCAGACGGCATCCCTAGCCGCGCCCTCGGAGCATGCGTAAACCAGCTGCCTGGCATATTTACGGACATATTCAAATCAATCCCTATCCCAGTCTGCTGTTCCCATATGCTTCAAGTGGTCCACCACTGTTCCTGTTCCCAAGAAAGCTAAGGTAACTGAGCTAAACAACTATCGCCCTGTAGCACTCACTTCCGTCATCATGAAGTGCTTGAAGAGACTAGTCAAGGATCATATCACCTCCCCCTACCTGACACCCTAGACCCATTCCAATTTGCTTACCGCCCCAATAGGTCCAAAGGACGACGCAATCATAATCACACTGTCCTAACCCATCTGGACAAGAGAAATACCTATGTAAAAATGCTGTTCATCGATTTACAGCTCAGAATTTAACACCATAGTACCCTCCAAACTCGTCATCAAGCTCGAGACCCTGGGTCTCGACCCCGCCCTGTGCAACTGAGTCCTGTACTTTCTGATGGGCCGCCCCAGGTGGTGAGGGTAGGAAACAACATCTCCACCCCACTGATCCTCAACACTGGGGGGCCCCACAAGGGTGCATTCTCAGCCCTCTCCTGTACTCCCTGTTCACCCATGACTGTGTGGCCATGCACGCCTCCAACTCAATCATCAAGTTTGCCGACAACACTACAGTGGTAGGCTTGATTACCAACATCGACGAGACGGCCTACAGGGAGGAGGTAACCTCACCCTCAACGTCAACAAAACTAAGGAGATGATTGTGGACTTCAGGAAACAGCAAGGGAGCACCCCCCTATCCACATCAACCGGACAATAGTGGAGAAGGTGGAAAGTTTTTTTTTTTTTAAGTTGTACACATCACGGACAAACTGAAATGGTCCACCCACACAGACAGCATGGTGAAGAAATTTGGCTTGTCACCGAAAACACTCACAAACATTTACAAGTGCACAATCGAGAGCATCCTGTCGGGCTGTATTACCGCCTGGTACGGCAACTGCTCTGCCCACAACCGTAAAGCTCTCCAGATGGTAGTCAGGTCTGCACAACGCATCACCGGGGGCAAACTACCTGCCCTCCAGGACACCTACACCACCCGATGTCACATGAAGACCATAAAGATCATCAAGGACAGCAACCACCCGACCCACTGCCGGTTCCCCCCGCTATCATCCAGAAGGTGAGGTCAGTACAGGCGCATCAAAGCTGGGACCAAGAGACAGCTTCTATCTCAAGGCCATCAGACTGTTTAACAGCCATCACTAACATTGAGTGGCTGCTGCCAACATATTGACTCAAATCTCTATCCACTTTAATAATAAAAAAATGGATGTAATGGATGCATCACTAGTCACTTTAAACAATGCCCCTTTATATAATGTTTACATACCCTACGTTACTCATCTCATATGTATATACTGTACTCTATACCATCTACTGCATCTTGCCTATGCCGTTCGGCCATCGCTCATCCATATATTTATATGTACATATTCTTATTCAGTCCTTTACGTGTGTGTGTGTGTGTGTGTGTGTGGTAGTTGTGAAATTTTTAGATTACTTGTTAGATGTTACTGCACGGTCGGCACTAGAAGCAACATTTTAAGTATTCATTACATTTTGAAGGAAAACATTTTGTCTAATTCACACACTTAGAGAAAATCCCTTGTCATCCCTACTTCATCTGATCTGCCGGAATCAATAAACACAAATGCTTTGTTTGTAAATGATGTTGGAGTGTGCCCCCGGCTATCCCGTAAATTTAAAAAACAAGAAAATCTGGTTTGCTTAATATAAGGAATTTGAAATGATTTATACATTTACTTTTTGTAATTACATTTACTTTTGATACTTAAGTATATTTAATACCAAATACTTTTACTTCAGTAGAATTTTACTAGGTAACTTTTACTTTAGTATTTTTCTATGAAGGTAAATGTACTTTTACTCAAGTATGACAATTGGGTACTTTTTCCACCACTGCAGGCTGGTAGAGCTAACATTTGCAGGCTAGTAGGGCTAATGTTAGCAGGCTAAAAAGCGTTGCAAGACGATTTGTAACCACAATAGTTACACTACCGTTCTCTTAGTCTGGGGTCACTTAGAAATGTCCTTGTTTTCCATGAAAACATAGATGAAATTAGTTGCAAAAACTAATAGGAAATATAGTCAAGATATTTACAAGGTTATAAATGACTTTTAATTGAAATAATAATTGTGTCCTTCAAACTTTGCTTTCGTCAAAGAATCCTCCTCCATTTGCAGCAATTACAGCCTTGCAGACCTTAGGCATTCTAGTTGTTAATTTGTTGAGGTCATTGAAGAGATTTGACCCTCCGACTTTTGAAGCACCTCCCTCATCTTGGATTGGCTTGATGGGCACTTTTTGCATACCATACGGTCAAGCTGCTCCCACAACAGCTCAATAGGGTTGAGATCTGGTGACTGTGCTGGCCACTCCATTATAGACAGAATACCAGCTGACTGCTTATTCCCTAAATAGTTATTGCGTAGTTTGGAGCTGCACTTTGGGTCATTGTCCTGTTGTAGGAGGAAATTGGCTCCAATTAAGCGCTGTCCACAGGGTATGGCATTGCAAAATGGAGTGATAGCCTTCCTTCAGCGTCTTTTTACTAATGTTCTTCTTTGTGAACAGAACACCTCAAACTTAGATTTGTCTGTCTATAACACTTTTTTTCCAATCTTCCTGTCCAGTGTTTGTTCTTTTGCCCATCTTAATATTTTATTTTTATTGGCCAGTCTGAGATATGGCTTTTTCTTTGCAACTCTGCCTAGAAGGCCAGCATCCCGGAGTCGTCTCCTCACTGTTGATGTTGAGACTGGTGTTTTGCGGGTACTATTTAATGAAGCTGCCAGTTGAGGACTTGTGAGGTGACTGTTTTTCAAACTTGACACTCTAATAATGTACTTGTCCTCTTGCTCAGTTGTGCACCGAGCCCTCCCTCTCCTCTTTCTATTCTGGTTAGAGCCAGTTTGCGCTGTTCTGTGAAGGGAGTAGTACACAGCGTTGCACGAGATCTTTAGTTTCTTGCCAATTTCTTGCATGGAATAGCCTTCCTTTCTCAGAACAAGAATAGAGTGACAAGTTTCAGAAGAAAGTTATTTGTTTCTGGCCATTTTGAGTCTGTAATCGAACCCACAAATGCTGATGCTCCAGACACTCATCTCGTCTAAAGAAGGTCAGTTTTATTGCTTCTTTATTCAGAACAACAGTTTTCAGCTGTGCTAACAATTGCAAAAGGGTTTCTAATGATCAATTAGCCTTTTAAAATGATAAACTTGGATTAGCTAACACAACGGCCTCTGTACGCCTATGTAGATTTTCCATTAAAAAATCAGATGTTTCCAGCTTCAATAGTCATTTACAACATTAACAATGTCTACACTGTATTTCTGATCAATTAAATATTTTAATGGACAAAAAATGTGCTTTTCAAAAACAAGGACATTTCTAAGTGACCCCAAAATCTTGAACGGTAGTGTATATAGGTTGAGCAATGACTAGAATATGTTATATACATATAAAGTGGGTAAAACAGTATGTTAACAGAGCCTCCCGAGTACTGCAGCGGTCTAAGGAACTGCATCGCAGTGTTGCGGCGTCACTACAGCCTGGGGTTTGATCCCAGGCTGTGTCACAACCGGCCGTCACGAGATTCCCATAGGGCGGTGCACAATTGGCCCAACGTCGTCCGGGTTAGGGGAGGGTTTGGCTGGGGGTACTTTTTAATAGTCTGATGGCCTAGAAATGGAAGCCGTTTGTCTCTCGGCCCCAGCTTTGATGGATCTGTACTCATTTCCTTCGAGATGCTAGCGGGGTGAATAGGCCATGGCTCAGGTGGCTGAGATCCTTGATGATCTTTTAGGCCTTCCTGTGATACCGCGTGCTGTAGATGTCCTGGAGGGCAGGCAGTGTGCGCCCAATGATGCTTTGGACTGACCGCACCACCCTCTAGAAAGCCCTGCTGTTGCAGACGGTGCAGTTTCCATACCAGGCGGTGATACAGCCCGACGCTCTCAGGGGAAGCTTGTTACCTGCAAAAGTAATCCAGAACTAATCCGCTACTAATCCAGCCACTGTTTGTGTAATGAAACCTCAGTCTGCCTTTGCTTAGACAAGCTTCAACATGGACCTCCCTTAGAGACAGGATCCAAATAATGTGTGTGTGTGTGTGTGTGTGTGTGACCAAAAAATGGAAGAAAATGTGAGCATGCGAGAAAGAGACGAGTAGAATAAATAATGTGATGGATACAGACTGATCCGTTTGGTATACATGGATTCTCTATTGTTTAATCATTTATTGCCCCCCATCTTGGTAGGAGACAGTGATGTCTGGGGGCATTTGCCCACCTCCACAACTTCGCATCAACAAAACCGTTGGCAGTATTTATTTCGAGATGTCTGGAAGGTAATGCATTTCAGAGAATTTAACAGCCATACAAACATGCTTGCGCACACACTTTCGGGACAAATTTCCCTATTGTCTCTTATGTAAATGTAGTGTGAATAATGCATGCACTTGCAACTTACGTAACAGTGAAATCTCCAAGCAGCCCTGAAGGAACCTTTTCCTGTCTTGTGCATCACAATACATATATACAGTGCGTACCACATTACTAAATTACTAAAACATAGTTTGATGCTAAACTTTATCTCTAGAAAACAACACCATTGTTTTAAATAAAAACTCTTACGTTCTGGCTCTTTATTAGCCATTAGCAAAGACCTAGGGGACATTACCGCTATGTACTTCTTTATCGCTTCACTTGTTGGATTGAAAGTGAAGCAACCCCTTTGTGTTACTCGGGCCCCCTCTGCTGGCTGTTATGTCATGCCAGTCACTCTGTACATGATGTACAGTAAATGCTGGGTTACGGTGTAAGGTGAAGTTGCCCCTAACATTTTCAGCCAACTTACAAGCAAATACTTTTATGAATTGGTTACAAATCAACTTGCAAGGTTGCTAGCCAACTAATGGTAGCCCTACCAGCCTGCTAACGTTATGTTAGCACTGCATGAGTCAGCCAGTTGCTATCAACACCTAGCTTACAGATACTTTAAACTAAACCAAAGTCTTGGAAATACAGAACGCCATCTAACCAGTTATCAAAGATTGTTACCTATATGCAGTTCTTAGCCAGACAGCTAACATTAGCTATTTAGCCAACTAGCTATTAGCCTAGCCAGCCTAGCCAACCACCATGGTTATGGTGGACAAGCCAGAGCCCAACAACTGGAGACTAGCTAGAAAACTAACACAACTAAAACAACCGCAGAGACTTACAAATTGATGGCTGGGGCCCATCTGATGGTAAAACGTGTAGCAGTCAATGACCAAAAGTGCACTCTTTGGCCTCATGGGGGGTTGTTATTAATATTTTTCATAATTAATAAATATTATTACAAAAAAAGACAGTTGTTTTCTTTTTTTCCTTTTTTTTTTCTAAGCCCATAACCATGTGTGTGAGATGTATACTTCTGTTTCAAAGTGGATTTTGTTTAAGACTGACAAGAATCACTCTGTGACCCTGATTTAGCCCACAGTAGTAAAAGGTTAGGAGTGCAGGCTGAGTTAGCTACCAATGCCGGGGCAGGCGGGCGCTTCATCGGCCGAGGGAGAGTCAACGAGGGGAGAGTCAATGAGAGAAATTCAATAACTAACTATAGGACGCGGAAAAAAATATATTCCAGATGTTAGTCATCTCATGCGCAACACGAGAAGTGGAAAAAGTACCCAATTGTCATACTTAAGTAAAAGTAAAGATTCCTTAATAGAAAATGACTCAAGTGAAAGTCACCCAGTAAAATACTACTTGAGTAAAAGTCTAAAAGTATTTGGTTTAAAATATACTTAAGTATCAGAAGTACAGTACAAGTAAAAATTATTTCAAATTATTCAAACCAGACACCATTTTCTAGTTAAAAAATTTTTTAACGGATATACAGGGGCTCACTCCAACAGTCAGACAATTTACAAATGAAGATTTGTGTTTAGTGAGTCCTCCAGATCAGAGACAGTAGGGATGGCCAGGGATGTTCTCTTGATAAGTGTGTGAATTTGAGCATTTTCCTGTACTGCTAAGCATTCAAAATGTAACAAGTGCTTTTGGGTGTCAGGGAAAACGTATAGAGTAAAAGGTTGTCAAAAATATGAATAGTAAAGTACAGGTAACCAAAAAACTACTTTAGTACTTTAACGTGCTAGAACTAAGCCAAGGTGGAAAAAGTTACAATACTCCTGTAGCCTACTTCAGAGAACATGCCAAAAAGTTGACAAAACAAAAAGGAGAACAGATGCGGTTCTATGTTAGCCAGTTTGAGCTAGCTACCGAACTAGCATACGAACTCTGTAGCAGATTAGATCATCCATATGACGTTGAGAAATAGTGCATTGTGGGTAGTTTAGAAGATATCCGGAAATAATTGTAATAAATATGCAATAACCCAAAAACATAACTATTTTGTACTTATAGGTAACCAGATCATGACTAAGTCTTGGCCACACTGTTGTTACATTGGTGAGCAAAAACTCATGCTTCCTACCCTTAAAAGCAGGGTTTCCCAAACTCTGTCCTGGGAAACACAGATTCAACCACAAAAAGCAGGCAGGTTTTCCAATGCCTCGCAAAGAAGGGCACCTATTGGTAGGTGGATAAAAAGGAAAAAAGCAGACATTGAATATGCCTTTGAGCATGGTGAATTTATTAAGGAAAGGTTCACCCATTTTGAATGTTGTATTGTTTTTGTGCATCTCTGAGTGACCTATCGATTCCCTGGGCGGCAGGTAGCCTAGCGGTTAAGAGGTTGGGCCATTAACCGAAAGGTTGCTGGTTCAAATACCCGAACTGACTAGGTGAAACATCTGTTGACCTGCCCTTAACCCTAATTGCTCCTGTAAGTCGCTCTGGATAAGAGCGTCTGCAAGTGCTAAGTGACTGAAATGTAAATGTCTATCTGAGTTATTGGCGTTCAAGCAGGCAGAACTCCGGCCGGTATGATGTAGCACTGTGATAGTCACTCTCACTACACTGGAAGTTAATTACACTGGAAGTTAATAGGAATATGACATTTAGATTGAAAAACATCTATCGTACATGTAAGATTTCAATACTGGTTGATGGCATAACTCGGTCTTCTCTCGAATGAGCCATTGATCATACTGGACCCTTTTCGTAGGGTCTAGCACATTTTTCCTATTAGTCTGCCTCTTTAGTCCAGGGTGCATTGCATGGTGATGTTGCAGGGCGATATTTGTTTAGCTCAGTTACCTTAGCTATCTTGGAAACAGGAACAATGGTGGTCCTCTTGAAGCATGTGGGAACAGCAGACTGGGATAGGGATTGATTTGAATATGTCCGTAAACACGCCAGGCAGCTGGTCTGCGCATGCTCTGAGGACGCGGCGAGGGATGCCATCTGGGCCTGCAGCCTTGCGAGGGTTAACACGTTTAAATGTTTTACTCACGTCAGCTGCGGTGAAGGAGAGTCCGCAGGTTTTGGTAGCGGGCCGTGTCAGTGGCACTGTATTGTCCTCAAAGCGAGCAAAGAAGTTATTCAGTCTGTCTGGGAGCAAGACATCCTGGTCCGCGATGGGGTTGGTTTTCTTTTTGTAATCCGTGATTGACTGTAGACCCTGCCACATTCCTCAGTTCCTTGCCTTTGTTTAACCATTTGACCTGGCTTATCAACCCTTACATCAAAGTATTCATTTTAGAAATGTGGGTGAAGCTATCCCTTAATCTCCCCCTAGCAGTTAAGAGCGTTGGACCAGTAACTGATAGGTTGCTGGTTTGAATCCCTGAGCCATCAAGGTGGAATCTGCCATTCTGCCTTTGAGCAAGGCAGTTAACCCCGAACAACTGCTCCCTGGGCAGCAAAGATGTGGCTGGTAAAAAAAAATAGACATCTTACCCGCCAATGCCAAAATCTTACCACATTTGGTGGGTGGCAGATGTTCATTTTAAGCCCTCCATAGGACTGTGGACACACCAAGCGACACAACAAAGCTTGAGCAGTAGCCGGGTCTTGCCTGGCACATGAAGGAGACTGTGATCCAGAGGGCTCAGTGGTCCAGACAGAATGGGGCCAAGACAGTCGATAGTCCAAGAGTATCCATGTCTGCGGGATACTTCAGGCATGGTGGGTAAATTGATTTATTTTTACAAAACATTAGATTTCAAATGTATTAGATTTTCTGTGATTTCCTAGCCTGGCTGACAGGACCCACATGACTCACAGTGCAGGGAGAGCTGTGTGACCTATCGATTCCCTGGGCGGCAGGTAGCCTAGCGGTTAAGAGGTTGGGCCATTCTCCCTGCACTGACTCACAGTGCAGGGAGAGCTGTGTGACCTATCGATTCCCTGGGCGGCAGGTAGCCTAGCGGTTAAGAGGTTGGGCCATTCTCCCTGCACTGACTCACAGTGCAGGGAGAGCTGTGTGACCTATCGATTCCCTGGGCGGCAGGTAGCCTAGCGGTTAAGAGGTTGGGCCATTCTCCCTGCACTGACTCACAGTGCAGGGAGAGCTGTGTGACCTATCGATTCCCTGGGCGGCAGGTAGCCTAGCGGTTAAGAGGTTGGGCCATTCTCCCTGCACTGACTCACAGTGCAGGGAGAGCTGTGTGACCTATCGATTCCCTGGGCGGCAGGTAGCCTAGCGGTTAAGAGGTTGGGCCATTCTCCCTGCACTGACTCACAGTGCAGGGAGAGCTGTGTGACCTATCGATTCCCTGGGCGGCAGGTAGCCTAGCGGTTAAGAGGTTGGGCCATTCTCCCTGCACTGACTCACAGTGCAGGGAGAGCTGTGTGACCTATCGATTCCCTGGGCGGCAGGTAGCCTAGCGGTTAAGAGGTTGGGCCATTCTCCCTGCACTGACTCACAGTGCAGGGAGAGCTGTGACCACACTGGTCTGGAAAGGAGGCTGATTGTGAATGCAATATTCGCTCAGAAATTGTTGCGACAGGGTTTGATTGGTTCTCACAAATGTTTTTTGAGACATTGTTTGGATTTGAAAATCCAACCATTGTAATAGAAGGGGGGGGGGGGGCGCTGTAGGTGTTCGAGTGTGAAAGACACAGAGGAGAGCCAACCAGTAAAAGCACAGCCCACTTCATTAGCAACACATTGTGCTGACAACATCGAAGAGCTGTTCCAGATTGAGGTCAGGAGGGCTTTGAGAGTTAGGTGTTAAACTGTTAGCCAGATTATTGATTAACTGCAATGGAAAATATGTTTGTCTGGATACAACATAACAGAATCTTAAATCATTTGCGGCAGTCTCACAATGCTTAGAAACAGCATTGGGTGTGGATACGGGGGGAAGATGTGGATCTTAGCAAGTGTCATACATTTTTGTGGATATGTTGTTATGAACTTGAGTGAAGACCCAAAAGCGGTTTTAACAGAAAACAGAGTTCTTTAATGAAAAACAGGAATGGCATAAATCCTCTTCCAACGTTGTCAGCGGAACAAAAAGAACGTTAGTATAGTGCAGGATGCACCTGCCAGGCAGACTCCGACAGGACAGGACAAGGTGGAAGCAAACGAGACGACAGCTTGCTTCTGGCATCAAAAAACACAAACAAGAATCAGACACTGAAAGTAGCAGGAACAGAGAAAGAAATAGAGACCTAATCAGAGGGGGAAGAGAGAACAGGTGTGAAAGAGTGAATGAGCTAGTTAGAGGAGATGTAGAACAGCTGAAGAATGAGAGACAGAGAAGGTAACCTAAAAAGACCAGCAGAGAGAGAGAGTGAAGAGAAAGGACAGGAACAGACATAACAAGACATGACATATGTATGTAAATGTTGTCATTTTATGTCAATGTATGCTTTTGTTTGTACAAACAAAATATTACAAAGAAAGTAATTGTCTGCTTTACTACAGATTGTTCAGGACTTCTACATTCTAAACCCGGACTGCTCAGGGAAACTTGGTCTTCAAGGACAAACTTTGTTTTGCAGGCCCAAGGTCTTCTCTTGGAAGTGCAGGTAAAGTTAGAAATGACCCTGCTGGTGGTACATCAGATACTCATTCAGTTTTAACCTGAAACAATCAAGTTATTCTCCTCTCCAGATACACAAGGTGACATCTTTTTAACATTTCTACCAATGGGCCTCCCAACACCAGTCTACAGGATAGGCAGGTAGACATTCTGACCCAGCTTCAATGAGACCAGAAAGTCCTTCATTGACTTGCAGCTTGTACATTTACAGTGGTTTGGCATTGGGAGATGGATGGGGAAATTAGAATGCATTTTGTAAACCTTGAATGAAGGGAACAGCATTCCAAAATCTGTTACACGTAACTGCACACTCCAAGACATTAGGTAGGTTTCCATCCAATCTGCGACATATTTTCATGTGAATATAAAAAAATCTGCATAACACAATGAGCATTTTCCCGCCAGAGATGTTTCCAACAAACGGACTTTTTGCGGATTAAAGGCTGTGCGTGATGACGTAGTGCACACACAGTAAACATAACTTTTGCAGTGAAATTCCCATGTGCCAAATAAGAAAATGCAAGTAAAATGGGTTTCCATCGCATTTTCAATTCTGCTGATGGTTTTGTCATAACTGTTGCATTATATGTGCCCACTCTGGTCTTGTCACATGCGCTCTAGCCAACAGCTAGCTGTTACACCCTGACCTTAGTTATCTTTGTTTTCTTTATTATTTTGGTTAGGTCAGGATGTGACAAGGGTGGTTTGTTAAGTTTTTGTATTGTCTCTGGGTTTTTGTATGTCTAGGGGTTTTTGTATGT
The DNA here is from genome assembly GCF_036934945.1 of Oncorhynchus masou masou. Lineage (NCBI taxonomy): Eukaryota > Metazoa > Chordata > Actinopteri > Salmoniformes > Salmonidae > Oncorhynchus > Oncorhynchus masou. Next base: position 64,970,578 of record NC_088226.1, on the reverse strand, counting down.
CATGGGGTCTAGGTGTTTATATGTCTATGGTTGCCTAGATTGAGAACCAATCAGAGGCAGCTGTTTATCGTTGTCTCTGATTGGGGACCATATTTAGGTAGCCATATTCCTTGGGTATTTTGTGGGTTGTTATTCTATGTTTAGTTGCCTGTTCTGCACAGCCATATAGCGTCAGTTAATTTTGTATAGTTTCGTTCAGTGTTCTCACTTTCATTAAAGAGTTATGTACGCTTACCATGCTGCGGCTTGGTCTCCTCTATACGACTAACGTGACACTAGCAGATACAATGCAGGTAGGCTACCTACGTTATGAGATTATTATGGATAAGAACAATATTTGTCAAACTTCAGCCAAGCATCAATCATAATGTCACCAGGATCATTTATTGGAAAGCAGCATCAAGCTCATCACCTTGTGAAGTTCATCATTTATTAAATCTGTAGTCTAATAAACTGCACGCTTTCCCGAGTCGTAGTGGGAGGACCACACAACTTATGATCACATGACTCCAAGTTTACTTCGATATGATGGTTATTATATCAATATTTGCACATAAAGTTGTTTCCACCTCCATTTCTCCACCTCCACAAAAAGATCCCACCATGCAGATCGAACAAATTGTAAGCATTTATAAAATTGTACCGGCATTTAGTGTTCCCATCAGCCTGGTCGTGATTTCATGCATCAGGTAATTCATCCACATGAAATGGTTGGATGGAAACAGGGTTATTAAAAAAAAAAATTGCACCTTCATTTAATGGACAGTCCAGCAGGCATCAGCTTTGTAGCCAAGTGATTGTTAGTGTTGTGTAAATGAACCTATGAGCCCCAATCTCAAATAAATGGAAGATGTAAGCATCAAACAGGGATTGGGTGTTGATTCATGTAAATGGCTATAAAATATACAAAATCAATTGTATGTGATGGCATTTTCAGTGGGCCTCCAGGCTTTGCACAAGTCCTCATATTCTAAAATCAAATGATTTCTCTTAACAGGTTGGGACCAACATGGATGAGTACCTGCACCAGGCGGAGGTGACGAGACACCACCCATTTGTGTTGGCTCTTGGAGAATGCTGACATTTTGTTTACAGTAATTAGTGGACAGGCATTGGAGCAAGGTACACTGCTCGGGGCACTGGATGTGTGATTCAAGTCCTATTATGTGTTTTGATATCAACTTTCCCACTGTGCCCCAGCATGGGAACTCCTGAAGACCATAGTGTATCAGCTGCCAGGAATGATACACCCCCCCCCCCCCCAAGCCATAAGTGTCTCATTCCAATGCTAATATGCTCTTAAGGTACTTTATATCTCTGTTAAATTGACTTTTCATTTGTTTTTTAATGCATTTGTGCCTGCTTTTTGCTACAGTATAGTATGTGGCTTGTTTGCCTTTAGTTCAACTACTGAAGTGTGTTCTGGTACACTTTTATTCTATCACAACAATTGATTTGAAAAACAAATGTTACATTTTGGGGATTGTAAAAGTGCATTTATGAATGAAATACAGTTAAGTAATGAGTCATTAGTCCATGTCTTTAGTAGAGTGACCTTCAAATGTTTTGTGTAACAATGTTTTAACTCGACCCAAATGTAGACCATTATTGTATGGCAAAACAGCATGGTGTGTGCTCTCACCTAAGATGGCCGACGTGTGTCAGTGAATGTCAATATCTATTGATTGGCACTGTCTGAGACAGACCTGTGTTAGTACCATTTTGAGACTGTGTCACACACACACTTTGTTTTCTCAGATTGCAATCGGAGTGTGCACAATCAATTTCAACTGAGGTTTTAGTCTGTTTGGACTGTTTGGGTCATGAAATAATATACATGAATTCTAATAATCAATCCCATCTGATGAAATCATATCTTGTGAGAAGTTGAAGTTGGAAGTTTACATACACCTTAGCCAAATACATTTAAACTCAGTTTTTAACAATTCCTGACATTTAATTCCTAGAAGAAATTCCATGTCTTAGGTCAGTTAGGATCACCACTTTATTTTAAGAATGTGAAATGTCAGAATAATAGTAGAGAATGATTTTTCAGCTTTTATTTCTTTCATCACATTCCCTGTGGGTCAGAAGTTTACACACTCAATTAGTATTTGGTAGCATTGCCTTTCAATTGTTTAACTTGGGTCAAATGTTTCGGGTAGCCTTCCACAAGCTTCCCACAATAAGTTTGGTGAATTTTGGCCCATTCCTCCTGACAGAGCTGGTGTAACTGAGTCAGGTTTGTAGGCCTCCTTGCTCGCACACGCTTTTTCAGTTCTGCCCATAAATCTTCAATAGGATTGAGGTCAGGGCTTTGTAATGGCCACTCCATTACCTTGACTTTGTTGTCCTTAAGCCATTTTGCCACAACTTTGGAAGTATGCTTGGGGTCTTTGTCCATTTGGAAGACCCATTTTCTACCAAGCTATAACTTCCTGACTGATGTCTTAAGATGTTGCTTCAATATATCCACAAAATGTTCCATCCTCATGATGCCATCTATTTTGTGAAGTTCACCAGTCCCTCCTGCCACCCCTGTGCTTCACGGTTGGGATGGTGTTCTTTGGCTTGCAAGCCTCTCCCTTTTTCCTCCAAACATAATGATGGTTATTATGGCCAAATAGTTATATTTTTGTTTCATCAGACCAGAGGACATTTCTCCAAAAAATATGATCTTTGTCCCCATGTGCAGTTCCAAACCGTAGTCTGGCTTTTTATGGCTGTTTTGGAGCAGTGGCTTCTTCCTTGCTGAGCGGCCTTTCAGGTTATGTCGATATATCACTCATTTTACTGTGGATATAGATACTTTTGTACCTGTTTCCTCCAGCATCTTCACAAGGTCCTTTGCTGCTGTTCTGGGATTGATTTGCACCAAAATACGTTAATCTCTAGAAGACGGAAAGTCTCCTTCCTGGGCGGAATGAAGGCTGCATGGTCCCATGGTGTTTATACTTGCGTACTATTGTTTGTACAGATGAACGTTGTACCTTCAGGTGTTTGGAAATTGCTCCCAAGGATGAACCAGACTTGTGGAGGCCTACAATTTTATTTTCTGAGGTCTTTGCTGATTTATTTTTATTTTTCCCATGATGTCAAGCAAAGAGGCACAGAGTTTGAAGGTAGCCCTTGAAATACTTCCACAGGTACACATCCAATTGACTCAAATGATGTCAATTAGCCTATCAGAAACTTCTAAAGCCATGACATAATTTTCTGGCATTTTCCAAGCTGTTTAAAGGCACAGTCAACTCAGTGTATGTAAACTTCTGACCCACTGGAATTGTGATACAGTGAATAAGTGAAATAATATGTCTGTACACAAATGTTGGAAAAATGACTTGTGTCATGCACAAAGTAGATGTCCGAGCCGACTTTCCAAGACTATAGTTTGTTAACAAGAAATTTGTTGAGTGGGTGAAGAACAAGTTTTAATGACTCCAACCTATGTGTATGTAAACTTCCGACTTCAACTGTATTTAGACAATAGGGCTTTGTGCTATTTAAATGTTTTATATATTCATGTACATTCTCTGACGTGATGTATGTTCTGAAATGCAGGCAATAAAAATATATATTTTAAATTCAACATTGTGTGTGGGGGGATGGTAGTGAAGGCAAAAATATGCAAGAAAATGTTAAATTAGGACGACACTGAAAATAAGCCAGTAATATAGTATAATTTACCCAGCTGTTGGGTCAAGCACACAACCCAAGACGCTGGATAAGAATCAAAACCCACCCTCACTGGGTTCAATTACCCCAATGCTGTTTGTCCAACAGAGACCCAGTGCTGGGTTGTCGAAATGACCCAAATTGGGTTATTTTTAACCCAGCATTTTTTAGAGTAACAAATCATTTTTGAAAAAGAATATTATTAGGCATAACTCAAAATAGATTTTTTTCAGTTTGTGAATGCATTCAACATGAAGGACTTCCACAGGGCTGCCATTTCCAAAGTTCCTTCAAAAAGGCAAAAGTTCTGAACTGGGTTTGATTTGGTTTTTGTTGTTTGAATTATTACAATTGTTTTAATTACCTTTTCAAACCTCCATTGGTTAATCTATTGCTCAGTTATCACTTGGCTCATGTAAATAATGATGTAGATGTCCCGTTAAACATCCTAAGGTCAACATGCCCATACTGTTCACATTTCTCATGTAAATGCTGTAGCTACATAAAAAGATTAAATCATTTATTTGGGAAATATCTAAACTCCTTTACAAGTGAAAATATGAGCTAGCGGCAAATTGGCCAAAGGTTTGTCACAACTGTTTGCCAGAAACCTGTTTTTGTCAGTAAGGGACGTATAACTCCCCAACCAAAAACATGTTTTTGCTTTGTCATTATGGGGTATTTTGTGTAGATTTTTTAAATGTTATCCATTTTAGAACAAGGCTGTAACGTAACAAAATGTGTAAAAAGACAAGGGGTCTGAATACTTTCCGAATGCACTGTATATATCCAAAATCCAACCTTGTGGAATGCCACATATGATGTGTATTTTCTCTGAGTTCCGTTCACCAAGGGTGACAAGCTCTCGGCTGGTTAAATACTGGACCGGAGAGGCCAACCCACCTCTCCAGACTGTTCAGAAGAACATCATGATTAACAGTGTCGAATGCAGCACTTAAATACAAAAGTACAAGGAGAGAAAGCTGTTTGGCATCTGTGTTGGCTCTAAGATTATTCACCATTTTAACTAAGGCGGTCTCTGTGCTGTGGTGGGCCCGAAAGCCAGATTGTACTTTGTTTGTTTTTTTTAAATACAGTTGGCACTTAATCATTTAGATGTTTTAAAAACCAATTTCTCCAGAATTTTACTTAAGAATTTGAAAGTTGGAGATTGTCCAAACCATTTTTAATATTTGAAGAATTTTGATCATTTTTCTTTAGAAGGGGTTTCACCATAGCAGGTTTTAGTGCAGTGGGGAAAGTACCTGTGAACAGGGAGTGATTAACAATAACTTACATTTCAGATATGCAATTAAAAACTGTTTTGAAGAAGGTGGTGGGGATAGGATCGAGAAGGCAGGTAGAAGGCTTAAGTTGTGATATCACTTTCCTGAGCATGTCTGTGTCAACCAAGTCAAATAAATCCATAGTGCCTTTGCATGGTTGGCTAGAGCACATATCATCCAACTTCTCATCAGGTCTTGCTAGACTGATACCCAGCCTAATGTTTTATCTCTGAAATTTTCCGCAAACTCATCACATTTAGATGTGGAGGAACGTTCACATAGGTTTGCAGGGGTAGGATTTATCAGGCCATCATTGGTCGAGAATAATTATTTGGATTATTAGTGATCAAGTTAGAAAAATGAGCCCGTCTGGCATTTCTAATTGCCTTGTTATATATGCCAAGTTGCTCTCTCAGAATATCATAATGGACCCTGCAACTGACTTTCTCCCCTTCCTCTCTGCAATTTCTCTTTAATTGATTAGTTTCCTCACTCATCCACATCCTCACTCTGTTTGGATGTGGCCTTTTTCAACTTTACTGGAGCTATGGCATCAATGGTTGCCCTTAATTTGCTATTAAAGTTAACTCAACTAAATCATCACAAGAGGAAGGCAGATAAGGTGATGGAGTATTGTTCATACGCTCAATAAAATCTGTAGCAACTTCAGAGGTAAGATATCATTTCTTAATAATGTGTTCAGTATTACACAGTGCTATGGGCAACAAGGTAGTGAAAAATACACAGTAGTGTTCAAATAACGCAACATCAACAATTAGAGAAAATGCCAATAGAAAACCCCTTGGTAATAATCAGGACCAGAGTATGGCTGCGGTTATGGGTGGGCCGAGCAACATGTTGGATAAAGTCCATAGAGCTCAAAAGATACAGAAATTCAATGACATCTTTGTCCACATGAATATTAAAATCACCCAGCACAATGATTTTTATCATTATTCTCAAGGACAATAGTTCAGAGAAATCAGTATATAAAGTGGTGGCTGACATTTAAACAGTATAGCATGATGCTCAAAAGATCAAAAGTTGCCAAATTACAGCTGAGAGCATTAGTTTAAAAAAAAAAGTTTAAAAAAAACCTTTCCCACTTCTCTAATAGAGTATGAAAAGCTGTAGTCGGGGGGGAGGCTTCAATAAGAGCGACGCTACAGTCTAAAGACCGTGAGAAACATGCAATCAACTTTGCGATCAGTAATGAGGTCATTCACGAAAAAGGTTTTACAAGTGATTGCTCTAACATTTAAAAGTGCCATATTCAATGAGTGTGGGCACTCTGGTATCTGCCTAGAGGTAACCAATGGAATGACAACCAAATTGTGAAAACAATAAGGGGCAAATGCTGCACAATCCAGTGGTGGGAGGCTGTTAGAGACTTACCCATAAAGACTTCCAAAGGTGCTTCTACAAAGTATTGACTCAGGGCTGTGAATACTTACAGTACCAGTCAAAAGTTTGGACACACCTACTCATTCAAGGGTTTGTCTTTATTTTGACAATTTTCTACAATATAGAATAATAGTGAAGACATCAAAACTATGAAATACACATATGGGATCATGTAGCAAACAAAAAAGTGTTAAATCAAAATATATTTTAGATTCTTCAAAATAGCTACCCTTTGCGTTGATGACAGCTTTGCACACTCTTGGCATTCTCTCAACCAGCTTCACCTGGAATGCTTTCCACCAGTCTTGAAGGAGTTCCAACATATGCTGAGCATACTTTTCCTTCACTCTGCATTCCAACTCATCTCAATTGGGTTGAGGTCAGGTGAATGTGGAGGCCAGGTCATCTGATACAGCACTCCATCTTTGTCTCCTTCTTTGTCAACTATTTCATTGTTTTGATGTCTTCACTATTATTCTACAATGTAGAAAATAGTCCAAATAAAGAAAACCCCTTGAATGAGAAGTGTCCAAACTGTTGACTGGCACTGTGTGTCAATTAGATCATCCTGTACTTCATTTTCAATACATTTGCAAACATTTCGAAACACGTTTTCACTTTGTTATTATGGGGTATTGTGTGTCCATTCTTGGGCTATCTTCCACCTAGCTGAGTTCTGTTAGGAACAAACGGATCCAAGCCTGCGGACACCTTTACTGAATTGGCACATCACAGGCCCAAATACATCCTAAAAATCTGTTTTCTTTCCCCCTATAAAAACCTTGTATCAAATAAAACATTATATAAATCCTACCCAATATTCTCATCTCCCTATGGAAACTAAATACTACATCCCCTGAAGATCACTTAATCTTGGCTCTTCAACCACATGACTCCTCAAGTCTAATAACAATCGCTCCCTTTCTCTTACATATTTCTGCTACTGAAATAAAACATGTTCCACTGTCCCCATCTCCTCCTGACTATTTTATTTTACCTTTATTTAACCAGGCAAGTCAGTTAAAGAACAAATTCTTATTTTCAATGACAGTCTAGGAACAGTGGGTTAACTGCCTGTTCAGAACGACAGATTTGTACCTTGTCAGCTCAGGAGTTTGAACTTGCAACCATCCGGTCACTAGTCCAACGCTCTAACCACTAGGCCACCCTGCTGAGACTGGATCACACCTCCCAGTCGGATGGTTCACACCAATTTCAATGTACTATTGAGCCTTGTGTGTCCCAGTCTCAGCCTTGTGTTTACAATTTCTTCCCTTCTCTCTCGGCCTGTCGACCTCCCTGCCCCACCTTTCCCTGAATTTTATACAGGTGTCTTCCCTTTCCCACAACTCCATTTGTTTTTAACCACTGTTTTTATAAACCCCGAGGCTTCTGCTTTGCTGATGGACAATTCCATCTCAACATTAGGATGTTTAAGAGCCTGCTCAGCGATGACATCCACCACCTCATTCCCCTCTACTCCCACATGAGCTGATATTCATCACAAATACCCCATCTATCACCAAATACAAACACTGCAAAACCTCATACAATACATCCTGTCTGCTCCAAAACACAAAATAATTGAAGCTCATCAGTGCTGCACAGGAGTCAGAGCAGAGAACTACCCTGTCTGGCCTCACCTCCTCCACCCACTCTGCAGCCAAGAGTATGGCCATCAACGCCATTGTGTAAACAGATAAATGATCTGTTGCTCTTTTTGCCACTGACACCTTAAACTCAGCAACACTAAAAGCTGCTCCTGTCCTTCCTGTTTTAGGGTCTTTAGATCCATCTGTGAATACTCAAGAAAGCATAGTATTATTGTGTTCTTAAAGTTCACTTACAACTGAATCTAGGCCTTCCTCAACAGCTCTTACCCTAGATCTATTATTGGCTGAGGGAGCAACCGAGGTGGGATAACAGAAAGCAGTTCACCTTATCTCGCATGAAAGTTTGTAGCTGTCGACATCACATGAGCCTCTCTGAGCCAATGGCAATTTAGCAGGCACGCTTCTGAAACTAGGCGGTGTAGTACCACTTATATCCACTGGATGGCAGTATAATGCACCCCATTGGAAGAACAGCAGCGAGCTGAAACCAGCCATATGTCAAATGTATGGTTTCTAGTAATAAAAAATAAAAAGTACAGGTGTAGTTTTTTTAATCGATAAACAAAGTTTAAACAGCCTAGTGCCCGCCATACATTTTTGTCAGCTCGATACTGGCTAGTAACTCAAACTCATGTCTGAACAGTGACTCGCCTTTGTGATGTTCTGTGTTTTCATTTCAACAAACTCCCCAGTGTTTTTTTATATAACATTTTTTCTATATAAATTAGCATATCTATTTATGGTCAAAGGTGATCTACTTGATATGTTGGCATATCGATGTTATTATATTATTTGACCAAGTCTTTATCCACATCTTCCCACCGCCCCTAGCAACAAGCGTTTCTTGTCAGTCCCCTTTTTTTGTGGCAGTAATCGTCTGATTTATAAATAGATTCAAGGAGCTATCATCATTAAGTAACATAGTAGATGGGAAGCATTGAATATTTTACATTCATGCCCTTCTAAATGCATTTTGTAACTTAGTCCCAAAAGCATTCACCTGCAGGGCACTACCACATCATATGAAGGAATGTGCTTATCTGATTTGGAGGATACAGTCTGTGAACAAATGTCCAATGTATAACTTGATGGTTCAGATTATGGGATGTCAAGGTAATGTTTTTTACCTTGGTATCCCATAATATGTTCAAATTAAAGGGTTGTTCATATTCGCTTAGATTTGTGGACCGTACTATTTTAATGTCTAGCTCAGAATATGAGCTTTCCAATAGTTGTTTACATATTATAGAGATCAGTCCTGTTGGGAGCCCAGATAAGTTATTGATAAATCCCATCATTGGATGGTTCTGTAGTTGGGTTTCCCAGCATAGATTCATTGTAAATATATAAAAAGGAGTTGTCTGGTAATGTGTGTCTTTCAAATCTTGGAATATTCTAAAACCATTAGTCCATGACATCGTCAAGGTTACGGATTCCACATTTGGACCATTTGAGGGATGCCAAAGGCTGCCCTTCAGATCACAAGACGTTACTGGTAAATATTGGAGTACGGACATGTCATTTTGATTCCCAGTTACATTGTTTATCAATGTATCACCAAATAGAGATTGTGTCAACAATAATTAAACCAAAGCATAGTGAGCAATAAGAGGACCAAAGCATAATGTATATTGTTTAAGGGAAGACCACCTCATCCAGGGCAATAGGAGACACCATATTTCTCTCTATACTCCGCCAGTGGGGCGGAAGAATCACGTCTAAACCAGTTTAGGACGGGACTCCTACGTCTTTCCCTCTTTATACGTTTGTTCATTTTATTCAGAATCGCTCATTTGCCATATTCATTTTGAAACACTGTATTTCACCCAAATAGCCAGAAGAGGGAGACAAGGGAGGCATTAAACTACAGAAATGCAGCCGTGGCAATATATTCATTGACAATAGATAAACTACCAGTTAAATACTATTTGTCAATAATAAATGTGTAGCTATACGCTTTATCGATACTTAGTAAGTTCATAGAATAAGTTGATTAATACATTGTTGTTGGTTGTGGTGCAGAAGAGCAGTACAAAAATGTTCCCTCTACAGGTGGCTAAGGATTTGGCCACCTCCACGTAGATGCAATTTGTCTTTTTCCCCTGCCCCGCTACAAAGTTTCTCCCTGCAGGCGGTCACTGAGTCTGAGGTGCTAAAGGAGCTCCTGAAACTTGACCCCAAAAACCATCTGGATCAGATGGTTTAGACTCTTTTTTTCTTTCAGGTTGCTGCCCCTATCATCGCCAAGCGTATTCTCTGACCTTTTTAACCCGTCTTTCCTTTCTGGGGTGGTTCCGATTGCATGGAAGGCAGCCACGGTCTGTCCTTTATTTGATGGGGGAGATCAAGCTGATCCTAACTGTTATAGGCCTTTTTCTATTTTACCCTGTTTATCAAAAGTGTTGGAAAAACTTGTCAACAATCAACTGACTGGCTTTCTTGATGTCTCTAGTATTTTCTCTGCTATGCAATCTGGTTTCCGCTCAGGTTATGGATGTGTCACTGCAACCTTAAAGGTCCTCAATGATGTCACCATTGCCCTTAATAGTAGCACAATGTTGTGCTACTATTTTTATTGACTTGGCCAAAGCTTTTGATACGGTAGACCATTCCATTCTTGTGGGCCGACTAAGGAGTATTGGTGTCTCTGAGGGGTCTTTGGTCTGGTTTGCTAACTACCTCTCTCAAAGAGTGCACTGTATGAAGTCAGAATATCTGCTGTCTTAGCCGCTGCCTGTCACCAAGGGAGTACCCCAAGGCTCAATCCTAAGCCCCACACTCTTCTCAATTTACATCAACAACAACAGCTCAGGCAGTAGGAAGCTCGCTCAACCATTTATATGCAGATGATACAGTCTTATACTCAGCTGGCCCCTCCCCGGATTTTGTGTCAAACGCACTACAACAAAGCTTTCTTAGTGTCCAACAAGCTTTCTCCATCCTAAACCTTATTCTGAACACCTCCAAAACAAAGGTCATAGGGTTTGGCAAGAAGAATGCCCCTCTCCCCACAGGTGTGATTACTACCTCTGAGGGTTTAGAGCTTGAGGTACTCACCTCATATAAGTACTTGGGAGTATGGCTAGACGGTACACTATCCTTCTCTCAGCACATATCAAAGCTGCAGGCTAAAGTTAAATCTAGACTTGGTTTCCTCCATCATAATTGCTCCTCTTTCACCCCAGCTGCCAAACTAACCTTGATTCAGATGACCATCCTACCCATGCTAGATTTCGGAGACGTTATTTATAGATTGGCAGGTAAGGATGGCTAGATGTTCTTTACCATTCGGCCATCAGATTTGCCACCAATGCTCCTTATAGGACACATCACTGCACTCTATACTCCTCTGTAAACTGGTCATCTCTGTATACCCGTCGCAAGACCCACTGGTTGATGCTTATTTATAAAACCCTCTTAGACCTCACTCCCCCCTATCTGAGATAGCCCTCATCCTCCACATACAACACCCGTTCTGCCAGTCACATTCTGTTAAAGGTCCCCAAAGCACACATATCCCTGGGTTGCTCCTCTTATCAGTTCACTGCAGCTAGCGACTGGAACGAGCTGCAACAAACACTCAACAAACACCCATGTTGTGTTGCTACCATGCTGTAATGTGTTGTCTTAGGTCTCTCTTTATGTACTGTAATGTTATGTTGTCTCTCTTGTTGTGATGTGTGTTTTGTCCTATACTTTTTAAATGTTTTATTTTCAATCCCAGCCCCCGTCCCCGCAGAAGGCCTTTTGGTAGGCCGTCATTGGAAATAAGAATGTTCTTAAAGGTAAAAAATAAAATCATAATATTATTATATCAAAGTGGCAATAAATACACATTCTAAAGGCTTTACATCATAGCATCATCTAACAATAGATTTCAGTGGAATTAAAATCTGTCAGATGAGGAAATCAAATGCATCTTATCAAACGTTTCATTTATAAAGTCAACATTTGCCAGAAAACATGTGCTGTGTGACTCCCAATGGAAATCTGAGCCTGAATTTTTGTGATGGAACTGTGTGAGAACAAGGTTGATCTCTGTAAGAAACTCAAAGTGATTGAGACACAAGAAACAGCTTTGAGATATGGACTGACTCTGGATAATGCCTCTGTACTGTCAATGTAAAAACAACCGATTCAGAACATACATTTGATCTTATAATAAAGGTTATACCATGTTATGTCTCTTGATGTACAGTACCAGTCAAAAGTTTGAAAACACCTACTCATTCCATTCTGGAATCAAATCTTCAAAGTAGCTACCTTGACGACAGCTTTGCACACTCTTGGCATTCTCTCAACTAGCTTGGTGAGGTAGTCACCTGGAATGCATTTCAATTAGCAGGTGTGCCTTGTTAAAAGTTAATTTGTGTAATTTCATTCCTTCTTAATGTGTTTGAGTTGTTTCACAGTTGTGTTGTGACAAGGTAGGGGGGTGGTATACAGAAGATAGCCCTATTTGGTAAAATACCAAGTCCATATTATGGCAAGAACAGCTCAAATAATCAAAGAGAAACGACAGTCCATCATTACTTTAAGACATGAAGGTCAGTCAATCCGTAAAATTTCAAGAACTTTGAAAGTTTCAACAAGTGCAGTCGCACAAACCATCAAGCGTTATGATGAAACTGGCTCTCATGTGGACCGCCACAGGAAAGGAAGACCCAGAGTTACCACTGCTGTGCTATGATGAAACTGGCTCTCATGTGGACTGCTACAGGAAAGGAAGACCCAGAGTTACCTCTGCCACAGAGGATAAGCTCATTAGATTTACCAGCCTCAGAAATGGTCAATTAACTGCCCCTCAGATTGCACCTCGCAGAGTTCAAGTAACAAACACATCTCAACATCAACTGTTCAGAGGAGGCTGCGTGAATCAGACCTTCATGGTCAAATCGCTTCAAAGAAAACACTACTAAAGGACAGCAATAAGAAGAAGAGACTTGCTTGGGCCAAGAAACACGAGCAATGGACATTAGACCGGTGGAAATCTGTCCTTTGATCTAGTCTAAATTTTAGATTTTTGGTTTCCAACCGCCATGCCATCTGTTCATGCAGAGTAGGTCAACGGATGATCTCTGCATGTGTGGCTCCCACCATGGATGGTGATGCATGTAGGAGGAGGTGTGATGGTGCTTTGATGGTGACACTGTCAGTGATTTATTTAGAATTCAAGGCATACTTAACCAGCATGGCTACCACAGCATCCTGCAGCGATACGCCATCCCATCTGGTTTGTGCTTAGTGGGACTATCATTTGTTTTTCAACAGGACAATGACACAAAACACACCTCCAGGCTGTGTAAGGGATATTTGACCAAGAAGGAGAGTGATGGGATGCTGCATCAGATGACCTGGCCTCCACAATCACCTGACCTCAGCCAATTGAGATGGTTTGGGATGAGTTGGTCTGCAGAGTGCAGGAAAAGCAGCCAACAAGTGCTCAGCATATGTGAGAACACCTTCAAGACTGTTTGAAAAGCATTCCAGATGACTACCTCATGAAGCTAGTTGAGAGAATGCAAAGCTGTCATCAAGGCATGGCTACTTCGAAGATTCTAAAATATTAAATATATATTGATTTGTTTAACACTTTTTTGGTTACTACATGATTCCATGTGTTATTTCATAGTTTTGAAGTCTTCACTATTATTCTACAATGTAGAAAATAGTACAAATAAAGAAAAACCCTTGAATGAGTAGTGTCCAAACTTTTGACTGGTTCTATATCTAAAGGTCAACTGACTGGTATTTAGTGAGGGTCGCTATGAGATGATTGTAAAACATTATGATGGTTCATAACTATATGCTCATAACTGCGTCATAATTTATCAAAACAATGATTATCTTTGTAAAAGATGAAAGGTGCATGTCAGTCACTGAGCTAAAACAGACCCCTCATGTAACACTGTAACAACATACATTGATGTTTATTACAGTAAAACACCATGAGGCTCACCTGCCCATGCCTCTCTCTGTGTATCTGTCTGTATCAGACACAATAGCTTCTGCTGTGTTGCGTCAGGCATGGGAGGTAGGAGGATAATTAGGACCCCAGAGATGCCTCTCTACCACGCAAGAAGCAATAGCAGCAGACATGCTGCAATCCCCTGCAATCCTTTCACCACTCCGCCATGCGCCGCCGTTGCCTGCCGTTGCCTAGAAACAGGGGTCAAAGACCACCATGGCTACAGATACCCTGAAAGAGTGATGCATGGGAGGTAGGAGGATAAGAGCGAGAGATGCTGAGGAAAAGAGAGAGAAGCTGAGGAAAAGAGAGAGAAGCTGAGGAAAAGAGAGAGAAGCTGAGGAAAAGAGAGAGATGCTGAGGAAAAGAGAGAGAAGCTGAGGAAAAGAGAGAGAAGCTGAGGAAAAGAGCTAGAAATGCTGAGGAAAGAGAGAGTGGTGCTGATTGAGAAACAACAAGAGAGGGAGAGAGAATGAAAGAGGGACAATGTCATTATCTATCCTCTGTCATTCTCTCTCCCACTCTTGTTGTTTCTCACTCAGCATCACTCTCTCTCTCTTTTCCTCAGCATCACTCACATGAGAATGACAGCGGGAGACTACTTATCTTCATCACGATCTGCTACCCAAAACAACACCTCACTGCAACAGTAGATAAAAGGTTCATTTAAGTGACTAGTTGACTTAAGGTAGGATAGAGTAGAATTGAGCATTCATTAGTGACATACAATGAAGACTATCCTCTAATCTGATGGATCTGTAGCTCCTTATAAGCTTCTCAGCAGAACTGCGTCTAAGAGCAACGGGGGATACATTAGGCAGTACGACTGGGTTTGGTGTGGTGCTGACTGAGTGCAACACATCAAAACACTCAACAGGAAAACATTTCACCGAAGCATCGGTCACATGAGTCACCTGCTGGGAAGCATTGCAAAGTCATGTCAGCAATTGCACACCTTTACACCATCCTGCTGGTGGCTTCATGTAGTGTGAGTGTGTGTGTCAAGGGACATGCTAATTGATTTCTTCTCCAGGGAAGTCATTTCATCATACTTTTGTTTTTAACTCTTGTCTTACACAATGCTTGCAGTACAGTCTCTCTGAGCATGGATGCCGTCTCGGAGGGATCTTCCCTCGAAATGAGAGTGAGTAAATCTATGAGCGAGTGGGCAGGAGGGGGAAATGTGTGTAAATAAAATAAAGTGAATAAAGGTGTGAATGAGAGGGATAGGTGAAAATACACTAAATATACAAAAGTATGTGGACAAATCTTCAAATTAGTGGATTTGGCTATTTCAGTCCAGCCGTTGCTGACATGTGCGTAAAATCGAACACAGAAGCCATGCAACCTCCATAGACAAACATTTGCAGTAGAATGGCCTTACTGAAGAGATCAGTGACTTTCAATGTGGCACCGTCATAGGATGCCACCTTTCCAACAAGTCAGTTTGTCAAATTTCTACCCTGCTAGAGCTGCCTTGGTCAACTGTGCTGTTATTTTGATGTGGAAATGTCTAGGAACAAAAATGGCTCAGCTGCAAAGTGGTAGGCCACAAAAGCTCAGAGAACAGGACCACCGAGTGCTGAAGTGGTTAGCGAGTAAAAATCGCCTGTCCTCGGTTGCAACACTCACTACCGAGTTTCAACTGCCTCTGGAAGCAACGTCAGCACAATTACTGTTCGTTGGGACCTTCACGAAATGGGTTTCCATGGCTGAGCAGCCGTACACAAGACTAAGATCACCATGTGCATTGCCAAGCGTCGGCTGAAGTGGTGTAAAGCTAGGATGCCAGGAGAACGCTACCTGCCCGAATGCATAGTGCCAACTGTAAAGTTTGGTGGAGGAGTTATAATGTTCTGTGGCTGTTTTTCATGGTTCGGCGAGGCCCCTTAGTTCCAGTGAACGGAAATCTTAACGCTACAGCATACAATGACATTCTAGATGATTCTGTGCTTCTAACTTTGTGGCAACAGTTTGGGGAAGGCCCTTTCCTGTTTCAGCATGACAATGCCCCAGTGCACAAAGCCAGGTCCATACAGAAATGGTTTGTCGAGATTAGTGTGGAACAAACTTGACTGGCCTGCACAGAGCCCTGAGCTCAACCCTATCGAACACCTTTGGGATGAATTGGAATGCCGATTGCGAGCCAGGCCTAATTGCCAAACATCAGTGTCCGACATCACTAATGCTCGAGGCTGAATGGAAGCAAGTCCCCGCAGCAATGTTCCAACATTGTGTAGAAAGCTATCCCAGAAGAATGGAGGCTGTTATAGCAGAAAAGGGGGGACCAACTCCATATTAATGCCCATGATTTTGGAATGAGATGTTCGACAAGCATGTGTCCACATACTTTTGATCATGTAGTGTAGATAGGTGACTAGGTTTATGATGTGAATTGTGGAGAATTTTTAAGGGAGTACAGTGAGTTATTCAGGAAGGTGCAACATTATACAGAAAATACAGCCATCCTGGTATGTTGTAGGTTAAAACTGACATGTTTCTCTGTCACTGACTCATGTGAGTTCTATAAATTACATTTTTATCTCCAGCGTTGTGAACTTTTACTCCACTAAACACACCCCAGGTGACCACACAGTGCCTGCTTTGTAAGCACTTCACAATGCTAAGGCGGAGACAGAAAGCCTAATGGTTTTACATGTAATGGCTGTGCCCACAAAAGGCATTGAATCTAAATGTGACAAAGGGCTGGACTCAATCTGTATCGCTGAAGCGTTATAGATTGCATGATCGAAATTTAAAAGTAATTTCTGATTGAGCCAACATATGCAGTGTTTACCGTGAATGCAGACTCTGCTAACAGAGGAACGTTGCCTTTAAATTTCAATCACACTTTAATGCTGAACTTCAGCGATACAGATTGAATCCAACCCAAAGTCCATATCATTAGTCATTGAAGTTATTGACATGAAGTGACTTCTGTGTAATACAATGACAGACATATAGGTTTGGTTGACCCCACACAAGAGTCAACGTATATACTCCAAATATTGTAGCTACACAGCAAATTGGCCAGTGTTACCTAGTGCTGATTTTCAGTGTTGCATTTCTAGTGTTGATTCAGGTGTTAAATTAACACAGTGGTAAATTAACCCCATTGTTGGTGTTAATAACCAGAGTTGAACCAAAACCACTTTCCCCAACATATTTCCCAGCATGCTCTATTGTAGGTTCATTTTTAGAGATGTTTGTTTCAATATCTGTTTTTGCATGTACATTGTTTGATGAATTAATCTTGTCCAACTCAAATATAAATAACATACATTTTTCTAAACTAATCAAATCTGTTACTTGGACTTATTGCACCCATTATTGAAATGGTTGTACCAGTTTAGATGGTTTAGGTAGTCTCATAACATATTCTTCCCAAAAGTTTAGTGATGTGCATTTTAAAAGCATTTTGGATGAGTTGCATCATTTGACTCGGCTAGAACACCACCTAGAACACATAAAACAGTAATAGGATCTAACTCGTAATTCTATGACAAGATCCATGACGACATTGAAAAGCTCTAATGTTATGCCCAGAAAGTAAGCTACAATTGTGTCAGATCGTGACATGCACGATCAAATACATGTTTACATTGTCAACTGATTAGATAGCATGCAATTATTTTTTTACGTACTGCAAAAATAAGCGTGGACCAGAAAGAAGCGCTCTCCCCTCTATTTACCGTTTCTGCAGTGGGGATTCACAATCTTCAGATAATTAATTTGTAACTTTTTTGCAGATAATGGTTGTTTGAAACTCAAAAAGCAATAGTAGCCGTATGGAAATCAGGGATCCGAATTTACGGCTCTTTTACCGATGCGATTCGGTTCCCAACGTTCACCAAAAAGAGCCCCTCAAAGTCCTATTCGTTCGCGAACAATCAGTCACTGCTTCTCAACCCGGCAGTCACTGCTTCCCAACCCGGCAGTCACAGTCGTTCTGAATCCAGGCTGCTGGTGAATAAAAACAAACATATTGGATATCCCCACTCGGGCTGGATTCCAATAGGAATTACACATTGTGTAAGCCATCATAATGCAATTCGTATGCCTGAAAACCATCAGTTTCAGGCCACTGTATAAAGGCAAAACTAGGCTCTCAAATAAGGCCATATTACTTGCATTGTGTTTAAGAATTTAATTTGAATAATAACATATTTGCTTAGGATCTCACTTGAAGGGCACAGGACTCAAAATGTGTGAATGAATGTAACTAAGTCTCTGTCACTAACAAAGTCATGGTGGGGTAAATACAACTTGTGGCAAGGTCCTCTTGGAAATATGCAAATAAGGCTTTACACAAACCAATAATGTACTTTAAACACTGGAAAATTTGCTGTGTATCTAACGTTTGCCATTATAGCTAGAATGTTGAAATATGCAAGGGAGAGACTGACGATGTCACCACTGGTCGAGTCACGAGTCATTAAACAACATGACTTGAATCCAAGTCTTGTCCCAGTACTACAACAGCTTTCCAGTAAAAAAAAAAAATCACCCCAACAGAATTTATCCTGATTCTTCACGTAACTGACATGTAAAAGTAGATGCTTAGTTGCGTCTTTTCCAAAGTCCTAATCGTGTTAAAGCAAGATTCAGTCTTTTGAATGTTACACTGCTCAGAGATGCACAGAATCTATATAGCATTCCAAGTGGGTGAATCCTTCCTATAACCTGCTTCGGAACATTCAGAGTGTGTTAAGACGAATATAGACAGTCCATTATGATTATGGTGTGAAACAAGGTTATTTATTAACTACGGTATGATCACAAATACCATCTGCTAATAATAATAAGAGTTCTAAATACACCACATTCCTGGATAAAGATGAACATTTCAAAACTGATACAATTCAAACACTTAAAACATTCACAATAAAAACAAGCTCCATAGGGCATGAATAAATTACATAGCTGGATCAATGAGTAAGGCATACAAAAGTACATTACATACAAGATTAAAAACTATAATAAATATAAAATCAGTGCAACAATCACTTGAGTGTTTTGAGGTACAGTGTGGGTAACATTTGATGCCAAATCCTATTGGCCTAGGACCACATTTGTTCTAATGGACCTAAAAACATGTGTTGCATTGCAACCAGTCAAAAGTCTAATAGAAAATTATGGAAAGACACTTGTTCGGAGCTCTTGGACCAGAGGTGTGGCTGATGTTGAAATGCTAAGCAGATTGGCCCAGATCTTCTCTCTGTGAGACTGACTGAAGCAGTAGTCAATGGTCTGCTCTGCTTCCTGGATCCTCCTTCGGAACCGGCCTCGGTCTCGGGCTAGCTCCTCCCAGGGTCCTTTGCGAGACACATGCCTAGCGAAGGGCCAAGTACGCATCACGTGGACCTGAACAAGTGGTGAGAACCGCACCTAAAACATATAAAACAGGTGTCAGAGTCAGATAAGGTCTTCTTCAATTGCACATTATTGTAGTTAAGAATATAACAGAATGGGCAGTTTAGGTTCCATTTAAATATTCTAATCCAGTTGTGTTAAAAAGAGCATTTGACTGGAGCGTCAGACTGACTCGCACAACACCAATTAACTGGAAATGAACTCTCTGCTGACTCGTATCACATGACAGGGTTAGTCATGACAACCTCTGTTGTTGCTAACCAACCATAAACAAGGGCTTGGGTGAGTGCTTATGAGGCAGAAGTGTCAGACTGACCTCACCATAAACAATACTGTAAGTGACATGACCTATCTGTAATCACATACCTTGGTTGTTAATACCAAGTTTTTCCTGAGTAAATTGGTGGTTCTACCATCCTAACATGCAGTTCCTAATATTCAAGTAGTGTGAACTGGATTTCTTGTGTGTTCATTGTTTAGCTAATATGTCAAGTTTGAGCTATAAATAGCCCAGGTTTAGTTGTGTATGTTTATATGGAGGATGTGATAGTGGTACATCATATTTAAGGTGGTAACGCTAGAACTTGGACTATAGACTGTGGGATGTAGAACACGGAGAACTATAATAACCTTTTTTAGAGGATGGATGTCCTTGTCTTCCTGTGTTACTTTAGCTTCAGGTCTCCTCCAGGGCACCAGTGTAGTAGCTGGGTGGCAATGCTGCTTCTGCGGTCTCTTGGGTAGACAAGGCTTTGTGGGCCTGGTTGTTTGGGGGTTTTTGGTCCCCCTCTGCTTAGCCTGGCCGAGTGGTGTCTCTGTGGGGCAGCTATGTGGAGTAAGTGGGTCTTTAGTGCTGAAGGCAGGTGGTTCTGTGGTTTTCGGGGATCTCTGGAAGCAGGCATGGAAGTTCAGAGGGTGGTAAAGGTCGTTGTTTTGGGAGAGGGACATCCATAGATGCTGCTCCTCATCATCATCAGAAGAGGAATGGCCCACACTCTCCCTCTCTGTGTCAGAAGAACATGAGGTCATGACTGAGGCCCCTTCAGCCTCCTGGAAGTGTGTAAGTGTTTTGTCTGTGTGAGGGACTGAGCTGACTACAGATGCCGTGAAGCACAGGGGGTTATATGGGTCGGTGGGGCTGGTGAAGAGCTCCCAGAGCCTCTCACTCTCCTCTTTGTCCAGGTCTGCGCACGAACCTTCCGAACTGCCCCAGCTGCTTTCACTATCTGAACGGCTGCTCCAGAAGTTCACGCCACCGCAGGTCTCTTGAAGGTCTTCGCCGGGCCTGCTGGATAAGTTACATTCGAGGCGGCTCCCAACACAATCATTTTCCCTTTCCGCCATATTGGAGCAACTTGAAATGCAGGCGGAGAAAGATAGAGGGTTATAGGGGTCGCTGGAGATGGACAAGGACTCCCAAAGTGCTTTACTGTCCTCGCTGTCAAACTCACCCATGTTTCGGTCAGCCTCCTTTCCCCAGTTAAGATCCATATCATCTTCAGTGGTGTCATGTTTGGGTTTGAAGCCAAACACTTTCTCCTTGTTCTTGCAACACATTTCATCTGAGCTGGAGCTGCTGTCAGTGCTGCTCATAAACAGGTTCCAGTCACCTGGAAAGCCCAGTTTCCAGCTGGGGTGGAGTCCAAGGCAAAGTCCATCTTCGCTATCCATTGTGGCGCGGGACACAAAGTCGTCCACCAATCCGCAGCACAGCTCCTCAGCCCGTAGGCTAGACAGAAGGGACCCTGCGTGGGGATTCCCAGAGAAAGAATCACCCACGTCCCCACAGAAATTCGATAGGGGGTTAGAGCCAGCAAGCATGACACTTTCTTCACTGTCAAACAATGAGGAGAAGAGGAAGGAGTCGGCTGGATTTGATGCCGTGGTCATGTGCTGGACGTGTTGACCAGTTTCATCCGTGATTCTCAGGTGAACTTCAAACCTGAACATTTGGAAAACTGTTAAAAAGAACAAAACAAAAAGATTAGGCTCACAATAAATTAATTTTAAAAAATTGACCTCTTTTTTTCCTGATTAAACCAGACTATGGATTTAACAATTAACACAAATATGACAATATAATGGCAACAGTAGTTCCAAATCCGGCATTTGTTACTTTGTAACGTCACTAGTACATTCTGTCCGTGTTCTAAAACGTAAGCCACCGATATATTGTTACCAAAGATAGTACAGCAGGGTTTAGAAACTGGGTCTGTTACTGTCGCCTGTTGTACAGTAACAAAACACAAGTTAGCAGTCTGACCCGGGCCACATTTACCACACATACAAAATAAACACGGAGGTTTCTGTTGCATCAAATTTACCTGCCAAGAAGCTGTAGTAAATGACATGGACCAACACCCGTAGTTGTTCCCACAGTACGGTCAGTACGTGCTTGGTCCACGGTAGAAGCGCCATACCCCCGTCGCCAAACCTCTCCATCGCAGTTCGATGAGAAGCCTTCCTAAAATCAACACTTGATGCCATTTTTTCTTGAGCGATGTCCATGATCCTAGGAATTATCCTCACGTATTCTGATATTCCTCGTCCAAAACAAATAGATTATTCTCCGTCAGTTGTCGTACTATACGAAAAGGCTTCATTTTCACCAGAATGTATTTCTTTCCACCTATATAAAATCTCAAATGTTGATTAGTGGCGCCATATTTCCTGTCGTTCGTTGTAGCTAGTAGAGTGAATGTCAAATGATTGCGACACTGCCCTACTATAAACAAGTCGTGTCGTCATAACATGATGTGATTGGACAAACAAGTCGCGTCGTAAAACATGTGATTGGACCAAGTAAGTGTCAGTTACACCCAAGTACCCCATTGTTGACACTGCCCCTGTTTTAGTGACGCACTGAAAGTGCCCGTAAATTCCCGTTTACCCCTTTCGGTCAGTGTGAATTTAAATTGAAGATAGCACAATAACAAAGACAGCTTTCACTATCCATTTCATGCCGAAGTGTTATTCAATGGTGGGCTTCATAAAGCAAAACAAACTATTCTCAAACATTTCCTCTTCAAATAAAGACAAATTAATATTTGAATCCAAATTCTTTATTTCTCCAAAACGTGATGATTATGCCACCAGAGCAGAAGCTGTTGACGACTCACTGTAAAACAGAAACAGATGGAAATGATTAGAAATAGGAAAACACAAGTCTACTTTTATAAACCAAAAGTTTAACACAAAACAACCATGAGGAAAATACATAACTGCTTTGCATTTCAATACCCAACATTAATCCAGGAAACCACACTCATTTCAAGGCTTTACTTTAAAATCCTAAATAATTACTCACTTTCTAATCATTTATATCTGACCCCAGATCAGTCTGAATAAGCCTATGTGAATCAAATTAATAGAGTACTGGAAATCCCAGAAACTAAACCATTGGTTGGAGTGTTTATACAACACTGTTTGAAGGTGACTGGAAGAGTTGACACAGTGCAGCCACTCTGCTAATTGACCCCCAAAGTTCCTCTGGCACAAAATATATCTCATCTCTTACAGAGCAGGACTGTGAATTGTGCAGGATGAATGGCAAAGACAGTGGCTTGATACAGTAATATAATGTGATTTATCAGGGGTAAAACATTTCCCTGACAGAGGTTTTGGGTACATACTACTTCCAGTTGGGAGCAACTACTCTCCTGGTCTTATAGTAACGGGCCAGCCTGTGGATCCTGCTCTCGGTGAGGATCAGGCGGAACTTGGCATCCTTGTCCTGCAAAGAACACGGGTACAGATATTAGCATATCTAGAAACAAAAAATCTTGACAATTGATTCTTGAAGAGCGTGAACATGACTCCTCCCCACATGCAGTACAAAAACACCCAGCCAAGAAGGGAGTGTGCAGTCCATGATATGACTCAAAATATGCTGTAATCAACATACTATATATATCTAGAAACACACACACACAAACGTATGTGGACACCCTTTCATATTAGTGGATTCAGCCACAACCGTTGCTGACAGTTTGGAAGTTTGATGGATGAATCTGGGTTTGGAGGATGCCAGGAGAACCCTACCTGCTCAAATGCATAGTGCCAACTCTAAAGTTTGGTGGAGGAGGAATAATGGTCTGGGGCGGTTTTTCCATGGTTCGGGCTAAGCCCCTTAGTTCCAGTGTAGGGAAATCTTAACGCCACAGCACACAATGACATTCTAGATGATTCTGTGCTTCTAACTTTGTGGCAACAGTTTGGGGAAGGCCCTTTCCTGTTTCAGCATGACAATGCCCCTGTGCACAAAGCAAGGTCCATACAGAAATAGTTTGGAAGAACTTTACTGGCCTGCACAGAGCCCTGACCTCAACACCAAACACCCTTGGGATGAATTGGAATGCCCAATCGACCAACATTAGTGCCCAACCTTACTAATGCTCGAGGCTGAATGGAAGCAAGTCCCCGCAGCGATGTTCCAATATCTAGGGCAGAATGTTCTAGTGACCAACTTCATATTAATGCTCATGATTTTGGAATTAATATGTGACAAGCAAGTGTCCACATACACTACATGAACAAAAGTATCTTGTGACAGAAAAACATGATTACATTGGTTGGCCTACTTTGCCAATTGTGAGATGGGGGTCACGTCGACTATCGGATGTTAGAGTAGCTAGCTAGTGCAGCACACAATATTTGGTTCAGAGAAATAATGTATAAAATACATTAGTAACCTGGTTATTGTTAATTAGACTCAAAATGGGGGAAATCGTTTGGAACAGATAGTGAAAATTGAGCATTCTTGTTGGACAAGCTTCAGTAGTACCCCTTTCATTTCAAAATGTATGCTATGTTTGTGTGTGTAATGAACGCAACACATGCATTCTGGTTCTTTCAAAAACCTGCTTGACATCTGGATACATGTCTTGTGTAGCTTCATTCCCAAAAATGTGTCCCTTTTCTCTTCCATAGACGTAGGCAAGAGCGCCGTCTAGTAGTTTCTACCCCATAACGTTCACTTCTATCAGATCGATGGAGTGACTTGAAGAGACAGCTTATCTGAATACAATGCAGCATAAGTAAAAACAAACCTCCAGACCCTTGTAGTAAAAACTGATCGGTCATGACTAGATTTCACCCATCAAATCAAACTTTTTCAAATACAAGTGTAGACCTTACTGTGAAATCAAGCCATATTAAGATCAGCCATAAGCCTACAAGGAAGGACACTTTTCTTAATGTTATGTGAGCCTGCTCATCTGAATACAATGCAACATAAGTAAAAACAAACCTCCAGACCCTTGTAGTAAAAACTGATCGGTCATGACTAGATTTCACCCATCAAATCAAACTTTTTCAAATACAAGTGTAGACCTTACTGTGAAATCAAGCCATATTAAGATCAGCCATAAGCCTACAAGGAAGGACACTTTTCTTAATGTTATGTGAGCCTGCTCACCTTTCTGTTCCTCTCCAGATGCTTCCTGACAGCCACAGCCTTCTTGATGAGGTGATACAGGTCCTCTGGGAGGTCTGGGGCCAGGCCCTTGGTCTTGAGGATCCTCAAAATCTTGTTGCCGGTGACAAAACGCACCTGGGCCACACCGTGGGAGTCCCTTAGAATGACACCTGGACACAGAGGGGGAGGAAGGAAACTGGACAGTCAAGAGAAATGACCTATATCAAGGCTGGATGCCTGTCTGGCATAACAATGGTGTCTGCCTATGAAGAAACGGACAAGCACCGGAGCTAGCCAAAATCCAGCTTAACAACAAATAGATATTAATCGCTCTCATTCATGGACTGTCTGCAAGAGGAACATTTTTGCTGTTACTAACATGAATACTTAGTATTGATAGATTTTATATTGAACAAATATAAAAACGCAACATGCATATTTCATGAGATGCCATTATTATTATTATTATTATTTTTTTAAATATGCATAAAAAGGTTTGGCATATCAAGAAGCTGATTAAACAGCACGATCATTACACAGGTGCACCTTGTGCTGGGGACAATAAAAGGCCACTAAAATGTGCAGTTTTGACACAACACAATGCAACAGATGTCTCAAGTTGAGGTAGTGTGCAATTGGCAAGCTGACTGCAGAGCTGCTGCCAGAGAATTGAATAATAATTTCTCTACCACAAGCTGCCTCCAACATCATTTTAGAGAATTTGGCAGTACATCCAACCGAAGACTACATGTAACCATGCCAGCTAAAGACCTTCACATCCAGCTTCTTCACTTGTGGGATCATGAGACCAGCCACCCGGACAGCTAATGAAATTGTGGCTTTGCACAACTGAATAATTTAGTTACAAATCGTCAGGAACTGACTCAAGGAAGCTTATCTGTGTGCTCGTCATCCACACTGACTGTAGTTTGGCGTCGTAACAGACTTCAGTGGACAAATGCTCACCTTCGATGGCCACTGGCATGCGGGAGAAGTGTGCTCTTCATGGACAAATCCCGGTTTCAACTGTACCAGGAAGATGGTAGACTGCGTGTATGGAGAAATGTGGGCGAGTGGTTTGCAGATGTCAATGATTGAACAGTGCCCCATGGTGGTGGTGGGGTTATGGCATGGGCAGGAATAAGCTATGGACAACGAACATAATTGTATTTTATCGACGGAAATTTGAACGCAGCGACACCGTGATGAGATCATGAGGCCCATTGTCGTGCCATTCATCCCCCGCCACCACTTCAGTTCAGCATGATAATACATGGCCTCATGTCGCAAAGATCTGTACACAATTCCTGGAAGTTGAAAATGTCCCATTCCTGCATACTCACCTGACATGTCACACATTGAGCACGTGTGGGATGCCCTGGATCGACATGTACAACGGCATGTTGTAGCTCCCGCCAATATCCAGCAACTTCGTACAGCCATTGAAGAGGAGTGCCACAACATTCCACAGGCCAGAATCAACATCCCGATCAACTCTATGTGAAGGAGACTGGTTTTCTGATCCAGGCATCTGTGACCAACAGATGCACATCTGTATATTCCCAGTCATGTGAAATCCATAGAAAACGGCCTAATGAGTTTATATAAATCGACTGTAATATGAACTGTAAGTCATTGCGTTTATATATTTTTGTTCAGTGTATTTGCTACCACGCTGAGGTCTGTTCAACACTGGTCCGACCAATCTGATTCCACACTCCAAGACTGCTTCCATCACGTGGACTGGGATATGTTTCGGATTGCATCAAACAACAACATTGACGAATACGCTGATTCGGTGAGCAAGTTCATTAGAACGTGCGTTGAAGATGTCATTCCCATATCAACGATTAAAACATTCCCAAACCAGAAACTGTGGATTGATGGCAGCATTCGTGTGAAACTTAAAGCGCAAACCACTGCTTTTAATCAGGGCAAGGTGACAGGAAACATGACCGAATACAAACAGTGTAGCTATTCCCTCGGCAAGGCAATCAAACAAGCTAAGCGTCAGTATAGAGACAAAGTAGAATCTCAATTCAACGGCTCAGACACAAGAGGTATGTGGCAGGGTCTACAGTCAATCACGGATTACAAAAAGAAAACCAGCCCTGTCACGGACCAGGATGTCTTGCTCCCAGGCAGACTAAATAACTTTTTTGCCCGCTTGAGGACAATACAGTGCCACTGACACGGCCCGCAACCAAAACATGCGGACTCTCCTTCACTGCAGCCGACGTGAGGAAAACATTTAAATGTGTCAACCCTCGCAAGGCTGCAGGCCCAGACGGCATCCCCAGCCGCGCCCTCAGAGCATGCGCAGACCAGCTGGCTGGTGTGTATACGGACATATTCAATCAATCCCTATCCTAGTCTGTTGTTCCCACATGCTTCATGAGGGCCACCATTGTTCCTGTTCCCAAGAAAGCTAAGGTAACTGAGCTAAACGACTACCGCCCCGTAGCACTCACTTCTGTCATCATGAAGTGCTTTGAGAGACTAGTCAAGGACCATATCACCTCCACCCTACCTGACCCCCTAAACCCACTCCAATTTGCTTAACGCCCAAATAGGTCCACAGACGATGCAATCTCAACCACACTGCACACTGCCCTAACCCATCTGGACAAGAGGAATACCTATGTGAGAATGCTGTTCATCGACTACAGCTCGGCATTTAACACCATAGTGCCCTCCAAGCTCGTCACCAAGCTCGAGACCCAGGGTCTCGACCGCGCCTTGTGCAACTGGGTACTGGACTTCCTGACGGGCCACCCCCAGGTGGTGAGGGTAGGCAACAACATCTCCACCCCGAAGATCCTCAACACTGGGGCCCCACAACGGTGCGTTCTGAGCCCTCCCCTGTACTCCCTGTTCACCCACGACTGCGTGGCCACGCACGCCTCCAACTCAATCATCAAGTTTTGAGGACGACACAACAGTGGTAGGCTTGATTACCAACAACGACGAGACGGCCTACAGGGAGGAGGTGAGGGCCCTCGGAGTGTGGTGTCAGGAAAATAACCTCACACTCAACGTCAACAAAACTAAGGAGATGATTGTGGACTTCAGGAAACAGCAGAGGGAACACCCCCCTATCCACATCAATGGAACAGTAGTGGAGAGGGTAGTAAGTTTTAAGTTCCTCGGCGTACACATCACAGACAGACTGAATTGGTCCACCCACACAGACAGCATCGTGAAGGCGCAGCAGCGCCTCTTCAACCTCAGGAGGCTGAAGAAATTCGGCTTGTCACCAAAAGCACTCACAAACTTCTACAGATG
Source organism: Oncorhynchus masou masou (assembly GCF_036934945.1). NCBI lineage: Eukaryota > Metazoa > Chordata > Actinopteri > Salmoniformes > Salmonidae > Oncorhynchus > Oncorhynchus masou. Next base: position 64,942,558 of record NC_088226.1, on the reverse strand, counting down.
CACAATAGAGAGCATACTGTCGGGCTGTATCACCGCCTGCTACGGCAACTGCTCCGCCCACAACCGTAAAGCTCTCCAGAGGGTAGTGAGGTCTGCACAACGCATCACCGGGGGCAAACTACCTGCCCTCCAGGACACCTACACCACCCGATGTCACAGGAAGGCCATAAAGATCATCAAGGACAACAACCACCCGAGCCACTGCCTGTTCACCCCGCTATCATCCAGAAGGCGAGGTCAGTACAGGTGCATCAAAGCAGGGACCGAGAGACTGAAAAACAGCTTATATCTCAAGGCCATCAGACTGTTAAACAGCCACCACTAACATTGAGTGGCTGCTGCCAACACACTGACTCAACTCCAGCCACTTTAATAATGGGAATTGATGTAAAATATATCACTAGCCACTTTAAACAATGCTACTTAATATAATGTTTACATACCCAACATTACTCATCTCATATGTATATACTGTACTCGATACCATCTACTGCATCTTGCCTATGCCGCTCTGTACCGTCACTCATTCATATATCTTTACATATTCTTGTACATATTCTTTATCCCTTTACACTTATGTGTATAAGGTAGTAGTTTTGGAATTGTTAGCTAGATTACTCGTTGGTTATTACTGCATTGTCGGAACTAGAAGCACAAGCATTTCGCTACTCTCGCATTAACTTCTGCTAACCATGTGTATGTGACAAATAAAAATTTGATTTGATTTTTTTTTTTCAATAATAAAAACATGACAGGGATTTCACAAAAAAGTTGGACGAATTTCCAGCGTGGTCCCAGAACCGGATTAGACCGTTTTCTTTGAATGAGTCCCATAGCGCGGCGCACGTTGGCCCAGCGTCGCCCGGGTTTGGCCGTCATTGTAAATAAGATTTTGTTCTTAACTGACTTTCCTAGTTACAGGTAAAAAAATAAAAAATATATATATATTTCTATATTTGTAACTACGTTATGGTCAACATGGGCTTTGAGTTGATGTGATCATTTGTTCCACTCAACAGCGCAGGATTATATAAAAAGGTTTTTAGATGCTCTTAAATATATTAAGAGTCTCTGGTGCTGTATCTGTAGACATCTCTAATATAAGTAAAATAATAATAGTACCTGGGGGTTGAGTCTATAGATAATAACTCTATAGAACAGACAAAGCTGAGTTAATATGGCAATTCTCTACAGATAACCAGCCTAGCTGATATTCAGTTAAAGACCCACTATGCAGAAATCGCTCCTCCATTTCCTGGTTGCTAAAAAACTAATAGTTTGCCTAATTTCAGTTTGTGACAAAATAAGCAAGTATAGTGTTGAGAATCATTGTACCATCGAAGCCAATGTGAATATATATTTTCCATTACGAAAAATATTGTATTTTCAGCTATTTGAAGCCAATGTACAAAACCAAAGGACGCTGAATAGAAATTGCGCACTTGGAACCAATCTATTGCTTCTTAAGACTTGCTTTCAATGACGATCTGTAACTCATTTCTATATGAATTTGGTCATGTCCCCCAAAAAGTTACATACTGCAGCTTTAAGAGTGATTAACACAATGCTTAGCATATTTATACATTTCCCCTTTCGGTATGCATGATTTCCAGTGTTCTTACTGTAAGTTGCTCTGGATAAGAGCGTCTGCTAAATTACTTGAACGTAAATGTTTAGAGAACATTTTGTACAATCTAATTAGAATATAAAGCACCTGTCTCCAAGAGCCCAGTCAGACATTTTATGTAATTCTGTGCTGGAGGTGTTCTCCTTGAATTAAACCAGATTGATAATATCAATACAAAAATCAATGACAGCTCTACTTTTGTGTTAATTCCTATTACACTGTGGAGTACTTAACCTTACCAATCTGAGAGGGGGTCAATCCCTTTTTGGCCAGCTTGAAGATCTGTTCCTTGACATCATCAGAGGCCAGCTTCAGCCACTGGAAGAGAAGACCATAAGAGTATTACGGCCGATGATCACCTCACACAACCCAAACTCAAAACGGATATGAAAATGTTCCTCAATCCAGGACTTGAGTCAGAAAAGGCTATTCCCGATTATTTAAAATCAAATGTAGCAAAATGCATTTAGTTTATTCATAAAAAACAGCCTTCCATCTCCAAGCTAATGCTGAAGCAGGCCAATGGAATCCAAAGTGTGACGCATATTGTTGGGATGAAAAGCTGCAGAGTCTTAGAATACAATGGGCAGGCTGCTTTAGCGTTAGCTACCTAGCTTGCAGTTGGAATGCAGCGTTTTTTTTAAAGAACGAGGCATATTTTTTTATACTTTATTTGCCGCTTTTTGTTGCACTGTTCTAAAGCATTTTGCAACAATGTGCGACTATTGAATACCCCCGGGGACTGAGGAACCTTTTCATATCCATTTGGAGTCAGTGTCCAGCGAGCAGATCAGGAAATGACGAGAGTAACACCTAGTCACACTAACCAGGTATGTGGTGTTCGCACACACGGTTACATATTGCCATTGGCCCCATACTCACCAAATACAGAAGCATTTCAACCAAACTTAACTTGTCGATACTTCATTCTAGTTTTGGAAAGTGGCTTAAACTTCTGTGGCTAGCGGCCCACGATAACCAGGCAGTCAGAAAATGCTCGTATTTTTTTGCACACAAATTACATTTTAGTAATTTAGCACATGGGCTTATCCAGAGTGACTTTCAAAAGCAATTAGAGTTAAGTGCCTTGCACAAGGGCACAATGACAGATCTTTCACCTAGGTCGGGTCAGAGATTCCAACCAGCAACCTTTCGGTTTCTGGCCTAACACTCTTAACCACTAGACTGCCCCCCCAAAAAACATACTGCCATCGTCTTTCCCAAATATCATCTCATTGATCAAGAGCAGGTAACGACTCTTAATCCAAGTAGCACTGACATGCAGTACTTTGGGGTGCTCATTTGTGGCACACCATAGCGAAACGTTGTGTCACAGAAAACACTTTGCAAATTGACATAAAAGCGGTTGCAACCGTTATGTTCTTAAATAGTAGATGTAGTTAAACGGCATCGCTCTGCTGCCCTGCTTCAAAATAATTAACAGCCACGAAACAGAACTAACACGCAATGTTTCAAAGCAATTGGAGGAAACGGTTTCCATTGTAAAACGTTATGCTCCGGTGTGCCACGAATGAATACACCCACCTTGATCTATGAGAAGAGATCAGATGGTGAGAATTCAGAAAGTATCGGCAAGTTCAAATCTGATTAAATTGGACTGCAACAGGTAGGTGTCTAGTCACCTTCTTACTTACCCGTCTTATGTAGATAGTAGACACTAGTTGCCTACATCCACTGGTATAGTAAACAGCAGACCAATATTGACCCAACAATATTGATGAACCGTTATACTTACAGTGGGGACACTTCGCCTGTAAGGCAACGCCGACTGGGACAAGCCCTTTCTGAAACAATAATTATATTAAATGTATTAGTAGACTGTGACTGTAAAAAAAGTTGCGTGCGGTACAATTCATTGGCTACAAAATAAATGAACCAACTGACGTGGCAATAGCGAGATAGCTACAGCTGTCAAATACTAATTAACCAATGGCTCTATTTTAGACAATACGACAAAAAAAAGTAACCAGGGCGTAGGCCTGACTAACTCATTAATAAACCAGTGATAAAAATTAGCTTGTCGACTTCACATCCGACATGATTATGAAAGCAGTGAAGTGTGTTGGCTAACTAACATTAGCTAGCGGCAACTAGCTTATTGCTGGGTAGCTTGTTCAAACCAATTAATTGTAACTGGGGAAATTTCGACGTTTCAATGAGGATGTTATGTGTACACAATATATTCCCATTGTATAAATGGTAAATACATGTAATTTAGACACTTTAATACGTAGAAAATAAAGCTTACCCTGGAGCGTGCATGCGACCCATGATGGCGGTAGAGGAAGAGAGGCCTTCCAGCCAACTGAAAGGACGACTTTGTGTCTGTGTGGGGAAATGACGTCAGATGTTCTTGAGTAGATAGCCACAATCCTGAATTTCATAATAGATATTGGATTTCAAGTAAAAATATGTTGCATTTAGGGACAGATTTCAAATATATATTTTTGTCAATAACGACAACAAAAAACACTGTATTCTTACAACTCTTCCATAAGTTTATACAACTGTAACCCCTGGCTTTTTATCCTTTTTTATTTTTTTTTTACTTTTGAAAGTCAATTCTTGTAATTAAAAAATATATATATTTTTACTTTTAATGCTATTTTATGTTGTTTTTTTTCATAAAAATATACATGTAGTGATGTATTATGTTAAAAAATATATATAATTTAAAAAAATACTTTTTAAAATTTTTTATTCCTGCATTTCTTTCTCAGCTAAATGAACCGCAGCATCGCAACTTGTTTAGCTGTAAAACTGAGGGATGGAGCTGGAGGTATATCCACCCTCAAATCAACCCTATTTTTAGTCAGATGAGTAGTATAATTTTATTTTTGGGCTGTAATATGGAAAGAATGCTTGTCTATCTATACTCAACAAAAATATAAACAACATGTTTCATGAGCTGAAATAAAATATCCCAGAAATTTCCCATAAGCCAAAAAAGCTTATTTCTCTCAAATGCTGTGCACAAATTTGTTTTATATCCCTGTTATTGAGCATTTCACCTTTTCCAAGATATTGCATCCACCTGACAGTTGTGGCATATCAAGAAGCTGATGAAACAGCATGAGTATTACACATGTGCACCTTGTGCTGGGGATAATAAAAGGCCACTCTAAACTGCGCATTTTTGTCACACAACACAATGCCACAGATGTCTCGAGGGAGCATGCGATTGACATGCTGACTGCAGGAATGTCCAGCAGAACGGTTGCCAGAGAATTTGTTAATTTCACTACCATAAGCCGCCTCCAACGTCGTTTTAGAGAATTTGTCAGTACGTCCAATCGGCCTCACAACCGCAGAACACGTGTAACCACGTCAGTCCAGAACCTCCCCATCCAGCTTCTTCACATCAGGGATTGTCTGAGACCAGCCACCGAACAGCTGATCAAACTGTGGGTTCGCACAAACTGTCAGAAACCATCTCAGGGAAGCTCATCAGATTTCTGTACATAATTCCTGGAAGCTGAAAATGACCCAGTTCTTCCATGGCCTGCATACTTACCAGACATGTTGCCACCCATTGAGCATGTTTGGGATACTCTGGAATGAAGGGTACAACAGCGTGATTCAGTTCCCTTCAATATCCAGCAACTTTGCACAACCATTGAAAGAGTGGGACAACATTCCACAGGCCACAATCAACATCCGGGTCAACTCTATGTCAAGGAGATGTATCACGCTGCATGAGGCAAATGGTGGTCACAGCAGATACTGGATTTATTATCCACGCCACTACTTTGAAAAAAAGAAGGTATCTGTGACTAACAGATGCATATCTTTCTTCCCAGTCATGTGAAATCCATAGCTTTGGACCTAAGGAATTTATTTCAATAGACTTTCCTTATAAATCTTAAATAGTTGCATATTGCATTTATATTTTTGTTTAGTTTAATAAAATGTTTTAGGCCAGTGGGCCTGTCTAATTTAGGTTTTTACTGCTAAATGATAATTGTCTGGCTAATGATGGGGGCAGAGGAAAGAAAAATTGTCCGATGTGTTAAATGCCAGGGCCGATTTCTGATCCCAGTCTGCCCGACTCCAATGCATTCCATTGATTGATTGATTGGAGTCATTGAATCCCTCTTGGATTACCTGAGGGGAATTGAGCAAAGCTTTAAACAATTGACTGGAGTAAATTGTATCCATAAACAATTGATCCTTGATTGCAATGCAGTTTTGAAACACTCAACTTAAATATAATTTAAAGAATTTGACAAATATAAAAAGGTACACTTACTGTTAGCTGTTTCAGCCCCGATTTCCACTGAGGTTTTGTGGAACAGCTTCGAGCCAACATTTTTTCTGAGTTCCTTCCCAAGTTTCCATAGTTCAGGTAAATGTCCCATGCAAAAAATACCTCTGTGGGAATCTGTTAAAACGACTCACATTGAGGCTGCAATTAGACAGGCAGGACTATAGTGTGCTGTGGTTAACGCTTCAAAGGAGAACCCAAGGGTTGCCTGGCCCTTTGGATCCCCAAGAGATAATCAGGTGCATTGAAATACTAGCCCAATGTAGCAGGCGTTAAAGAAATGGCTGAAAATACAGGGGCGCAGATCAGGGTGCTTATATGAGAATTCATCGAGTGGGTAACCCTACCATCCGTTCTATTGGCCAACGTACAATCACTGGAGAATAAACTGGATGAGCTCCGTTCAAGATATTGTCCCGTCTACCACCGGGACAATAAAAACTGTAATATCTTATGTGTCAGAGTTGTGGCTGAACGACAACACGGATAATATACATCATCAGGACAGAACAGCTACGTCCGGTAAGACGAGGGGTGGGGGTGTGTGTCTACTTGCAAATAACAGGTGGTGCGCAATGTCTAATATTAAATTAGTCTTGGTGTATTGCACGCCTGAGGTAGAGTACCTCAAGATAAGCTGTAGATCACACTGTATATTTTTCGTAGCCATCTATTTACCACCACAAACCGACGGTGGCACTAAGACGGCACTCAAGGAGCGGTATAAGCAAACAAGAAAATGCTCATCAATCAACAAGATAATTGAAAAAAAAATGTAAAAAAACGCTTATTTTAATTCATAATGTTCACCATTTAAAACAGCCAAACTTTCTTCACAACAGTATTCAGTTAGTAAGAGACAGACATTCAGTAAATACTAGGATTAGTTTGTGCACCATCTATATATTATCCAGACAGAAAGGAGAAATAGGCAAAATAACATTTAGATTTAGAGCAATAAAGAAATTGAATAATTTATCTGAGCAAACCAGAAACCATTCAATACATAAATTCAAACAAATACATCGTAAAGTTGGGCTGGACTATGGTAGATAGATTGATTCTTTTTAGACTGTTAAGAGTATTTATCTGGTCAATATGCCCGTGTATTATGTCTGTTTGTAACAGTGTGTTATGTCAAAATGTGATCGTATTATAATTTTTTTTAATGTTTAAGGACTCTGGAAGATTAGTCCAAATGAGGACTAAAAAGCGAACCTAATAAAATAAAATCAAGTAGCGCTGCTCCTAGTGGCCAGGGACTTTAATGCAGGCAAACTTAAATCAGTTTGACCTCATTTCTACCAGCATGTCACAAAACTCTTGACCACCTTTACTCGGCACACAGAGACGCATACAAAGCTCTCCCTCGCCCTCCATTTTGCAAATTTGGCCATAATTGTATTCTCCTGATTCCTGCTTAGAAGCAAAAACTAAAGCAGGAAGTACCAGTGACTCGCTCAATACGGAAGTGGTCAGATGATGCGGATGCCACACTTAAGGACTGTTTTGCTAGCAGACTGGAATATGTTCCGGGATTCATCCAAGGGCATGATACCGCCTCAGTCATCGGCTTCATCAATAAGTGCATCGATGACGTAATATCCCAACCAGAAGCCATGGATTACAGGCAACATCCACACCAAGCTAAAAGGCTAGAGCTGTCGCTTTCAAGGAGCGGGACACTAATCCAGACACTTATAAGAAACCCCGCTATGTACTCAGATGAACCATCAAACATCAATACAGGACTAAGACTGAATCCTACTACACTGGCTCTGACACTCATCAGATGTGGCAGGGCTTGAAAACTATTACAGACTACAAAGGGAAACCCAGCCGCGAGCTGCCCAGTGATTTGAGCTTACCAGATTGGCAAAATGACTTATGCTCCCTTTGAGGCAAGCAACACTGAAGCATGCATGAGAACACCAGCTGTTCCGGACGACTTTGTGATCGTGCTCTCCGTAGCTGATGTGAGCAAGACCTTTAAACAGGTCAACATTCACAAGGCCGCAGGGCCAGAAGGATTACCAGGATGGGTACTCAGAACATGCACGGCACAACCGGCAAGTGTCTTCATTGACATTTTCAACCTCTCCCTGACCGAGTCTAATTCCTACCACCATAGTCCCTGTGCCCAAGAAAGCGAAGGCAGCCAGACCCATTCCAATTAGCATACCGCACCAACAGATTCAGAGGACGCAATCTCAATCACACTCCCCTTTCCCAAATGGACAAAAGGAACACCTACGTGAGAATGCTGTTCATTGAGTACAGCTCAGTGTTCAATACCATAGTGCCCACAAAGCTCAACACTAAGCTAAGGACCCTGGGACTAAACACCTCCCTCTACAACTGGATCCTGGACTTCCTGATAGGCCGCCCCCAAGTGCTAAGTGTAGGCAACAACACATCTGCCACGCTGATTCTGAACACGGGGGCCCCTCAGGGGTGCGTGCTTGGTCCTGCCCTGTACTCCCTGTTCACCCACGACTGCGTGGCCAAGCACAACTCAAACACTATCATTAAGTTTGCTGACAACACAACTGTGGTAGGCCTGATCACCTAGGGAGGTCGTCAGAGACCTGGCAGCGTGGTGCCAGGACAACATCTCCCTCAATGTGAGCAAGACAAAGGAGATGGACTACAGGAAAAGGAGGGACGAACACGCCCACGACTCCAGTCACACAAGTCAGACTGTTCTCTCTGCTACCGCATGGCAAACGGTACCGGAGTGCCAAGTCTAGGTCCAAAAGTTTCCTTAACTTCTACCCCCAAGCCATAACAATTAATCAAATGGCCACCCAAACTATTTGCATTGACTCCCCACCCCCTTTGTTTTTACATTGCTGCTACTCGCTGTTTTATCTATGCATAGTCATTTTACCCTTACCTACAGTCGGAAGTTTACATACACTTAGGTTGGAATCATTAAAACTAATTTTTCAACCACTCCACAAATTTCTTGTTAACAAACTATAGTTTTGGCAAGTTAGTTAGGACATCTACTTTGTGCATGACACAAGTCATTTTTCCAACAATTGTTTACAGACGGATTATTTCACTTATAATTCACTGTGTCAAAATTCCAGTGGGTCAGAAGTTTACATACAAAGTTGACTGTGCCTTTAAACAGCTTGGAGAATTCCAGAAAATTATGGCATGGCTTTAGAAGCTTCTGGTAGGCTAATTGACTTAATTGGAGGTGTACCTGAGGATTTATTTCAAGGCAAACCTTCAAACCCAGCCCCTCTTTGCTTGACATGAGAAAATCAAAAGAAATCAGTCAAGACCTCAGAAAAAGAATTGTAGGCCACAAGTCTGGCTCATCCTTGGGAGCAATTTTCAAACACCTGAAGGTACCACATTCATCTGTACAAACAATAGTATGCAAGTATAAACACCATGGGACCACACAGCCGCCATACTGCTCAAGAAGGAGACGCATTCTGTCTCCTAGAGATAACGTACTTTTGTACGAAAAGTGCAAATCAATCCCTGAACAACAGCAAAGGACCTTGTGAAGATGCTGGAGGAAACAGGTACAAAAGTATCTATATCCACAGTATAACGAGTCCTATATTGCCCTAAAAGCCTACTCAACACAGAAGCCGCCACTGCTCCAAAACTGCCATAAAAAAGCCAGACTACGGTTTGAAACTTCACATGGGGACAAAGATCGTACTTTTTGGAGAAATTACCTCTGGTCTGATGAAACAAAAATAGAACTGTTTGGCCATAATGATCATTGTTATGTTTGGAGGAAAAAGGGGGAAGGCTTGCAAGCCAAATAACACCATCCCAACCGCGAAGCACGGGGGTGGCAGCATCATGTTGTGGGGGTGCTTTGCTGCAGGAGGGACTGGTGCACTTCACAAAATAGATGGCTCATGAGGATGGCACATTTTGTGGATATATTTAAACACCTCAAGACATCAGTCTACCTTCAGGTGTTTGGAAAGTTAAAGCTTGGTCGCAAATGGGTCTTCCAAATGGACAATGACCCCAAGCACACTTCCAAAGTTGTGGCAAAATGGCTTAAGGACAACAAAGTCAAGGTATTGGAGTGGACATCAAAGCCCCAACCTCAATCCTATAGGAAATGTGTAGGCAGAACTGAAAAAGCGTGTGTGAGCAAGGAGGCCTACAAACCTGACTCCGTTACACCAGCTCTGTCAGGAGGAATGGGCCAAAATTCACCCAATTTATTGTGGGAAGCTTTAGAAGGCTACCCGAAACATTTGACCCAAGTTGAACAATTTAAAAGTCCATGCTACCAAATACTAATTGAGTGTACGTAAACTTCTGACCCACTGGGAATGTGATGAAAGAAATAAAAGCTGAAATAAATCACTCTACTATTATTCTGACATTTCACATTCTTAAAATAAAGTGGTGATCCTAACTGACCTAAAACAGATCATTTTTTACTTGGATTAAATTTCAGGAATTGTGAAAAACTGAATGTGGAGGAGTTAAAATTGAGTGTTGCATTGCTAACATCTAAAAGTAGAAGTCGCAGGCTTTTTTAATTTCCCCTGAAAAACAGGACATCCGGTTGATGGGCTATGGAAATATAGCCCTTTCTCTCAATGAGAGTCAATATCACAGATTATATTGGCCCTTATCCAAAATAAATCATAAAAAACAATGTCACAATCTTTGTTCAAAAAAACATTTAATTTGCTTTAGGAAAGAGGGATTACAGTACACACCGATTCATTCGGGTTAAGGTAACTAATTAAGAATAAATAACTGGCCATGTTAATAGAAACTCATACAGTCATTAAAATAGGAGATCAAGTCGCTCATCATAATTGTCTTTGTTGACATTCTCTTGAAAACCCCTCCTGGATTAATTCATTATTTCATCTTTAGGTTTGTAAGCAGCTCAGAGGAAGCAGTGTATCTCCTGACCTGAATGGCTTTCCCTTTTTTTGTCCAGTTACCTCTTGAGCACAAGTTTACGATCAGCTTACCCCACTCTAAATTCTACCATTAAAACCAATAAGAGGTGAAATAAAAACTGGCATTGGATCAGCGTTGAGGCAACTTGTCTTCCCCAAAAGTATGCAGTGAAAAGTCAAGTTTTTACCATATTAAATATATGGTAGTGTGCATACAAGTGGGAGGTGACCGTTCCAACACCTTCTGATGCTTGTCCACAACCCTGCTCACACTGAGAACTGTTGACATTATTTGACAGAATAGATAAAAAATAGTTAAATTGGAATATCACATTTTTAAAAATAAAATACATTGCAATAAGGCTAAAGTGGAGTGTATAAGAGATTGTGAACACAAACAAGGCACCATGATCGGTTCCCCTTTGGGAGAGTGGTTTGCCATCATCAGTTCTTTTGGCATGTGATTGGGAAACACAAGAACACTCTTTCCTGGAGTCTGGTTTGTGATGGGCACATTCCCAGACGTTCTCAGCCAGTTTAGCAGGAAACCAGACGCTTCCTATTTGTTTACGTTGATTTTTTTATTTTATTTTTTTATTTTAAATGAGCCACTATAATTTTTTTTTTTAAAGTGTCAATCTATATATACTCTTCTGAAGGTAAGATGTTTTGGTCCTCGAATGTCAAAATGTACAAAACATTACAGCTCTCGTGTTATAGTTTAGGACAATCTAAATAAGTGGAGATTGTAGCAAACAATGAGAAAAAAACCTTGATTAGTGAGGGAGAGAATGGCCCCACCCAGAATAAACCCCATTGCCCCCATCTATCTAGGCACTTTTGTAGAGCTGAAAGGTCGGTGCTACAACCATATTGCTTATCATTCTTTGAGATCTAACAAAAGGGTTAAGCGGCTAGGGCTGATTTCTGGACAGGGCCTAAAGGGGTAAGGGCTGGTTTCTGGACAGGGCCTAAAGGGGTAAGGGCTGGTTTCTGCACAGGGCCTAAAGGGGTAAGGGCTGGTTTCTGGACAGGGCCTAAAGCGGCTAGGGCTGGTTTCTAGACAGGGCCTAAAGGGGTAAGGGCTGGTTTCTGCACAGGGCCTAAAGCGGCTAGGGCTGGTTTCTAGACAGGGCCTAAAGGGGTAAGGGGTGGTTTCTGGACAGGGCCTAAAGGGGTAAGGGCTGGTTTCTGGACAGGGCCTAAAGGGGTAAGGGCTGGTTTCTGCACAGGGCCTAAAGCGGCTAGGGCTGGTTTCTAGACAGGGCCTAAAGGGGTAAGGGGTGGTTTCTGGACAGGGTCTTGAGCTTGAGGAGGAAGGGGGAGGATTTGAGGCACCACCCTGGGGTGTTCCGCTGCCCTTAAATAGGTGTATCTCGAGTTTTCTTGATAAGCAGCATTTTTCTCAGGTGGAGTCATCTAGAAGTAGGGCACGGCGGTCAGCTTGTACCACTTGATCGTCTCCTTGCTGAGGTCGAAGTCTTTGAGTGTGAGCGTGACGCCGCCTAGGTAGCAGTTCTCTCTCAGCGATTCGGCACTGAGCACGCTCAGTTGTAGCTCCCGCAGCCCCAGGGTCTCCTTGCTGTAGCCACTGTACACCAGCTGAGGAGGTGGAGGTAGTCAGACTAGTTAGCAGCAGTTTGTATAAGTTAGATCAGTCACACAAGCAGATCAGGAGAACAGTGGCAGGGTAGCCTAGTGGTTAGAGCGTTGGACTAGTAACCGGAAGGTTGCAAGTTCAAATCTCCGAGCTAACAAGGTACAAATCTGTTGTTCTGCCTCTAAACAGGCTGAACAGCTAACCCACTGTTCCTAGGCCGTCATTGAAAATAACTGACTTGCCTAGTTAAATAAAGGTAAAATGAAAATAAAACAAAGTGACGCAAAGTCGTTAACTATGACAATTTGCTACAGGGCCCTAATGGAAATTACCAACATGCTACACCGATTTCACTCACCATTTCGTTGAATGTGGGATTCCTGGTCTTCCTGGATATCTTTGTTTTGCGCTTGGAGGTTTTGTGGGGGTCTGGGAGCAGGTAGGTTTTCACATAGGGGTTAGGGTCTGTCCCCTCCTCAGATACCTATGAGCAGGCGGATGTTAGTTAGTGGAGCATTAGCTAAGGCCAAACTGAGGATTCACGTTCTTAATTCAATCCAATACAACTTTATTCATCCCATCAGGGGCAAATAAATGTCCCTTGAGATATGTTTAATGGTAAATGAACCACCACGCTGCCTTAGCCCCATCTGTAAGGCTGAGGATAAACAGTATAAATTCATTATAAAAATGCTAAAAGTTTTGAGTTAGGATTGGGCCCTGTGAGCCACTGTACTCACCAGGTCCCGGATGTGCATGACCATGATAAAGAGTGTGCTGTTCCTGTAGGACACGGACAGCTTCACCTCCCCCTCCACTCTGCCAGAGGTGGGACTCAACGGTGGCTTATCTGCAGAACAAATCAACCTTTAAAAACTGTAGTGGCGACAATGGTCATACATAGAGAGAGTGGGCTCAGGTTTACCTGGTGCTCTGGCCGTCGTCTCCAATCCTTCCGTCTTGTCGTCTCTCGCGATCGGATGGAAGAATGTGTAGATAAGATCACACTGATAGAGAGAAAATGATCAGTGAAAATTGAGTGCGTTGGGCTTTTTACTTGTATGTGTGTGTGTGTGGATGGATAGATGGATTTGGTGGTTAGGTGGGTGGGTGGATGGTAAGGTGGGTGGGTGTGTGTGTTTGTGTAAGTCACCTGTGTGACCTCTGTGGAACTCCTCAACAGGTTTTGAACATAACCGTTGAGCTCAATCTTCCTCTTGGCCGCCACGTCCTTGATGTGGGTACGACCCAGCACCATCCTATTAGGGAACCTAGGGAGGGGATGGGGAAAGATTAGTGCACTAACAAGAAGGGTGCATCTGTGGTACAAGTGGGAGCTCCCTTTGGTGTATCTCCCACTTTGGCTTTCTAAGGTCCAATAAGGCAGACTTTCAACCTTCTCCACACGTGTGTCTGTCTGTGTGTGTCTGTGTGTACCCTGGCAGCTTCCACAGAGGGAAAAGGATGCACAGCTTGTTGTGGAGCTCCTGGAACTCATCGAAGGTGCGGAAGAGAAACTGGGCCTCGCTCTGCCCCTCTCGCAGGAGCCTCACCACATACGTCTACAGGAAGGGGAGGAGGAAGAGGAGGAATTTGAGCTCATCTTAGTCAGAATTCCATTAATGTTGTGACTTCTCTATATAGTTTGATTTACACAAAGAACTGTGTATGCCAGATATGTGTTCTTCTGGCATCCTATAGGAAAGCTAGGCCCTGTCAGTGAAGGAACAGTGAGACCATGGTGTATGAAAACACATCAGTAGACATGAATATATGTACGTCTCTGGTTGGAGACTCACGTAGTGCTTGTCGGGGTTGTATCTCTTCTGGAAGGAGAAGATGGAGGCATCGCGGATGCGCCCCTCCTGCTTCAGTGTGTAGGTCTTGGGGGAGAAGGAGAGGATGGGCTCGTCGTTGGACGGTAGGCCAGAGAAGCGCAGCTGGGCCAGGTTGTGGATGAAGAAGTTGAACTTGGTGGCCACGCTGCCAAGGCTGGATTCGATCAACCTGGATGGAGGGAAAGAAGGTTAAACTTCAGACAAAAAGGGAGTATGTTGTTGAATTAATCTATTACACAGAGGAAGAAGAGAGACAGGAGGTAAATGGTAGATAACATGGCTAATAGCAGCATGTCACATCAATGTTTTAGGCTAGTAACTGGGAGTTCTAAGGCGTTCATAATGTTATGTTGAAAAGGCCAAGGGTTAAAGTAAGTCTCACCCTCACTACAACAAAAAAGTTTGTCCTTGAAACATTTAAATGAAATACTATAGAATTCAATTCATTCCTATGGGGGACCGCTTTACTGGCTTCAAAGCCTCTCATTAGACAATAAATAGTATCAGCAATCCAGGTATCATTACATTATTATTTTATAAAACCATTTAACAAAACAGAACATACAAAGACATCACACAAACATGAACTACATCACACCTGCCCAGACCCTGTGGTGGTTATTTCTCTATTATCAAATGAGGAGAGAAACTTATCACACAAGTTTACACTTAAACTAAATCTTTACTCACTTATTAATGAGGGAGCAGGTCAATACAACACACACAAGGTGAATTGAGTGCTTGAATAATACAGAGACGCAAGCGATTTATATAGAAATTCAAGAACTGCTTAGTCATGGTTGGTTCCACCCCTCTCCAGCAAATCAAGGCATCATAAGCTTCCTTGTTTTCCTCTTGTGGCCAGGTGTATCGGGTCATAGTGGACAAACAAGTGATAAGGGCAGTTCCGCTTACTCCCTTCTCCAAGCTAGCCTTCGTTCTCTTCCATCTCCCCACAGCTGTGCCCTTGGAAGATAGCCCATCCTTTTCATTTACTGAAGAACTGTGGTCACTTCTCAGAGGCTCTTTGTCATTTGCCGTGTGATCAGGTTACTCAGAAGCAGAGACATTGAAACAATACAGGTCTATCTGTTCCTCAAGCTTATCTCTATCTCATGTCCTTGTCTACAAGACCAGCTGTGGGGAGTGAACGTGGAAGAGAAGAACCATCCTCTCTCAGAAGCACAGCATTGGCACTAAAGATACGTCTTTACAATTTGTTAAGCATGTTAAATGGTTAACTATTAATATTAAACAAATCAGGTAAATAGTGATTTCTCTCTCACAACCCTTCTCCAAGGCCTGCATTACTCTCCGCCACATGGTGTCAAAACGCACCATAATGTTTCTATCCATCGCCCACACACTTTCAACACTTAGATAAAGAATTGGACCTTTCCATTGTGTTAATGACAGAGGATTGGTTGCAGTTCAGGGTTTATATACATCGTTGTTATGCTGCCACCAGCTGGGCATTGTGGGGAAAGTCCACAGTTTCCCACTATTCCATTTCAGCCAAGTTATATTTTATTTGAGACTAAGGATTGCTTTTTTCAAGTGAAACTAATTCAAGCTCCTAAACAGAGTAAGAGTTCAGGTGCATTTTGCACTGTAAGGCAGAACAATGGCTGTGACAGAGGCTCAAAGTGGAGCAGTGCACCTTGTTTCAAGATAATCACCAGAGAGTTTGTGGGAAAACAAACACTTGACAGACAGCACCTGGTGAAGATGGTGGCCTCTAATATAATATATTATGTTGAAGGGAGATTGCGCTTCCTATTTGGCCTTCTTTTGAAGACTGCTCATTAAGAAATGCTAGCGGTCATGACTCAAGCCAAACGAGTTGTCTTGAGGTTGTATTATGTTTGCACTTCGTTCCCTGGGAGGTACTGTTGTTTGTCCCTCCTGAGTAGTGTTGCAAAATTCCTGGACCTTTCAATAAATTCGCTGGTTGTCCCGAGATCCTGGTTGGAGAATTCCCGGAATCAGGAGGGAATAAGCAACCCTAAGTCACCTAGCAACGTTCTGAAAATAGTCACTTAAAATAGTTAGAATTAAACTACGATAAAAAAAATTGTTTTAAATGTAATTAATTTAGACATTTTTGAAGAGGTCTTAGTAGCACAATTTTACATCTCGCTAATGTTATTGGTGCAGTAAACTCAAGTGAAAACATTTGCAGGAAAAACTAGACGGTGCACTGCATATAGTCAATCGAGTCGGGAAAGTCTGGCTGCACGCTCAAGACTGATTGCTGAGAACAATAACATGTCTACTACTTCCTCATCAGCGGTCCAAGTATCGTAAATAAAGCACAAGCTCCATGATATTTATCAGTGCCCAAAATCACTAGCTGGCAAGCAAAGTTCCAACTCCGTGTCTGTTAATGAAGCTAGCAACTAGTAGCTAGCAAGCACATTGAGCAGCCAGACCACAATCAGCTTATCAAGTCCCTGGCGAGTGGCGACGTGTGCTTCAGTGTCATTGTTTTTTTTACAACTTTCTCACTATCTATTAATAACAGAGTATGCATCTGTCTGGCAGTGTTCCATATCAGGTTGGGGGAAAACAAGATGTTCGCAAATGGGTTTTAAAATATTGACAAGTTGCAGTTAGGTGTGTTCTGATTGTTTCAATTCTCAAGTGATTGACACGAGTCAATCAGCCAGTGGCCAACCTATGAAGGGTTTAGGGCCAAGGATTATTTCAACATGACATTGGCGACGTGTTGTCTTAGGTAAACAAGTCAGAGGGGCTGCGTAATGGGAAGGTCTCACTCTCAGGAGGTTCTGTCTGCTATATGATTGGATAGAGCACATGCAGCTGTTACTGGGCAAGTGGGCATGATCGTAACCCAATACCTCAGTAAATTGTGACACAGTCACACAAAAAAGTGTTTTGTGCGAGAGACGAGAATGAATGTTTCTGACCAGGGGTTGGAACATTATTATTTTTCATTCTGTTCCACTCTTCAGAACAGCAAAATAAAGTTCTGAACCGGTTCAAAGGGGGGGGGGGTGTCTTGACACTAAGTTACTTAACCAAACTTTGTGGATAGAGCAGCTTGCTATGGCGTGGGCACGTTATTTACATGCATTGGACAGACAAGTGTAGGACGCAAGATGCAACTGAACTTTTGCAGGTGAGGAGAGTGCGAAGGAGGGTGGAGGAGGATGGCTTGGCCTGAAGCGCTGTGAATCTTCTTGTTGTGACATGCATTATCTGAATAAGGCCCACAGAATTATACCTACGGAGGACCAGCTTCTATGGAGGAACGTTGAATGTCTTTGTTGGACCAAAACTAGCTAGCTAGCAAGCTTTTCTGTAGAGCGGCACCAGAATAATAGAAGAAAAACACGTCTTACCTTTTTGAAGTTAATAAATCCAATGTGAAATGTGAACTTTAGTATCCTTAACTAGCTTTGAAAAAGTTAATCCATTCTTCTCAAATTAAAAATATCTCTCCACAATTTCTGAGTCACACTTGTAACGTCAGTATTATTCTAGTAGAGGGGCAGAAAGCTCAGAGAGGCAAAGATTTTCAACTGGCAGGCAGACACTGGATTCGTTTGAGGTCTTTGCATAGGCGCTTTGTTGCATTTGTTGTGTGACTAAAAAAATGGCCAGAACGTAAAATAACATTAATGACCGTTTCCCATTCTTTTAAAATAATGCTTCTGTTCCGAAACAGTATAGATCACAGTCATTCCCGGTTTTGATTCTGTTCCTCAAAATATTACGTTATTTTCCGGTTTGGTTCCTTGTACCGGTTCCAACGCCTGTCGTCTTTGACTATATCGATGCCACATAGGCTGTTTAAACCAGATAAGTTGGTTTATAAGGGGCAGTTGATCGTTAATATATGTCTCAATGTACCTGGTGAAGAAGATGGTGGCCTCTGCGTCGGTGGTCTGGGGCTGCAGAGCGTCATATACATACTTCAGGTCCTGATTTCCCGTCAGCTCTGGTAGGCCTGACAACGTCATCTGTCAATCACACACACACACACACACACACACACACGAATTTGTTTTGGTTTGAGACAGTAAAAAACAGTTTATAATTGCAAATGCAATACATTATAATGTACAACGAAATTATTTAGTAACAAAAGACTATAAGAACCAATGATTTGAGGAAGGTAATAACTGTAGCCAGCAAGGTTTGATTCGAGGCTAGAGTAGAGCATTTGAATCCCTAAGAGAACACTCAAGAAATTCCTTGGGCCATCACCACAGCCAAACAAAAAAAATTACCCAGGCAACAGGAGAGTAATCATTACCAGTTATTTACTAGGCTGGCATCACACTTAAAAACACTTATTTCACGAAGCAGTCTCTGTGACCCATCCATCCGTCAGTGGTCCTGTGACTGATCCATCTTTCAGCTGTCCTGTGCACCTTGGCCTCCATTGGTGTGAATTATTTATCATGCAAACTCAAGAAATGCCAGGTAAATTCCTATAAAAGGCCAATGTAGTTATACGACTTGAACTTGGTCTTAACTAGTCTGGTCCCAGATCTGGTTTTGTTC
The DNA here is from genome assembly GCF_036934945.1 of Oncorhynchus masou masou. Taxonomy (NCBI): domain Eukaryota; kingdom Metazoa; phylum Chordata; class Actinopteri; order Salmoniformes; family Salmonidae; genus Oncorhynchus; species Oncorhynchus masou. The sequence goes on along the minus strand of NC_088226.1, from coordinate 64,923,765 downwards.
CATTTCCGACTCCTTCGGTCGTTGTCATGTTAAATGTTTGGCATGGCAACAACCATAGGAGTAGGCTATACAGTACATGCTGATCTGGGACCAGGATAGAACTGGAGCTTGACAGCAGAGTTTTAGTTATTACCAGGGAGAGCAGGTTGAGGATGAGGCCTGAGTGTTTGCGGATGAGGTTGTAGGCCTGGGAGCACAGGTCCACAAACAGCTGGAAGCGACTGGTGGGCCTCTCTCCCCCGTTGATCACGTAGGCCATGTCAGAGGTAAGCACAAATGGAGCACGGTCCCTGGGAGAAGGGGAGGGAGAGAAAGACTCAATAAAACATGGGACACATGTTACCTGGTTAAATGATGAGTATAGCGTTCAGTCTGGTTTAACGCTGGAATCCTTAATGGTGAAACTGCCACGCCGTTTTGCAATATTACAACAAAGTTACTACAAACCACAAACTAAGTTCTCTTCCCTCAGACTTTGACGTGCGATAAAACAGCAGAATATATACTGCACATGTTTATACCACGACACTCCTCACCTCCACTTTGTCAACAAAACTAAAATAACAGCGGTGGGACAGACAGCGCCACTGTTTCCACCCACTGCAGAGTCCATCCTGAACCAAGCTGGCCCTACATGTCATTTTGTATGGACAGCTGAGAACAACATGCACCCTACTTTCTGGTTTCCCAGGTCGAAGTCAGAGAAAGAACACTCAGGCCCCATCTGGAGTGCAAATGGTTCTCGGAGCACACGTCCTTGTTGTCAATAAACCTTTACTTCTAGTATTTTAACTAAGCACACAATTGACTTTTACTAAGGAGTGGGAAGAAACAGTAAAAGTTAGAGGGGAGGGAGTGTGCTAGAAGAGTAGTGGGTCAGATTTGTTAGCACTGTTACCACGTGTGTTCTGGAGGAAGCAGGTTACCCATGCTAACACTGTTACAACGTGTGTTCTGGAGGAAGCAGGTTACCCATGCTAACACTGTTACAACGTGTGTTCTGGAGGAAGCAGGTTACCCATGCTAACACTGTTACAACGTGTGTTCTGGAGGAAGCAGGTTACCCATGCTAACACTGTTACAACGTGTGTTCTGAGGAAGCAGGTTACCCATGCTAACACTGTTACAACGTGTGTTCTGGAGGAAGCAGGTTACCCATGCTAACACTGTTACAACGTGTGTTCTGGAGGAAGCAGGTTACCCATGCTAACACTGTTACAACGTGTGTTCTGGAGGAAGCAGGTTACGCATGCTAACACTGTTACAACGTGTGTTCTGGAGGAAGCAGGTTACCCATGTTAACACTGTTACAACGCGTGTTCTGGAGGAAGCAGGTTACCCATGCTAACACTGTTACAACGCGTGTTCTGGAGGAAGAAGGTTACCCATGCTAACACTGTTACAACGTGTGTTCTGGAGGAAGCAGGTTACGCATGCTAACACTGTTACAATGTGTGATCTGGAGGAAGCAGGTTTTTTTAAATATTTTTTTTATTTTACCTTTATTTAACCAGGCAAGTCAGTTAAGAACAAATTCTTATTTTCAATGACGGCCTAGGAACAGTGGGTTAACTGCCTGTTCAGGGGCAGAACGACAGATTTGTACCTTGTTGCAAGTTCAAATCCCCGAGCTGACCTTTCGGTTACTAGTCCAACACTCTAACCACTAGGCTACCCTGCCGCCCATGCTAACACTGTTACAACGCGTGTTCTGGAGGAAGCAGGTTACCCATGCTAACACTGTTACAACATGTGTTCTGGAGGAAGCAGCTTCGACCACCGCAGGTAACATTCTTACCTTTTGAAGCTGCCGAACATCTGGGCGTGGCCCAGAAACTTGCCAAAGTCGATGTGGAACATGTGACCGGTGGAACGTAGCATGATGTTGTCGTTGTGGCGGTCGCAGATACCCAGCACGTAGGTGGCCACGCAGCAGCCCGCACACGAGTAGATGAAGTTCTCCGAAGCCTGAACACACGCACACAGAGAGGGGCAGAGAGTCGTCGTTAGATACACAACATTTTCACACTATCATGCCGAGCCAAACCAAACTGTGCTGGATTGGATGTCTTTGGTTCACATTGCCCTCTTCAGCACTGTTCCAGCAACTATGGTGGACATGTAACCAGGGCAGCTCAGAACAGCTGGACTTGAAGCCATTCAGCTCAGTGTGAAAAGCCCTACAGTATCTTGTCCTCAATCCAAAAGGAACTCTGAGCTAATGCTCAATCGAGATCTGCATACGTAAATTGGGACTTTCAGCTGAATCATGCATTGATATCAAGGACAAATCAGTGAATAATATATGCATATTGAATACAGACAAGAAATAAAGCGTAGAAGTCATCATCAGTTGTTCATCTTCCCAACCTCACCCTCTGTAGGAGTCTGTGTTAGGGTTCAAAGGTCAGAGGGTAAAGTTTCGGGGTCAGACAGTTACCTTGTCGTACTCGTCCTCAGCGGGGTTGTACTTGCGGAGCCACTCCGCCAGGGGCTTGTCTTTAAAGGAGCCCGTCACTCCGTACTCCGCCTGTATTTTCCTCAGGGTTTCGGAGGACGGCACCAGCTCCACCATTCCTGGCAACACACATACAGAACCACGTCAAAACTGCAAGCATAGCATGAGTACACATTTATAAATGAGTAAACCGGATGTTATATGACGCAAAGAACCAAGTTCATCAGCAATCATCTAACAATCACCCATTGAAATATGTCTGTGCAGTGGCATCCACTTTCAGCTAGTTTTATAATGGCCAGAATGGTAGAATCAGAGCCACAGAGGTTGTGATGAGGACAAACAGGTTTCAGTAAGTTTCATTCAAATCAGAATGATTTAGCTGGTGATTTGAGTGTGAGTTCTAGTCTGTGTGTGTAGTACCGTTGTCTTTCCCGGTGGAAATGCATTTGAAGTTGACGATGCGCAGGTCCAGTCCCTCCTGAAGCCAGATGCGGTCCATGACCCGGATCATCTGCAGAGCCAGCATGTCCTGCCTCAGGTCCTCTCCCACCTAGTAGACCACACACACATTAGTTACCATCCACAGAGACGTATTATAATATTCTCAATAAGGAGTTTCATTCTATCTGTGTGTCTGCAAGTCTGGTCAAACAAAGACTCCCGTACACATTCTATCGTCAGGGTCTGGTGTTATATTATGCCACCAGGTGGTGCCGTTTCAACTATGAAAGACAATGCAAACGAGTGCAGTAACTGATCTCTTCCCTATGGGGAAAATAATGGACAATGCAGCGTTGATATTAAGCTGTTATAGCATCAATACACAAAGGGAATTCTTTAGAATATATTCCTGCATTCCTTCAAGCTTCAAATACTCCAGAAGGAATGGTGAAGTCATGCAGAGAATGTGTTCTAGAACGTGTCAAGGTATTCCATGGATTACTTAGTATTACATCTGTGATAAATTGCTTGTCTATGAAACTTTGCATCTTTTCAGAGACTCTGGCGCCATAGAAACAGAATCTAGTCGTCTAGTCTGATAGCTATCTCTGTGTGGACCCCCATTCACAAAACGTGGCCAGAATAGGAGTGTTAATATAGGTTCAGCTATTTACAAGGCAAAACTGGTCCTAGATCAGCACTCTAAATATATCCCAGGTGTGTTTAAAGTAGGAATGCTGATCTAGGATCAGCGTGTCCCAGCCACCCACCTTGAACATGACGTTGATCTCCTCTCCCAGAGGGTCGGAGTTCACCAGGGCCAGCTTCAAGGGCACCGCGTTGGAGTTGAAAAAGGAGCACGACTGTACATACACACGTGCGCAAACACACACACAAAGAGAAAGCCCCTGTGGTTAGTTATACAAGCCTTCCTTGGACCCTGGGAGCACTAGCCTGCTTTAGGGAGACAAAGGGCGGATTTTATTCAATGAGGGGGCATCGCCTTGGCTTGTCTGGTACGGGATTGTGGTCAGATACACCGCTGAGCAAAACACATACTCCAACAACAAATACACGACCTCTCATATACAAACACACTTGCCCAGCGGTGAGAAACGTGGCCGTGAGAATGGAGCAAAACACTCAGACAGGAAAAGAGGAGCAATCGGGGACAGCACACACACACACACACACACACACACACACACACACACACACACACACACACACACACACACACACACGCCATATATTGTATTCTAGTCAATGGCCTCTTACAACAGAGGTGGTGGGGGTAACTGAAGTGACCTGTAGATGTGCCAGTCAGCGTTTGGATGGTAGAGGTTATGGTGACATCACCAGTCACTAGGACGACTACATTATGTGTCAGGGTTTACCGAACATCCATATGCATTGGGTGCGAAACACATTAGGGCGGCTACCCACAGGGCTCAAAATCATATTTACATGATTGTAATTAGTTTTAACAGAAGAGAAATTAGCCTAAGCAAAACATTGCCTTGTCTTGGATAGTACTAACATGGTCTAGAGACTCTCCATGTCTAAGCAAAACATATAAATCATAAATGAATATAATTTTAAAAATAAAACATAATTTAGCTTAGAATAACAAGTCACCAGTAATAAAACAACATCAAAATATATGTGTATAAAATCATTTGAGAACAACCTGTCTTATAGGCTATTTGTATGACCATTTTCATTAATAAATAACAAAACACAGCTGTTTACAAATACAATCTCGGCCTCTCTAGTTGAATCTCTATGTAATTTAGCATCTAATTTAATTTATCCTAAGCATGAACCTTTAAATTAGGCCTAACAAATAACAAAACATGGTTGTCTATGAACACAAGGACCGGCCAGTCATGGCTAGAATGGATCCAACTTTTTTTCAAATGAACGTCAGATTTCACTTTTTGTAGCAGGTTAGGAGAACTTACACAGCAGGTTAGGATAATTAACGTAGCAGGTTAGGAGACTGAGGTTAGGAAAAGGGTTAGTGTTAGCTAAAATGCAACAGACAAAAAATACTTTTGATGTTAATTTGACAAAAGCTGGATGCCTTCACCACAGCAGTGGAAAGAGGACACTTACGCTGCCATAAAAGAAATTAAGAAACTATATGTAAATAAACTAAACGTATTAAGGCTGGTTCATTGAGCGAAAGCTTATTTTTGTGAAATGAGGCCATGCATTTATGAGAGCACTTGATTCCAAAGTTCAAATTTTATCTCACCCTTTACAGTTCTACTTGACGTTAATACATGATGTTTACTATAATTTGAACTATCGTGTGGTCGTGACTCGTGTCATGTGGCTTATTGATAACAACTCTGGTTCCTACTATAGGCAGATGGCTGCCTAGTGATTGCAACATTGCAACGCCGCTGTGAATAGTTGGCAACGATGTTTCGTTTCCAAGTGCAACTCAGTAAGCTCAACTGAAATGCACCAATTGCGCATGATACAGATCATTACTCTGGTCCAGGGCTGCCCAACTCTTTTCCTGGAGATCTACTGTCCTGTGGGTTCTGTCCAACCCTCTTCCTGGAGATCTACTGTCCTGTGGGTTCTGTCCAACCCTCTTCCTGGAGATCTACTGTCCTGTGGGTTCTGTCCAACCCTCTTCCTGGAGATCGACCGTCCTGTGGGTTTTCAGTCCAACCCTTATTTAACACACCTGATTCTACTAATTAGCTGTTCAACAAGACCTTAACTAGCTGAATCAGATGTGCTAAATTAGGGTTGGACTGAAAACCTACAGGACAGTAGATCTCCAGGAAGAGGGTTGGGCAGCCCTGCTCTTGTCTATCAATCCATTCCAAATCTTTAAACTATACATGAGACAGGGGTGGCATATGTTGGTCTTGCCTAGGGCGGCAGCAGAACTGCTAGAAAAGGGCCTGAGGAACACATTTAGCCTCTAATTTACTTGCGTTTGCAGAGGACATTGGCCTGCTCAAAGTGAGCTGCTGCTGTTGGAAACTCCTTGGAGCAGCTTGACGCACATCAGCCTTGTTACCTTGTACTCAATAAGGAGCGATCTGGAGGCTGTCTTTACTCTGTTTTGAAGAAAGAATCCCCTCTCGGCGGACACACAATTGCAATGGATTTTTTCAGGCAATTTGGCGGGCAACTATTTATTTATATTTATTTAAAATCAGCCAAAAGCTGGCTAACAGAAACCCTGGTATAGGTCATAGTCCATATGTTGTTGAGATGGTAAAAATGATTTTGATGGTCAAATGGGCATTTGCAGAGTGAATGGTCAAGCTTTGGGTCACTCTTTCCATTGATGGACAATGGCCTTACCTTGATATTGAGTTGTTTGGCCTCCAGGCTGGGGCTGAGGGGCAGCCTGCAGCTGTTCCTCTGGAAGAATGACTGCATCCTCTCCAGACCCTCCTGGAGCACCACCTGGACACACACAAATAGTTGATTTACTGTCAACCAATTAACATTTGACAGCGCTTTATTTCATCGTTTAGCTGATATTTACAACAGAATTACAAGGTAAAAATTGGAAACTTAAACAAATTTTAAATAACCGGTACCAAATGAAATAAAAGTGATTTTAACCCCTTCAGTCCCAAGACCCCAGCAAAAATACTATTTTAATTTATCTGACTTTCAGTTAGCTACCTGTCCAGCCCTTATATTTAGCTTCACAATTAAGTGTTTTATAATTTTCCTTTCAGGACAACCAACCAGGGCTAAAAGTAGAACACAACCCTATTTGACAAACAGTTGCATTCATGAGTTTTATTGACAAATGTCAATAAACAAAATAAAGTCTGCTCAAAATGAATTTACATGAATGCTGTAAACACAGAAATTGTTTGCTGAGTGGGAAATTAATATTCAAGTCAGTGACAAATCTGTGGCGTTTGTGACAGCAACTATGTGAACTTAAAGTATTATAGACACTATGTCCAGGGATTTCCTTTTATCTTCTATGTAGAAGAACCCCGTACCTTCTAACAACTTTTATGTAGCTTGTGAGCGTCATAGAGCACAACATGTTACATGTGCATGTTCGATAGAGTCTCAGCTTTTCATAGATAGCTTTCAGTAGTTTGTAATTCAAACTATTCTGGCCCCGGGTCCCATCCGAGATCCGCCCTCGTCTCACAAACACCGCTCTAGCTCAGCCCCGGTAAATTACACAGACGGTTGGCTGGTACCAACGGATGCCGAAGAAATAGACGAGTTCTATAGCTCAAACTCACAATGTTGAAAAGGGGTTTGAGGTCCTAAATCACAGGGACGGGACTCATTGGGTTAACAGGACATCCATACCATAAGTAAATACAAGATGAACAGCTGACTGTAAAATAAAGTGTTAACAAGCCCTTTTAGAGGCTCCCTGAGGTACAGGTTGGACATTCTAGTAGTGTTTCCTAGCCCCATCACCTGTCGTGTGGAGCCCCCGGCCTGCCGGACCTTCTCGGCCAGCTCCCCCAGCAGAGTGACCAGGCGGGTCTGTTTGTCCAGCTCATCCCGGAGGCCGGCCCCACACAGACACAGCAGGGACCCCAGCACTTGGTCGTACCTCCGGCCAAACGCAGGGTCTAGAACTGCATCTCTCAGTAGCCTGGTGGGGGAGAGAGGATCCGAGTACAATTGGATCAGACAAAGCAGTTGATATCGCTAATAGCTCCATATAGATTACTGTGGCTTTTTAGATACAATATTCTTACTACATGTAGTCCTACGACAGTTCCCAGCCTAGATACTGACTTAAAATGATCTGTTTTGGGTGTCCGGGACAAGCACACTACCTCCTGTTCCATAAAGGTCCAGACCACTATATATATATCTATATACTATGCTACACAATATATTATGCTATATATTATACTTAATAAATAAGGCCCGTGGGGGTGTGGTATATGGCCAATATATCACGACTAAGGGCTGTTCTTACGCACGATGCAACGCAGAGTGCCTGGACACAGCCCTTAGCCATGGTATATTGGCCATATACCACAAACCCCCGAGGTGCCTTATTGCTATTATAAACTGTTTACCAATGTAATAAAAGCAGTAAAAACAAGTGTTTTGTCATACCCGTGGTATACGGTCTGATACACCACAGCTGTCAGCCAATCAGCATTCAGGGCTTGAACCACCCAGTTTATAATATGCAATGCTATGTTATATACACTATATTATATACTATGCTACTAGTTCAGTGGGTGGAGACTCACCAGTACAGGTAGTGGGCGATACTGACGTTGCCCTGTGCTCTGGACAGTAGGAACATGACCAAGGCATTCTTTAGGTGACACTCAAACTTCAGGGCCTGAGAGAGCCAAAAGAACAGGGACAAGGAGATGGGGTGAGCAAAGCATTCAGAGTCACTAACAAACTGATTTCCTGTGTGTGTGTGTGTGTGTGTGTGTGTGTGTGTGTGTGTGTGTGTGTGTGTGTGTGTGTGTGTGTATATACACACACTGTTTACCTGCACTAGTTGAGGCAGGTAGTCAGCCAACTCGTCATCACTGCTGGATTCGATCCAGCTGACAGCCACACTCCTCACCTCTGTGTCAGCAAACCTGCAGGACAGAAACAAAGACCGACAGAGTGACCTTCAACCTATGTTCCTTACAGTAAAGTACAATCTGTCTGTCTACCATTTATTGAACTATAGTCAAACAGGTGATTTAAGTAGTATAGGTTACATTCTCTTAGCTCTCAAGCTAACACACACAGAAATATAAAAGACTCCTGTGATAGCAACTTGCACCTCCCATTTTACAAATCAAACTTTTTTCTATTGACCATAAATCAAACTCGAGCTCTCTCAAACAACTTCTCTCAACGTCTCAAAAAAGTGTATCAAGTGTTCAAGAGAATCTGTGTGTATGTGTACGCCACAAGTACTTAGAGTGAAGCAGCTCCAGGGCACAGACTGGTTGAAGCGAGGGCCAGTGATGAAGGAGGGAGTGGATCTCAGCCATGCTGCCCCAGTCCCAGCTGGGGGCGCTGGCCAGCACCTTGGGCAGGCTATGGGTGTGGGCCCGGCAGTGGTGCCGCTGATCCCACAGCAGCTGGCGGTCGGCCCGCGTCAACCTGTAAGAGGGAGGGAAGAGGGAGAGGCATAAACAAAATATATATATTTTTTTTAAATTTGTATTTTTTTAACACTTTTTTTGTCCCCAATTTCATGGTATCCGATTGGTAGTTAGTCTTGTCTTATCGCCGCAACTCCCGTACGGACTCAGGAGAAGCGAAGGTCGAGAGCCGCGCGTCCTCCAAAACACAACCCCAACCAAGCCGCACTGCTTCTTGACACAATGCCCACTTAAAACGGAAGCCAGCTGCACCAATGTGTCGGAGGAAACACCGTACACCTGGCGACGACCGTGTCAGCGTACACTGCGCCCGGCCTGCCACAAGAGTCGCTAGTGCGTGATGGGACAAGGACATTCCTGTCAGCCAAACCCTCCCCTAACCCGGACAACACTGGGCCAAATGTGCAGTGCCCCCGGTCATGACAGAGTCTGGACTTGAACACAGAATCTCTAGTGGCACAGCCAGCACTGTGATGCAGTGTCTTAGACCACTGCGCCACTCAGGAGACCCCCACTATCCATCTTTATTGATTGGTCATATAGAGACAATGGAAAATGTTAATTTCGATATTACAGTACCCCTCATACTGTACATACACACGACTGGGAACAGCACAGGGTCCACCACAGAGCAGGTTAGGGGTTAGGCTGGGAGCAGCACAGAGCAGGTTAGGGGTTAGGCTGGGAGCAGCACAGAGCTGGTTAGGGGTTAGGCTGGGAGCAGCACAGAGCAGGTTAGGGGTTAGGCTGGGAGCAGCACAGAGCAGGTTAGGGGTTAGGCTGGGAGCAGCACAGAGCTGATTAGGCTGGGAGCAGCACAGAGCAGGTTAGGGGTTAGGCTGGGAGCAGCACAGAGCAGGTTAGGGGTTAGGCTGGGAGCAGCACAGAGCAGGTTAGGGGTTAGGCTGGGAGCAGCACAGAACAGGTTTAGGGTTAGGCTGGGAGCAGCACAGAGCAGGTTAGGGGTTAGGCTGGGAGCAGCACAGAGCAGGTTAGGGGTTAGGCTGGGAGCAGCACAGAACAGGTTAGGGGTTAGGCTGGGAGCAGCACAGAGCAGGTTAGGGGTTAGGCTGGGAGCAGCACAGAGCAGGTTAGGGGTTAGGCTGGGAGCAGCACAGAGCAGGTTAGGGGTTAGGCTGGGAGCAGCACAGAGCTGGTTAGGGGTTAGGCTGGGAGCAGCACAGAGCAGGTTAGGGGTTAGGCTGGGAGCAGCACAGAGCTGGTTAGGGGTTAGGCTGGGAGCAGCACAGAGCAGGTTAGGGGTTAGGCTGGGAGCAGCACAGAGCAGGTTAGGGGTTAGGCTGGGAGCAGCACAGAGCAGGTTAGGGGTTAGGCTGGGTGCAGCACAGAGCAGGTTAGGGGTTAGGCTGGGAGCAGCACAGAGCTGGTTAGGGGTTAGGCTGGGAGCAGCACAGAGCAGGTTAGGGGTTAGGCTGGGAGCAGCACAGAACAGGTTAGGGGTTAGGCTGGGAGCAGCACAGAACAGGTTAGGGGTTAGGCTGGGAGCAGCACAGAGCAGGTTAGGGGTTAGGCTGGGAGCAGCACAGAGCAGGTTAGGGGTTAGGCTGGGAGCAGCACAGAACAAGTTAGGGGTTAGGCTGGGAGCAGCACAGAGCAGGTTAGGGGTTAGGCTGGGAGCAGCACAGAGCAGGTTAGGGGTTAGGCTGGGAGCAGCACAGAGCAGGTTAGGGGTTAGGCTGGGAGCAGCACAGAGCAGGTTAGGGGTTAGGCTGGGAGCAGCACAGAGCAGGTTAGGGGTTAGGCTGGGAGCAGCACAGAACAGGTTAGGGGTTAGGCTGGGAGCAGCACAGAACAGGTTAGGGGTTAGGCTGGGAGCAGCACAGAGCAGGTTAGGGGTTAGGCTGGGAGCAGCACAGAACAGGTTAGGGGTTAGGCTGGGAGCAGCACAGAGCAGGTTAGGGGTTAGGCTGGGAGCAGCACAGAACAGGTTAGGGGTTAGGCTGGGAGCAGCACAGAGCAGGTTAGGGGTTAGGCTGGGAGCAGCACAGAACAGGTTAGGGGTTAGGCTGGGAGCAGCACAGAACAGGTTAGGGGTTAGGCTGGGAGCAGCACAGAGCAGGTTAGGGGTTAGGCTGGGAGCAGCACAGAGCAGGTTAGGGGTTAAGTGTAGAGGTCGACCAATTAATCGGAATGGACGATTAATTAGGGCCGATTTCAAGTTTTCATAACAATCGGAAATCTGTGTTTTTGGACACCGATTTGGCAGATTTTTTTTTTTTTTTTACACCTTTATTTAACTAGGCAAGTCAGTTCAGAACACATTCTTATTTTCAACGAGGAACGGTGGGTTAACTGCCTTGTTCAGGGGCAGAACAACAGATTTTTACCTTGTCAGCTCGGGGATTCAATCTTGCAACCTTACAGTTAACTAGTCCAATGCTGTTACGCGAATGCAGTAAGAAGCCAAGGTAAGTTGCTAGCTAGCATTAAACTTATCTTATATAAACCAATTAATCAATCATAATCACTAGATGACTACACATGGTTGATGATATTACTAGTTTATCTAGCGTGTCCTGCGTTGCATTTAATCAATGTGGTGCGTATCTGCGAAAAAGGACCGTCTTGCTCCAATGTGTACCTAACCATAAACATCAATGCCTTTCTTAAAATCAATACACAAGTATATCTTTTTAAACCTGCATATTTAGTAAATATTGCCTGTTAAGCTGGCTCGTTGCGAAACTCTGTGAAGACTATTTCTTCCTAACAAAGACAGCCAACTTCGACAAACGGGGGATGATTTAACAAAAGCGCATTTGCAGAAAAAGCACAATCGTTGCTACCTAACCATAAACATCAATGCCTTTCTTAAAATCAATACACAGAAGTATATATTTTTAAACCTGCATATTTTGCTAAAAGAAATCCAGGTTAGCAGGCAATATTAGCCAGGTGAAATTGTGTCACTTCTCTTGTGTTCATTGCACGCAGAGTCAGTGTATATGCAACAGTTTGGGCCGCCTAATTTGCCAGATTTTTTTCCGTAATTATGACATAACATTGAAGGTTGTGCAATGTAACAGGAATATTTAGATTTAGGGATGCCACCCGTTAGATAAAATATGGAACGGTTCTGTATTTCACTGAAAGAATAAACGCCTTGTTTTCGAGATGATTGGTCATTAATATGGTCGAATCCGGAAACTAAGGCTTGTATTTCTGTGTGTTATTATGTTATAATTAAGTCTACGATTTGATAGAACAGTCTGACTGAGCGATGGTAGGCACCAGCAGGCTTGTAAGCATTCATTCAAACAGCACTTTAGTGCGTTTTGCCAGCAGCTTGTCGCTGTGCTTCAAGCATTGAGCTGTTTATGACTTCAAGCCTATCTACTCCCGAGATTAGGCTGGTGTAAGCGATGTGAAATGGCTAGCTAGTTAGCGGGGTGTGCGCTAATAGCATTTCAAACGTCACTCGCTCTGAGACTTGGAGTGGTTGTACCCCTTGCTCTGCAAGGATCGTGGCTTTTATGGAGCGATGGGTCACGCTGCTTCGAGGCTGGCTGTTGTTGATGTGTTCCTGGTTCGAGCCCAGGTAGGAAGCTATACTGTTACACTGGCAATACCAAAGTGCCTATAAGAACTTCCAATAGTCAAAGGTATATGAAATACAAATCGAATAGGTGAGAAATTGTCCTATAATTTCTATAATAACTACAACCTAAAACTTCTTACCTGGGAATATTGAAGACTCATGTTGAAAGGAACAACCAGCTTTCATATGTTCTCATGTTCTGAGCAAGGAACTGAAATGTTAGCTTTCTTACATGGCACATATTGCACTTTTACGTTCTTCTCCAACACTTTGTTTTTGCATTATTTAAACCAAATTGAACATGTTTTATTTTATTTGAAGCTACATTGATTTTATTAATGTATTATATTAAGTTAAAATAAGTGTTCATTCAGTATTGTTGTAATTGTCATTATTAAAAATAAATGTAAAAAAAAAAAAAAAAAAACGTCCGATTAATCGGTATCGGCCTTTTTTGGTCCTACAATAATCGGTATCGGCGTTGAAAAAAATCATAATCGGTCGACCTCCAGTTAAGTGCCTTGCTCAATGGCAGTAGATGAGTCATAGGATGGGTCAAAAAAGACCACTGCTGACAGGGTCATCACTATCTGGCAATAGGATGGACAGCAGTGCGACATTATCGCTACCAATGCCAAAATCCTTCAACCTTACCCAGTCTAAAGCCATCTACTAGTTGGCAACGTATCCTCTGATGATATACCCTTTATTGCACATGTTAGTACGTCCTTTGTAACTTGGTCATCTAGAGACCATCCTGGGCTAGTGGGCTAGTGGGAGACCAGGCATGGGCTTGTTGGAGTCTTATACCAGCCATTTCCTTTCAGATCAGTGAAGGGAACAGAACAAGTGCACACTAGCTGAAGTCTCTTGTTCTAAGAGAATCTTAAATAACTCCGAAATACACCCTAACAAAACAGATGGCAAAAGAAGAAGTTCAAACCACAGAAGGTTAACATGGGAGTAAATGAGAGAACGCTCAGAGAAAGTCAAAGGGATTAGTGCCTCAGAAGAAATGACTCTCTGTGGAGGCTGAAAATGGCTAATGGATCTGGCTGGCAGCCTGGCAGAGGTTGGCAGTGGGTGTAAGTGGGCATTTATATGCCCACAATTAAACGTCTGGGGGAACAGACACTCTGGAATGAGAACAGATAGACGTCTATGGTCTGGGAAGACTGGAGAGTCATTTGGGCATGAAGACTTGAAACTTCCATCATAACATTGCTATAAACCTGGACTTGGAACTACTCTCTGGGTGCAGGTATAGGGCACCAGCCAGAAAAACACAACTAGACAATAATTTGTGCCAGGTGTGATATCTCTCCTAAACAGCTGGGGTTAATGTCCCTAGCCACCCAGTAAGGTGTGACATCTCTCCTAAACAGCTGGGATTAATGTCCCTAGCCACCCAGTAAGGTGTGACATCTCTCCTAAACAGCTGGGGTTAATATATAATGTATATAACGGCCCTGATTTTGTTGTCTACTGTACTGTTGTTGTCCTTTTCTTAACTCCATTTTAAACGTGGAAAATAAAGCCAGTAAAGATATGTCAGGGCAGCAGGAAAAGTAAAGATATGTCAGGGCAGCAGGTAAAGTAAAGATATGTCACGGCAGCAGGTAAAGTAAAGATATGTCACGGCAGCAGGTAAAGTAAAGATATGTCACGGCAGCAGGTAAAGTAAAGATATGTCACGGCAGCAGGTAAAGTAAAGATATGTCACGGCAGCAGGTAAAGATATGTCAGGACTCTTTTCTCTGTATATATCAATGATGTTGCTCTTGCTGCGGGCGATTCCCTGATCCACCTCTACGCAGACGACACCATTCTATATACTTTCGGCCCGTCATTGGACACTGTACTATCTAACCTCCAAACGAGCTTCAATGCCGTACAACACTCCTTCCGTGGCCTCCAACTGCTCTTAAACGCTAGTAAAACCAAATGCATGCTTTTCAACCGATTGCTGCCTGCACCCGCATGCCCGACTAGCATCACCACACTGGATGGTTCCGACCTTGAATATGTGGACACCTATAAGTACCTAGGTGTCTGGCTAGACTGCAAACTCTCCTTCCAGACCCATATCAAACATCTCCAATCGAAAATCAAATCAAGAGTCGGCTTTCTATTCCGTAACAAAGCCTCCTTCACTCACGCAGCCAAGCTTACCCTAGTAAAACTGACTATCCTACCGATCCTCGACTTCGGCGATGTCATCTACAAAATTACTTCCAACACTCTTCTCAGCAAACTGGATGCAGTTTATCACAGTGCCATCCGTTTTGTCACTAAAGCACCTTATACTACCCACCACTGCGACTTGTATGCTCTAGTTGGCTGGCCCTCGCTACATATTCGTCGCAAGACCCACTGGCTCCAGGTCGTCTACAAGGCCATGCTAGGTAAAGCTCCGCCTTATCTCAGTTCACTGGTCACGATGGCAACACCCATCCGTAGCACGCGCTCCAGCAGGTGTATCTCACTGATCATCCCTAAAGCCAACACCTCATTCGGCCGCCTTTTGTTCCAGTACTCTGCTGCCTGTGACTGGAACGAATTGCAAAAATCGCTGAAGTTGGAGACCTTTATCTCCCTCACCAACTTCAAACATCAGCTATCTGAGCAGCTAACCGATCGCTGCAGCTGTACATAATCTATTGGTAAATAGCCCACCCATTTTCACCTACCTCATCCCCACAGTTTTTATTTATTTTATTTTCTGCTCTTTTGCACACCAATATCTCTACCTGTACATGATCATTTATCAATCCAGTGTTAATCTGCAATATTGTAATTATTCGCCTACCTCCTCATGCCTTTTGCACACATTGTATATAGACTCCCCTTTTTTTTCCTACTGTGTTATTGACTTGTTAATTGTTTACTCCATGTGTAACTCTGTGTTGTCTGTTCACACTGCTATGCTTTATTTTGGCCAGGTCGCAGTTGTAAATGAGAACTTGTTCTCAACTAGCCTACCTGGTTAAATAAAGGTGAAAAAAATAAAAAATAAAAAAGGGCAGCAGGTAAAGTAAAGATATGTCACGGCAGCAGGTAAAGTAAAGATATGTCACGGCAGCAGGTAAAGTAAAGATATGTCACGGCAGCAGGTAAAGTAAAGATATGTCACGGCAGCAGGTAAAGATATGGCACGGCAGCAGGTAAAGTAAAGATATGTCACGGCAGCAGGTAAAGATATGTCAGGGCAGCAGGTAAAGTAAAGATATGTCACGGCAGCAGGTAAAGTAAAGATATGTCACGGCAGCAGGTAAAGTAAAGATATGTCAGGGCAGCAGGTAAAGATATGGCACGGCAGCAGGTAAAGTAAAGATATGTCATGGCAGCAGGTAAAGATATGTCAGGGCAGCAGGAAAAGTAAAGATATGTCACGGCAGCAGGTAAAGTAAAGATATGTCACGGCAGCAGGTAAAGATATGTCAGGGCAGCAGGTAAAGTAAAGATATGTCACGGCAGCAGGTAAAGTAAAGATATGTCACGGCAGCAGGTAAAGTAAAGATATGTCACGGCAGCAGGTAAAGATATGTCACGGCAGCAGGTAAAGTAAAGATATGGCACGGCAGCAGGTAAAGATATGGCACGGCAGCAGGTAAAGTAAAGATATGTCACGGCAGCAGGTAAAGTAAAGATATGTCAGGGCAGCAGGTAAAGTAAAGATATGTCACGGCAGCAGGTAAAGTAAAGATATGTCATGGCAGCAGGTAAAGATATGTCAGGGCAGC
Source organism: Oncorhynchus masou masou (assembly GCF_036934945.1). NCBI lineage: Eukaryota > Metazoa > Chordata > Actinopteri > Salmoniformes > Salmonidae > Oncorhynchus > Oncorhynchus masou. Next base: position 64,907,460 of record NC_088226.1, on the reverse strand, counting down.
AGGAAAAGTAAAGATATGTCACGGCAGCAGGTAAAGATATGTCACGGCAGCAGGTAAAGTAAAGATATGTCACGGCAGCAGGTAAAGATATGTCAGGGCAGCAGGTAAAGATATGTCACGGCAGCAGGTAAAGTAAAGATATGTCAGGGCAGCAGGTAAAGATATGTCACGGCAGCAGGTAAAGTAAAGATATGTCACGGCAGCAGGTAAAGTAAAGATATGTCAGGGCAGCAGGAAAAGTAAAGATATGTCACGGCAGCAGGTAAAGATATGTCAGGGCAGCAGGTAAAGTAAAGATATGTCAGGGCAGCAGGTAAAGTAAAGATATGTCAGGGCAGCAGGTAAAGTAAAGATATGTCAGGGCAGCAGTTAAAGTAAAGATATGTCAGGGCAGCAGGTAAAGTAAAGATATGTCAGGGCAGCAGGTAAAGTAAAGATATGTCAGGGCAGCAGGTAAAGTAAAGATATGTCAGGGCAGCAGGTAAAGTAAAGATATGTCAGGGCAGCAGGTAAAGTAAAGATATGTCAGGGCAGCAGGTAAAGTAAAGATATGTCAGGGCAGCAGGTAAAGTAAAGATATGTCAGGGCAGCAGGTAAAGTAAAGATATGTCAGGGCAGCAGGTAAAGTAAAGATATGTCAGGGCAGCAGGTAAAGTAAAGATATGTCAGGGCAGCAGGTAAAGATATGTCAGGGCAGCAGGTAAAGATATGTCACGGCAGCAGGTAAAGTAAAGATATGTCACGGCAGCAGGTAAAGTAAAGATATGTCAGGGCAGCAGAGAAAGTAAATATATGTCAGGGCAGCAGGTAAAGTAAAGATATGTCACGGCAGCAGGTAAAGTAAAGATATGTCACGGCAGCAGGTAAAGTAAAGATATGTCACGGCAGCAGGTAAAGATATGTCACGGCAGCAGGTAAAGTAAAGATATGTCACGGCAGCAGGTAAAGTAAAGATATGTCACGGCAGCAGGACGGCAGCAGGTAAAGTAAAGATATGTCAGGGCAGCAGGTAAAGTAAAGATATGTCAGGGCAGCAGGAAAAGTAAATATATGTCACGGCAGCAGGTAAAGTAAAGATATGTCAGGGCAGCAGGTAAAGTAAAGATATGTCAGGGCAGCAGGTAAAGATATGTCAGGGCAGCAGGTAAAGTAAAGATATGTCAGGGCAGCAGGTAAAGTAAAGATATGTCAGGGCAGCAGGTAAAGTAAAGATATGTCACGGCAGCAGGTAAAGTAAAGATATGTCACGGCAGCAGGTATCAGCTTATGACAACAGACGCAACAATTATGATGACAAACTGTTCAGAAACATCCATCATAAGGCCCTACATAACACTAGAATTGTAACAGTTGTCATGGCAGCTAGTATCAGCTTATGAAATCAGACCCATCTAAGATGCTAACACCCTTGCATAATGCCTTGCCAACTAGCTAGGGTCTTTGCCTAAGACATTGATTCATGAGTATATTTGGTGTCAGTAGTCACCACAGTCAGTGCCACCTTAATTTGTCCTCCTGTTATAGCCTGTGTTTACTTTGGCTTAGCACCTAATTCACCAAACCTGCCCTTGATAAACAAATGCCCTACGGCTGGGACATAACGGCATCTTTGTGTATTAAGTCTTAAGCATGGGACATTCGCACGTGTCCAATTCTTGGGGAATACCTTAAAACCTTGGCTGGATCTCATTAGAGCGTAGATAGTGATGATGTAATAATCTAAAACAAAGAAGAAAGCTACACAATACAATAGTGTCTTAAACTTTAAAAAAAGCTGTTACCTTGTAGACAGGCCAATCCCAAAAATAAGAACTCTAAGCAACCGCTGAACAGTCCCAACAGCGGAACGACCAACACAAAATCATTATGCGATACACACGCCCTTGAGTCAAATGTTTCTCGAAATGATATCGATCAGGATTTCGGTAAAGTTCCAGCCTGTTACATAAGCGGATCTAAAGTTAGGTGTGTGGGGGGGAGGGGGCCTTACTGAAGTGCCCCAGTAACTCATACGTACCCGAAGGTGGAGGCTCGGCTGCAAAGTTTGTCCACCTGGCGACGGAGGTCAGGGTCAAGCTCCTCCAGGGTGTTTGGATCAGGGCTGGGTCTCTCCTGGGGTCCCACGTACAGCACATCCACCGCTGGACTGGGGAAGTCCACCTGAAGGGGGTCAGAGGTCATGGAATGGTTAAGGCATCCGCATACTAGGTTTGGTTTGTTCCTAGCAGAAGTTGACGAGGCGAAGCGAATGTCTGTGCCTTGTTTAAACCCTTAAAAATACATTTGGTTTAAAAAAATTGAAGAAAGCAGTAATATTACTGTTTGTCACCTTTTTGAGACGCCATAGCAACAACATAGGTAGAATCAATCTCAGCCAAATCAAGAAATCTGTCATAAATGTGTACATTTTTGCATCTAGCTAAGATGTTTAGTACAGTGTTTCTCAAGTGAAAAAAATATACATGAAAACCAGTCGTCTCTCATTGGACAACAAACACTTAATTGAAGAATCCCTACTCTTGACCACTAATCAACGGGTGGGGGCGTAGACATCAGCTGCAGAACTTCGGGTGCCATAAGAAAAATTGTTGTGTGCTCGAACAGCCGGGAAAAAAAACATACTCAATACTGCTGAACACCAAAACTAACAATAACGTCACAAAATATTGTCATAATGTATGCTCAAACTGTTTGGACTCTAGGTAGACACACACTTATTAGGTCGCCACAGAAGAGGAAATATGTTTGTGTAAGGGGAGTGTGTGAGCAAGACCGTGGTCCTGTTTGAAATACTTAACAATAACAAATAAATAATAACAAATAAGCATCTTTTTCTTGAGGTAAAAACAGATCTAACATGACTGAACGGGTGCTTGATTTCCAATGGCTGAATCACTGATTGCTTTGAGGAAGCGTGCATTCAAACAGTGCCTGTACATTACAATATTGCCAAAGATTGACTTTAACGATAAAGGCCATTCCAGTAATTCCCAATTATATTGGTTGTAAAATTTCACATTTATATTGGTATTCCCGTGTGTGTGTGTGTGTGTGTGTGTGTGTGTGTGTGTAGAGTGGTGTGTGTAGAGTGGTGTGTGTAGAGTGGTGTGTGTGTGTGTGTATGTATGTGTGTGTGTGTGTGTGTGTGGTGTGTGTGTGTGTGTGTGTATAGAGTGGTGTGTGTGTGTGTGTAGAGTGGTGTGTGTGTGTAGAGTGGTGTGTGTGTGTAGAGTGGTGTGTGTGTGTAGAGTGGTGTGTGTGTGTAGAGTGGTGTGGTCACCTGCAGTATGATCCTCTCAGCCAGGTTCTTCCTCCGGCTCCCGGCTGCAGCAGAGGAAGCCTGAGGAGACGTCCACAGACACAGCAGCTTGGTCCCACTCATCAGCACCCTGAAACACACACCTAAGTATTAACACACATAGTCACACACACCACTCTATACCCACCCACCACTCTATACCCACCCACCACTCTATACCCACCCACCACTCTATACCCACCCACCACTCTATACCACCACTCTATACCACCCCTCTATACCCACCCACCACTCTATACCCACCCACCACTCTATACCACCCCTCTATACCCACCCACCCACCACTCTATACCCACCCACTACTCTATACCCACCCACTACTCTATACCACCACTCTATACCCACACACACCCCCCTCTACACACACCCCACCCACCACTCTATACCCACCCACCACTCTATACCCACACACCCCACCCACCACTCTATACCCCCCCCCCTCTATACACACACACACCCAACCCACCACTCTGTACCCACACACCCCCCACCCACCACTCTATACCCACACACACCCAACCCACCACTCTATACCCACACACACCCAACCCACCACTCTATACCCACACACACCCAACCCACCACTCTATACCCACACAAACACCCAACCCACCACTCTATACCCACACACACCCTCCTCTACACACACCCCACCCACCACTCTATACCCACACATACCCAAACCCACCACTCTATACCCACACACACCCCCCTCTACACACACCACTCTAAAACACACACACACCACCCCCCTACACACGCGCGCCGCCCCCACCCTACACACACGCCGCGCCGCCGCCCCCCTACACACACGCGCGCTGCCCCCCTACACACACGCGCTGCCCCCCCCTACACGCACACCACACACGCGCGCGCCGCCCCTACACACACACACACGCCACCCCCTACACGCACGCACGCCACCCACCTACACGCACGCACGCCACCCCCTACACGCACGCACGCCCCCCCTACACACGCACGCCACCCCCTACACACGCACGCCACCCCTACACACGCACGCACGCACGCCACCCCCTACACACGCACGCACGCCACCCCCTACACACGCACGCACGCCACCCCCCTACACACACGCACGCCACCCCCTACACACGCACGCACGCCACCCCCTACACACGCACGCACGCCACCCCCTACACACGCACGCCACCCCCTACACACGCACGCCACCCCCTACACACGCACGCCACCCCCTACACACGCACGCCACCCCCTACACACGCACACCACACACGCACGCCACCCCCTACACACACACACACACATGCCATCCCCTACACACACCACCCCCCTACACACACACGCCACCCCCCTACACACACACGCCGCCAACCCCCACACGCAAGCACCCGCACGCACGCCAACGCATGCCAACACACACGCACGCCACCCTCCTACACACGCACGCACGCCACCCCCTACACACGCACGCACGCCACCCCCTACACACACACACACGCACGCACGCCACCCCCTACACACACACACACGCACGCACGCCACCCCCCTACACACACATGCCACCCCCCTACACACACACACACACGCCACCCCCTACACACACACACACACACACACACACACGCCACCCCCTACACACACACACACACACACACACACACACGCCACCCCCTACACACACACGCCGCCAACCCCCCACACGCAAGCACCCGCACGCACGCCAACGCATGCCAACACACACACGCACGCCACCCCCTACGCACGCACGCACGCCACCCCCTACGCACGCCACCCCCTAAGCACGCACGCACGCCACCCCCTACGCACGCACGCCACCCCCTACGCACGCGCACACACACACACACACGCCACCCCCTACACACGCCACCCCCTACACACACGCCACCCCCTACACACACACACACACGCCACCCCCTACACACACACACACACGCCACCCCCTACACACACACACACACGCCACCCCCCTACACACGCCACCCCTACACACACACACACACACACACGCCACCCCCTACACACACACACACACACACGCCACCCCCTACACACACACACACACACACACACGCCACCCCCCTACACACACACACACACACGCCACCCCTACACACACGCCACCCCCTACACACACACACACGCCACCCCCCCTACACACACACACGCCACCCCTACACACACACACGCCACCCCTACACACACACACGCCACCCCCTACACACACACACGCCACCCCCTACACACACACACACGCCACCCCTACACACACACACACACACACACACACACACGCCACCCCCACACACACACACACACACACACACACACACACACACGCCACCCCTACACACACACACACGCCACCCCTACACACACACACACACACACACACACACGCGCCACCCCCCTACACACACACACGCCACCCCCTACACACACACACGCCACCCCTACACACACACACACGCCACCCCCCTACACACACACACACACACACGCCACCCCTACACACACACACACACACACACACGCCGCCACCCCCCTACACACACACACACACACACCACCCCCTACACACACACACACACACGCCACCCCCTCCGCACGCACGCCAACGCAGCCACCCCCGCACGCACGCCAACGCACCCCCCTACCCACGCACGCCACCCCCCTACCCACGCAAACGCCACCCCCTACACACGCCACCCCCCTACACACGCCACCCCCTACACACGCCACCCCCACTACACACGCCACCCCCACACACACGCCACCCCCACCCCCACACGCCACCCCCACACACACACGCCACCCCCACACACACACGCCACCCCCACACACACACACACCATTCTGAATCCCCAATAGACAGCGATTACACACAATTAACTCTTGAAATAGACCACAAGATTATGCCATACAACACAACAGACACACAGAAATTACACAACCACACTACTAAAATGTATATGTGGTTGTGCAATACCGTCGAAAGTCAAATAGGGGCAGGGAGACTTTGCCCAGCAGCTCTGGTCCTTTGCGTTGTTTGTTGGAGTCTGGGGAGCCGCTGGCGTTCTGGTTCAGAACCCCGAAGAGAGAGAGAGTCAGCATGGACTCCAATGGAAGCAGGGCCACCGCCATTGGGAAGTTGATCCTGGAGAGAGAGACAGAGAGAGGAGAGAGAGAGAGAGATCAGTTTGAGCAAAGCAAGGCGCAGCATCGCTTATCTTGATCACGTAATGAGTAGTTATTTGTGGGACGTAAAGGTCATTTTTTGTAGATCAGTGATTCTGCGCAGTCTGACTGCATACAGTTCTTCTCAAACACGCAATAGCGTAAGTATGAATGTGCATCGTCTGTGATATGTAATGGTAGTGTGTGTTTGAGTTGGTAAGAGGGTTCAACTAAACATGTATTCACTGACTGTACCCTTAAGTTTCTTTGGATAAAAAAAAAAAAGTGTCTTATGTGGAATCTGTAATTATTACTGGTAATTGTATCCAGCGGTTGACTAAATGATACATGTATTACAAGGTAACAATCCTTTAAATGTTGTCATGTCTTATCAGTTTGTATTATTGTCCTGCTATGTTTGTGGTGCTTGTGACTGGGCCTGTGCAACAGATGCCAAGGAAATTTGACCCTAGTTAACATCTGACCCTAAATGGGAAACTCAAGATTGGTATAGGCACAAAATTCAATACAACGATATTATAGATTAGATAAACACCACAATTATAGATTCGATCAGCTATTATTGATTTGTTCAGTTGCTTCGTGATCATGTACATATAAAAACAGAAAAATATACAATGAAAATTCATATGTATAATAAGTTGTCTAACGGTATTGTATTTCTATGGGTCGAGGGCAGTAGTGACGTACAGTTCGTCCCATTTGATGTGGTAGAAGAAGCTCTTGTAGGTGCCGACTTTCTTGGACTGGATAGGCTTGAACAGGTTCCGGCCATTGTGTGTCAGAGCACACATCAGGTAGTACTTCTCATAGCTGCAAAAGAAAGGACGAAGGAAAGAAAGGAAGGAACTAATTATTCTGGAGTTAAAATCCATCTTTGTACAGAGAAAAAAAAGAAAATGGTGTTAAGTTGGCTCTGTTTATTTTCACAGTTCACATTTTTGATGTAAGACATTTTTGACATTATGAAAGACCTGACAATCCATAAGCTCCAATGAGAAAACCATGCAGTGAACCATTTAGGATTCCAAAAGATTTCCTATTACTCAACGCCATCTGTCTTGTGCTTCAACACAGCCCGGTGTGCATGCGTTCACTGTTGCTGGTGACATGATGCATCACTGTGCCTACAGATGGTGTGTGTGTGTGTGTGTGTGTGTGTGTGTCTCATAATACGCTAGCCACAACAGATCAGAACAGTCCCTCCTTAATGATGAGACGATTCCAGCCATGCCACAACGTTGGAGTAACTGTTAGTTAAAGACTAAATATTTCCGGGCCTCATTTCTCATCGTGTTACAGGATTAACATTTTCAGAGTTCCATTGATATGGTGCTCAGAAAGGTTTTCCATGCCTCCTAAAAATGCACTATATGTATACACAAAAGTATGTGGACACCCCTTCAAATTAGTGGATTCGGCTACTTCACCCACACCCGTTGCTGACAGGTGAATAAAATTGAGCACACAGCCATGCAATCTCGATAGACAAGCATTGTCAGTAGAATGGCCTCACTGAAGAGCTCAGTGACTTTCAACGTGGCACCATCATAGGATGCCACCTTTCCAACAAGTCAGTTCGTCAAATTTCTGCCCTGCTCGAGCTGCCCCGGTCAACTGTAAGTGCTGTTATTGTGAATTGGACACATCTAGGAGCAACAATGGCTCAGCCGTGAAGTGGTAGGCAACACAAGCTCACAGAACGGGACTGCAGAGTGCTGAAGTGCGAAATGAATAGTCTGTCCTCGGTTGCAACAGTCGCTACAGAGTTCCAAACTGCCTCGAAGCAACGTCAGCACAAAAACTGTTCGTCGAGAGCGTCATGAAATGGGTATCCATGGTCGAGCAGCTGCACATAAGTCTAAGATCATGCACAATGCCAAGCATCGGCTGACGTGGTGTAAAGCTTGCCGCCACTGGACACTGGAGCAGTGAAAACACGTTGTCTGGAGTGATGAATCACGCTTCACCATCTGGCAGTCTGACGGACAAATCTGGGTTTGGTGGATGCCAGGAGAACGCTGCTTGCCCCAATGCATAGTGGCAACTGTAAAGTTTGGTGGAGGAGGAAAAATGGTCTGGGGCTGTTTCATGGTTCAGGCCCCTTAGTTCCAGTGAAGGGAAATCTTAACGCCACAGCATACAATGACATTCTAGATGATTTTGTACTTCAACATTATGACAACAGTTTGGGGAAGGCCCTTTCCTATTCAGCATGACAAACAGGTGTCCACATACTTTTGGTCATGTAGTGCAAGCTCTTGGACGATGCCCTATGGATGACGGGCAGAAGGAAATAGCCTGCGATTACTAGTGCCTCTTTTTTTAACCCTCGTTGGCCAAACACAAAGGCACAGGCGTCCAGAACACATTTTCCAGTGGCATTTTGGACCTGCCTCCCTCCCACCAAGCCTGGGTTGTGTTCATTAGGCATCAAACGGAAGAACAGTGACCGGAACGGAACATTCACCAGAGTTGTGGACTCGAGTCACAAATTTCATGACTTGAGACTCAACAGAAAATAAAATAATGAAACTTGACTCAGAGCCTCAAGACTCAACTTTGACTTGAGAAATTATCTGGCCATGTTTTCTAATGCGTTCCCTCTCATTTTGTGGCACAGAGTCTACGGGGATAACTCTACACACAGCCAGAGACCGTAGCGTCGCCCTTGCAAAAAAACCTGCAACAGTTTGGCTAGTGAAACGCACCCTCGGCACTCTGATTGTGCCAGCGTACTGATATACAGGCCGGGTGGTGAGCTAGCATACACATTGTTGATTTGCTGTACCGCTATATGGTGCAGCACAAACATTAAATTATAGGAAGAGAAGATGATTTATTATGGAAAACAAGCAGCTCCAAAAAATGTTTGGTGATCAAGAATACTTTGCAAGCTCATCAGCAATGGGGCAACAATTACTAGCATAGGCCTACTGGTATGTAACAATTGCTTGACATGTTTCAGTTAGTTATGAATTTTGCATTTGGAATTTGTTTAAAATTAATTATTACTGTGGTGAGTACGCACCATAGGCGTGGCTCTTCACTTGCCCTCTCCAAACTCCCGTCAGTGGAGTTTTTCTCTTGTTCAAATATTTGCTGTTGTTTTCACATGTTTAAATGAATAGGCCCTATGTGGTAAATCTCTATTCCATCTAATACTACAATAAATGCTAGCATTTCATCATTCCATCCCGAACCGGTCATTGCAACACATAGACATTTGTTTCATGTTTGATAGGTTTCCGATACATTTTCATTTAGCCAACCATTTCTTACCCTCTGAGTGGCGCAATGTTTATTGTGCACATGCACATTAACAAAACGCATGAGGTAGAAGTTCTGTGTATTTATTTTTATTCATTGTATGGTTTCCTTTGTTCATATTTCCCGGGTTACGCCAGAGTTCCGGGTGCTGTGTCCTATGTCTCGGTCATTCTGGTTGTGTATAATAGGAACGTGCGCGCCTCAGTGCACATAGAAATTGGCTACGTGGCCTGAGCTCCAGGCTTTGGAGTCAGAATGTTGAATAAGATAAAATTGTTCCATGTATGCATCTGTTGAAATCTCATTAATAATAATTAAGTCTGATTAAGACAAATGTATGTGGAAATAAAGTTTCACATTATAGAAGCTGTTGATTGGTGGTAATCGTATGGTCCTGGGGGCCAAGTGCTTATGTTGTGGAGGCCTACCTATTAGACAGATTCCATTTGGTTTCTCAAGGGGAGGCTGTACAGCCTTGCCCTCTACCGGTGTCCATTCAGATAGGACAGGTTAAAAGGATTCTCCGGTACATTTGTTTACATTTTAGCCAGTAGTCACAAAGCATGTCTTTAAGTCTGATACAGAGGCTTTCTTTTGGGCCATTGCCTGTGTACAGGGCCTTCAGAAAGTATTCAGACCCCTTGACTTTTTCCATATTTTGTTACGTTACAGCCTTATTCTAAAATTGATTTTAAAAAAAATACAAATATCAAATAACCCATAATGGCAAAGCTAAAACTGGTTGTTAAAATATTTGCAAATTTATACAAAATAAAAAACAGAAATAGCTTATTTACATAAGTATTCAGACCCTTTGCTATGAGACTCGAACTGGAGCTCAGATGCATCCTGTTTCCATTGATCAATCTTGAGATGTTTTTACAACTTGCTTGGAGTCCACCTGTGGTAAATTCAATTGATTGGACATGATTTGGAAAGGCACACACCTGTCTATATAAGGTCCCACAGTTGAGAGTGGATGTCAGAGCAAAAACCAAGCCATGAGGTCAAAGGAATGGTCAGAGATAGGAGTGTATCGAAGCACAGATTTGGGGAAGGGTACCAAAAAATGTCTGCAGCATTGAAGGGCCCCAAAAACACAGTCTCCATCATTCTTAAATGGAACCCCCAAGAGACTCTTCCCAGAGCTGGCCCCCCGGCCAAACTGAGCAAATCGGGGAAGAAAGGCCTTGGTCAGTCAGACAGAGCTCCAGAGTTCCTCTGTGGAGATGGGAGAACCTTCCAGAAGTACAAACAATCTCCGCAGCATTCCACCAATCAGGCCTTTCTGGTAGAGTGGCCAGACGGAATCCACTCCTCAGTAAAAGGCACAGCAGCCAGCTTGGAGTTGACCAAAAGGCACTTGAAGGACTCAGACCATGAGAAACAAGATTCTCTAATCTGATGAAACCAAGATTGAACTCTTTGGCCTGAATGTCAAGCGTCACATCTGGAGGAAACCTGGCACCAAACCTACGGAGAAGCATGGTGGTGGCAGCATCATGCTGTGGGGATGTTTTTCAGGGACTGAGAGACTAGTCCTGATCAAGGGAAAGATGAACAGAGCAAAGTACAGAGACATCCTTGATGAAAACCTGCTCCAGAGAGCTCAGGACGTCAAACTGGTGCAAAGGCTCACCTTTCAACATGACAACGACCATAAGCACACAGCCAGGACTGGCTTTGGGACAAGTCTCTGAATGTCCTTGAGTGGCACAGCTTGAGCCCGGACCTGAACCCGATCTAACATTTCTGAAGAGACTTGGAAAATAGCTATGCAGCGACACTCCTCATCTAACCTGACATATTTGATTTGACAGGATCAGTAGAGAAGAATGGGAGAAACTCCCCAAATATAGGTGTGCCAAGATTGGGGCGTCACACCCAAGAAGAGTCGAGGCTGTAATCGCTGCCAAAGCTGCTTCAACAAACTACAGAGTAAAGGGTCTGACTACTTATGTAAATGTAATATTTCCATTTTTAAATTTTTAATACATTTGCAAAAATGTCTAAAAAAACTGTTTTTTTCTTTGTCATTATGAGGTAGTGTATGGATTGATTACTTTTTTTTCTCATCAATTTTAGAATAAGGATGTAGCGTAACAAAATGTTGAAAAAGTCAAGGGGTCTGAATACTTTCCGAATACACTGTTTATTTGGTAAATGCACTGGTGTATTTTATATGATATGGGGCTTTCACCATTGGATCACCAAGACCTGTAAATAAATCTACACTCTGAGCACGTCAACCTGCTGATGTCATGTCCTTACGACTGCTACATGGTCCCCATTTCACAATTACATCATCAAAATGTGTTGTAGACAAAATCATGAAAGGGGCTGTCTGGTAGTCTCAATGAACAGACAAAGATTTGTTGCATAGATTTTTTTTTACTTGACTTGAGACTTTACTTGCTCTTAGAATGCACGACTTGGACTTGACACTAGTCTTGACCCGTTCTACTTGGGACTCGACTTGAGACTCGGACCTTGTGACTTGCTTCTGACTAGAATAATAGTGACTTGGTCCTACCTCTGACATTCGCTACCAAACATGTTTGAGGATAAATAAGACCGATGTGTAGCATAGCATCCAAACTTTGTAAAGTGCCATATTGTATTTAGTTAATTATTGGACTGCTAGGTGAGGATCTTTCCTGTTTATTTTTATTATTATCAAACCATCCCCAAAAAGTAGCTAGTAGCAAAACAATGTGTTAGTAAACCGCTAGCTAGCTGCACTACCATGTCAAGCCAATAGGTGGTGCCTGGTACACTCACCTGCTGACCCAAGCGGCAGGGATGCCATGCATGGCGAACAGGGTGAACTGCAGGTGGTCAGTGGTGCCCGAGGCCTCCTTACAGCTACGCCCCTCCACAGGAGACTCCCCCTCGGCATGCTGGGAGATGGATAAGGAGGAGTCAGGGGAGGAGCTAGAGGAAGAGGAGGCGGGGCAGAAGGAGCGCAGGTAGAGCTTGGCCAGGTCATATACGGCATCCGTCAGGAAGCACATGCTCTCCTCTACGGGGCTGAGGTGACCTGAAGGAGTCAAAGGGTATGGAGAGGGTCATGTTAACTCAAACGATTTGAACTATTTTTTTGTTGATTTCCGTAAGCAGGAAGTTGCGCCACTGTGTGTGATGATATTCGGATCATAGTCTTGCTGAGTCAAACTTTTAAACGTATGAAAATTGTGACTGGTTGTTGTAGCACTCACCATTTGCCGAGCCACCTAAGGATTTGGAGCCCACCTGAGACAGAAACGTAAAACAGATATGAATGACAGGACTGGAATTCTATGCCCATCTCTTCAGTTCAGAAAGCTGTTAGTTTAGTTTATTAGGATCCCCATTAGCAACCGCACATACGGCAGAAACGTTTTATTTGTTCCATAAAACATACAAACATGACAAAGTACAGGACTGTTAGAGACCAAATAAATAAGAGTGATATATTGTAAACAGAACATAATTACTATTTACACACTTCATATATACATATTCGTATATACAGTAGAGTTAAATCAGATCTCTAGAGAGGAGAGGTGCTGTGACAATATCTTTTTTTATAAATTTTTTAAAGCTAAAATTTCTTTCCTCTGGTGGCGGAGCCTTCCACGATTACATGGCTCTATACATAACTGACGCATTAAATCTGTTTTTGGTTTGGGTACTTTGAAGAAACCCATAGTGGCATGTCTGGTGGGGTATGCATGTCTGCTTGAAGTGTATGCAAATAGATTATACAAGTGGTTAGGCATTTTCTATGGGAGGCACACAGTACTACAAGTAACTGATGCAAGCAGTAGAATCAGATAAAAAAACATAAAACAAATACACCTTATGGAACAGCAGGGTCTGTGAAGACACGCACACAAACGCTAGCACTCTACCCACATTCATTGAAATAATGTTGTATGGTAGTATTATACATTTTGTATTGTAGATATGTAGTGGTATAATAATGTTATATGATGAATATATGATTATAATATTATCTTCATGAACCCCAGGAAGAGTAGCTGCTGCCTTGGCAGGAACTAATAGGGATCCCTAATAAACCCCAGGAAGAGTAGCTGCTGCCTTGGCAATAGCTAATGGGGATCCCTAATAAACCCCAGGAAGAGTAGCTGCTGCCAGGGCAGGAACTAATAGGGATCCCTAATAAACCCCAAGAAGAGTAGCTGCTGCCATGATAGGAACTAATAGGGATCCCTAATAAACCCCAGGAAGAGTAGCTTCTGCCTTGGCAGGAACTAATAGGGATCCCTAATAAACCCCAGGAAGAGTAGCTGCTGCCTTGGCAACAGCTAATGGGGATCCCTAATAAACCCCAGGAAGAGTAGATGCTGCCTTGGCAATAGCTACTGGGGATCCCTAATAAACCCCAGGAAGAGTAAAAAGTAGCTGCTGCCTTTGCAGGAACTAATAGGGATCCCTAATAAACCCCAGGAAGAGTAAAGAGTAGCTGCTGCCTTGCAAGGAACTAATAGGGATCCCTAATAAACCCCAGGAAGAGTAAAGAGTAGCTGCTGCCTTGGCAGGAACTAATAGGGATCCCTAATAAACCCCAGGAAGAGTAGCTGCCGCCTTGGCAGGAACTAATAGGGATCCCTAATAAACCCCAAGAAGAGTAGCTGCTGCCATGGTAGGAGCTAATAGGGATCCCTAATAAACCCTAGGAAGAGTAGCTGCTGCCTTGGCAAGAACTAATAGGGATCCCTAATAAACCCCAGGAAGAGTTCCTGCTGCCATGGCAACAGCTAATGGGGATCCCTAATAAATCCCAGGAAGAGTAGCTTCTGCCTTGGCAGGAACTAATAGGGATCCCTAATAAAGCCCAGGAAGAGTTCCTGCTGCCTTGGCAATAGCTAATGGGGATCCCTAATAAACCCCAGCAAGAGTAAAAAGTAGCTGCTGCCTTTGCAGGAACTAATAGGGATCCCTAATAAACCCCAGGAAGAGTAAAGAGTAGCTGCTGCCTTGGCAGGAACTAATAGGGATCCCTAATAAACCCCAAGAAGAGTAGCTGCTGCCTTGGTAGGAACTAATAGGGATCCCTAATAAACCCCAGGAAGAGTAGCTGCTGCCATGGTAGGAGCTAATAGGGATCCCTAATAAACCCTAGGAAGAGTAGCTGCTGCCTTGGCAAGAACTAATAGGGATCCCTAATAAACCCCAGGAAGAGTTCCTGCTGCCATGGCAACAGCTAATGGGGATCCCTAATAAACCCCAGGAAGAGTAGATGCTGCCTTGGCAATAGCTAATGGGGATCCCTAATAAACCCCAGGAAGAGTAGCTGCTGCCATGGCAGGAACAAATAGGGATCTCTTCTAAACTTGACCAAATTCAAAACAGCAATTCTTCTCTTTCATTATTAGATCTTCAATAGACAAATATGATGGTTCACTTTTGTCACTTCACTTCTCATTTTGTGCACTTTACAAGGTGAAATAGTCGTCGAAATGAATGGCTACATCAAAAGGTTTTGTTAGTTGGTGCCCAATAGAGACGTGAACAACCCATACATTGATATATTCATATGATGTTTATGCATCGTTGAACGTACCTCTGGCGAGCGTGTCCTGGGGAGGTTGACTGAGCGTTTGACTTTCTTGACTGCCTCCGTGATGGCCTGGGTCTCTACCTCATCCAGGGCACAGCACAGGTTCTTCACCATCTGAACCACCCCATCCACAGTCTTATACTGGGTACTCTGTGGTGGAACAAAGTCATTGTTCAGAGTGTGTGTGAGAGCAATCTCTATTGAGTTACTCAACAATGCAAGTGACTCTTGAAACAGCACATCTTCCAGGAATCTATAGGCCTTTCGCAATTCTGTGTGAACTACCCACGCAACGCACAACCCCCATTCAACGCCTGATAGCAATTCTGCACCACAACCCCACCATACATGTTTAAGGCCTTCAATGGAGCATCAAAGAGGTGAATAAACTTCATAAATTACCTCATTCTGCAGGCAGATGTTGACTTGATTGTGATAGCCTTCCAGATAGTCGGCCAGGCCTTGCCTGGGGGGGGTGGGCGCGAGAGAATCAACAGATAGTTATTGGGAATTCCAGATGGCCTTATTTGGTTCCAGACAATGGTGAAGATGATGCGATAAGAAGCAGAAAGAAAGTTCCTACCTGGTGACCTTTTCCTTAAACAGCCTCTCCACTTGGCTCAGGTGCCTCTCCAAGTCCACCGGAGAAGAGTCATCTTCCGCCTGCATGCACACAAAGCATGAAACAATGAGATCTCACTGTGCTCTCACTCCAGTCTCACTAGGTCCTCAATGGCTGCAGTCCAAACACGTTATTTTTACCCCCTCAGCCCTCACGCTAGCCACTTTCCCTTGGGGGAATCCCCATTGTAACTGGATGGAGTTTGATTGCCATCTTAAATGGAGGTCCAATTCAATAACGTAGCCACCCACAGTCCTCGATTTAGCTCAAGGGAGCAAGTGAAGAACTCTGATCACTTATGGGGTTGACATGACCCACAATTCAACACAAACTGTAGTCACGTGTCATACACCGGTGGCCGCGAAGTTTCATATTTAATCAAAACAGCTGCATTTTCGGGGAGACAAAATGATGACACGATCTTGCTAAAAAATATATATAGATTAATTTAGCATTGGCAAATTGACTTAGTCTTGTAGTGAGTGGCCTATAAAAACGGAGCGAGCTTCATTAACATATTTTTGGCAATTCTGAAATGTATTGGAATAAATGACCAAACAATAAAACTAGCTGGCCAGCTATGGGTAACTGTAACTAGCAAGCTACCTGACAGGAGTTCTAGCTAGCTACGTTAGCTTACTAGGTACATTAATAGCTTCAGGTTGGTTGTTTTTAAGCTCAACTTTAAGATTTTCACCAAGAACGTTGTCTCGCCGATCATCACTTTCCCTCGCTTGGGCAAGGCACATTTAAGGGCTGAGGACCGAGTTTGGACTGCAGTTTCTCTAGTTATTGATGTGAGATATGTTTATCTCTCTGCAAGTCTACCTGTCGGTCTCTCTCTCTCTGCAAGTCTACCCGTCGGTCTCTCTCTGCAAGTCTGCCCGTCGGTCTCTCTCTGCAAGTCTGCCCGTCGGTCTCTCTCTCTGCAAGTCTGCCCGTCGGTCTCTCTCTCTCTGCAAGTCTACCCGTCGGTCTCTCTCTCTCTCTGCAAGTCTACCCGTCGGTCTCTCTCTCTCTCTGCAAGTCTACCCGTCGGTCTCTCTCTCTCTCTCTGCAAGTCTACCCGTCGGTCTCTCTCTCTCTCTCTGCAAGTCTGCCCGTCGGTCTCTCTCTCTCTCTCTGCAAGTCTACCCGTCGGTCTCTCTCTCTCTCTCTGCAAGTCTGCCCGTCGGTCTCTCTCTCTCTCTCTGCAAGTCTACCCGTCGGTCTCTCTCTCTCTCTGCAAGTCTACCCGTCGGTCTCTCTCTGCAAGTCTGCCCGTCGGTCTCTCTCTGCAAGTCTGCCCGTCGGTCTCTCTCTCTGCAAGTCTGCCCGTCGGTCTCTCTCTCTCTCTCTCTGCAAGTCTGCCTGTCGGTCTCTCTCTCTCTCTCTCTGCAAGTCTACCCGTCGGTCTCTCTCTCTCTCTCTCTGCAAGTCTACCCGTCGGTCTCTCTCTCTCTCTCTGCAAGTCTGCCCGTCGGTCTCTCTCTCTCTCTCTCTGCAAGTCTGCCCGTCGGTCTCTCTCTCTCTCTCTGCAAGTCTGCCCGTCGGTCTCTCTCTCTCTCTCTGCAAGTCTGCCCGTCGGTCTCTCTCTCTCTGCAAGTCTGCCCGTCGGTCTCTCTCTCTCTGCAAGTCTGCCCGTCGGTCTCTCTCTCTCTGCAAGTCTGCCCGTCGGTCTCTCTCTCTGCAAGTCTGCCCGTCGGTCTCTCTCTGCAAGTCTGCCCGTCGGTCTCTCTCTGCAAGTCTGCCCGTCGGTCTCTCTCTCTGCAAGTCTACCCGTCGGTCTCTCTCTCTGCAAGTCTGCCCGTCGGTCTCTCTCTCTGCAAGTCTGCCCGTCGGTCTCTCTCTCTGCAAGTCTGCCCGTCGGTCTCTCTCTCTGCAAGTCTGCCCGTCGGTCTCTCTCTCTGCAAGTCTGCCCGTCGGTCTCTCTCTCTGCAAGTCTGCCCGTCGGTCTCTCTCTCTGCAAGTCTACCCGTCGGTCTCTCTCTCTGCAAGTCTACCCGTCGGTCTCTCTCTCTGCAAGTCTACCCGTCGGTCTCTCTCTCTGCAAGTCCACCCGTCAGTCTCTCTCTCGGCAAGTCTACCCGTCAGTCTCTCTCTCTGCAAGTCTACCCGTCAGTCTCTCTCTCTGCAAGTCTACCCGTCGGTCTCTCTCTCTGCAAGTCTACCTGTCAGTCTCTCTCCGCAAGTCTGAAAGTTTGTCTTTCTGGACGTCTGTCTGTTTCATTGACCATCCTCCAGGCCTCTGACCTCTAGCTGGTCTTTCTTTGTGACAAACACACACACCAAAGTGATACGTTGCTGATTTGGTTGGTTTGGGTCTTACCGATCGTGCCAGATCCCTTCTCATGGTGCTCTGGGAGAGCAGCTGGAGCTTGATCTCTGCTTCCCACTTCCTGCAGCTCTGTACATACTCGTGGCTGCCCAGGCTGTGTTTACTATGGAGAGGACACAGGACCATAGGGGTCAAAGGTTAATATGATATCATGGCACCAATCGGAAGAAAACATCAGGGATTACCTTGGTCCAAAAATAAACGCTCATGTTCTTCTACCTTTTCAATACGTTTTTAAATGTTTCCTGTTGTGTTGAACAACACCCAGCAGTAATATCCTTATGCTCAAAGAATTTTAGATCCAAAATACCTCCGTTTGTTTGTCGCGTTATGTTCAGAAATCCACAGGAAAGAGCGGTCACGACAACGCAGATGAAAATTCCAAATAGTTTCCATAGTGTCCACAGAAACATGTCAAACGTTTTTTTTTTATAATCAATCCTCAGGTTGTTTTTAAAATATATAATCGATAATATAACAACCGCAAATGTCTTTCACAGTAGGAGAGGGGAAAACAATGGCTGTCCAAATTCTGTTGCGCGAGCAAATCTCATGTGACCACTTGATGCAATGTTATCGTTCTGGCTCATTTTTCAAAATAAAAGCCTGAAACTATGTCTGAAGACTGTTGACACCTCGAGGAAGCGATAGGAAAGGGAATCTGGTTCATATCCCTTTAAATGGAGCAATGGGAGGCTATGGAACATGGAGTTTTCAAAATAGAAGCCACTTCCTGTTTTGATTTTCCTCAGGGTTTCGCCTGCCATTTCAGTTCTGTTATACTGAGACATTATTTTAAACAGTTTTAGAAACTTTAGAGTGTTTTCTATCCAAATCCAATTATATGCATATCCTAGCTTCTGGGCCTGAGTAGCAGGCAGTTTACTTTGGGCACACTTTTCATCCGGAAGTCAAAATACCGCCCCCTAGCCCAAAGAGGCTAAACACTTAACACCCACTTAAAAGTTAGAGTTCCCATGAATCTAAAGAGTGAGAGGGGGACCTGACTTGAGATGCTATGCTTAGCAGGGAGCAATGGAAACATCAGCTGAGTCTAATTCCATCACTTTCTGAGGGCTTGCCAAGACCAGACAAGGCTGGGAGAGTCTAGATAAACACACACACACACACACACACACACACACGAACTTGTAGTGAGACACAAAGCAATAAAAATATGTGCGCACGTATAAGTACACACACAATGTGCCTAAGAAGTCTCTAAAAAGGGAGACCTGCTATTGCACAACCCCTCCGTTGTTTATTAGTAAAAGCATCCACTGCAAAATGGCCAAAAGGAAACATTTTCCTAACACAATTAAAAGACAAATAGCTCCCTGCTTGTGGAATGTTGGCAGTGATCTTATTGATATCCCTATTTTATCTCACTCCCCTCTCTCTGCCAGGGACATTGAGGCAGGATTGTGGGAAACGCAGGGGTCAGTGAGGTTTCTGAGTATGTACAGGACTCACTTTTGCAGCACCTCCTCCTGGCCGCAGACCTTGAGGACGTAGCTGCCAATATCCACCTGGTTGAGGTCATCATGAACCCAACATAGGGCCTGCATGATGAGGAGTTCCACAGGAGAACTCACTATGGGGTAGAAGGTGGTGGGTGGGAGAGAGCGTGAGAGAGGGGAGAGAGAGAAAGAGGCAGGAGAGAGAGAGAAAGAAGGGCGAGAGGGATTAAAAGAGGGGAGAGAGAAAAGGGGGGGGGGGGGGAAGAAAGGGTGGTTAAAACAAGCATAATTGCATACACAGACCTGTAAAGTGTTTCCTTCCCTTTTCCCTTCTTTGAAGTAATCACTGATGAGACATGATTGGTGAGCGCCAGCCCTCCACCACAGGGCTTTCAATGGTCCACTCATTTGTAATCAGTGAACACAAGAAAAGGGAGAAAGGAAGAATGCACATGTAAAGAATTTGAACAGGGCCATAGGCTGCATCTCACATTACTAAGGGGCATCAGGCATAAAGCAAGATGGTCTATGTCTAGTCACAGGTAGGAGGGGAGCAGATTTTAATTAAAGGAGGAGTTTAGATCTAGTGGCCCACACAATAAGTGAGGATTTCAAGTCCAAGAGGCTCAATGGAACTATGTCCGAAACGATCACTCATGTAAAAACAGTCAATAATTGGCCCGACAGAAGTTTAATTTAAAAAAAAAAAATACAGTGGAGGGCCTCTTGGACGGATTATACTCATACTTAACCTGTTCCCAGACCTGTATGTGCCGTCTTGCCAACATCTATAGTCATGATAATGACCGTATAGGAGTTGTCAAGATATCATAAACAGATCTAGGACCAGGCTAATTCATATTCTATTACCATATTCCCTTATTCCATAAAAACAGTTAACCGAATCCAGATCTCAAGATGCTACAGTACTCTGTTATTGGAAAACACATGTCAGCATGTCTCCTTCTAGGAAATATGTGTGTGTGTGAAACCTGACACACAACAGATCTGCCACTTCTGGCAAGTTACTGCCTTCTCCATTTGATGCCAACACACACACACACACACACACACACAGAGAAGAATCACCCCGGGCTCTCCAGCAATTACAACCCCACACCCACTGAGGAATGGACCGGATTAAGGTACCAATACTAGAGGGATTCAGAGCGTGTTTTGATTGGTCACGCCTTGGTAGTGGGTGGGTGCTGTGAGGTGGCTTTCTTGGGATACTTGGGAGGCTAAAATCGTCAACGACCGAAGAGGGGGGCCTTTTGGTAGCCTGTTCCCAGATCTGCTGTTGCTGCTTTGACTCCTGGTCATAGGAGGAGGCAAGACAGCACAAACAGATCTGGGACCAGGCTGGCATTTCCGAGGGTGTGTGTTGATAAAAAAAATAAGGAAAAAAAAGACTACAAACTCACACATTGTGCTGGAATGTTTTAGACGTGCAAGGTCACACACACCAACATGGGTGTTAGGGGGTTGGTCTGGTCTAAAGCCGGATTGGAGTCTATGATTACAGTACTAGTCTAGCAACACAGCAGGATGCTAGGAAAAGGGAGAACATAACAAGTGAGACAAAGAACATACCAGAAGATAATAAGAGAGAGAGTATGATGGCCAGTGCATTTCAGAGAACTGCAGCAGAGTTAAAAAGATATGGTTTGATTAAGGTGGCATCCAAAACTCAAAGCCACAAGACATCCACCTCAGCCAGTTCCCAGGGTCTCCCCTCTCCCCACACCAGGGTATCCTAAACCTAAATCTTGCTGTTGGAGATTCTAGGCTAAGAAAGAAGTCATTATCTCCCCGGTAACAGAAGCCAGCTCGGCTCTGATTGGCTGTTAACTACAGTAAGAGTGTCAGCGGAGAGCAGAGAAGCTGCAACAGTAGCAGTTGGGGAAAGAGTTGTCGGGGAAAGAGTTGTCTGGGAATGGGTCTCCCCCCCCCGGTTGAATTTTCCACGTGTCACATTTAGGAAGCTGGTAAAACGCTGGTGGAAGTGGAAGAAAGGGGCCCGGCCTACCTGACGACAAAGAGAGGAACGCCACAGATTAGAGAAGCAAGAGACAGGGAAAGAAAACAACTTTTCAGCCTGCTCTCCTTCCCCCCGCACACCTCTCTTCTAACAGAACTAACAGAATAGAGAACTGAAAGCCAGTGTTCCTGTGTGCCAATATATACGACCTTGGCTTTTCCATTGTGGCCAATCAGGGGAATCTAAACACAACAATGTGGGTCAGCACAATTGGGTAGCAAACCAGGAAGTGAACTGAGGAGAAGGCGGTGTGGCCAGCGAATCAGGCCTGGCCGTACAGTACAGGGGAAGGAAGAGACAGTGTGACCAGTTAGTGAGGTACAGAGAGAGACTGGGTCAGCAGGACTGGGCACACACACACACACACACACACACACGAAATACCAAACGATACCAGTTTGTTTGGCACAGAGGGTTAAAAAAAAAAGGCAATTAGGACAGATGAAACACAGACATCATGTGAGGAAAGGGAGGGACACCATTTGTAGCTTCCCAGCTTGAGTCCTCAGTGGGGACAGACAGCGCCTAAGCTCATAACACAGTCAGTATTATCCACACACAAAAGGTTGGTGTTGATTCGCTGCCAGGGCCCAGGGAGTCCAGGACAGACTCCATCAGAGAACTTGGTCACAGTGTGCGGGCCAAGAGAGATCAGTGACTGGCTTTGGAGGGGTTGCCTCGGAGGCGGAGCTACAAACCTGGGGTCAGCCAATGACAACGCACCCCCAGAGAGTGAACGAAAAGCCCTTTGGATGAATGAGAAGATAATATAGAGAAGGCCTTATACAGTAACTACTGCAGGAAAGGGGTACAGAGAAGGCCTTATACAGTAACTACTGCAGGACAGGGGTACAGAGAAGGCCTTATACAGTAACTACTGCAGGACAAGGGTATAGAGAAGGCCTTATACAGTAACTACTGCAGGACAAGGGTACAGAGAAGGCCTTTTGGGCGACACAGGGACAAGGGTATAGAGAAGGCCTTATACAGTAACTACTGCAGGACAGGGGTACAGATAAGGCCTTATACAGTAACTACTGCAGGAAAGGGGTATAGAGAAGGCCTTATACAGTAACTACTGCAGGACAGGGGTACAGAGAAGGCCTTATACAGTAACTACTGCAGGACAAGGGTACAGAGAAGGCCTTTTGGGCGACACAGGGACAAGGGTATAGAGAAGGCCTTATACAGTAACTACTGCAGGACAGGGGTACAGATAAGGCCTTATACAGTAACTACTGCAGGAAAGGGGTATAGAGAAGGCCTTATACAGTAACTACTGCAGGACAGGGGTACAGAGAAGGCCTTATACAGTAACTACTGCAGGAAAGGGGTACAGAGAAGGCCTTATACAGTAACTACTGCAGGACAGGGGTACAGAGAAGGCCTTATACAATAACTACTGCAGGACAAGGGTATAGAGAAGGCCTTATACAGTAACTACTGCAGGACAAGGGTACAGAGAAGGCCTTTTGGGCGACACAGGGACAAGGGTATAGAGAAGGCCTTATACAGTAACTACTGCAGGACAGGGGTACAGATAAGGCCTTATACAGTAACTACTGCAGGAAAAGGGTATAGAGAAGGCCTTATACAGTAACTACTGCAGGACAGGGGTACAGAGAAGGCCTTATACAGTAACTACTGCAGGAAAGGGGTACAGAGAAGGCTTTATACAGTAACTACTGCAGGAAAGGGGTACAGAGAAGGCCTTATACAGTAACTACTGCAGGAAAGGGGTACAGAGAAGGCCTTATACAGTAACTACTGCAGGAAAGGGGTATAGAGAAGGCCTTATACAGTAACTACTGCAGGAAAGGGGTATAGAGAAGGCCTTATACAGTAACTACTGCAGGAAAGGGGTATAGAGAAGGCCTTATACAGTAACTACTGCAGGAAAGGGGTATAGAGAAGGCCTTATACAGTAACTACTGCAGGAAAGGGGTATAGAGAAGGCCTTATACAGTAACTACTGCAGGAAAGGGGTATAGAGAAGGCCTTATACAGTAACTACTGCAGGAAAGGGGTATAGAGAAGGCCTTATACAGTAACTACTGCAGGAAAGGGGTATAGAGAAGGCCTTTTGGGCGACACAGGGACAAGGGTATAGAGAAGGCCTTATACAGTAACTACTGCAGGACAGGGGTACAGAGAAGGCCTTATACAGTAACTACTGCAGGAAAGGGGTATAGAGAAGGCCTTATACAGTAACTACTGCAGGAAAGGGGTATAGAGAAGGCCTTATACAGTAACTACTGCAGGAAAGGGGTATAGAGAAGGCCTTATACAGTAACTACTGCAGGACAGGGGTATAGAGAAGGCCTTATACAGTAACTACTGCAGGAAAGGGGTATAGAGAAGGCCTTATACAGTAACTACTGCAGGAAAGGGGTATAGAGAAGGCCTTATACAGTAACTACTGCAGGAAAGGGGTACAGAGAAGGCCTTATACAGTAACTACTGCAGGACAAGGGTACAGAGAAGGCCTTTTGGGCGACACAGGGACAAGGGTATAGAGAAGGCCTTTTGGGCGACACAGGGAC
Organism: Oncorhynchus masou masou; assembly: GCF_036934945.1. Lineage (NCBI taxonomy): Eukaryota > Metazoa > Chordata > Actinopteri > Salmoniformes > Salmonidae > Oncorhynchus > Oncorhynchus masou. The sequence goes on along the minus strand of NC_088226.1, from coordinate 64,883,121 downwards.
AAGGGTATAGAGAAGGCCTTATACAGTAACTACTGCAGGAAAGGGGTACAGAGAAGGCCTTATACAGTAACTACTGCAGGACAAGGGTACAGAGAAGGCCTTTTGGGCGACACAGGGACAAGGGTATAGAGAAGGCCTTTGGGGCAGGGGCCCAACCTTTTATGTGAGGAGAGGGAATGTGGCATATTCCCACAACAACAAAACATATTTAAAAAATGATAATAGTAAACTGGCTGTTTCCTCCTTCAGACCTCTCATCCAGTGTTCTTATCTTCTATCTGAAGTCTAAAGCTCAGTCTTAAAAAGGGAAATGCCTCAGATACAAATAGAAAGGTAAAATGAATTGGAGTTGGGTTATTGAAACCTGGAAGAGCTCCATTCTAAAAATAAAAGACATTTAATTAAAAGAGGCCAATTGATGTCAATGCATACTTTTATGGGTGTAAAGGTGTCTTAACACGAAGCCTGCACACTCAGGGTCGGGGACCACTGAGCACCTGTTTGGGTCAGGGTTGCAAAGAAACATTCCTAAAATTCACAGGTTTTCCAGAAATCCCGTTTGGAGGATTCTGTTTCCCCTCCTGATTCCCAGGAACTCTCCTATAGGGATTTCTGGAAAACATGGGAATTTTGAGAACGTTTATGGGATTTAGCAATGTTAGTAGGTGTATTGTGTTATTGTCCTTACCATCGCATGTGAAGGTGACAGGCTCCTGGGACTCAGAGATCTCGATGGACACCTTGACGCTACAGCCATTGTCCCCGCCCCCGTCCCTCTGAGGGATGACTGCACTCAGCACATACCCCGGGTTGGTGTGGAGGTCATCATGGGTGAACTTTGACCTCAGGCTGAAAAAAAAGCCAGTATGTCATCTTTACCGTTCATAAACTTCATATCCTTAATTATCTTATTTGTATTTCCTTAAATTAGCTTATCTAGAAGTTATACACCCATAAACTAGTAGATAATCCATTTATGATCCATTCTCCTACTTAACTTCCCATAAAAAAATAAAACATGTATTGTCACATACATTTCACTGCACCTATCTAGTGTGTTGTTTTACAGGGTCAGACAGACACATACCGCCCCTGGAGCAGATTAAGTGCCTTGCTTAAGGACACATCAGCAGATTTTCACCATGTCGGCTCAGGTATTCGAACCAGCGACCTTTCAGTTACTGGCCCAACGCACAAACCACTAGGCTACCTGGCTCATTTTTACTGCCCCGTACTTCATTATGGGATCCAAAGAACTTCAAAAACTCTTCTGCTTTGCTGATATTTGTTGCATATGTGTTTATTGAATAGTGTGTGTGTGTGTGTGTGTGTGTGTGTGTGTGTGTGTGTGTGGTATAATGCAGGTGTTCATCATGTCAGAGTGATTCCCAGAGCACAGATATTCATCACTGCACCCTGAAAGGACTGGAGTGAGGCTGCATACCGAATCATTCAAACATTATAGCACACACACACACACACGGTGGCTTACGTTGCTACGTCTTCACAGAAGGCTACAACTTCTAGGTTCTGGGCTTCCTTCTCCTCCAGGGCGGTGTACAGTACTCTCACAGGTCTCTTATCATGCTGCGAGACAACGACACAAAACACAACAGTAAGCAACCAGAAAAACGGTACATGGGCCAAAACACACATTTCAACCTCCATTGTGATGGTGTATATGTTTACTGGTGTTCATTTCATATGGAATTTAATTGGTGTTCGTTCGTTCGTATGTATGTATGCATGCATGTATTGTAAACAGATTAAAACACAAAAACTTGCAGTAAAGACAGGAAATACAAATGAGCACCCTAACACTAAATTGGACCAATCCACGAATACATTTACACATTATACAAACTGACTGAGGCTCTATTAATTTAGTCTTGTGCATTTTCCCCAAAGTAACTGAGGTGTTTAGGAGTGGTGTATGCTGCCGGCTTAAATAATGGAGACATTTTGATATGAACGCATTGAATCCCATCGAGTGAATAAACATCAAGTCAGGAAGGGCTGGGGCAAAAAGCTACACACACTAAAAAGACCCCCCTAGGAATTGAGTTCTGGGATTCCTGGATGTAGTGTGAAAGCTGCCGGGAACTGGCAGGAAGTACGCCCCATCATTTTACAAACTAGCCATCTAAGAATGCATTTCCTTTCCTGTGCAACAGGAAATTACCAGCAAAAGTCCCGCCTCCTCTTCATGGTCTACTGTGATTTGGCACAAACGCACAAGAGGTGCGCTGGAATTCAGTGACATCACGATGCACACAGAGGAGCGCTGGAATTCAGTGACATCATGATGCACACAGAGGAGTGCTGGAATTCAGTGACATCACGATGCATGAAAGAGAACGACTGATTCTGCTCAGAGGGAATTGGGGAGGGTAACAAAAATGTCTGGTATGCAGAGTCCCTTTCGTGTGTTGTTCCATGTGTGTTACATTTTAAACCAAAAACACAAATGTGTGATTTCTAGGACACGGACTAGAAGTTGCATCAGAGCACAGCTTTACACTGAACAACATTCCACTAGCAAAGTAATTGCACCTGGAGAGCCAATCACATTCTCTGTAGCCGATGGAAAACCTTTAAACAGGTTAACATTTAGAAGACCACAGGACCAGATGAATTACCAAAGACGCGTACTCCGAGCATGCACTGACGAGCTGGCAAGTCTTCACTGACATTTTCAACCCATCCTCAACCCAGTCTGTAATAGCTACATGTTTTAAGAAGACCACCATTGTCCCTGTGCCCAAGAACGCTAAGGTAACTTGTCTAAAATGACTATCACCCCATAGCACTCACATCTGGGTTGTTCGCCAATGCTGGAAGGGGGGCCTTCCCCCAGAGTGAAAAAGTTTGGGATCCCCTGCGCTAGAGAACATTGCCGGGCGGTGCTCAAACATAAGCACCAACACTTGATTAACAGTGTAAACTATTGTAGAGGATTCATTGCATGAAGAAATATATCAGGATTATTATTTTAGTTTCCTCCCTCGACAATAAAATGTAGTCCTATAGCCTATTTTAGTTTCCTCCCTCGACAATAAAATGTAGTCCTATAGCCTATTTTAGTTTCCTCCCTCGACAATAAAATGTAGTCCTATAGCCTATTTTAGTTTCCTCCCTCGACAATAAAATGTAGTCCTATAGCCTATTTTAGTTTCCTCCCTCGACAATAAAATGTAGTCCTATAGCCTATTTTAGTTTCCTCCCTCGACAATAAAATGTAGTCCTATAGCCTATTTTAGTTTCCTCCCTCGACAATAAAATGTAGTCCTATAGCCTATCTTAGTTTCCTCCCTCGACAATAAAATGTAGTCCTATAGCCTATCTTAGTTTCCTCCCTCGACAATAAAATGTAGTCCTATAGCCTATCTTAGTTTCCTCCCTCGACAATAAAATGTAGTCCTATAGCCTATCTTAGTTTCCTCGACAATAAAATGTAGTCCTATAGCCTATCTTAGTTTCCTCGACAATAAAATGTAGTCCTATAGCCTATCTTAGTTTCCTCGACAATAAAATGTAGTCCTATAGCCTATTTTAGTTTCCTCGACAATAAAATGTAGTCCTATAGCCTATCTTAGTTTCCTCGACAATAAAATGTAGTCCTATAGCCTATTTTAGTTTCCTCGACAATAAAATGTAGTCCTATAGCCTATTTTAGTTTCCTCGACAATAAAATGTAGTCCTATAGCCTATTTTAGTTTCCTCGACAATAAAATGTAGTCCTATAGCCTATTTTAGTTTCCTTGACAATAAAAACACACTAATGTAATCCATTTGATAAACTTTATTTGTAGATTCGATTAGTAATAGAGTTAATAGGAAAAGTCCAGTTACAGCTCCGTTTGACAAAGTAGAAATTAAAAAGATGATAATAATAAATAATAAAAACAACCCCAGGTGCACAGGTGAAATGATTTGCTTAAACAAAAGCACCAGCGCATGAACAATCGTAAAGGATGAATTCCATAAAAAAATATTTGTGGAAATTAATTCATGACAAGATATAAAATAATTTGTTGATCGTATTGGAAACTGTATTGTGGCCTTATACGCGTACCTTTTCACATGAATCAATCTAGTCATCTCTTTATGCTTCGCATCCACAGTCGGCACACATTTTCGGGGCTTTGTGCGAGCAAACCCCGCAAACAAAATTGATTGAACTTCAGTTTATGGGCCTTGTTTTGCGTGCACATGCCGCACGTGTGGCATGGTCTCTGGGGGAAAAGTCCACCCCATACCTATCATACCAAAATGACTCCACATTCCGCGGACACACAAGAGTACAATAAATGCTTTGAGTTCATCCATAAACATGTCTCATGTATGGTTTCCTTTTCTGTGCGCATAAGCAACAGTACAATCTGATATGCTGCAACATCTGCATTTCAAACTCATCCCTCCCAGACTCCTGTCTCACCGTGCCATCCCCCCCCCAGACTCCTGTCTCTCCGTGCCATCCCCCCCCAGACTCCTGTCTCTCCGTGCCATCCCCCCCCCAGACTCCTGTCTCTCCGTGCCACCCCCCCCCCCAGACTCCTGTCTCACCGTGGCAGTTGGGATCAACGTCTGTTGGCTCTGTTGTTTTTCTGCGGCGAGACTCATCGGAGGCAGAGGCTCGAAGTAAACATCAGAATCAGATTACTTTTCATCAGCAACGTCGATTTCAAGTTCAATAGCAAACTCATCTAAATTCTGCAACATTTGCAATGCTGTCAGTGCATCCATTTGTTTGGTTGGGCTTGCTATTGTATGGTTGTACTCAGCATCTATAAATGGTATATCATTTCCTGAGTCATATCAATCTTTCATAATAAAATAAGACCGCCCACGACTCTTCATCATTACACTATTGATCTAAATTCAATCATCCTCGGCCTCATTCAGTTCATTGAAGTCACATGCACCATTATCAGTTTGTCAGGTGTCTATGGCCCACTCATTGATGACAGAATAGCAGATTTTAATTGTATGTTATTGGGTTTTGCTGTTATGTTACTTGTAGCCAGAGCAATGCTGCCGTGCAAGTGGTCATGTTCTGAATGCATGAACAGCACGGATATTGCTGGGAAAAGTGACAGTTGGAAATAGAGCTGCACCTCTTCAATTGAGAGAGTTATATGACACTAATAAAATGTCATAGAACCAGCAGAACATGCTCTTTCTGATACAATATAGAAATCAAAATGTCTTACATGTTTACATGTTGTTCTAAATTAAAATCAACATCGCCCATTCCATCCATGTCATTCTGTGGGCTGGTATCGTTGGTGCATTCAGAAAGTATTCAGACCCCTAGACTTTTCCCACATGGTTATGTTACAGCCTTATTGTAAAATGAATTAAATACACTCCCCCCCCCACAGCTTTTAAAAAATGTATTAAAAACAGAAAAACCAAGCCGAACACAGTGGCCTCTGTTTGGAACCACCAAGTCTCTTTATAGAGCTGGCCACCTGTGGAGATGGGAGAACCTTCAAGAAAGACAATCATCTCTGCAGCACTCCACTAATTAGGCATTATGTCGCAAGACAGAATTCACATCTCAGCAAAAGGCACATGACAGCCTGCTTGGAGTTTGCCAAGAGGTACTGAAAGACTTTCAGACCATGAGAAACAAGATTCTCTGGTCTGATGAAACCAAGATTGAACTCTTTGGCCTGAATGCCAGGCGTGACGCCTGGAGGAAACCTGGCAAGCATGGTGGTGGTAGCATCATCCTGTGGGGATGTTTTTCCTCACAGCAGGGACTGGGAGACAGGACTGGGAGACAGGTCAGGATTGAGGGAAAGATAGAGAGATCCTTGATTAAAACCTGCTCCAGAGCACTCAGGACCTCAGACTGGGGTGAAGGTTCACTTTCCAACAGGATAATGACCCTAAGCACACAGCCAAGCAAACACAGGAGTGGCTTTGGGTCATCACTTTGAATGTCCTTGAGTGGCCCAGCCAGAGCTCATACTTGAACACGAGCAAACATATTTGAGTTCTGAAAATAGCTGTGCAGCGACGCTCCCTATCCAACCTGACAAAGCTTGAGAGGATCTGCAGAGAAAGCGAGAAACTCCCCAAATACAGGTGTGCCAAGCTTGTATCATCATAACCAAGAAGACTCAAGGATGTAATCGCTACCAAAGGTGCTTCAAAGTACTGAGTAAAGGGTCTGAATACTTACGTAAATGTGATATTTCCAGTTTCTAAAAACCTGTTTTTGCTTTGTCATTATGGGGTAGTGTGTGTAGATTGGAATATTGGAATATTTAAAATATATATATTAGAATAAGGCTGTAATGTAACAAAATGTGGAAAAAGTCAAGGGGTCTGAATAATTTCAGAATGCACTGTATAATTGTTTTGTAAAAATATTATAATTCATTGTTTTTATTTCGTATCCCAATACCTGGGTGTATGTAGTAATGCATGAAAACAAACTGATTAAGAACATTTGAGGTAAACAAAAAAAGAGAAACCTCCAATGTTTTATCGGAGCCCCTCTGTCGGGCACCATCTTAACCATAGTTAAGATGGCACCCACACACACACACACACACGCTGCTGCTACTACTACTGTCTGTCTATTATCTATCCTGTTGCCTAGTAACTTTACCCTTACCTATATGTACAGTACATTGCTACCACAATTACCTCATACCCCTGCACACTGACTTGGTACTGGTACTTCCTGTATATAGCCATGTTATTTTCTACTCCCTACATTCTACTCGCTGTTGTCTACAAAGCATGTGAAATAAAATTTGATTCTAGACTTCCATGTTAAGAGATCTATGCAAAATCTAAAACACGCACACTTAATGGCCAGCAAGGTAATGTCAGTTTTGTTTATAGAGAAGGTCCCATCTTTCCAGTTGTTTATAATAACAGGATGTTATGGCTGTCTATCTGTAATTGATGAAATGAGTAGTACAATGGTAATGCTGTACTGCAACAGAAGAGTCTGCCTTCTTCATGTTGGTCATTCAGCGGGTTAAGAACATAGCAGATCAGCTCATAAAATAATGCTCACTTTGCTCAGCGGTTCTTAACTTCACACAAGCAAAACCAACAACCCGGACATGAAATGTGACTGAACCTAGAAGTGGCATCAGGGTCGTGTTCATTAGGTGCCAAACGGAAGACAACCCGATTGGAATATGGAAAGACTACCCTGGACTTTAAAAAAATGTTAAAAGTATTTGTTGCAGAGAACTTTTACAGAGACAAACATGGTTTTGACCCGAAATAGTATTAAAATGAAACATTTACAAAGCAGTGTGCTAGTAGCGTCAACTTGGCTGAGACCCCAATCTCTCGCTCTCACCAAGCACCGTGTACATCCCATCTAGCCAGGCAAGAAAGAAGTGAGGGATTAGCAGTGTGTGTTTTATACACAATCCATTCATTGAAAACAAACATGCAAAGATAATCCAATGAGGCATTGTGAGCGGTGTGTTCACTCACATCCCCCCACAGGACAGACACCGGGCTGTTAGACAGGCCCGTCTTTGTATTCTCTGTTTCATTGTCTGACAGGGGTGAGTGTGTGAGTGAGAGAGGATGGGTAAGGCCCATGTGACTCACAGATCATTAATCTGATGTGGTTTGCTTTAGTCCACCCTACTGTTCTGAGTCAGGTCCAGTCTGCTTTACAGCTCCTCCGTCTTAGGTCAGTCTTAAGATAGTACAGTAAAACACTATTGTCCCAGGCTTGTCCAGTTTTTCTGCCTGTAGCAGTCCTAGAATGGTACCTACTTCACGAGCCCAGGTTATTAGTGGTTTAGTAATACTATAGACTTCCACCAGCAGGAGTCTATTGGACTTTCCTCAACCTCTTAACCAGGGCCAACCAAGAATGGTGAATGTGGTCGGGTCGCCCAAAAAGTTACATATTGGGAACGGGATATACTGACCTAGTCAGTTGTACAACTGAAATTTGTCCATTCATCAACTGTGCCCATTGATCAACTGTCCCCACACACAGAAACAAGCACCATAGCCTGTCGTAACAGGCAAGTCCTAGCTAGTACTCTGCTGTGACGACACAGGCGTTCTGTGCGTACAAAAGTCTTGACTTCGCAATGACTGAACTCTATGGTGCACTTCAGTGTTCTGTTGCAGATGGTGATGTCCCCTGGGCTTACTGCATGCTGGGAAGTCCTCTCGGCTTTCCAATACAAACTGCAGGGGGAGCTGGCCTGACTAAATGTGTTTGTTTTTTTTAAATCTGAGACATATCCGTTGTTCGAGCAGTTAATGTTGTTTGCTTGACTTTGGTTCTTCAATACAAGGGCCCGGCCCTGGGCTTAGCTACCACAGGTTGTCAAAGAGAGAAAAAAAATAAAAAAATAAAAAAAACAGACAGATGTAAATGCAATTGTTACCTCCCGAACTAAGCGCACTTGTTTCATTTAATACAAGAGCAAACATTTCCACAGAAACAAACTCCACCTGCTTTGCAACATCTGATGCCAGCCCTTGTAGTGTTATCAACAACAGGCTTCCTTACACCCAACCTGTTAATCTGGAAGGTAACAAAATAGCACTCTGGCTCGAGTAGGGAGTTGACTGTGATAGGCTGTGGGCCAGATTACTATGGGTCTGGAAACCGATAAGGGGTGTCTTGGTCTGTAGAAAGTAACACTATACCACTGTGCCATGCTGGTTGAGAGTAGTGCTTTGCCCACCAGCACTCTCACAGTTTACACACTCGGCCTACATGAGAGCGCCTGCTGCCATGGCAACGCTGGGCCGCTCTGGGGCTTGTCAGATGAGTCTGCAGCGGGGCATGGTGGGGAGCTGTATGGGCTTGTCCCCGTTTAGGCTATACCAACATTACTGCTGCCTGGCAGCTAGGCTAGCAAACTAGGGCAACACACTGTTAAGGCGAAAGCATGTACAGATCGACATGAATGCACACGTCCAGACAACACGTTATGTAACAGTAGTATGTTTAACATACAGACATAGGACAGGCAGCCATAAACGTTCACAGAAAAACAGACATAGCAGAGTGAACTGGACATAGTTCTCAACTAATGGTATACAGTTGGTGACAGACACATTGAAAGGGTTTTAGGTAAATTGACAGTTCACAGATATTTGTTAAATCAAATTTTATTTGTCACGTGCCGAATTCAAAAAGTGTAGACTTTACAGTGAAATGCTTACTTACACACTAATAGATGAAAAGATAATTGTTATTTTATTTTGTTACTATGAGCTATATACAAGGAGGTACTGAGTCAGTGTACTGGGGTACGAGGTAGTTGCAGTGATTGATCGAGGTAATATGTAGGTTTGGTTAGGTGATTGATTGTAGTACAAACCTCATCAACAAAAAGAAACGTCTTCTCATGTCAACTGTGGCATCTTTCTTTTGGTGTTTTTCAGAGTCAGTAGAAAGGCCTCTTTAGTGTCCTAAGTTTTAATAACTGTGACCTTAATTGCCTACCGTCTGTAAGCGTCTTAACGACCATTCCACAGGTGTATGTTCATAGAACAAGCATGGGAAACAGTGTTTAAACCATTTACAAAGAAGATCTGTGAAGTTATTTGGATTTTTAGGAATTATCTTTGAAAGACAGGGTCCTGAAAAAGGGACGTTTTTTGTTTGTTGCTGAGTGTATGTACATGTAGATAAAGGTAAGCAGAAACTGTTTAACTGTTCAGCAGTTTAATGGCTTTTGGGTAGAAGCTGTTCAGGAGCCTTTTGGTCTTAGAGACTGCTACCGCTTGCCGTGTGGTAGCAGAGAGAACAGACTGACTTGGGTGGCAGGAATCTGACAATATTTAGGGCCTTCCTCTGACACCGCCTGGTATAGAGGTCCTGGATGGCAGGGAGCTCTGCCCCAGTGATGTACTGGGCCATACGCACTGCCCTCGAACACTTTGCCGTCAAATGCCGAGCAGGTGCCATACCAAGCAGTGATGCAACCAGTCAAGATCCTCTCAGTGGTGCAGCTGTAGAACTGAGGATCTGAGGGCACATGCCAAATCTTTTCAGTCTCCAGAGGGGGAAGAGGCGTTGTCATGCCCTCTTCACGACAGTCTTGGTGTGTTTGGACTATAATAGGTCCTTAGTTATGTGGACACTGAGGAACTAACCTTGGCAAGCTTGGACACTGGGACTATGGTGGTCTGCTTAAAACGTGGATATTACAGACAGGGTCAAGGAGAGGATGAAAATGTCAGTGAAGGTCAGCACATGCTCGGAGTATGTGCTGTCTGGCCCCGCGGCCTTGTGAATGTTACCCTGTTTAAAAGGTTTTACTCACATTGTCTAGAACAGCTGGTGCGCTCATGCAAGGTTCAGTGTTCCTTTCCTCGAAGAGAGCTTAGAGAAGGCATTCAGCTTGTCTGAGAAGTTTGTGTCACTGGGCAGCTTGTGGCTGGGTTTCCTTTTGTAATCCGTGATAGTTTACAAGCCCTGACACATCTGACGAGCGTCAGAGCCAGTGTAGTAGGATTTGATCTGCGTCCTGTACTGATGCTTTGCCTGTTTGATAATTCGGAGGGTGTAGCAGGATTTATTTTTTAAGTGTTCAGATTTGTGCCATGCTCCTTGAAAGCGGCAGCTCTAGCCTTTAGCTCAGTAAGGCTGTTGCCTGTACTCCATGGCTTCTGGTTAGGATATGTACGTATTGCCACTGTGGGGACGACATCATCCATGCACTTAATGAAGCCGGTGACTTATGTGGTAAACTCCTCAATGCCATGGGATTAGTCATATATTCCAATCTGTGCTAGCGAAACTGTCCTGTAGCTTTGCATCCGCCTTATTGGACCACTTCTATATTGAGCGCGTCACTGGTACTTCCTGTTTGAGCTTTTGCTTGCAAACAGGAATTAATAGGATGGAGTAAGTCAGATTTGCCAAATGGAGGGTGAGATATGCATGCGTCTCTGCGTGTAGAGGTGTTCTAGAGTTTTCCACATCTGGATGAGCATTTTCTTCTTTGATTGTGGCCTTATACAGCTTGTTGAGTGTGGTGTTAGTGCCAGCATCGGTTTGTGGTGGTAAATAGACATCAAGAGGTTGATAAAGGTGGTATCCCAAAAGTCCCCCTATTCACTTCATAGTGCACTACTTTGGACCATCATAGTCAATGTACAGTAAACAAAGCAGGTGTCCTGCTTACTATACCGCCGAAACAGTGGGGGAAATAAACAAATGACGCCGTTTATATTTAAGACAATCATCTCATGCAGAACGGAAATTATGGTCTTTCTGTGGGAAGAATGCGACAGCAGCCAATTGTCCTGTTCCGACACAGAGAAACACAATGAGACAGGAAGTGGGCTTTCTGGGAACGCCACACACACAGGCAACGCCTTTATTCCTGATTACTCATTCATTCTCTCAGTCAGAGAAGAGATTTTGTAATAAACCAGACTAAAAGGGAGAGACACGGTAAATAAAAAGTGATAGACGAGTCATTGTGTATATAGAGAAGTTAGAATTGTTGTGGCCTCCCTTCAGTTGAGCTCAAACCCACTGACAAATGCTTCAGACAGATGGTTGCTCACTTATAGGAAAATGGAGGCGAATGGTATTTTGCGCCACATGCCTTCGGTCTTGTCCCAAATCTCAGAAATGTTGATTAAAAAGAGACAGATTTACAGTAGAAAGAGCATCTTTCCTCTCAAAAAGGAGAAAAAGGTGGAAGTATTAGAGGTCAAGCCTTCACAAAGAGTGGGCAACCATACCAGACTACTTGGCTACATGCTTTGGGAACCAAAATGTATGTTTTGGCAGTGCTGGTATGATGTGGGACTTGTTACCTAGCTTTTTTGGCTGGGCTTTGTTGAACCCCTTTAAAATTATTTTATTGTGCTAGAATCTTACCCATTTGTTTTGGCTTGTCACAAGGGCTACGTTTAGACAGTCAGCCCAATTCTGATATTTTTTTCCACTTATTGGCCTTTTGACAAATCACATCAGACCTTTTCACACTAGATATTTTTCAGAGCTGATCTGATTGGTCAAGAGACACAATTAGTGAATTGGGCTGCCTGTCTAAATGCAGCCATTGTGTGGGCAATGCAACCATTACTGATTGCTTGGCTAGTGGTATTTGCTTTAGGGACAAAATTTGAGGTTTCAGTTTCAGAGTTTTTATGACCGTCTTATGCAAGTAGAGTACTAGACATACCTGATTGTTTGGCTTGTGCTGGGAAGCGGATTCTGGGAGGGTGAGGGAGTGGCTCCTGGTGACCCCCGCCCCTACCGACAACTGCCGAGGCAGAGAGCGACTTGCGAGATGACCCTTCACCTCAGTTGGTGGACTGCTGCCGCCAGCCCCTCCCTCAGTCTCATCTAGCAGCACGGCGTCCCAGGGGTCCCCGCCGGCTGGCCCTCCCACTACAGTCACGGTGCCGCTCGGTTCCGGTGAGGTGCCCTCATCACCCTCAGCTTTGCACCTGTTGAGCGGGTCCAGGTCCAGCCACTCGAAGCGGCTGACGGCAAGTGGTTCCACGGCAGATGGCGGTGGGTTGGGCGCCAGCGACACGGCACAGGTCGGGGCAGCATCCAGGTCAGTACTGGCTGACCTGCCATTCTTCAAGTATTCCGAGGTGCTGTGGATCTTGTGGAAGAGCTTGGCCATCTCTGGGGTGACGGTGGGCTGATGGAACACCATGGCTCCGGGCTGCTGGATAGGAGTGAAGGCCATGAAGGAGGTCTGCGGGCCAGGCAAGCCCATGTAGGGCGGCATGGCTGGAGAAAAGCCATTCTGGAAGGAGCAGGTCTGGGGCTTGGGGAACGGAGCAGAGGGGAACATGGGAGCCTGATGGTGGGTTGGTGTGGACACGCCAGAGCCGGAGGGACTGGAGAGGATGGAAGGCGTCCACTGGCCGTTGGGGAAGGGAGAGGTAGCTTGGCCCCCCGGGTAGGAGGCGCTGAGGTTGAATCCCAGCAGCGAGGAGGGCCGCGAGGCCTTGCCGCTGTTGGCCCCGAAGCTGTCGTCCAGCAGGAGCTTCTCCAGCTCCTCATTGGTCAGCTTGTCTACGTCGATGTCCTGGAACTTGTCCTTCTCCGCCTGCTTCTTGGCATCGGGGAAGACTATGAGGTCCTTCTCTGGTCGGCTGCTGGTGGAAGGAGTGGGCCTTGGAGCGGCAGTGGTCGCCGGGAGCGTGTGTCTCTTCTCCCTTTGTAGTTTCGCTAAGGCCTCTGCTTCCATGCGAAGGGCCTCCTCCTTACCCACAACCCCCATGGGCTGGGTCACGTCCAGCTTGAACCCATTACCACTGGATATCTGGGCCATGATGTCAATTTGAGGGTGCCATGTAAGTCGAGTTTGTAGTCAGCACGGGTGACAAATGGGTCAGACGGGAGATTTGTTTATTCAAAAACCTGGGAAAGGACGAGAAAAGAGAGCAAGTCACAATACAGACATCACCAGGAACAGTCTACAACCACGACAGGGTCCGACAGAGGCATCTGTTCTGCATTTAGTGAGCCATTTCCATAGCCAATCGTAAAGTCTGCAAGACAACAAAAAAACTAGCCGATCCTAATGCCGTTACATTTTAAATAGCCTAGCTGTAAGGGAACAATGTATTACCAAGATTTAACAGCTATAATCACACGGGACCTTTGACTGTGACTGGTAAAAACAACAGAGCAAGAGGCTTACTGACATCCTGAAGTATCGAAGTTGTTCAACATGTAGAAACAGCAGAGAGAAAATCCTTGACAGCCCCACATACACAATGATGCACAGTCAGGGTCAAGTTGGAGACCATAAAATGCCTGTTAAAGTTTACTGCGCCTGACTAGCACAAGGACTGTCACATGGGTTTCACACTATAGTACAATGTGCTTCAAAATAAACCATCTTTCTTACTGATTTCACTGAGTGTAGCTACAGTAGGGATCAATGTCATAAGTGACTGTTATTTGGCTTGTGTGTGTTATTGGAGTGAAGAGTTGAGAATCAGGCCAACACATCTACTGCATGCCCTTTTCATTGAAATTGATTGTCTGTCTCATACAGCAGCAAGCAATAGCCATGTTATCAGAGGCTTACTTCTTCCTGAAAATTGACAACCATGATACAGGTAGGTAGTTAAATGATGTCGTATAAAAATGTTTCATAGACAGGCTAAATGATAATATCATGATATTACAGTGCCTGTTTTTTGTATTTGTTGTCTTCTGTCACAAATCTCAGCAGTATGGTGCAGAACATTAACAGGCCTATGTGTTGTGATAAAAACATCTCCCTGGCTGCAACGTGTGCATTCATTGAGTTCCTCAAAAACGACACAGCGCTCCTATTCTCCTCACTACCCAGGCCCTCAGTCAGAGTTCTCCCCCCAGGCAACACAGCCCTTTCCTGAGCTCCCCTCCCATAGTGGTGAAGGCTAGCTGTGCATGGGCTCTCCAGCTAGCCTAGCACCATTGTACATGAGGAATTTGGCATGAAAGGCAGCCAGACGGGTCTCTTTCTCTCTGTATCATTTTGTATGCTACGGCCCAAGAGCGTCTTATCAGCTGTACTAATATCAGATCCTGGGCAGAGATTCCAGCGGTGGCAAACCAACGGAGGGAGCAGCACTCAAACATTTGTCTAGCAGCTTTGTGACAGACAGCTCTGCCAGACAGACGTCGACCGCGGTTGATCTGGGTAAAGAAAACAGGAAGGCAGAGTGGTGGTACTGGATGATTTTTATTTTTTTGACTCAACATCATGTAGCCTAGAATATGCAGTTTTACCCTCAGTATTTCTTTTAAAAAGTAGCCTATACTTGGAGGAGATGCAGTGGGCTATGGCATCTTAATGCTATAGGCTAGGTCAGTGGTTTTCAAACATTTGATAGTTTTGTTGTAGCATTAAAATAGCTCACCCCAATCAAGGGCTTGACAGTTCGTTGACAAGTTGAATCAGGTGTGCTAGCTCTGGAATAGTTCAAATATATGGAACGGCTGAGGGCCCCCGAGGAGAGGTTTGAATTGAAAGGGCTACAGTAAGGGATCAGGCCTATATACATTTTTCATCTTGTAGCTTTGCAGAAGGACTGCCAATGCCATTCAAAGTAAGGGTCACTGAGGAAGAATGAGCGAATGCAAGACTATATGCAATATAAATGACAGAATGACCGATAATAGGCCGAGCTGAATTATCGGGTCGATAGTCCCTTTGTGGTCTTTGCCGATAGTAAAGCTGCTGCTATTGTACCTGCCACTCACCGCCTGAGCCACGAGCACTGCACAATGCCGAGGAATGTCTGAGACAATCAGCAGCAAGCAACAAGCCAGCCCATCATCCAGTGACCAAAACCAAACTCCTATTGCAAATATTAGTTTAGTTAATTGACGAATAAAGGCTTGTGTCAACATGCCCACCCAGACATGCATGCAATAGCAAGCTAGCTATGTGAACTGTTAGCAAAGATCACAAGAACTGTGTTAGCTAGCCTGATAAACATGGAGCTAAGATATCAGATAGGAGCTAATAGCCAACGTAGCTAGCTGACATTAGCCGGTTATTATTTTGAACATGCACCATTTTCGACAACGAGCCATCTGACTTGCGGTGCAACGTTAGCTATTCACTGGTGTACTGATCTGACCAACTGCAATCTAATCCAGAAATTGACAGTTGGTAGTCGCATTACATTATTGTTGTGATATGGAACGGTGTTTTAAAAATGTTTAAATAAAAAGGTTAGCAATAGGTTTAGCTTCTTCAGAATCTTCCTGCATGTTTATGCACCAAGAAAGCTGAAGATCGGCGCTCGTGTGTGCGTTCAACCTTCTCAAACTATGGGCAGATTTGAGTCATTCAGACAGAACATGCATCGCCGCTTCATATTCTTCCCTAACCTCACTCATATTAAGCACATTTATGGCTTGGTAGCAAAAGTCATCTCCATTGAGGGAGTTCTCATAGTAGCAGTAAACTGCAGCAAGTGATATGAGTGATGGAGAGAGATATGAAAAGGAGCAGAGTTACAGCCTAGTTCTATCCAATCGTAGCAGAAGGATCAAGATACAGTGCATTCAGAGAGTATTCAGAACCTTTGACTTTTTCCACATTTTGTTAAGTTACAACATTGTTCAAAAATTGATAACATTTTTTTTCCTTCAGAAATCTACACACAAGAGCCCGTAATGACAAAGCGAGAATAGGTTCAGAAATGTATAAAAAATATAACGTATTTCATTTAAGTATTCAGACCCCTTGCTATGAGACTCGAAATTGATCTCAGGTGCATCCTGTTTCCATTGGTCATCCTTGAGATGTTTCTACAATTTATGTCGAGGCACAGATCTGGGGAAGGGCATTAAAACATCTCTGCAGCATTGAATGTCCCAAAGAACACATTGGCCTCCATCATTCTTAAATAGAAGAAGTTTAGAACCAAGATTCTTCTTGGCCGCCCGGCCAAACTGAGCAATCGAGGGAGAAGAGCCTTTGTCAGGGAGGTGACCAAGAACCCGATGGTCACAAGAACCTTCCAGAAGGACAACCATCTTTGCAGCACTCCACCAATCAGGCCATTATGGTAGAGTGGCCAGACAGAAGCCACTCCTTAGTAAAAAGGCACATGACAGCCTGCTTGGAGTTTGTCAAAAAGGTATCCAAAGGACTCAGACCATGAGAAACAAGATTCTCTGGTCTGACGGGCCGCCCCCAGGTGGTGAGGGTAGGTAACAACATCTCCTCCCCGCTGATCCTCAACACTGGGGCCCCACAAGGGTGCGTTCTGAGCCCTCTCCTGTACTCCCTGTTCACCCACGACTGCGTGGCCACGCACGCCTCCAACTCAATCATCAAGTTTGCGGACGACACAACAGTGGTAGGCATGATCACCAACAACGACGAGACGGCCTACAGGGAGGAGGTGAGGGCCCTCGGAGTGTGGTGTCAGGAAAATAACCTCACACTCAACGTCAACAAAACTAAGGAGATGATTGTGGACTTCAGGAAACAGCAGAGGGAACACCCCCCTATCCACATCGATGGAACAGTAGTGGAGAGAGTAGCAAGTTTTAAGTTCCTCGGCATACACATCACAGACAAACTGAATTGGTCCACTCACACAGACAGCATCGTGAAGAAGGCGCAGCAGCGCCTCTTCAACCTCAGGAGGCTGAAGAAATTCGGCTTGTCACCAAAAGCACTCACAAACTTCCACAGATGCACAATCGAGAGCATCCTGGCGGGCTGTATCACCGCCTGGTACAGCAACTGCTCCGCCCTCAACCGTAAGGCTCTCCAGAGGGTAGTGAGGTCTGCACAACGCATCACCGGGGGCAAACTACCTGCCCTCCAGGACACCTACACCACCCGATGTTACAGGAAGGCCATAAAGATCATCAAGGACAACAACCACCCGAGCCACTGCCTGTTCACCCCGCTATCATCCAGAAGGCGAGGTCAGTACAGGTGCATCAAAGCTGGAACCGAGAGACTGAAAAACAGCTTCTATATCAAGGCCATCAGACTGTTAAACAGCCACCATTAACATTGAGTGGCTGCTGCCAACACACTGACACTGACTCAAATCCAGCCACTTTAATAATGGGAATTGAATGGGAAATGTAAATATATCACTAGCTACTTTAAACAATGCTACCTTATATAATGTTACTTACCCTACATTATTCATCTCATATGCATACGTATATACTGTACTCTATATCATCAACTGCATCCTTATGTAATACATGTATCACTAGCCACTTTAACTATGCCACTTTGTTTACATACTCATCTCATATGTATATACTGTACTCGATACCATCTACTGTATCTTGCCTATGCTGCTCTGTACCATCACTCATTCATATATCCTTATGTACATATTCTTTATCCCCTTACACTGTGTATAAGACAGTAGTTTAGGAATTGTTAGTTAGATTACTTGTTGGTTATTACTGCATTGTCGGAACTAGAAGCACAAGCATTTCGCTACACTCGCATTAACATCTGCTAACCATGTGTATGTGACAAATAAATTTGATTTGATTTGATTATTGAACTCTGAATGCCAAGTGTCACATCTGGAGGAAACCTTGCACCATCCCTATGGTGAAGCATGGTGGTGGCACCATCATTCTGTGGGGATGTTTTTCAGCAGCAGGGACAGGGAGACTAGTCAGGATTGAGGGAAAGATGAACGGAGCAAGGTGCAGAGAGATCCTTCATGAAAACCTGCTCCAGAGTGCTCAGGACTTCAGACTGGGGCGAAGGTTCACCTTCCAACAGGACAACGAGCCTAAGCACACAGCCAAGACAACACAGGACTGGCTTCAGGGACAAGTCTCAATGTCCTGAGTGGCCCAGGCAGAGCCCGGACTTGACCACGATCTAACATCTCTGGATAGAACTGAAAATAGCTGTACAGCAACACTCCCCTTCCAACCTGACAGAGCTTAAAAGCATCTGCAGAGAAGAACGTAAGAAACTCACCAAATACATGTGTGTCAAGCTTGTAGCGTCATACCCAAGAAGACTGCCAAAGGTGCTTAAAACAAAGTAATGGTTTTTTATTTTTAATACATTTGCAAAAAATGTAAACCCCATAATGACAAAGCAAAAACAGGTTGTGTGCAGATTGACAAGGGAATAATAAAAATAAAAAGGAATTTTAAAGTAAGGCTGTAACATAACAAAATGTGGAAAAAGGGGTGTGAATACTTTCCAAAAACACTGTTCAACCCGCCCATTTCTTGACAGATAGCTGAACTAGCCAATTCAGTCATTTCGTCCTGGCAGCCAAGTTGTTTAGAGATGTGTCCTAACAAAAACATATATCTATATAGATTGATATCTCCCTCTCTCTCTCTCCAGAGCACGGAATATGGTTTATCTCAGTTCACTGGTCACCATAGCAACACCCATGTGTAGCACGTGCTCCAGCAGGTATATTTCACTGGTCATTCCCAAAGCAAACACTTCCTTTGGCCACCTTTCCTTCCATTTATCTGCTGCCAATGACTGGAACGAATTGCAAATATCACTGTAGCCTTATATCTCCAAGCATCAGCAGTCTGAGCAGCTTACCAATCACTGTACACAGCCCATCTGTAAATAGCACACCCAACTACCTCATCCCCATATTATTACTTACCCTCTTGCACCCCAGTATCTCTACTTGCACATTATCATCTGCACATCTATCACTCCAGTGTTAATGATAAATTGTAATTATTTCACCTCTATGGCCTATTTATTGCCTCACCCTACTATTCCAAATTTGCACACACTGTACATAGATTTTTCTATTGTGTTATTGACTGCACGTTTCTTTATGTGTAACTCTGTTGTTTTTGTCGCACTGCTTTGCTTTATCTTGGCCAGGTCGCAGTTGTAAATGAGAACTTGTTCTCAACTGGCCTACCTGGTTAAATGAAAGGTGAAATAAAAATACGAAATAAGCATCCATGAGCACAAATCATGACATTACGTTGAAAGCATCTGCATTGAATAGATGTTATTTTATATTCTCAAACTAACAGCAGTGCCTACAGTATATGACGTCCTTCCACACAGGGGTGAAATGCTGGAGTGACGTTTCTATGGAAATGTTGTTGATCAGTAGGCTAATGGAAGGCAAACAGATTGTTTATCATCTGTGGTACCATAGACTCCACTGATCAGCCAAAACAAGCTCAATAACTCAATGCATACCTCACACTCCTATTGAATATGCATTCACCTGTATTGTAGGCCAATGCCATCTTAATTTACCCCGTTTATCAAGAGATTTGCCATTCATATAACAATTATTACCATTATGTTGTTTGTTTTTATCAATCTAAGTACAATTTATTGTTCAATATTAAAATTGATGCAGTAATGCATAAATGGCTCTGGAAAATTGTCATCAACATTTTCTAATTCAATGATAAGCCCCCTAAAAAAAATACACATCGGACATTCTCTAATATAAATGGATGGACATGAATCGCAAAAAAGAAGAAGTTTATAAACAGAATGTACCCAAATGTCTCTTACATTTAGCCTCCACATTAGGCTACTATGTGGGGCTGCAGGAAGGCAGACTAAACCTACAGCCACAGAACAAAAGTTTCTGACTGGAGATGGGCATCATGTTTTAGAAGCACTTAAAAGGGAAAGGGTGAAATTAAAATTAAAAAGCAGTTGGAGAATAGGCTCAAAGTAGAAAATATCTGTGGCGCTGTAAACGATGTTGAGCTAAATTCCCTAATGACGTATTAAAGTAAAAAAAAGTGTTAAAAAGACAAACGCTACTCGAAGCTACCTACTACTAGGGAAATGTCTGACTAGAATCATTTATGAAGGATGGAGGGGTCACGACACCAAATTACATTCTGAGTTTGGAACTTCCAGAGATCATTTGTTCACTCGATTGAGTAGAATAGCCTCTTTTGAATTTCAAATTGTCTAATAAAAATGTAAGCTAACAATCTACTGGGCAGCAGATCAAAGTACAAAACAACATATTTAAGAAAGGAATGAGTAACCAGGTCAGTTTGTACAGTGATGGCTGGGCTAAATCTAAAATGCTGAGCTTCCTGCTGCTTTGGGTCCAACAGAGAGCTGGTGCAACAAGAAAGAAACACATTCTGACATGACTTTAGAGTCCACGCTTAAAAGTAGAGTCTCAATACCCTATACACAACTACAATGTCACCTCTCAAATCTCATCTATGTCAATAATATGTAAAAGAATGCAACAAAGTGGCAATAGCCTAACTCAAAATGTCAGTTCATAACCTCAGTACATGTGCACTTCAATATTCATGGTTCCCACATGCAAACTCTGCCACAAACAACGTTTCCATCCACAGTTACTCAAATAAAGTCATACTGTATAAATAAATATCACAACTGTGAGGGAAACGGGTAGTTTTGCTACAATTTTATAAATGCAGACAATTTATTAGTTCGACGCGGTGGGAACTTTGTGTCTTACGGTTTATTACGCAAGAAATGGTGGTGGAAATGCCTTTATGCGCAAATATTACTATAGTAACCACCATATGACTTGAGCAAGCAGTTTACTAGGCTACAGATTAAATCAGTTATGAAGACCGTCACTGGGTGGTGAAAGTGCACAGTGATCTTGATGTTCTTTTAGTGGCCCCAGCCGACTTGTAAGTCGCTTTGGACAAAAGCGTCTGCTAAATGGGATATATTTATTTATATTTTTTCCAATAAATATCAAGGGTCTTATTCTGGTGACATGATCGATGCTTGACTGCCGTTAGACAAATAAAAATATGAATTGCTCTTTTCCATAATCTCCTCATGTGGACTAGCCTACCCACACAGTATATGCAAGCTATTGGCTAGAGAGCACGTGTCAGAGTAGGCATATTTGCTATTCAACACAACAGTTTGACAAAACTATCGGTAGAGTTGAAGATGTGATGGAAACACATTGAACTTTAGATTTGTATTCGGTACATGAAAACTTAAGTGAAAAAGTACAGTGGGTGTACTATGTAATCATGCACTGATTTTTATCCACAACAAGTCTGTTGCGTGGAAACACCACTGGTGGGAAAATGTGCATATTTTCTTTATGCAGATATTTTAAATAGTTGCATGAAAATCTGTCACCAATTGGATGGAAAACTAGCTAGACACAGATCCTGCCTTTCCTTCTGGGAAACATTTCTGATGACTGGGCAAATAGTTATTGGACAATCAAAGGAGCACCTGCTTCTCCAGTCTTTCTGTAGTATCTTTACCAACTGTTCTGCTGTAACTAGGCCAAGTTTAACAAAACCATAATGATCGTCTAACACCAAGATACTTGCTATGCAGTTGAACAACGACTTTATTTTTAAAATCCTCTTGCTCCTTATAGGACACATCACGGCACTCTATACTCCTCTGTAAACTGGTCATCTCTGTATACCCATTGCAAGACCCACTGGTTGATGCTTATTTATAAAACCCTCTTAGACCTCACTCCCCCCTATATGAGATATCTACAGCAGCCCTCACCCTCCACATACAACACCCGTTCTGCCAGTCACATTCTGTTAAAGGTCCCCAAAGCACACATGCCTGGGTCACATCTTTTCGGTGCACTGCAGCTAGCAACTGGAACCAGCTGCAAACAAACTCAAACTGGACAGTCTTCACTCAAAGACTCAATCATGGACACGCTTACTGACAGTTGTGGCTGCTTTGTGTGATGTATTGTTGTCTCTACCTTCTTGCCCTTTGTGCTGTTGTCTGTATCGCTACCATGTATTTCTGCCATGTTGCTGTCATGCTGTGTTGTCATGTGTTGCTGTCATAGATCTCTTTATTTATTTTTATTTCACCTTTATTTAACCAGGTAAGCTAGTTGAAACCAAGTTCACAATTACAACTGACCTGGCCAAGATAAAGCAAAGCAGTGCGACACAAACAGAGTTACACATGGAATAAAAGCGTACAGTTAATAACACAATTGAAAAACAGAAAGTCCATATACAGTGTGTGCAAATGGCGTGAGGTGGTAAGGCAATAAATTGGCCATAGTAGCGAAGAAATTACAATTTAGCAAATGAACACTGGAGTGACAGATGAGCAGATGATGATGTGCAAGTAGAAATACTGGTGTGCAAAAGAGCAGAAAAGTAAATAAAAACAATATGGGGGATGAGGTAGGTAGATTGGATGGGCTATTTACAGGTGGGCTATGTACAGCTGCAGCGATCGGTTAGCAGATGTTTAAAGTTGCTGTAGTGTTGTATGTGTTATCTCGTCGTGATGTGCGTTTTGTCCTATATTTACACACATATAGGAGGCCTTTTGACTTTTGTAGGCCGTCATTGTAAATAATTATTTGTTCTTAAGGTTAAAAGGACTTGCCTAGGTAAATAAAGTAAAAAAATAAATAAATGTAACACCTGACTCGAGCTGAACTTTGAAGCCGATCCTATTACTGTTGCCACAAATACAATTCGTACTTTGATACGCACACGTATCAAGTAGGATTTCACAAATTGAAAATAATAATTTAGAGTTGATTAACTAGTTACAGATAATTCAGAGAATAAACTTGTCAATATAGTTTGGCTACATTGACTAACTTCAAATAGCCAGACAGAGTGAGAGAAATCAATTTAAACATCGAATCAATTTTGGTACGCGACGGTGGCATAACTACGTGTCATTTGTCTTGGAATAATGTGCTCTGGAGGCGTCAAACGTTTATCTTCGTTGATCAGAATTTTGCACAACACTGATTCAATAATTTAAAGCACTCCGTGACCTGCCAACAAAGTTAAACAACAAGGAAGAAACGCAGGAATTTGAGTACGAGCAAAGCCCGAATACCTGACCGATTTTGGCCAAATATAGTTATCGGTATCTTAACTCTTTCATACATATATGATCAGTAAATAAATATAATTTCTCACCTTTTAGCGGTACGATGTTTATAGCCATTTTTCTGAAGCTGCAATTTTATCCATCCACTCGCTCGCGCAGACACAACGTCAGTTCCTGTTGAGGTAGTTTGGTTTGATACGTTTCACCAAAATCATACAAAATTGGGAAACAGCGTCACCATGTGCCATAAAACAGAAAGATGACAAGGAAAATTAATACTGGAAAATCTTTGGACAATGTTGATGTTATCTGAATCTCTGATTATAATTTGTTTATTTATGCGTGACTGGCTATTTGGTGTCACTGTCCTCAGGTTCACAAACAATATGAACAGCTAGTAATTTTATTTTGTATGCTCCATTTGCAGTCAGATGTTTTTACATAGCTTGAGAGTTGACTACTATGAGAAAAACAACAAACAGAACAGCTTTTTTATTCAAATAAAATAAAACAATAGCTGTATCATCTTAACCTCAAGACACACGACATGAGAAATTCTAAGACATTTACATTTTAAAGGCTGTGCATTGCATTCAAATTACTACTGTAATTCTTGACTCCCAGAATGACTCAAATACAGGCAACAGTTGAGACTGGAATGGGTTGGACCACGTCCCAATTCAGCATCTCTTTGGCTCTGATGTAACTCCGCCCTCTTGCTTTACACAGGTTTATAAACGCCACGTACATCTTGCTTCACAGCACCTTGACCAACAATTTTAAGAAAACAATTTGACTGACTACTTCTGCCCAACTGGCTGCCAACGCGACTTTTTCACAGAGCAAAGAGAACATTTCTACCCAATGAGGATGGTTGGGGGCGGGGCGTTACCATGGCAATTAGCCGTTCGGTTGGTCTTACTAGGAAGAGGCTGACCAGTGTAAAGTGCATGACATCTGTAAACAGACTCCAGTCTTTTCGAATTGTCTCCAGGGTTGGATGAATTATAGCCAACGTTAAAAAAAATAATAACTGAAAAGGTGTACACTGTCAAAGTAAGTTTCTGTTTCTTTTAGCTTTTCAATTAAATGTAGTATCATACTATTATGGACAAATTACATTTCAGTAGTTGGAGATCGTGCGTGCTCTATCCACACCCTACTTGTTCAACACTTCAGTACCTAGCTAGATAGTTATTATGCTGCTACCTGTATATCTTACAAATATATCCAGAGCTCATTAGAATATTATCAAAAAAGAACCACAATATGAACCTGGTAAAATTAGATGGCTAGATAACAGATGTAACAGAACAAGTGCAACACCATTGACTGCTGCTGCTGATGTGGTCATGATGTTACACCTAAACGGGTTAACAAGGTTCTCTTTCAGGTGTCAAAGCCCAAGAGAACTGGGCTATGTTCAGTTGCTAAACTTTGTTGAACACTGCAGATAGAAATGCAACCAACATGATTTCTTGTTCTACATGTCGGAGAGGCACTTTTGTTCTGCATAACATATCTGACGTGTCCTGCTGAACACCCCTTTTATCCCATAGACAAGGGAGTGGCACAGTCACCGCGGTGTTATTCTGGTCGAGGTTAATGTGGGGATTAAGATTAAACTAGTTTAACTTGTCAACACATTGGTCAATAGTTCAGTGGGGGTTCACTGGTTCCAAAAGCATCGGCCACATTTCCCAGGCCAGTGAGCTTTACTGTAGGAGGGTGATGTTTACTGAAGAACAGTGCAGTATAACCCTGTTTCTTCATGTTACCTATGAAACATTTAGGAATTTCATATGCCCTATATATATGAAGAGATTGTTTGGCAACACGCTATCAATGACTTACCTATAGGCTGAAATAGATGCTGTATATCTTGCCATTCTGTCTGTGAAATAGTAGATTAGTGTCAGTTAATTTAACCAACCGTGAAATGTGTCTATTTGGCCATTAGCCATTTCTCATAGTTTCTCTTGAAGCAGCTGTTTATGTCGTCAATGATTAACCTCAGCTATGTGATGTTCTCCTCTGTACACAGATGTTGTGGAGTAATGCCTTCTGCCAATACACTGTGCTCCTCCTGAGCCGGTGGTTCTGTGTGGAAGCAGTGCCCATCGTTGTGGACAAGACTGAAGTGGAAACCCCAGAGGAGAAACTGGAGGCACCACAAAGTGTAGTGAGTGGAGTGTGGAGTGTGTGTGTGTGTGTGTTGCAGTACCTACATTGCCTTCGGAAAGTATTCAGACCCCTTGATTTCTTTCCCCACATTTTGCTACGTTAAAGCCTTATTCTAAAATTAATTCAATGTACACCGTACCCCATAATGACAAAGCGAAAACAGGTTTTGAGATTTTTTTCCCACATTTATAATAACAAAACAACAACAAACGTATTTACATAAGTGTTCAGACCCTTGGTCCACCCAACCCTTTACAGACTGAAGCCAACAGGTCTGACCATTCTCTGGTCCACCCTGTTCTTTACAGACTGAAACCAACAGGTCTGACCATTACAGACTGAAACCAACAGGTCTGACCATTCTCTGATCCACTCAGTCCTTTACAGACTGAAACCAACAGGTCTGACCATTCTCTGATCCACCCTGTTCTTTACAGACTGAAACCAACAGGTCTGACCATTCTCTGGTCCACCCTGTTCTTTACAGACTGAAACCAACAGGTCTGACCATTACAGACTGAAACCAACAGGTCTGTCCATTCTCTGGTCCACCCAACCCTTTACAGACTGAAACCAACAGGTCTGACCATTCTCTGGTCCATCCAACCCTTTACAGACTGAAACCAACAGGTCTGTCCATTCTCTGGTCCACCCAACCCTTTACAGACTGAAACCAACAGGTCTGACCATTCTCTGGTCCATCCAACCCTTTACAGACTGAAACCAACAGGTCTGCCCATTCTCTGGTCCACTCAGTCCTTTACAGACTGAAACCAACAGGTCTGACCATTACAGACTGAAACCAACAGGTCTGACCATTCTCTGGTCCATCCAACCCTTTACAGACTGAAGCCAACAGGTCTGACCATTACAGACTGAAACCAACAGGTCTGACCATTACAGACTGAAACCAACAGGTCTGACCATTACAGACTGAAGCCAACCGGTCTGACCATTCTCTGGTCCACCCTGTTCTTTACAGACTGAAACCAACAGGTCTGACCATTCTCTGATCCACTCAGTCCTTTACAGACTGAAACCAACAGGTCTGACCATTCTCTGGTCCACCCTGTTCTTTACAGACTGAAGCCAACCGGTCTGACCATTCTCTGGTCCACTCAGTCCTTTACAGACTGAAGCCAACAGGTCTGACCATTCTCTGGTCCACTCAGTCCTTTACAGACTGAAGCCAACAGGTCTGACCATTCTCTGGTCCACTCAGTCCTTTACAGACTGAAGCCAACCGGTCTGACCATTCTCTGGTCCACTCAGTCCTTTACAGACTGAAACCAACCGGTCTGACCATTCTCTGATCCACCCTGTTCTTTACAGACTGAAACCAACAGGTCTGACCATTCTCTGGTCCACTCAGTCCTTTACAGACTGAAACCAACAGGTCTGACCATTCTCTGGTCCACCCAACCCTTTACAGACTGAAACCAACAGGTCTGACCATTCTCTGGTCCACCCTGTTCTTTACAGACTGAAGCCAACACAATATCCATCATTACACCCAGAGCCACACTGTATATAGGAGTGCATTCGGAAAGTATTCAGATGCCTTAACATTTTCCACCTTTTGTTACATAACAGCCTTATTCTAAAATTGATTGAATTATATTTGTTCTTCATCAATCTACACAAAATATTCCATAATGACAAAGTGAAAACCGTTTTTTTAAATGATTGCAAATGATTATTCTTTAAAACCTTATTTACATAAGTATTCAGACCCTCGAAAATGAGCTCAGGTGAATCCTGTTTCCATTGATCATCCTTGAGATGTCTCTACAACTTGATTGGAGTCCACCTGTTGTAAATTCAATTGATTGGACATGATTTGGAAAGGCATACACCTGTCTATATAAGGTCCCACAGTTGACCCACAGCGTGTCAGAGCAAAAACCAAACCATGAGCTCTGAGACAGGATTGTGTCGAGGCTCAGACCTGCGGAAGTGTACCAAAAATGTCTGCAGCATTGAAGGACCCTAAGAACACAGTGGTCTCCATCATTCTTAAATGGAATAAGTTTGGAACCACCTAGACCCTTCCTACAGCTGGCCACCTGGACAAACTGAGCAATCGGGGGAGAAGGGCCTTGGTCAGGGTGGTGACCAAGAACCTGTTGGTCACTTTGATAGAGTTCTAGAGTTCCTCTGTGGAGATGAGAGAACCTTCCAGAAGGACAATCATCTTTGCAGCACTCCACCAATCAGGCCTTTCTGGTAGAGTGGCCAGACGAAAGCCAATCCTCTGTAAAGGCACATGACAGCCCGCTTGGAGTTTGCCAAAAGGCACCTAAAGACTGACCATGAGAAATAACATTCTCTAATCTGATGAAACCAAGATTTAACTCTTTGGCCTGAATGCAAAGCGTCACATCTGAAGGTAACCTGGCACCATCCCTACGGTGAAGCATGGTGGTGGCAGCATCATGCTGTGGGGGTGTTTTTCAGCGGCAGGGACTGGGGAGCCTAGTCAGGATTAAAGGGAAAGATAAACGGAGCAGAGTGCAGAGAGATCCTTGATGAAAACCTGCTCCAGAGCGCTCAGGACCTCAGATTAGGGCTAAGGTTCACCTTCCAACAGGACAACGGCCCTCAGCACGCAGCCAAGACAACGCAGGAGTGGCTTCGGGACAAGTCTCTGAATGTCCTTGAGTGGCCCGGACTTAAACCCGATCGAACATTTCTGGAAAGACCTGAAAATAACTGTGCAGCAACGCTCCCCATCCAATCTGACAGAGCTTGAGAGAATCCGCAGAGAAGAATGGGAGAAACTCCCAAAATACTGGTTTGTCAAAGGTGCCTCAACAAAGCACTGAGTAAAGGTTGTAACTACTTATGTAAATGTGATATTTCTGTTTTCTTATTTTTTCTGTTGCAAAAATTGCTAGATACTTGTTTTTGCTTTGTCGTTATGGTGCATTGTGTGTAGATCCAGATTTAAATTTTTTGTGAAGTTCATCATAATTTATTACAGTTGTGTCATTGCATGACTCCAAGTTTACTTCGATAGGATGGTTATTATATTAATATTTGTGCATAAAGGCATTCCCACCGCCATTTGTCGCATACTACATTTTACAGACACAGAAAAATCCCACCATGTCGAACGAACAAATCATCTGTCGGCATTTATAAAATTGTAACGAAACTACCTGTTTCCGTCACAGCTGTCGTGATTTGTCTTTGTACGCACTTGGAGCATGAATAATGAGTCAGAAAGAGGAAAGGCTTTTAAAGAAATACACCACTGCAGAAAATGGAAGGAGGTCTAGACATATAGGCCACATGTGAATCCAATGTAAACCTCTCCCCTTTTGTCGTGGAAATTTCCTCTATTTACCAAATCATGAGAGCAAACCACACACACAAGTCAGAGTTAATTATCAAAGTCCATCTTTAATTATATGAGCTCTATCACAAACCCTGTGACTCTCAGATCAATTCAGAGTCTCAATGAATTCTCTGAGAGTCCCTTCCACATTGCAATAGCATTTTGACTTTCAACAGTTCAGTATCTCTAATGAAAAGTTGAGAGTCCCAACATAATGGCAAATGGGATCCTTTATAGCGAAGATCCACCCCCCTTAGACGACATGACAATCCACAGGTCCCAGGAACTTACACAAAGAAAGACTTTACTTCAGAGAGGAGTATCCCCTAGCCAGACAGAGTTGGCTATAAATTATCGTTCAGTTTGGTCTCCTAAACAAAGCTCTTATTTTGTCCTTGGTAAAAAATGGTACCAAGACATTACCCCCACCCTATGATATATAACAAATTGTCATTTAGATACAACCAATTCTAAATACAACCAATCCTGGACAAGCTCACAGAGAGGAGAGTGAGGCTATAGGTTAAGAGAGAGGGAGCATAGAATGATTCCAGACACTGCCATCCTCCTCTCCCCGATGGGAAAAGTAGGGAGTGACTGGCACACAGACACAGTGGAGCAAAAGATATGTTTACACATGATGACACCTTGACCTCTCCCCTCTCTGCGGCCCAAGCAACTTAGTCCTGACAGAGAACAGATAACTGCCAATGGCCACCACTATAGTACAACAAAAGACATTCTTATGAGAAATAACTCATAAGCATATCATGAAAATAAAACATCCTATCTATGTTACCCAACTAATTCTGATTATTCCCCAACACTTTCCACTTACATACTACAATGTGGATTTTGATTTTATTTATTTTTTCAGGACACCGGGCTTCACTATGACCGCTACCTCAGGGAAGTCATTGATTTCCTGGAGAAGGACCAGCATTTCAGAGAGAAGCTCCACAATACAGACATGGAGGACATTAAGGTACCCCATTAGCTATAGCATTTGCAGGGCTGTGTTCATTAGACACCAAATATATTTAAAAAAACGTACTGAAACAGAGATGGGCTACCTGTACTCGTCCAATAAGAAATGCTCATTATATTTTCCCGTTGCAAAACATTTTCAGCTGTTGTTCGTTCCATGCCCTAATGAACACGATCCAGCTGGCCTGGTTAGTTTCCTTTGATTGTTATTGGCCCTCAAATCTCTGGATGCTTTTGTTTCTGAGCAGCAAGGCAAGCTGGCCAAAGAGCTGGACTTTGTCGGCCATCAAGTGAGGACCAAACTGGACGAGCTGAAGAGGCAGGAGGTGAACAGACTAAGGACGCTCATCAAAGCCAAACAAGACGCTGAGGGAGGGCATGGTGCGCTGGTATATCTGTTAATTCAAATATGTCATTTCCTGTCTAAATGGCTGCCATCCTATGAGCAGAAATGTTTGTCCAGTTGACAGGACATGATGCAGTGCACCACCAACATCCTAAGATTGATATAGTGTGTCACATAGGAAAGTGGAAGTGCCTTGAGGCTATTGTGCAAGTAAATAGGAAAGTCACATGTTGTGAAATGTCTATATTGACACATTTGGGAAGAGGGGTTGAGGTTCTACTACCGAGCATGGTCTTGCACTCAACCAAGACCGTGCTTACATTGGAAATGCCAGAAATACTTGGCTGTGGTCAGTGTCAAAGCTAACGTGCAGTTGAGTCGGCCCCCAAAAAACTCTCAACTGCCTGTGAAATGTTAGCACATTCTTTTAGCGTTGCACTACAAATGTCCACAATGTCAATAACTGCTTGGTGTCATCAGTCAACATGGTGTGACTAGTTAATTATTAAGAGGGGATTTTAATATGGAACATTTCAGAGTAAAGGTCACTATCATTAATTACAAGGATTTGAATTGCGGATAAACGTCAGCTGTAACTACACAATTACCTCATCATATACAGCCTCCATTTTGTCAGCAGTTTTCAGCAAGGGACTTGTAACCACTTAACTCGTATAGTATTAGTTTCCCTCCTAATTAGAGCCTTCTCTCCTCTTTCCCCTCAGAAATGAACCACAAGGCGCTGCTCAAGCAGTTTGAGTACATGAACCACATGAACCCACACACCTTTGAAGTGGAGGACCTGGATAAGCTTATTCAATCGGTAGGGATGTTGTTCATGCGCACTACATCAGGGATCATCAACTAGATACCAAAATTAAACCAGATTCAATACTGAAAAATAGTTTTAAAAGTTCACACACTGACAATGGCCTTACAACCAAAATGTTTGCTCTGCACTTGTCTCTTGAATGAATAACAACTCTCTGGTGAACGAGGACATCCATTTTGAGCCAACAGTCCAAAGGGGTTGTAGCCTTAAAGCTAACTTGCTGTGTTTGAATAGAGGCTGTATTGGAAAGTTCACCCTAACCATGCACACCACGTACATGTGCTACATATGCTGAAAAAAAAAAAAAAATGTTTAGAGGACCATCATTTGCACTTAAAACTAATCATCAGGAACATGTCTTTCTCACTCTCTTCTCTAATGGTCTCGTTCCCCAGTTGTTATTGGTCTCTGACACTGAACAGTGGGCTTGTATAGTATTTATTTAATTTCCAGTATATAATGGGAATTTTCAGGTGAACAAAAAGGAGAGCAGTCATTGAGGAAGTCAATCCAGTTTAATACAATAATTCAGGGAGACCCCTCCAGAACATAAGCATAGAACACGTCTAACGGTCCTTCTCTGAGAAGGCACCTATATTAATCAGACCGTACCAAATATTCTGTAAACATCAGCCGAGAGACTTGTACAAAGTTACAACATCAGCGACTACAGGATCACACTGTGTCACAGAGATATTTTCAGTGTACCTTCTGCAGCTCTGGCATCAATCACTATCACTACAGGATCACACTCTGTCACAGAGATATTTTCAGTGTACCTTCTGCAGCTATGGCATCAATCACTATCACTACAGGATCACACTCTGTCACAGAGATATTTTCAGTGTACCTTCTGCAGCTCTGGCATCAATCACTATCACTACAGGATCACACTCTGTCACAGAGATATTTTCAGTGTACCTTCTGCAGCTATGGCATCAATCACTATCAAACATTCAACACTGACACACATTTGATACAGGCAGTTAAAACGGCTCAAAGGTAAGAACATGCATACATAGTTACAACAGATAATTGTAGACTCACAAGTGAAAACGACCTACTTAAATGTACATGGTTAAGTCCTGTTACATTCTGTTGGGGAGGGAATCTGTATGCGTCTCCCCGAACATAAAATCATGTTTATTATATAGGAGGCTGCGGAGGGGAGAACGACTCTTACTAATGTCAGGAATGGAGTAAATGGAATGAAACCATAGAAACCATGTGTTTGAGTTCAATACCATTCCATTTGGTCCGTTCTAACCGTTACTATGAGCCCGTCCTAACCGTTACTATGAGCCCGTCCTCCCCAACTAAGGTGCCACCGGCCAGTTATGATTTATTACATATCAATCCAGATCCCAGTAAATCAAATACTGGAAAATAATTAATCAAATAATTTCTCATTACACAGATCTATCAAAATGTTCACTTACCTGGTAAAATTAGGGTTGCTATAGGAAGAATAAGAATCGAATAAGAATGCTTTATTTTTTCTGGTTTATATATATATTAGGCTACTAATGACTTGGAGAACTATGACCAGAAGCGTCACGAGGAGTTTAAGAGGTACGAGATGATGAAGGAGCACGAGAGGAAGGAGCACTTGAAGAACCTCGACGAGGAGCATCGCAAAGACGAGGAGCAGCACTATGAAGAGCTGAGGAAGAAACACGCAGACCATCCTAAAGTCAACCACCCTGTAAGACGTTTGCCTTGATACTGTAACTAAACCCAAAATCCACCACCCTGTGAGGCATTTACCTTGATAATCAACCCCCCCCCCAAGACATTTCAGTGACATTAAACCCCAAATTCACTAGCCTGGTCTCAGATCTTTTTGTGCTGTAGACCTGTAGCCAACCATAAGAGTTGGCTTCACAGCACAAACCGATCTGGGACCAGGCTACAAAATGTGTGTGTGTGTAGGGCAGTCAGGACCAGCTGAAAGAGGTCTGGAAGGAGTCAGATGGTTTGGACCCAAATGACTTTGACCCCAAGACCTTCTTCAAACTCCATGGTAAGTTCACACCAGAAGCTATTCACAGCTTGAAAACACAGAACAAAAGTCTAATACAATAATATTGTCTCACATTCTCAAATTACACACCAACCACAATGAACCCTACTGAGAAATTATGTCTTGCAGACACCAATGGAGACAGCTACATCGATGAGCAGGAGCTTGAAGCCCTGTTCACTAAAGAGGTGTGTGTGTGTGTGTGTGTGTGTGGCTGGAGCAGGCCTAGTTTTGAAATATGTGTGTTGTGTTTTGTAGCTGGAGAAGATGTACAGACCCAATCTAGATGAGGATGACATGACAGAGATGGAGGAGGAGAGACTGCGCATGAGGGAACATGTCATGAATGAGGTGAGCTGATACAAGGGGTGGGGTATGATGGGGTCACTGAGTCATTCACACAGCCAACAGTTTTCTGGATTTTACCCCACTGCTTCTTCAGTCAACCTACTTGACTTCCTTTCGTCTGTACTCAGGTAGACACCAACAAGGACAGACTGGTCTCCCTGGAGGAGTTCCTGATGTCCACAAACAAGAAAGAGTTCTTAGAGCCAGACAGCTGGGAGGTAGGAGACAGGCCGCCACCACCTGCTGCCACCTGATGGTCAGGAGTACAGACATGTTGTTGATCCTAACTCTGAGAGGCTATGCAGTAATGGAGCTTCTACCCTCTACTCTCGTCTCCTCCTCAGACTCTGGAGCAGGCTCCTGCGTACACTGACGAGGAGATGAAGTTGTTTGAGGAGCAGCTGGCCCAGGAGGAGAGCAACCTCAACCAGAAGAACTCAGATCTGCAGAAACAGAAGGAGGAGCTGGAGAGGCAGCAGGAGAAGCTCAATGCCCAGAAAGCTGAGCTGCAGCAGGTAACATAAAACAGTAGCACATAGCAATGTTATCATTTACAAAATGTTAGCATAAACAGCTAACAATCCATTAACAACTACTGTACCCGTTTGACACAAAATGCATCTGCAGCACACAGCAGCAGAGCTTTGACACAGTAGAATCAAGTACCTTCAGTATTAGAGGGGTAACCAACTTAATAAATAAGTGACTTGTAATTTGACTGTTTATTGTGTGACATTGGCTCATCGTCAACAAAAGAGAGCTGTTTCATCTACAATTTTGTTAATTGTAAAAACTTTTGAACTGGGTCATCACTCTCCCATGTTGGTGGATAACTTCTTCTCTTGTCTGACTTCTCCTCAGGCTGTGGAACACATGCAGATAATAAAATCGGAAAAAGCAAACGCCGGCATTGAGGTTAAAGGTTAGTTCAAGTTGCCTTCAGTTATAATATCCTCTTTCATAGACTGGTATTACCATCATTAATAATAACTATTGGTCGAATCCTAACTTCCACTTAAGTAGTCATGCATTGATGTCAATGGGAGACCAAGTCAACATTTGACTGAAGGGGAAGTTAGGATTTGCCCCTATCTGTTTCAAACATGGGGATGATGTGTTAACTTGTCTTCAGATGGCGGCGCTACAGTAGCAGTGCCCCCTGGAGGTCAAGCATTGCCAGTACTACCAGGAGACAGCCTACCTCTACCCCCTGGTCACCAGCAACACTTACCTGCACGCTCTTAGCAGGCCCGGAAGCTTTTTCTGTGTGTTTGCGTGTGTGTGTGTGTATATATATCTCTCCCAGTGAATCAGTTTTAGTCTGTTTTAATGTGTTGTCAGACCTCCGGATTTCCCAACACACACCCGAATGAACACATACAGTCCAACAATTTCCAGACACTAGCTGATCCAAATAGAATGTAGCCTTTTGATTTTGACCCACTTCTAGTTATGGCATTATGTAGCTGACAGGAGCACCCAGCACAACCGACAAGACTTGAAAGAATCTGAACCAGACATTCTGTGGACAATCCACTCTTCGTTATTAGTTCATTATAACCTATTGACAACCACGGCACAGTTCTAGATGGGATGTGCTTTGGGAGAAGTGGGAAGAGATTTTGTTCCTGAATATTAGCAGAATGTGTGCAGTATTTCATTTTCTACCTAGTTAGGTAGGCTACCCGGTGGCATTGCTTCTTTGGAGAAACATGTTTAAAATACATTTGATTGAATAGTTTACAGAGGTGGGAAAATAAAGGTCAAATTAATGCCTATTTTGACATGCTGTTTGATAGTATGTCAACCTCAAGAAGTTCAAATTTACCTTGATAATAAATAGCCTTGCCGATTCATTCCTGACATTAATAATTGCCCATACACAGAAACTCCTATTGGCTTCACATCAATGGCAATGAAGGCATAAATAGTTATTTTCAGTATTACATTCATTTTAACTGGATTTTGTTAATTAAGAAACTATTATGGTACTGTAATTCAATATTGGCCACCTTTTTTTTTTACCTGCCATAAACTGCCATTCTTCCTCTTTGAACAAAAACACCCTGTTGATGTGGACTGTGAATGTTATTTATTCCATTGTGGTTGATAAGTATTGGTATTTCATTTATCTTAGTGGTGACTGTCTGTTTACTGTATTTGTGTGTGAGTGCTTGTCTTTGTGTGAGAGTAAGTATGAGGATCACAGATTAGGAACAAAATCCATGGATTTGTGGGGTAATACCATGGATATTCAACATTAATACCACAGATCTATACTTAATACCATGGGTATTCTACTATACTTAATACCAGTGGTGTAAAGTACTTAAGTTTAAATACTTTAAAGTACTACTTTAGTAGTTTTTTTTTTATATCTTTACTCTACTTTTTTTTTTTTTTTTTTACAACTGTTACTTCACTACATTCCTAAAGAAAATAATGTACTTTTTACTCTATACGTTTTCCTGACACCCAAAAGTACTCATTACATTTTGAATGCTTAGCAGGACAGGAACATGATCCAATTCACAGACTTATCAAGAGAACATCCCTGGTCATCCCTACTGCCTGATCTGGCGGACTCACTAAACACAAATGCTTCATTTGTAAATTGTGTCTGAGTGTTGGCGCGGATATCCATAAATTAAAATAAAAAAAAAAGTAAAACGTGCTGTCTGGTTTGCTTAATAAGGAATTTGAAATTATTTATACTTTTACTTTTGATGTTAAAGTACATTTTATCAATTGCATTTACTTTTGATACTTAAGTATGTTTAAAAACCAAATACTTAAAAACCAATACTAGACTTTTACTCAAGTGTTATTTTACTTGGGGACTTTAACTTTTACTTGAGTCATTTTCTATTAATATATCTTCACTTTTACTAAAGTACAATTATGTACGTTTTCCACCACTGCTTAATATCATGGTTCCGTTCCACAGGAAGAGCAGTAAAACAAGTATAGGAAACTACAGGCCTGTGACGATCCTCAGCACCTTTATCCAAAGTTGTTGAGAGATTTAGTTTTTAATCAACTGAACTCCAAATGAACTCCAATTTGGCTTTCGAACAGCTCATCCGCCTTTTTGACCACATCTAGCAGGAAAGTGAGAAGGGGAACTACAGGTATGGTCATGTTAGAATTGCAGGAAGCTTTTGACACTGTGGACCATAATATTCTCTGTCAGGATTTGGCCAGGGTTGTTCCGGGTTTTGGTCACTAGATGCCCCCATTGTGCTTTTTGACCTTATGTTTTTTCCCTTGTTCCCCATTATTATTTGCACCTGTGCCTCGTTTCCCCTGATTGTATTTAAACCCTTAGTTTCCCTCAGTTCTGTGCTCTGTGTTTGTATGTTAGCACCCAGCCCTAGTGTTCTGTGTATTCTTGTCGATTCCGGTGGATGCTCTTGTGGAATTCTGTTTTTGTTTTTGAGTATCTCTTGAGGCTTTTTTTGTGCTATTCCTACCACCTTTTGGATTTGCCATTTTTGTATTGAAGGACTTCTCCTTTTTACTTTATTAAATACACCGTCTTAAGTACTGCTGTGTCTGCCTCATCTTCTGGGTTCTGCTGACTATTCGTGGTTAAGTGACTGTTTCTCACTCCGGAGACCCAGGTTCGTAACCGGGTCCTGACAATTCTCCTAATGAAACTGAAATGCATGCGTCTAAATGATGTAGCAGTGAATTGGTTTAGGTCTTCTTTGACCAACAGAACACAAGAATGTAATGTTGGTGATGTTCTGTCAGAGGCCAAATCAATATCCTGTGGAGTTACCGCAGGGATCCATTTTAGGGCCTCTCATTTCTTATATATGTTAATGATATGCCAGATACAGTAAATTGCAAACTCCTGCTTTATGCTGACGACTCAGCCATACTGATATCAGGGAAGGATACAATTCACATAGAGGAGACCATCAGGAAGGAATTGCATTTTGTTAGAGATTGGTTGACTGACAACAAATTGTCGTGACATTTGGGAAAAACTGAATTGATTTTGTTTGGAACAGAACTTAGATAAAGGTAAACTGTGCAGGCAAGGAGATTGAATCTAAAACAAGTGTGACTTATCTTGGTGTGTCCCTAGATCAATCCATTTCTGGAGACCTGATTGCTGCTAAAATGGTGAACACATTTGAATTGTTATATGGGTAACACCAGATATTTTAACATCAAAGTCAAGAAACTGCTTGTCTCAACCTTCATTCAGTGTCATTTTGATTATGCTGCTCTGCTTGGTATAGTGGGCCATCAAAAAAGCTGAAAAAGAGAATGCAGGTATATGCTAAATGTTATCAGGTATATGCTAAATGTTATCAGGTATATGCTAAATGTTATCAGGTATATGCTAAATGTTATCAGGTATATGCTAAATGTTATCAGGTATATGCTAAATGTTATCAGGTATATGCTAAATGTCCCCCCTAGGACCCGCATAGGGGTACAGGAGTTCTGGGAGGTGGGCTTGTTGCCTTTGGAGTCCAGAGTGGACCAACTTAACCTTAATCATATGTTTGACATCTTAAATGACCGGGCCCCAGGTTATATGAAAAAACACATTGATATGGTCTATAACCGACACAGTTACAATACCAGAGTTAATGTTATGTCTTGTAAAATTGTCTAAGAGAAACCACTCCACTGCCCCTTGTGCCCCCTACTGCTGGTCAGGTGTATTTATTTGAATGATAGGTATGAAAATATTGTTTTAATGTGATTTTTAAAGTTAGGGGAAAATGCATTGAGTAGTACCACTTTTTAGCATGTCAATATAAATGTATGTATTTATGGTTGTTCGTAATTTTGTCTTGCCTTTTCATCATTATATGTGTTATTGTTTTACTATCGAGGACCACTTTGGAAACAAGTGTTTTAATTAATACTTTCAAGTGATATCCTCTCAGTCCACATTGTACATTTTGTTGTATATGTCTGTTACCCAAAATTAATTAAATTCGATGGATATTCTACTATACTTAATACAATGGATATTCTACTATACTTAATACAATGGATATTCTCTATACTTAATACCATGGATATACTTAATACCATGTATATTCTACGATACTTAATACCATGTATATTCTACGATACTTAATACCATGTATATTCTACTATACTTAATACCATGTATATTCTACTATACTTAATACCATGTATATTCTACTATACTTAATACCATGTATATTCTACGATACTTAATACCATGTATATTCTACTATACTTAATACCATGTATATTCTACTATACTTAATACCATGTATATTCTACTATACTTAATACCATGTATATTCTACTATACTTAATACCATGTATATTCTACTATACTTAATACCATGTATATTCTACTATACTTAATACCATGGATATTCTACTATACTTAATACCATGGATATTCTACTATACTTAATACCATGGATATTCTACTATACTTAATACAATGGATATTCTACTATACTTAATACAATGGATATTCTACTATACTTAATACCATGGATATTCTCTATACTTAATACCATGTATATTCTACTATACTTAATACCATGGATATTCTACTATACTTAATACAATGGATATTCTACTATACTTAACACCATGTATATTCTCTATACTTAATACCATGGATATACTTAATACCATGCATATTCTTCTATACTTAATACCATGCATATTCTTCTATACTTAATACCATGCATATTCTACTATACTTAATACATTTACATTTAAGTCATTTAGCAGACGCTCTTATCCAGAGCGACTTACAAATTGGTGAATTCACCTTCTGACATCCAGTGGAACAGCCACTTTACAATAGTGCATCTAAATCATTTAAGGGGGGGGGTGAGAAGGATTACTTATCCTATCCTAGGTATTCCTTGAACAGGTGGGGTTTCAGGTGTCTCCGGAAGGTGGTGATTGACTCCGCTGTCCTGGCATCGTGAGGGAGTTTGTTCCACCATTGGGGGGCCAGAGCAGCGAACAGTTTTGACTGGGCTGAGCGGGAACTGTACTTCCTCAGTGGTAGGGAGGCGAGCAGGCCAGAGGTGGATGAACGCAGTGCCCTTGTTTGGGTGTAGGGCCTGATCAGAGCCTGGAGGTACTGCGGTGCCGTTCCCCTCACAGCTCCGTAGGCAAGCACCATGGTCTTGTAGCGGATGCGAGCTTCAACTGGAAGCCAGTGGAGAGAGCGGAGGAGCGGGGTGACGTGAGAGAACTTGGGAAGGTTGAACACCAGACGGGCTGCGGCGTTCTGGATGAGTTGTAGGGGTTTAATGGCACAGGCAGGGAGCCCAGCCAACAGCGAGTTGCAGTAATCCAGACGGGAGATGACAAGTGCCTGGATTAGGACCTGCGCCGCTTCCTGTGTGAGGCAGGGTCGTACTCTGCGGATGTTGTAGAGCATGAACCTACAGGAACGGGCCACCGCCATGATGTTAGTTGAGAACGACAGGGTGTTGTCCAGGATCACGCCAAGGTTCTTAGCGCTCTGGGAGGAGGACACAATGGAGTTGTCAACCGTGATGGCGAGATCATGGAACGGGCAGTCCTTCCCCGGGAGGAAGAGCAGCTCCGTCTTGCCGAGGTTCAGCTTGAGGTGGTG
This sequence comes from Oncorhynchus masou masou, assembly GCF_036934945.1. NCBI lineage: Eukaryota > Metazoa > Chordata > Actinopteri > Salmoniformes > Salmonidae > Oncorhynchus > Oncorhynchus masou. The sequence goes on along the minus strand of NC_088226.1, from coordinate 64,843,163 downwards.
ATCCGTCATCCACACTGATATGTCTGCCAGACATGCAGAGATGCGATTCGCCACCTGGTCATCAGAAGGGGGAAAGGAGAAGATTAATTGTGTGTCGTCTGCATAGCAATGATAGGAGAGACCATGTGAGGTTATGACAGAGCCAAGTGACTTGGTGTATAGCGAGAATAGGAGAGGGCCTAGAACAGAGCCCTGGGGGACACCAGTGGTGAGAGCGCGTGGCGAGGAGACAGATTCTCGCCACGCCACCTGGTAGGAGCGACCTGTCAGGTAGGACGCAATCCAAGCGTGGGCCGCGCCGGAGATGCCCAACTCGGAGAGGGTGGAGAGGAGGATCTGATGGTTCACAGTATCGAAGGCAGCCGATAGGTCTAGAAGGATGAGAGCAGAGGAGAGAGAGTTAGCTTTAGCAGTGCGGAGCGCCTCCGTGATACAGAGAAGAGCAGTCTCAGTTGAATGACTAGTCTTGAAACCTGACTGATTTGGATCAAGAAGGTCATTCTGAGAGAGATAGCGGGAGAGCTGGCCAAGGACGGCACGTTCAAGAGTTTTGGAGAGAAAAGAAAGAAGGGATACTGGTCTGTAGTTGTTGACATCGGAGGGATCGAGTGTAGGTTTTTTCAGAAGGGGTGCAACTCTCGCTATCTTGAAGACGGAAGGGACGTAGCCAGCGGTCAGGGATGAGTTGATGAGCGAGGTGAGGTAAGGGAGAAGGTCTCCGGAAATGGTCTGGAGAAGAGAGGAGGGGATAGGGTCAAGCGGGCAGGTTGTTGGGCGGCCGGCCGTCACAAGAAGCGAGATTTCATCTGGAGAGAGAGGGGAGAAAGAGGTCAGAGCACAGGGTAGGGCAGTGTGAGCAGAACCAGCGGTGTCGTTTGACTTAGCAAACGAGGATCGGATGTCGTCGACCTTCTTTCCAAAATGGTTGACGAAGTCATCTGCAGAGAGGGGGAGGGGGAGGAGGATTCAGGAGGGAGGAGAAGGTGGCAAAGAGCTTCCTAGGGTTAGAGGCAGATGCTTGGAATTTAGAGTGGTAGAAAGTGGCTTTAGCAGCAGAGACAGAGGAGGAAAATGTAGAGAGGAGGGAGTGAAAGGATGCCAGGTCCGCAGGGAGGCGAAGTTTTCCTCCATTTCCGCTCGGCTGCCCGGAGCTCTGTTCTGTGAGCTCGCAATGAGTCGTCGAGCCACGGAGCGGGGGGGGAGGACCGAGCCGGCCTGGAGGATAGGGGACATAGAGAGTCAAAGGATGCAGAAAGGGAAGAGAGGAGGGTTGAGGAGGCAGAATCAGGAGATAGGTTGGAGAAGGTATGAGCAGAGGGAAGAGATGATAGGATGGAAGAGGAGAGAGTAGCGGGGGAGAGAGAGCGAAGGTTGGGACGGCGCGATACCATCCGAGTAGGGGCAGTGTGGGAAGTGTTGGATGAGAGCGAGAGGGAAAAGGATACAAGGTAGTGGTCGGAGACTTGGAGGGGAGTTGCAATGAGGTTAGTGGAAGAACAGCATCTAGTAAAGATGAGGTCGAGCGTATTGCCTGCCTTGTGAGTAGGGGGGTAAGGTGAGAGGGTGAGGTCAAAAGAGGAGAGGAGTGGAAAGAAGGAGGCAGAGAGGAATGAGTCAAAGGTAGACGTGGGGAGGTTAAAGTCGCCCAGGACTGTGAGAGGTGAGCCGTCCTCAGGAAAGGAGCTTATCAAGGCATCAAGCTCATTGATGAACTCTCCGAGGGAACCTGGAAGGCGATAAATGATAAGGATGTTAAGCTTGAAAGGGCTGGTAACTGTGACAGCATGGAATTCAAAGGAGGCGATAGACAGATGGGTAAGGGGAGAAAGAGAGAATGACCACTTGGGAGAGATGAGGATCCCAGTGCCACCACCCCGCTGACCAGAAGCTCTCGGGGTGTGCGAGAACACGTGGGCGGACGAAGAGAGAGCAGTAGGAGTAGCAGTGTTATCTGTGGTGATCCATGTTTCCGTCAGTGCCAAGAAGTCGAGGGACTGGAGGGAGGCATAGGCTGAGATGAACTCTGCCTTGTTGGCCGCAGATCGGCAGCTCCAGAGGCTACCGGAGACCTGGAACTCCACGTGGGTCGTGCGCGCTGGGACCACCAGATTAGGTGGCCGCGGCCACGCGGTGTGGAGCGTTTGTATGGTCTGTGCAGAGAGGAGAGAACAGGGATAGATAGACACATAGTTGACAGGCTACAGAAGAGGCTACGCTAATGCAAAGGAGATTGGAATGACAGGTGGACTACACGTCTCGAATGTTCAGAAAGTTAAGCTTACGTAGCAAGAATCTTATTGACTAAAATGATTGAAATGATACAGTACTGCTGGAGTAGGCTAGCTGGCAGTGGCTGCGTTGTTGACTTTGTAGGCTAGCTGGCAGTGGCTGCGTTGTTGACACTACACTAATCAAGTCGCTCCGTCGAGTGTAATAGTTTCTACAGTGCTGCTATTCGGGGCTAGCTGGCTAGCTAGCAGTGTTGATTGCGTTACGTTACGTTAAAAGAACGACAATAGCTGGCTAGCTAACCTAGAAAATCGCTCTAGACTACACAATTGTCTTAGATACAAAGACGGCTATGTAGCTAGCTAGCTACGATCAAACAAATCAAACCGTTGTACTGTAATGAAGTGAAATGAAAATGTGATACTACCTGTGGAGCGAAGCGGAATGTTGACCGGGTAGTTGAAGTTCTATTCGGTAGAGGTTGGCTAGCTGTTGGCTAGCTAGCTAGCAGTATCTCCTACGTTAAGGACGACAAATAGCTGGCTAGCTAACCTCGGTAAATTAAGATAATCACTCTAAGTCTACACACTCTAAACTACACAATTATCTTGGATGCGAAGACAGCAAAGACAACTATGTAGCTAGCTAACACTACACTAATCGAGTCGTTCAGTTGAGTGTAATAGTTTCTACAGTGCTGGTGGACTGTGGACGTTAGCTAGCTGCTTAGCTAGCTGCTGGGCAGATAGCAGTGTAGACTACATTAGGACGACGAAATACGATAATTACGCAATTATCTTTGATACAAAGACGGCTATGTAGCTAGCTAAGAAGAAATTGCTAAGATTAGACAAATCAAACCGTTGTACTATAATGAAATGTAATGAAAATGTAATGAAAAGTTATACTACCTGCGGACCGAAGTGTAGATGCGACCGCTCGCTCCAACCCGGAACCGGAACCGAAAATAATACAATGGATAATCTACTATACTTAATACCATGTATATTCTACTATACTTAACACCATGTATATTCTACTATACTTAATACCATGGATATACTTAATACCATGCATATTCTTCTATACTTAATACCATGCATATTCTACTGTACTTAATACAATGGATATTCTACTATACTTAATACCATGTATATTCTACTATACTTAACACCATGTATATTCTACTATACTTAATACCATGTATATTCTACTATACTTAACACAATGGATATTCTACTATACTTAACACAATGGATATTCTACTATACTTAACACAATGGATATTCTACTATACTTAACACAATGGATATTCTACTATACTTAACACAATGGATATTCTACTATACTTAATACCATGTATATTCTACTATACTTAACACCACGTATATTCTCTATACTTAATACCATGGATATACTTAATACCATGCATATTCTTCTATACTTAATACCATGCATATTCTACTGTACTTAATACAATGGACATTCTTCTATACTTAATACCATGGACTTACTTAACCCATGCATATTCTTCTATACTTAATACCATGGATATTTTCTACTATACCAAATACCGTGGATATTCTTCTACATTATTCCTAGTTGCATGTCTGACTACAGTAGCTTCTGTCCACAGGTCTGACCATTCTCTGATCCATCCAATCCTTTACAAACTGAAACCAACAGGTCTGACCATTCTCTGATCCACCCATTTCTTTACAGACTGAAACCAACAGGTCTGACCATTCTCTGATCCATCCAATCCTTTGCAGACTGAAACCAACAGGTCTGACCAGGTCTGACCATTCTCTGATCCATCCAATCCTTTACGGACTGACCACCATAGTCCCTGTGCCCAAGAACACTAAGGTAACCTGCCTAAATGACTACCGACCTGTAGCACTCACGTCTGTAGCCATAAAGTGCTTTGAAAGGCTAGTCATGGCTCGCATCATCCCAGAAACCCTAGACCCACTCCGATTTGCATACTGCCCTAACAGATCCACAGATGACGCAATCTCTATTGCACTCCACACTACCCTTTCTCACCTAGACAAAATGAACACCTATGTGAGAATGCTATTCCTTGACTACAGCTCAACATTCAACACTATAGTGCCCTCAAAGCTTATCACTAAGCTAAGGGCCCTGGGACTAAACACCTCCCTCTGCAACTGGATCCCCCAGGTGGTAAAGGTAGGTAACAACACATCTGCCACGCTGATCCTCAAGACGGAAGCCCCTCGGGGGTGCAGGCTCAGTTCCCTCCCATACTCCCTATTCACTCATGACTGCACGGCCAGGCATGACTCCAACACCGTCATTAAGTTTGCAGATGACACAACAGTGGTAGGCCTGATCATCAACAACGACAAGACAGCCTATAGGGAGGAAGTCAGAGACCTGGCCGTGTGGTGCCAGGACAACAACCTCTCCCTCAACATGATCAAGACAAAAGAGATGATTGTGGACTTGGAGGAAAAGAAGGGCCGACCCCGACCCCATTCTCATCAACAGGGCTGTAGTGGAGCAGGTTGAGAGCTTCAAGTTCCTTGGTGTCCACATCACCAACAAACTAGCATGGTCCAAGCACACCAAGACAGTCGTGAAGAGGGCACGACAAACCTATTCCCCCTCAGGAGACTGAAAAGATTTGGCATGGGTCCTCAGATCCTCAGATGATCCAAGATGACGTAGCAGTCAGACGTCCTTGTCCTGTCGTGTCCCTTGTATATATCGTTTTACATATTTTTATGTCGCATATCCTTTAAAATATTTTGCTAATCCTCATCATCTAAATACTCTCCTGCAACCCGCCTCACCCAATGTGGCGTGGATCTGCTTTTTTCCCTAAAGTATTTATATTTACTTCAGATCTGGAATCCCTCAACTGAAGCTAGCCTGCTAACTACCAGCTATCAGTCAGCAAACCATTGCCAGCGGTCATCAGCTAACCTTCAGCTCGGAAAGCTCTCGCCAGTTCGAACAACGTAACTCTAACCAGAGCATAACGGACCTGTTATTTTTATTCCTACCGCAAACTGAACATTTTCATCCGGATCTTCACATCTAGCTAACCGCAATCCCGGATGACTACTCCTGGCTAGCGTTTCCATCCCAGAGCAAGCACCAATTTAGCTTGAAGCTAGCCCAGCCAGGGTTCCTGTGCTACCACCGAAGCATACTCCTGGGCTACAATATTGGCCTGCTAGCTACCTAGAGCTACTTGGAACCCTACTAATTCCCTACTAAAACAGACTTACCCAGACTTACCCCCCAGGCTAACTTTCTAGCCCCTGCTATCTGCTTGCTTGCGAACCCAGTCTGCTAACTGCTAAACTGCCCGGCCCTGGTCTGCTAACTGCTAGCTTGCCTGCCCGGACTGCTAACTGCTAGCCCTTGCTAACTGCTTGCTTGCTAACCAGGTCTGCTAACTGCTAGCTTGCCTGCCCGGTCTGCTAACTGCTAGCCCTTGCTAACTGCTTGCTGGTGTAACAGAACTCTTCTTGCGTTGTGTACAATCAGTCATCGACACGGAACTCCAACATGTAGCACCAGTCATGTAGATTTATTCTGATAGGAACGGCACAAAATTGCACGTCATGCAATGCACATCTCACCATCCAACTCTGCACTCACGCACGCTGGTTTGGTGCTTGTTCACTGGGGTAGTTACCAAAATAATACAATTACAATATACAATATAATATCTTTAACAATGTACCTGATAGGAACGGCACAAAATTGCACGTCATGCAATGCACATCTCACCATCCAACTCTGCACTCACGCACTGTACAAAATATATGAACCCCCCCACCAGACACAGTAAGTTGCTAGCTAGTACTGGCGGGAATTCTTTACAACAAATATTCTCCAAAAAACGCTGCATCTTATGTGTGATGTTCGAATAAAATTTACAAACAATTTGATATAAATTGTACATTTAAATCATCACTTGAGAGTATAAAAATCACTTTTGATGTACAGTGCTTTGCAACCAACAACTTACCGCTGGTTTGGTGCTTGTTCACTGGGATGATTCTAACTGGAACATCCCCCCTTGTAAGCAAGCCACGCAAACCAGCCAATAAGATGCCATGTTGAGTAGGTGAAGGCAAGACAAACTCAAACTAAAACCCCATTGGCTTAACAATAAAGTGGCAAGGGGAATCACCAATATAACCCTGTTACACTTGCAAACCCGGTCTGCTAACTGCGAGCTTGCCCTGGTCTGCTAACTGCTAGCACATGCTAACTGCTTGCTTACTAACCCGGCCTGCTAACTGCTAGCTTGCCCTGGTCTACTAGCTGCTTGCTTGTTTATCTCCGGCCTATTAACTGCTAGCTTGTTAGCCTGCTAACTGTCTGAATCGCTGTGTACCCAGCCAGCCCAACCACTCACTGGACCCATATGTTCACTTGGCTACGCATGCCTCTCCCTAATATCAATATGCCTTGTCCATTACTGTCCAGGTTAGTGATTACTGTCTTATTTCACTGTAGAGCTTCTAGCCCTGCTCAATATGCCTTAACCAACCATGTTGTGCCATCTCCTACATATGCGATGACATCCCTGGTTTAAACATCTCTTTCACATTGTTTTTTATGTGCCGGCTCCTGTTTCACTGACGCAGACTCTCCAGTTTGACTATAAATCGTGGTGAATCATGCTCACAACGCCAACTGTTAGGTTCTGACAATCAGAGTTAAAAACTCAAACGGGTGACTAGAAAAAGCTCAAACCAAGTTTATTCACCCAGTTGGTCAAACAGCTGAAAAGACAAAGACAAGTAAATATATTTATACCCCCTATTGGTCAGAGTCAAATCCTTGCACATCTAGACAGCCAATACATCTCTGTTGCTAGGCATGAACATAAGTGGTTCCTCTCATTGGTGAAGTCATGGTCCTGCCTCCTATGTGTGTATGTCATAGGACTGTTCCTCCTCACAATATCTGACCTTACCCCTGCCCACATTCCTCACTCCTTCTTAACTCGCGGCTGTCCTACTTTATCAGTGACGGAAACCAGACTGTTGCCCTTCTCCTCTCCATAGGATACATGAGATTTAACCATAACATGTTCTGACAGAATGTAAACTTTCTGCACTCCCCTTTCTCACTCAGTAGATTTGCATACACCCAGTTCTAATATGTTAACATGAATAAGGATATTTTAAAATATTTCAAGACAGAACCCAGCACTAGGAACAAAACTGTCTCTCTTGACGTTGAATACAGTTCTCTCTCTCTCTCTCTCGAACCCCTCCCTTTCTCCCTCCCTCTAAACACACCCCTCTGGCAGAACCAGGAAGTCCCTCCCCCTCCCACAAACTCTCTTCTGAGAAAACAAAACTTATCGGAGTCTCTGTGTCGTCTGTGTGAGAGTGAACAACAGTCCAAATGGCTCAGCAGGCAGTTCTGCTGGACCAGGGCCAGTTCTGTTGTTCTGTCTGCCTGGATCTACTGAAGGAACCAATCACCATCCCCTGTGGACACAGTTACTGTAGAAGCTGTATTGAGGGCTGCTGGGATCAGGATGTTCTGAAAGGCTATAGCTGTCCTCAGTGCAGACAGACCTTCACTCCAAGGCCCACTCTGAGGAAAAATAACATGTTGGCTGAGGTGGTGGAGAAACTGAAGAAGACAGGACTCCAGGCTGCTCCCCCTCCTGCTCTGTGCAATACTGAACCTGTAGATGTGGCGTGTGATTTCTGCACTGGGACCAGAAAGCAGAAAGCCCTCATGTCCTGTCTGGCGTGTCTGGCCTCTTACTGTGAGACTCACCTCCAACCTCACTATGAATCTCCTGCTTTCAAGAAGCACAAGCTGGTGAGAGCCACCGCACAACTACAGGAGAAGATCTGCTCTCATCATGACAAACTGCTGGAGGTTTACTGTCGTACCGATCAGCGGTGTATCTGTTATCTGTGTACAATGGATGAACATAAAGGCCATGATACAGTGTCAGCTTCAGCAGAGAGGACTGAGAAACAGGTAAGACCAGAACAACTTGTTGGTGACTGTCTGATAAGCAAAGAATTAAAGATACAGTAGGAACTAAGACTGTTTGAACATGAGAGAATTCAAATGAAATTGATCCTCAGCAGAACAAATATGAACACAAACCTTGAGGATCTAGATTTTCTTAACCTAGATGCTCCAAATGAATCACCATTGTAATGTTTAGCTTAAACTCCCTGATACATGTAGGTCTACTGTAAAACTGTAATCATTCACATAGCAACAAATAAATATCATATTGAAATGGTACTATATCAATATTTTAGACCTTCCTCTCTATGGGCCCTATGTCACATGATTATACTATTGATCTACTGAGCAAATAAAGCTTGATAGCTCATTGAAGAGTGATTCTCCACAGAGGCAGCTGGGGATGAGTCAGCAGAAGGTCCAGCAGAGATTCCAGGAGAGAGAGAAGGAGCTGAAGGAGCTCCAACAGGCTGTGGAGTCTTTCAAGGTGAGTATTGTTGACCAGAGGAGACATACCATTTCACTTCTCTCCTCCAGTGAGTGAGAAAGCGAGATTTTCTCGAGGGCACTAGAACAGTCTGCAGCCCTTGGCCTCTCACTACTAGAATTTGAAGTCAAATATCTACTATTTGCTGATGATCTGGTTGCTTCTGTCCCCAACCAAGGAGGGCCTACTACAGCAGCACCTAGATCTTCTGCACAGATTCTGTCAGACCTGGGCCCTGACAGTAAATCTCAGTTAGACAAAAATAATGGTGTTCCAAAAAAGGTCTAGTTGCCAGGAACACAAATACAAATTATTTCTAGACAACGTTGCCCTAGAGCACACAAAAAACATACATACCTTGGCCTAAACATCAGCGCCCTAGGTAACTTCCACAAAACTGTGAACGATCTGAAAGCTGTGAACGATTTTTGCCAGATCCAATTAGGATCTGGCAAAAAATAACTTGAATCAGTTATAGAACCCATTGTCCTGTATGGTTGTGAGGTCTGGGGTCCGCTCACTAACCAATCATTCACAAAATGGGACAAAACCAAAACTATACCAAATAATGCATGCAGAGCAGAATTAGGCCAATACCCGCTGATTATTAAAATCCAGAAAAGAGCTGTTAAATTCTACAACCACATAACAGGAAGCGATTCCCAAACCTTCCATAACAAAGCCATCAACTACAGAAAGATGAACCTTGAGAAGAGTCCCCTAAGCAAGCTGGTCCAAGGTCTTTATTATTTTGGAACTTTTGGTGTAATGTTTACTGTTCATTTTTTGTATTTTTTTTCCACTTTTGTTTATTATTTCACTTGCTTTGGTAATGTAAACAAACATATGTTTCCCATGCCAATAAAGCCCTGAATTGAATGGAGAGAGACCTCTCCAATCACGCTGAACCCCACTCTGGGGAACAGGCTATCTGGGCTTCCAGTTAGAGAGAGAATAGACTGTTTAATCTGGAGCCTCTCTCTCTTAACAGCACTCTGCACAGGCAGCAGTGCAGGACAGTGATCAGATCTTCACTGAGCTGATCTGCTCCATTGAGAGAAGGCGCTCTGAGGTGAAGGAGCTGATCAGAGCCCAAGAGAAGGCTCAAGTGAGTCAAGCTGAAGGACTCCTTGAACAAGTGGAACAGGAGATAGCAGAGCTGAGGAAGAGAAGCATTGAACTGGAGCAGCTCTCACACACAGAGGATCACATCCATTTCCTCCAGGTAACTAAACTGCCATGTTACATGTGATATGAAAATGAACATATTGTGAAACTTAAGTTCTGTTCTGTGTGTGTGTGTGTGTGTGTGTGTGTGTGTGTGTGTCTCTCTCTCTCCAGCATTATCAAGCTCTCTCCAGTATCAGTGTATCTTCAGACTTACCCAGCATCGTTGTCCGTCCTCTTCAGTACTTTGGAGATGTGAGTAAGACTGTGTCTGAACTGAGAGAGAAACTAGAAGACTTCCTTAAAGGAGAATGGACCAAGATCTCCACTTCAGGTGTGTAGAAAATAATAAGAACATCAACTTTAGACCATTGAAAGTTCCCTACTAGTCATATACATGTGGAATATGGTCTGATGATAACATTCCCTCTCTCTGTCAATGTGTTTGTGTGTCTGTAGTGAAAATAGTGGATGTTGTACTGCCTCCAGAGCCCAAGACCAGAGAACAGTTGTTACAATGTGAGTCTCTTTATTCTGAAGTAACAAATAGCCGCTTTTTACTGACACACAACTCCTATAGAAAGATAGATAGATAGATAGATAGATAGATAGATAGATAGATAGATAGATAGATAGATAGATAGATAGATAGATACTGTAGATAGATAGCAGTAGTATATCTAATAAAAGACTGGGTATCTATCTGACTCCTTATATTTCTCTGATCTCTGCTGTGCTCTAATCAAAGACAGGGTAGATACAGTATCTGACTTAACTTATTGTTCTAACTCCCCTCATTGGTCTCTGCTCTGCTCTTCTCCCAGATTCCTGTCAGCTCACACTGGACCCAGACACAGCACACACACGCCTCTCTCTGTCTGATGGGAACAGAAAGGTGACCTTTACAGGCCAAGTCCAACCATATCCTGATCATCGAGACAGATTCACAAATGACTTGATGGTGCTGTGTAGAGAGGGTCTGTCTGGACGCTGTTACTGGGAGGTGGAGTGGAGTGGACGGTGGGTTATTATAGCAGTCTCATATAAAGACATCAGCAGAACAGGGAGAGGTAACGCATTTGGATTGAATGACAAGTCTTGGAGTTTACAGTGCTCTAGTGGTGGTTATTGTCTCAGACACAATCATGTTGTGACTAAAGTATCAGGCCCTCGGTCCTCCAGAGTAGGAGTGTACCTGGATCACAAGGCAGGTACTCTGTCCTTCTACAGTGTCTCTGACACAATGACGCTCCTCCACAGAGTCCAGACCACATTCACTCAGCCTCTCTATCCTGGGGTTTGGCTCAATAGTGATAATGGTACTACTGAGCTGGTTAAAGTGTAGTAGGGTCCACATAGATATTAGTCATGCCGGTGTAGTCTATAGCTGAGCTGGTTAAACTGTAGTAGGATCCACATAGATACTAGTCATGCTGGTGTAGTCTATAGCTGAGCTGGTTAAACTGTAGTAGGGTCCGCATAGATACTAGTCATGCTGGTGTAATCTATAGCTGAGCTGGTTAAACTGTAGTAGGGTCCGCATAGATACTAGTCATGCTGGTGTAATCTATAGCTGAGCTGGTTAAACTGTATTAGGGTCCACATAGATACTAGTCATGCTGGTGTAGTCTATAGCTGAGCTGGTTAAACTGTAGTAGGGTCCACATAGATACTAGTCATGCTGGTGTAGTCTATAGCTGAGCTGGTTAAACTGTAGTAGGGGTCCACATAGATACTAGTCATGCTGGTGTAGTCTATAGCTGAACTGATTAAACTGTAGTAGGGTCCACATAGATACTAGTCATGCTGGTGTAGTCTATAGCTGAGCTGGTTAAACTGTAGTAGGGTCCACATAGATACTAGTCATGCTGGTGTAGTCTATAGCTGAGCTGGTTAAACTGTATTAGGGTCCACATAGATACTAGTCATGCTGGTGTAGTCTATAGCTGAGCTGGTTAAACTGTATTAGGGTCCACATAGATACTAGTCATGCTGGTGTAGTCTATAGCTGAGCTGATTAAACTATAGTAGGGTCCACATAGATACTAGTCATGCTGGTGTAGTCTATAGCTGAGCTGGTTAAGTTGTAGTAGGTTCCACATAGATAGTAGTCATGTTGGTGTTGATGGTCCTCGGCTGTTATGATCAGTGGCGATTAGCATGTAAATCTTGGTGGGACAAAAACAACAAAGCACAGATTTAACAAGACATTAATTGCACTATAATGGTGACCAACAGTGCCAACAAACTGTTAGGGCCGACATAAAGCTGTCCCAACAGCAGAGTCCCAACACCTTACCACTGCTACACCTGGCTATCAGCGGAGCCTTGTCTTAGCAGCCAAACCGTTAAATCAGCCTCATCTACTGCTTAAAAAACCCCATTGCTGATATGGCTGACTTGTTTAAACAAATGTGGTTGTAATAGAAGGTTCAGGATGGCAACTTAATTCTCTTCAATGATATTAATTGCTGAAATGTTTCCCAGCAGCTTCTTGGTCAGAGCACTATTATAACACAGTGTTATTACACATCCGCATTGACACATAGACATGAATCATGGTTCCTTTCCATGTGTAACAGTCTGACAGTGTGATAGATCACTCTGTTACATTGACATGGAAAGGAACCATGATGTAACAGTTTGACACTGTGTGGTAGGTTACCATATTACTTTGACTAACCATTGTTATGGATACTTCTAAATTCTTATCTTAATCCTCAGAATTCATACAGTATGGAACACCTGTAATGGGAATTTTAAGGTTTGTGCTTTTCTTTTATTCTGTGTCCCATTCATGTGCTGTTCTATAAACCAGTTTCTGTGTTCATGCAAGTGGTTGACTGAATAAATCCTCCTCTTATCAGTAACTGCAATTTGGCAGTAGGCCCAGACCTTGTTTTGAGAACAAATGAAAGATATCTCAGTTTCAAGGTCTCAGCTTACAGAGGAGAAGCCTTGTGAGGTGTTGGTCTGTCACGTTATGTTATGTTATGGAACAGTATTGGTCAGTCACATGAATGAAACAAAACGGTAACGATTAATTAAGTATGCTAAATCATGCAAATATAACTTGTCTGTGTATAGCCATATATAAGACAACTGCTGGGTCTGCCCAGGGAGAGCTCCTGATTGACATGTATACTATGGTGCAATAATCTGGTTGGAACCTCGCCAGGGCGCTGACAATAAACAATGGTTCATTTAAGATTGACTTTGAGTCTCCCTGTGTAAGAATTTCCACAACACACCATGTAGAAGACATAGACATATCATTACGTACAGTATGGGACACCATGTAGAAGACACAGACATATCATTACATACAGTATGGGACACCATGTAGAAGACATAGACATATCATTACATACAGTATGGAACACCATGTAGAAGACATAGACATATCATTACGTACAGTATAGAACACCATGTAGAAGACATAGACATATCATTACGTACAGTATATAACACCATCTAGAAGACACAGACATATCATTACATACAGTATGGGACACCATGTAGAAGACATAGACATATCATTACATACAGTATGGAACACCATGTAGAAGACATATACATATCATTACATACAGTATAGAACACCATGTAGAAGACATATACATATCATTACTTACAGTATAGAACACCACGTAGAAGACATATACATATCATTACATACAGTATGGGACACCACGTAGAAGACATAGACATATCATTACATACAGTATAGAACACCACGTAGAAGACATATACATATCATTACATACAGTATAGAACACCACGTAGAAGACATATACATATCATTACATACAGTATGGAACACCATGTAGAAGACATAGACATATCATTACATACAGTATAGAACACCATGTAGAAGACATAGACATATCATTACATACAGTATGGAACACCATGTAGAAGACATAGACATATCATTACATACAGTATGGAACACCATGTAGAAGACATAGACATATCATTACATACAGTATGGAACACCATGTAGAAGACATAGACATATCATTACATACAGTATGGAACACCATGTAGAAGACATAGACATATCATTACATACAGTATGGAACACCATGTAGAAGACATAGACATATCATTACATACAGTATGGAACACCACATAGAAGATACAGACATACAATTGAAATCAGAAGTTTACATATGCCTCAGACAAATACATTTAAACTCAGTTTTTCACAATTCCTGACATGTAATCCTTGTAGAAATTCCCTGTCTTAGGTCAGTTAGGATCACCACTTTACTTTAAGAATGTGAAATATCAGAATAATAGTAGAGATAATTATTTATTTCAGCTTTTATTTATTTAATCACGTTCCCAGTGGGTCAGAAGTGTACATACACTCAATTAGTATTTGGTAGCGTTGCCTTTTAATTGTTTAACTTGGGTCAAACATTTCAGGTAGCCTTCCACAAGCTGCCCTCAATAAGTTGGGTAAATTTTGGCCCATTCCTCCTGACAGAGCTGGTGTAACGGAGTCAGGTTTGTAGAACTCCTTGCTTGCACATGCTTTTTCAGTTCTGCCCACACATTTTCTATAGGATTGAGGTCAATATCTTGACTTTGTTGTCCTTAAGCCATTTTTCCACAACTTTGGAAGTATGCTTGGGGTCATTGTCCATGTGGAAGGCCCATTTGCGACCAAGCTTGAACTTCCTGACTGATGTCTTGAGATGTTGCTTCAATATATCCACATAATATTCTATACTCATTATGCCATCTATTTTGTAAAGTGCACCAGTCCCTCCTACAGCAAATCACCTTGACAACATGATGCTGCCACCCCCGTGCTTCACAGTTGGGATGGTGTTCTTCAGCTCGCAAGCCTCCCCACTTTTTCCTCTAAACATAATGATGGCCATTATGGCCAAACAGTTCTATTTTTTCTGAGGTCTTGGCTGATTTCTTTTGAATTTCCCATGATGTCAAGCAAAGGGGCACTGAGTTTGAAGGTAGGCCTTGAAATACATCCACAGGCACACCTCCAATTGACTCAAATTATGTCAATTAGCCTATCAGAAGCTTCTAAAGCCATGACACCCTTTTCTGGAATTTTCTAAGCTGTTTAAAGGCGCAGTCAACTTAGTGTATGTAAAATTCTGACCCACTGGAATTGTGATACAGTGAATTATAAGTGAAATAATCTGCCTGTAAACAATTGTTGGAAAAATTACTTGTGTCATGCACAAAGTAGATGTCCTAACCGACTTGCCAAAACTATAGTTTGTTAACAATACATTTATGGAGTGGTTGAAACTCCCCATCCCGGATCCGGGTTTGTGACAAAAGCCTCAGGCTCATTAGCATAACGCAACGTTAACGATTTCTGAAAATCGCAAATAAAATGAAAATAATGCGTCTGCTCTCAAGCTTAGCCTTTTCTTAACAACACTGTCATCTCAGATTTTCAAAATATGCTTTTGAACCATGGAAATTGACTAATTTGTGTAAGAGTATGCAAAGCTAGCATAGCATTTTGAGTAGCATTTAGCACGCAACATTTTCACAAAAACCAGATAACCAAATAAATAAAATCATTTACCTTTGAAGAGCTTCTGATGTTTTCAATGAGGAGACTCTCAGTTACATACCAAATGCGCAGTTTTTCCTGAAAGCGTCTGTGTGTAGGAGAAATCGTTCCGTTTTCTACATTGCGACTGGCTACCGAAACGAACCGAAAATTCAGTCACCTACAACGTAAAACTTTTTCCGGATTAACTACATAATATCGACCGAAACATGGCAAACGTTGTTTGGAATCAATCCTCAAGGTGTTTTTTCACATATCTCTTCATTGATATGCAGTTCATGGAAGCTTGCTTTCCTCTCTGTATCGCATGGAAAAATACTGGCAGGTGACTTTTGCGCACCAATTTCGGCGCAGGACACCGGGCGGACACCTAGTAAATGTGGTCTCTTATGGTCAATCTTCCAATGATTTGCCCACAAATACGTCACAATGCTGCAGACACCTTGGGGAAACGACAGAAAGGGTTGACTCACTCCTCTCGCATTCACAACCATATAAGGAGACAATGGAAAACAGAGCCTCAAAAATCCTTGTCATTTCCTGGATGCCATCTCATCTTGGTTTTGCCTGAAGCTCACGTCCTAGGGCACGCACAGAGAATATCTTTGCATTTCTGGACACGTCAGAGTGTTTTCCTTCGAATGGTATCAATTATATGCATAGTCGAGCATCTTTTTGTGACAAAATATCTTGTTTAAAACGAGAACGTTTTTCATCCAAAAATGAAATAGCGCCCCCATAGATGTAAGAGGTTTTAATGACTCCAACCTAAGTGTATGTAAACTTCCTACTTCAACTGTATCATTACATACAGTATATCATAGATGACATATGGAAAATATAATGTAAGGATTTATAACTATTTACATTACAGTAACATTATTACTGGTTAGGGTTACTGCTGCTAGGACAGTGGAAGAGTGGGGCATCACAGTACCTGTTACACCACTGTACTAACAGGACCAATTACACACCAATAAACACACTGTAATGTAAAGTGTTACATCATTCTCAATGATCAGTCAATACATACAGTATTCATTTCACCTACAGTACATTGTATCCATGTCAAGTCCCCCTCCACCGATTGTAGCTAATTATCTATAACACATTGTACAGTTTTACAACCACATTTGAGTTATTATGGGCGTTAATAGTTAGTGTCATATCACCTCAGTTTAAGGCATTACGGCATTCATTAAAAACATTATACATATGTACTTCATAGAAACTGTTACCCTTTATATATTCTTACAACTCTATTTAATGTATTCCATATTAAGGGTCCTAACCTGGGAACTACAATATTTGTCTCTAACATTGTGTACAGTTCTCTCAAACAATCAGAGATGAACAGTAAACATTACAGTCGTAAAAGTTTAAAGGTAATAGAGACATTTCAAATGCTATAATTCAAGTGCAAACAGAGTGAGCCGTGTGCCAGACTGAGTTCTGGAGGTGAAATGGAAATGAATGAGGGAGAGTTAAGTGAGGTAGAAGGTGTGGTGAAGAGCTCAGAACCAGAGCCTGGCATCAATGGACATGATAAAGAAGAATCTGGTGCAGTAGGAGTTACATTGTTGGAGAAAGTGGATCCATACCTCTTGGCAGATCCATGTGTGGTTTCAGGGTGGGTGGGAAAGGAGTTGGGTGCAGTTGAATCAGTGAAGGTAACCTGTAGTGGACTTGTCATATTTGTTTGTGTTTCTTCTGACCAAAGGGAGTGGGCGCTCCGTGTCACGCAACTTGGGTCAAGATCTGTTTCTTGCTTTGTTCTTAGGAACAGGGCACCATTAAAAGGAGGGATTTCTAGGGTAGCGTTAAGTGTGGAGGTGGAACAATTGAAGTTGAAGATTTGTGGTGTTTTTGATGCCCGCTGTTTGGTGCAACAGAGGAGTCACTGTCAGTCCTTTTGATTCTTTACCTGACAAAAGTAATGTTAGGATATATCAGTTCTCCTGTTAGAGCCTTTGTGTTGAATCCACTGAGCTGTTTCAGGTGCAACGTTTATGGTCATGTTGCAGCAGTTTGTAGGAGGGAGATTCCAAGATGGGGGAAGTGTGCAGGAGGTGGATAAACTTGTGTGTGTCAACTGTAGGGGTGCCCATGTTGCTGGGGTTTGGAAGTGTCTGGTGAAAGAGAGGCAGGTTGAGGTGGATAGAGTCAGAGTAGTGCAGAAGGTGTCGTATGTTGAGGCAGTGAAGAAAGTAGAGGAGAATGGGTCAAGGGTGAGGGATCCTGAGAGGATCCCTGTGAGTAGTAGATCTGTGCAGCACAGAGGGATAGGACAACGAGTGATATATGCTTCAGTAAGGTTGGCTTCTTAGCGTTCATAACAATGGTTATCAACAGAGCTGTGAGGGGAACGGCACCGCAGTACCTCCAGGCTCTGATCAGGCCCTACACCCAAACAAGGGCACTGCGTTCATCCACCTCTGGAAGGCTCGCCTCCCTACCACTGAGGAAGTACAGTTCCCGCTCAGCCCAGTCAAAACTGTTCGCTGCTCTGGCCCCCCAATGGTGGAACAAACTCCCTCACGACGCCAGGACAGCGGAGTCAATCACCACCTTCCGGAGACACCTGAAACCCCACCTCTTCAAGGAATACCTAGGATAGGATAAGTAATCCTTCTCACCCCCCCCCCCCCTTAAATGATTTAGATGCACTATTGTAAAGTGGCTGTTCCACTGGATGTCAGAAGGTGAATTCACCAATTTGTAAGTCGCTCTGGATAAGAGCGTCTGCTAAATGACTTAAATGTAAATGTAAACAGTACCACAGAAATGGAACGCAAATCACAGAAATAGATGTTGTGGTGGCAGCTGCAGACAAGTATTTGTTCATACAAGATTTGACTTCAGAAGATATATAGGGTGTGTTGAGTGGTGGTGTCCAGTCCTCCCAGGCCGTTGGCATGGTGCAGGAGCAGATAGGGTCAAAGTAGTGGAATGGGGTAGTGGGTTTTTAATGACTGTAGGGTTAGTTGGAAGGGTGGTTTTTAGTATTATTATTTTTGGCTTCTTTCTTTTTGGTTTTTCCTTATTTTTAAGAGAATGACAAGAGTGTGCAAAGCTGTCATCAAGGCAAAGGGTGGCTACTTTGAAGGATCTAAAATCAAAAATGGATTTAGATTTGTTTTACACTTTTTTTGGTTACTACATGATTCCATATGTGTTATTTCATAGTTTGATGTCTTCTATTATTCTACAATGTAAACAAATAGTACAAATATAGAAAAACCCTTGAATGAGTAGGTGTGTCCCAACGTTTGACTGGTACTGTATACACTCTGCATCCAGAATGAACAAGGCGGTGGTTGTGTTAATGAAAAGTCTTGTTGTCCGGCTAGTTGCGAGTGGGGTGTGTTGGTGCCGATTTGGCCTCTTTTAACCCCGCCAACAAGAGTTGTGGTGGCTAATCTTCCTCCGTTTATTACCTATTAACAGATCCCCAAGGAGTGGGTTCATTTTGGTAGGTTTGCAAGTGGTTTTTGTGTGCTCTCGTCTAGGTGTCAACCCTAATTCGTTAATAAACATGCTGTCTCCTTTCGTAGGCAATTGTTTGTTCTTAAAAACCTCTTAAGGATTGTACCCATTTTTTTAATTTCTGCCTAAAATGACATACCCAAATCTAACTGTCTGTAGCTCAGGACCTGAACCATGGACATGCATATTCTTGATACTATTTGAAAGGAAACACAGCAGGGGTTCAAACTGTAGAACCCAGTTCCTACATTTGAATATATAAATTCATTTAATCAAACAAAACTATGCTACATTTAATCTCTGGGACCCTCAGGATAACAAATCAGAGAAAGATTACTTAATGTACGTACATTATTTACCTTCAGAGGTGAATGTATCAAACCAGTTGCCGTGATAAAAGCGTTTTGTTGTTGGCTAACAAGTTGAATCAGCAATACAAAATTACATATACACAGAATTAATCATACATTGATGGACCTATTATGTCATAAAGAAAACGTCCCTGGTCGACAGAACAGATACGACGGCTGGTTACACAAAGAGAGGGGGTTGGGTTTGATTGAAAGAGTGGGAAGACTGAGTTACAAAGGGAGACGCTATGCATCGTAAATACAGAATCTTATGCATTCTGAATAACCTCCCATTTGAAAAAGGAGAATGCAATAAATATTTACTCTGAGCTGCGCTTCGGTAGATTGTTCGTTGATGGAAGGCCGGTTTGTCTTTTATGGATCTCTGGTCCTCCGAAGAATGTCTCGTGGTGAACTGGAGCGTGGTAGAATTCTCTGTCTGTCCTCTCCAAGCCCACGTTTAGCGACTGCTGCTAACTCAATGGCTAGGAAGTATCACTTCTGGAGTGTTCAAAGTTCATACCAAGTTGCCATACTTTTAAGCTCATGCTATATTCTGGCTGGTATAGTCGAACTTCATCCTTCCGGGGTGTAGGTCGTCACCTACACATTGAAATTTGATGCTAATTTCGTTAGGTTCTCTAAGGTTGGCTTAGTTCTGTAGGTGGTCTTTGTCCTTTCAATGTGGGGACCTCAAGTCCACACATCCTTGGAACAGCTTACTATCTGAGCCCTTTTAACGTAGGACTGTCGCACTAATGTCCTTGGAACAGAAAGTTACATTTTCGTCAAGGGCTTTATATAGTGGTAGGAGAGAGGGCATGTTTCATAGTTTACAACCAATGTCTCTTCACATGGGCGGGGCCACTGAGTGAGCAGAGCTTTAACCTTATGAAAACCCAATTCTCTCATTTGGAAGCTAAAATTACATTTAATCTAGTCACAAATAGTTTCATATTTAAAAATGTAAATTGCACAACAATTCCATGTGAATCTGATAACTAGAATGCGTAGACTTTCCAAGATACAGTTTGTCATCCTATCATCAGTAATAATGTCTCAGACGCCGACTGATCTGGCATCATATTCATTAACTTCTTATGGCTGAAATCCCGTTAACGGGATTAATTTGACAACAGCCTGTCACGGTCGTCGAAAAGAATGGACCAAGGCGCAGCGTGAGTGTACATGTATTTTTATTTTAAATTACTGTTGCCAACAAAACAAGGAAACGACCGTGAAGTTTAACTCGGGCTATAGTGCCACTAACAAAGTCAACTACCCACAAATGCGAAAGGAAAAAAAGTCTAAGTATGATTCCCAATCAGAGACAACGATAGACAGCTGCCTCTGATTGAGAACCACACCTGGCCAAACACAAAGAAATAGAAAACATAGAAACTAGAATGCCCACCCTAGTCACACCCTGGTCTAACCAAAATAGAGAATAAAAGCCTCTCTATGGCCAGGGCGTGACACAGCCAGTGAAAGTGCAGGGCGCCAAATTCAAACAACAGAAATCTCATAATTAAAATTCCTCAAACATAGTATTACACCATTTTAAAGAAAAACTTGTTGTTAATCCCACCACAGTGTCCGATTTCAAAAAGGCTTTACGACGAAAGCATACCATAAGATTGTTAGGTCAGCGCCTAGTCACAGAAAAACAAAGCCATTTTCCAGCCAAACAGAGGAGTCACAAAAAGCAGAAATAGAGAAAAAAATTTATCACTAACATTTGATGATCTTCATCAGATGGCACTCATAGGACTTCATGTTACGCAATACATGTATGCTTTGTTCGATAAAGTTCATATTTACAGTGGGGAGAACAAGCATTTGATACACTGCCGATTTTGCAGGTTTTCCTACTTACAAAGCATGTAGAGGTCTGTAATTTTTTATCATAGGTACACTTCAACTGTGAGAGACGGGACCCTCCTCCACAGAGTCCAGACCACATTCACTCAGCCCCTCTATCCTGGGTTTTATTTCTCTGGACTGCTGAGCTGGTTAAACTGTAGTAGGGTCCACATAGATACTAGTCATGCTGGTGTAGTCTATAGCTGAGCTGGTTAAACTGTAGTAGAGTCCACATAGATACTAGTCATGCTGGTGTAGTTTATAGCTGAGCTGGTTAAACTGTCGTAGGGTCCACATAGATACTAGTCATGCTGGTGTGGTCTATAACGGAGCTGTTTAAACTATAGTAGATTCCACATAGATACTAGTCATATAAAATAGTAAAAAAAACGTTCAAAACTTTATTTCACTAGGCAAGTCAGTTAAGAACAAATTCTTATTTACAATGACGGCCTACCCCGGCCAAACCATGATGCTTGGCCAATTGTGCGCAGCCCTATGAGACTCCCAATCACGACCGGTTGTGATACAGTCTGGAATCGAACTAGGGTCAATAGTGATACCTCTAGCGCTGAGATGCAGTGCCTTAGACTGCTGCGCCAGCCCCTAAATGTTTGTAGTTACCTAATTAGAATATCACACTGTAATGTTAATGTTAGTGGTTGCCTCATCAATATCAACAATTCATCATTATAAAAATAATATTATCTCCACCCACTCACTTCATGTCTGTCATCCCCCAGTTGTGTTAAGACATCCTCTCAATGAACTGGGCCCCAATCTAAATGGTCACTTTGTGTTGATAGTCCATACTGGACTTTACCATGGTTATACATACAGTATCTGTATTGATAGTCCATGCTGGGCTTTACTATGGTTCTACATACAGTATCTGTATTGATAGTCCATGCTGGGCTTTATTACGGTTCTACATACAGTATCTGTACTTGGGAGGGTTTTTGCTCACATATTCCTTTATCTCCACAACTTTATCTGATTCTCTCTCTCCCACTTCACTTCATGGATTTAAAAGGAAATTCTCTTTACTGACATTCTGTTTCACTGACATAATTGCATAACACAAAATAATTAATGCTGGATAGATAAAGGTCACTTCCTCCCATAAGAGTCATTGAAGCGTTCCATGAGATAGGCCCCTGACTTCACAGGGGGATATTTGTCGGACCCGTCAAAACAGGTGATGAGGGCTTCATCGTCTGGCTGCACAAAGAAAACAAGGGACTGCCGTGTGCTCAAGTCTCCAGCGGGGGGCAGCAAAACCCTATGGACCTGAAAGGGAAAGTGAGATGCAAAATTCAAAGGAAATTTAACTTTGCTTCCACAGAGACCCAAATCCACCTGGCCGTGCTGCTGCTCCAGTTTCAACTGTTCTGCCTTATTATTATTCGACCATGCTGGTCATTTATGAACATTTGAACATCTTGGCCATGTTCTGTTATAATCTCCACCCGGCACAGCCAGAAGAGGACTGGCCACCCCACATATGCTCTCTCTAATCCTCTTTCTTTCTCTCTCTCGGAGGACCTGAGCCCTAGGACCATGCCCCAGGACTACCTGACATGATGACTCCTTGCTGTCCCCAGTCCACCTGACCGTGCTGCTGCTCCAGTTTCAACTGTTCTGCCTTATTATTATTATTATTATTATTCGACCATGCTGGTAATTTATGAGCATTTGAACATCTTGGCCATGTTCTGTTATAATCTCCACCCGGCACAGCCAGAAGAGGACTGGCCACCCCTCAGAGCCTGGTTCCTCTAGGTTTCTTCCTAGGTTTTGGCCTTTCTAGGGAGTTTTCCCTAGCCACCGTGCTTCTACACCTGCATTGCTTGCTGTTTGGGGTTTTAGGCTGGGTTTCTGTACAGCACTTTGAGATGTCAGCTGATGTACGAAGGGCTATATAAATAAATTTGATTTTGCTAAAGTGTGCCCTAATGAATACGACCCTGGATTCAAATACTATTTGAAATCTTACAAATGCTTTTAGCATTTTCTTTAGTCTTCCAGGTGGTGGGGTTTGTTTGTACTTTTAGGACTTTTCTATTGGTTCCATTACAACAAACTCAATCAAGCCCTGCTTATTCTAAATCATTTTAAATAGTATTTGAACGCAGGTCTGTTTCCACAAGCAATGAGCCTGTAACGTCTTGTATGATCTTATTAAGTAACGGTGTGTAAAATGGAAGGGCAAGTCTCACCGCTGAGAGGAAAACATCACTGGTCCACCTCTGCATCAGGTCAGCTATGTTGATCAGTACTGTCCCAGGGATGCTGGGAGCGGAGATGAACTCCCCTGACCTGGTACGCACCTATGGAGTTGTCATTTTAATATCCAGTTTACCACATTACTGATAGAACACACATAAACCATGTTAATAGAATGAAATGGATCCAAGTTCCATTTATTCTACAATAGATTTCACCCCAGGTCACTTGGTAAATTTGTTAATATCTCCAAAGTGGTCTGATATTGAGATGACTGCAGGTCTCAATTCCAAACTAATGGGGGGAAATGGCAACATCTAATAAGACGGTATTTAGAGGTATGGATAAAACATTGTTGTCAAACTTTGCTATTGGGGTGAACAAATATCATTAACATACATACAGCGCATTTGGAAAGTATTCAGACCCCTTCCCCTTTTAAACATTTAGTTACATTACAGCCTTGTTCTAAAATTGATTGAATAAAACATTTCCCTCATCAATCTACACACAATACCACATAATGGCAATGCAAAAACAGGTTATACATTTTTGCAAATGTATTAGAAAAAACAAACAAACAGAAATGCCTTATTTTCAAACCCTTTGCTTGGAGACTCAAAATTGAGCTCAGGTGCATCCTGTTTCCATTGATCATCCTTGAGATGTTTCTACAACTACAACTATTGGAGTCCACCTGTGGTAAATTCAATTGATTGGACATGATTTGGAAAGGCACACACCTGTCTATATAAGGTCCCACAGTTGACAGTGCATGTCAGAGCAAAAACCAAACCATGAGGTACGAGACAGGATTGAATCGGGGCACAGATCTGGGGAAGGGTACCAAAACATTTTGGCAACATTTAAGGTCCCCAAGTGGCCTCCTTCATTCTTAAATTGGAAGAAGTTTGGAACCACCAAGACTCTTCCTAGAGATCACCGCCCAGTCAAACTTAACAATTGATGGAGAAGGGCCTTGGTCAGAGAGGTAACCAAGAACCCAATGGTCACTCTGACAGAGCTCCAGAGTTCCTCTGTAAAGATGGGAGAACCTTCCAGAAGGACAACCATCTATGCAGCACTCCACCAATCAGGTGTTTATGGTAGAGTGGCAAGATGGAAACCACTCCTCAGTAAAAGGCATAGTTGGAGTTTGCCAAAAGGCACCTAAAGGACTCTCAGACCATGAGAAACAAGATTCTCTGGTCTAATTAAATAAAGATTGAACTCTTTGGCCTGAATGCCGAGCGCCATGCCTGGAGGAAAGCTGGCACCATCCCTACGGTGAAGCATGGTGGCGGCAGCATCATGCTGTGGGGATGTTTTTCAGCGGCAGGGACTAGGAGACTAGTCAGGACCGAGGCAAAGATGAACGAAGCAAAGTACAGAGATATCCTTGATGAAAACCTGCTCCAGAGCGCTCAGGACCTCAGACTGGGGCGAAGGTTCACCTTCCGACAGGACAACGACCCTAAGCAAGCCACAGCCAAGACAACACAGGAGTGACTTTGGTACAAGTCTCTGAATGTCCTTAAGAGGCCCGGACTTGAACCCGACCGAAGATCTCTGGAGAGACCTGAAAATGCTCCCCATCCAACTTGACAAGAGCTTGAGAGGATCGGCAGAGAAGAATGGGAGAAACTCCCCAAATACAGGTGTGCCAAGCTTGTAGCATCATACCCAAGAAGACTTGTGTCTGTAAACACTACCAAAGGTGCTTCAACAAAGTACTGAGTAAAGGATCTGAATACTTTTCTACTTCCGGGTTGGAGCGAGCGGTCGCATCTACACTTCGGTCCGCAGGTAGTATAACTTTTCATTACATTTTATTATAGTACAACGGTTTGATTTGTCTAATCTTAGCAATTTCTTCTTAGCTAGCTACATAGCCGTCTTTGTATCAAAGATAATTGCGTAATTATCGTATTTCGTCGTCCTAACGTAGTCTACACTGCTATCTGCCCAGCAGCTAGCTAATGTCCACCGTCTACCGAATACCAGCACTGTAGAAACTATTACACTCAACTGAACGACTTGATTAGTGTAGTGTTAGCTAGCTACATAGTTGTCTTTGCTGTCTTCGTATCCAAGATAATTGTGTAGTTTAGAGTGTGTAGACTTAGAGTGATTATCTTAATTTACCGAGGTTAGCTAGCCAGCTATTTGACGTCCTTAACGTAGGAGATACTGCTAGCTAGCTAGCCAACAGCTAGCCAACGTCTACCGAATAGAACTTCAACAACCTGGTCAACATTCCGCTTCGCTCCACAGGTAGTATCACATTTTCATTTCACTTCATTACAGTACAACGGTTTGATTTGTTTGATCGTAGCTAGCTAGCTACATAGCCGTCTTTGTATCAAAGACAATTGTGTAGTCTAGAGCGATTTTCTAGGTTAGCTAGCCAGCTATTGTCGTTCTTTTAACGTAACGTAACGTAATCATCACTGCTAGCTAGCCAGCTAGCCCCCGAATAGCAGCACTGTAGAAACTATTACACTCAACGGAACGACTTGATCAGTGTAGTGTCAACAACGCAGCCACTGCCAGCTAGCCTACAAAGTCAACAACGCAGCCACTGCCAGCTAGCCTACTCCAGCAGTACTGTATCATTTCAATCATTTTAGTCAATAAGATTCTTGCTACGTAAGCTTAACTTTCTGAACATTCGAGACGTGTAGTCCACTTGTCATTCCATTCTCCTTTGCATTAGCGTAGCCTCTTCTGTAGCCTGTCAACTATGTGTCTATCTATCCCTGTTCTCTCCTCTCTGCACAGACCATACAAACGCTCCACACCGCGTGGCCGCGGCCACCCTAATCTGGTGGTCCCAGCGCGCACGACCCACGTGGAGTTCCAGGTCTCCGGAGCCTCTGGAACTGCCGATCTGCGGCCAACAAGGCAGAGTTCATCTCAGCCTATGCCTCCCTCCAGTCCCTCGACTTCTTGGCACTGACGGAAACATGGATCACTA
Source organism: Oncorhynchus masou masou (assembly GCF_036934945.1). Taxonomy (NCBI): domain Eukaryota; kingdom Metazoa; phylum Chordata; class Actinopteri; order Salmoniformes; family Salmonidae; genus Oncorhynchus; species Oncorhynchus masou. Next base: position 64,816,818 of record NC_088226.1, on the reverse strand, counting down.
CAGATAACACTGCTACTCCTACTGCTCTCTCTTCGTCCGCCCACGTGTTCTCGCACACCCCGAGAGCTTCTGGTCAGCGGGGTGGTGGCACCGGGATCCTCATCTCTCCCAAGTGGTCATTCTCTCTTTCTCCCCTTACCCATCTGTCTATCGCCTCCTTTGAATTCCATGCTGTCACAGTTACCAGCCCTTTCAAGCTTAACATCCTTATCATTTATCGCCTTCCAGGTTCCTCGGAGAGTTCATCAATGAGCTTGATGCCTTGATAAGCTCCTTTCCTGAGGACGGCTCACCTCTCACAGTCCTGGGCGACTTTAACCTCCCCACGTCTACCTTTGACTCATTCCTCTCTGCCTCCTTCTTTCCACTCCTCTCCTCTTTTGACCTCACCCTCTCACCTTACCCCCTACTCACAAGGCAGGCAATACGCTCGACCTCATCTTTACTAGATGCTGTTCTTCCACTAACCTCATTGCAACTCCCCTCCAAGTCTCCGACCACTACCTTGTATCCTTTTCCCTCTCGCTCTCATCCAACACTTCCCACACTGCCCCTACTCGGATGGTATCGCGCCGTCCCAACCTTCGCTCTCTCTCCCCTGCTACTCTCTCCTCTTCCATCCTATCATCTCTTCCCTCTGCTCAAACCTTCTCCAACCTATCTCCTGATTCTGCCTCCTCAACCCTCCTCTCTTCCCTTTCTGCATCCTTTGACTCTCTATGTCCCCTATCCTCCAGGCCGGCTCAGTCCTCCCCTCCCGCTCCGTGGCTCGACGACTCATTGCGAGCTCACAGAACAGGGCTCCGGGCAGCCGAGCGGAAATGGAGGAAAACTCGCCTCCCTGCGGACCTGGCATCCTTTCACTCCCTCCTCTCTACATTTTCCTCCTCTGTCTCTGCTGCTAAAGCCACTTTCTACCACTCCAAATTCCAAGCATCTGCCTCTAACCCTAGGAAGCTCTTTGCCACCTTCTCCTCCCTCCTGAATCCTCCTCCCCCCCCCCTCCTCCCTCTCCGCAGATGACTTCGTCAACCATTTTGAAAAGAAGGTCGACGACATCCGATCCTCGTTTGCTAAGTCAAACAACACCGCTGGTTCTGCTCACACTGCCCTACCCTGTGCTCTGACCTCTTTCTCCCCTCTCTCTCCAGATGAAATCTCGCTTCTTGTGACGGCCGGCCGCCCAACAACCTGCCCGCTTGACCCCATCCCCTCCTCTCTTCTCCAGACCATTTCCGGAGACCTTCTCCCTTACCTCACCTCGCTCATCAACTCATCCCTGACCGCTGGCTACGTCCCTTCCGTCTTCAAGAGAGCGAGAGTTGCACCCCTTCTGAAAAAACCTACACTCGATCCCTCCGATGTCAACAACTACAGACCAGTATCCCTTCTTTCTTTTCTCTCCAACTCTTGAACGTGCCGTCCTTGGCCAGCTCTCCCGCTATCTCTCTCAGAATGACCTTCTTGATCCAAATCAGTCAGGTTTCAAGACTAGTCATTCAACTGAGACTGCTCTTCTCTGTATCACGGAGGCGCTCCGCACTGCTAAAGCTAACTCTCTCTCCTCTGCTCTCATCCTTCTAGACCTATCGGCTGCCTTCGATACTGTGAACCATCAGATCCTCCTCTCCACCCTCTCCGAGTTGGGCATCTCCGGCGCGGCCCACGCTTGGATTGCGTCCTACCTGACAGGTCGCTCCTACCAGGTGGCGTGGCGAGAATCTGTCTCCTCACCACGCGCTCTCACCACTGGTGTCCCGCAGGGCTCTGTTCTAGGCCCTCTCCTATTCTCGCTATACACCAAGTCACTTGGCTCTGTCATAACCTCACATGGTCTCTCCTATCATTGCTATGCAGACGACACACAATTAATCTTCTCCTTTCCCCCTTCTGATGACCAGGTGGCGAATCGCATCTCTGCATGTCTGGCAGACATATCAGGTGGGTGACGGATCACCACCTCAAGCTGAACCTCGGCAAGACGGAGCTGCTCTTCCTCCCGGGGAAGGACTGCCCGTTCCATGATCTCGCCATCACTGTTGACAACTCCATTGTGTCCTCCTCCCAGAGCGCTAAGAACCTTGGCGTGATCCTGGACAACACCCTGTCGTTCTCAACTAACATCAAGGCGGTGGCCCGTTCCTGTAGGTTCATGCTCTACAACATCCACAGAGTACGACCCTGCCTCACACAGGAAGCGGTGCAGGTCCTAATCCAGGCACTTGTCATCTCCCGTCTGGATTACTGCAACTTGCTGTTGGCTGGGCTCCCTGCCTGTGCCATTAAACCCCTACAACTCATCCAGAACGCCGCAGCCCGTCTGGTGTTCAACCTTCCCAAGTTCTCTCACGTCACCCCGCTCCTCCGCTCTCTCCACTGGCTTCCAGTTGAAGCTCGCATCCGCTACAAGACCATGGTGCTTGCCTACGGAGCTGTAAGGGGAACGGCACCGCAGTACCTCCAGGCTCTGATCAGGCCCTACACCCAAACAAGGGCACTGCGTTCATCCACCTCTGGCCTGCTCGCCTCCCTACCACTGAGGAAGTACAGTTCCCGCTCAACCCAGTCAAAACTGTTCGCTGCTCTGGCCCCCCAATGGTGGAACAAACTCCCTCACGATGCCAGGACAGCGGAGTCAATCACCACCTTCCGGAGACACCTGAAACCCCACCTCTTTAAGGAATACCTAGGATAGGATAAAGTAATCCTTCTCACCCCCCTTAAATGATTTAGATGCACTATTGTAAAGTGGCTGTTCCACTGGATGTCAGAAGGTGAACTCACCAATTTGTAAGTCGCTCTGGATAAGAGCGTCTGCCAAATGACTTAAATGTAAATGAAATGTAATATTTCAGTTTTTTGCAAACGTTTTTAAAAACCTGTTTTTGCTTTGTCATTATGGGGTATTGTGTGTAGATTGATGAAGGGGGGAAAAAACAATTGAATCAATTTTCAATTTTAGAATAAGGCTGTAATGTAGCAAAATTTGGAAAAAAGTCATGGGGTCTGAATACTTACCGAATTCACTGTAGTCCATTAAAATTTGGCTTAATAAGTTGCATGGACTGTGTGCAATAATATAACTAGAGCCAAAGTTTTTACTGCCAGGTGATGTAGCCAGAAACACTTCCCCTAGTAAAAGCTGCAGAGGATTCAGTTATCTTGTTTACCTGCAGGCCACCCTCTTGACTCTGGAAGACCAGGGTGATGCTGCCATAGTCAGAGTGTTCTCCACAGCGCAACTGGTCCTCCTTCACCCTGTCACTCCTCACCGAGGGGTAATACAGCGACCTCAGGGTACTGCTGTTCTTATCACCTACAGGGGACAACAACAATCAAGCCTGATTCACACAATAGGGCCCCAAATGTATTTCTCTTTCACATTGTCCTTTCAAAGATGGTTCCAGAACTATTGCAACAGTGTCAGAATGTCACAGATACACATTGACATCGAAAGGAAACCATGATTAATGTGTATTTGTAGAATTCTGACACTGTGTTGCAATAGTGCTTTGATGAAGAAGCTTGATCCAAAACACTTCAGCAATTCATATCGTTGAAGGGAATAAGCTGTTATCCTGAACTTTATTTTACAACGGGGCAATTCCACAGTAACAGACTGACACAGACTCAGATTTACACTTTAAAGTGTCAAACAGGATGAGGGTTTATGCCGTCATTCTGTTACCAAACTTTGCATCTGCACTGTTCTTCAAGTAAATGTGTTTTTGTAAAAAAAGAAAAGTAAATTGTTAAAGGAGTATTTGTTCCTAGTTGCAAGGTTTGTTTAACTTTGCAAGCATTGTTTTTTTGTTTGACATACATTTTAAAGTGAAAAATCTGATTCTCAGTGTCACTCTTACCATGGAATTTCCCAACTTCAGTTTTACATTCTTCGGACTGAGCACCCCTTCACCCAGGTGTGATTGTACATAGATAGATTGTACATAGATAACCCCCTGAGAGAGAGGGAGAGAGCTGTACTCACTCCCTATGTGTCTGTGTGCACTTAGGAAGACCTCAGCCTCCAGGCCCAGACTGTAGGCCATCACACGAAGCACCCGGAGACACAGGTCCTTACAGCGCAGGAAGAACGACGACTGGATCTCAAAGAATCCATTCCCTCCTTCCCACGATGGCCATTTCTACAGACCAGGAAGAGTTGTGTAAGAACTGTGAAATCAAAGCTACATAGGATATAAGAGATGACAGGTTTTGACAACTTTCAATGTATTCCTTTGTGTAGCCTGGTGAGTTCTGTTCCTAGATGAGTTCTGTTCCTAGATGGAGTTCTATCAGCCTGGTGAGTTCTGTTCCTAGATGGAGTTCTATCAGCCTGGTGAGTTCTGTTCCTAGATGGAGTTCTATCAGCCTGGTGAGTTCTGTTCCTAGATGGAGTTCTATCAGCCTGGTGAGTTCTGTTCCTAGATGGAGTTCTATCAGCCTGGTGAGTTCTGTTCCATCAGAGTGGTTGAACTCTGTATATGGCTCAGAGTGAAGTCAATCCCTTTGTACCTTGACCTTAACACTGATAGCAACAACAACAACAGCAGAGAAGTTGGATGTGTCTACAGCTGTCGCAACAAACAGAGAGACAGGTTGTTTACTATGTCTGGATGAAGGGATGCAGTGTTGAAGGATTCCTTTAGGTCTCCTGGTCTCTTGGGATTTAAACTGTGAATACAGAGAGATAGTCCTAACCATTCAATCAATGTACACAACAAGCACTCATCATTAACACTATACTGAGTGGAGACTATGGATATAATATCATAGAATATAACATAATGACTTGACTGTTTTGACAAGAAAGCACAGGCAGATGTTTTGACTTGACAGTGTGTCTCTATACCTCTCCGTCTCCAAAGACACCCAGCCATGGTTAGGATTAATAGAGAAGCTTTTCCTGCTGAAAGGCAGTTTCATTTCGTCTGGTTGCAGAAAGAATTTCTTGGATATGTCCATAACCCCGTCCACCTATGAAGAATAGCCTCATGTTGATCACCCAAAGCACAAAATCCAATCGTACTGACATGCCAAATATTGCCAACAGCTTTAAAAAATAGATCTCTGAGAAATGTTGTTACTCACGTCTAGTTGTACTATCCCAGTATTCTTCAGATAAACAAATCCCACTTCCGTAAAAGCCGTTTTCAACTGCCTGCTCAGGATCTCTAACTGCTCGCCTGAGACATCGTTTTCCCCTAACTTGTATGCTCCAAAATCAACAACTGGTATCTTCATGTTGAGAGTTGGAACACTGATCTGGCTAAACAATGAAACAGTGAGTTGAATATGTCCTGAGGTTTGGAATTATGCATACTAGTAGATTGCACCCAGGCCGTGTGTCGCTGGGGGTGTTTTCATTATGATATTGCAAAACCGAAACAATGGGCGGGACCTACATGATTTTGTCCAATAGAAACTCTCGTTTTATTTGCCAAGCTTTTTGCAACTGTTTGGACTTATGATTTTACAACCCAGTTGAGTGAGCGTATTTTTTACATAATTCCTTTTTCTCAGCGTGCGTGAACCATGTGACAACTGTGAGCCAATGTGACCCTTAATTATCACAGGTTGTGCAATCCTGTTATTTCACCATTGGATGTTGTTAATTGTCTGATATGTATTTATTTATTATGATTTTTTTTAACCTTTATTTAACCAGGCAAGTAAGTTAAGAACAAATTCTTATTTTCAATGACAGCCTAGGAACAGTGGGTTAACTGCCTGTTCAGGGGCAGAACGACAGATTTGTAACTTGTTTTACTAATCCAACACTCTAACCACTATGCTACACTGCCGCCCCATGAGTCAGAGAATTTATCCCAAGGCCAATGCAGTGTGATCATTGTAAAGCTTTTTGGTCAGTTATCAAGTGGTTGCAGAAGGGAGAAGCTGAGATGTCCAAGTTTTGGAAAATATCATATTATGTGTTATAAAAGTGATGAATATGTGAAATATTGCAATTGAGGTGGGAACCACGAAGCAACCTCTTCCAAATGCCCCACAAGGGTCGAAGAGAAGGAGGTGGCCAAAGTACAGAGCATTTCATATGCAGCAGCTGTGAAAAGGGTTGAGGGGTTGAATGGCACACCAGAAGAGTCCATGGCAGTGGATAGGCCGACACTGCAGCATGCAGGGGTTTCCTTTCACCTGCAGGATCCTGACATTTTAAAGGTTAAGAAGGTTGGATTTGTGGCATTTCAGGTATTACAATTTTTTCCTGAGGTCTTGGCTGATTTCTTTAGATTTTCCCATGATGTCAAGCAAAGAGGCACTGAGTTTGAAGATATGCCTTGAAATACATCCACAGGGACACCTCCAATTGACTCAAATGATCGTCAATTAAATCAAATGTATTTATATAGCCCTTCTTACATCAGCTGATATATCAAAGTGCTTTACAGAAACCCAGACTAAAACCCAAAACAGCAAGCAATGCAGGTGTAGAAGCATGGTGGCTAGAAAAAACTCCCTAGAAAGGCCAAAACCTAGGGAGAAACCTAGAGAGGAACCAGGCTATGAGGCGTGGCCAGTCCTTTTCTGGCTGAGCCGGGTGGAGATTATAACAGAACATGGCCAAGATGTTCAAATGTTCATAAATGACCAGCATGGTCAAATAATAGTGGTCACGGTGAACAGAACAGGGTTCCATAGCCGCAGGCAGAATAGTTGAAACTGGAGCAGCAGCACGGCCAGGTGGACTGGGGACAACAAGGAGTCATCATGCCAGGTAGTCCTGAGGCATGGTCCTAGGGCTCAGGTCCCCTGAAAGAGAGAATCAGAGAGAGCATACTTAAATTCACACAGGACACCAGATAAGACAGGAGAAATACTCCAGATATAACAGACTGACCCTAGCCTCTCGACACATAAACTACTGCAGCATAAATACTGGAGGCTGAGACAGGAGGGGTCAGGAGACACTGTGGCCCCATCTGATAATACCCCCAGACAGGGCCAAACAGGCAGAATATAACCCCACCCACTTTGCCAAAGCACAGCCCCACACCACTAGAGGGATATCTTCAGTCACTAACTTACCATCCTGAGACAAGGCCGAGTATAGCCCACAAAGATCTCCGCCACGGCACAATCCAAGGGGGGCCCCAACCCAGACAGGAAGACCACGTCTGTGACTCAACCCACTCAAGTGACGCACCCCTCCTAGGGACGACATGGAAGAGCACCAGTAAACCAGGGACTCAGTCCCTGTAATAGGGTTAGAGGCAGAGAATCCCAGTGGAGAGAGGGGAACCGGCCAGGCAGAGACAGCAAGGGCGGTTCGTTGCTCCAGAGCCTTTCCGTTCACCTTCCCACTCCTTTTTTTCTTTTTGAAAAGTTTTATTGGTACAATTCCTTTAAAAACAGCTCATACATTTTTTTACATCAGTTATACACATAAAAACGGCAAAAAAGCATAAAACACAGCATTTGAAAGTTACGTTTAAATTTGTTAAAAAGTACATGTTGTTAAAACCAGTGAAAACAACTATGAATAAAAGTACTTTCCTTGTAAAAACATCAAATCTGTAAAGGCCATTTAAAATGTGTACTAATGATCTAACAAAGGTAAAATATTTTTAAGACATGAAAAACATGTTAAAAAGCCACTTTGTTAAAAGGCTGTCTTCAGTCCCTTGTACAGGAGCGGGGTGAGTCTTTATCAAGCTCACCTCATCCTGCTCTTCTGAATGGATCATCTTCCCGTCCTTCGGGGCCCAGAGGGGATCCCTCCTCTAGGCGCATCGCCCTAGGCGCCGCAGCGCTGTCAGGCCGTGGCCGCCGGGACTTAGGGTGTTGTGGGGGACCCTTCGCTTGGGGTCGAGGCCCCCTTCCTTCCGTACCACCCCAGGGCTTCCGTGGCTACCATGGCCACTGCCTGGGGGGTGGTCTCTACGTTTTTCGCTACCAGCAGGTTACGGGAGGACCACAGTGCTTCCTTCAGGCATGTGAGGGTGGACCAGAGCTTGGTGAAGGTATTCGATGGAATGGGCCTTCGGCCCACCCCATACAGCACGAGCTGAGGTGTTAGGTCCTCCCCTGCTGGCAGACACGAGGTGATCAGGGGGCCTGCTTCCTTCCACAGGTCCCTGGCGGCTCTGCACTCCCAGAGCATGTGCCTCACCGACTCTTCTTGGCCGCAGCCTGGTCGGGGGCACGCGGATATCCTCGCCATGCCCCGTGAGTGCATAACGGCCCTGACCGGGAGGATCTCGTGGGCGACCATCCAGGACAGGTCCCGATGCCGATTCAGGAGAGCAGGATGGGCCACGTTGCGCCAAACCGTTGTGGGCTCACCTATAGCGAGCCCGCGCACTGGACATACTGGTTCCCGATCCTGCACAAGAGAGAGAAGAGAGCGGTGTTTTGTTAAAACCGTGACTGTTTCTTTTTCCAGTTTAAAATGTCTTAAAAACTTCTGGAGCTGGACGTAGGGCGGGGGTAGCAGGAAAGAGACTGGGGCTCGCAGGTCGACTGGGATCAGCCTCAGAGTCCTGAGGTAAGATCCCAGCCAGAACCGTGCGAGGGCCTGAGTCTTGTTGTTGACCGGGGAGGTGGCAAGGGTCAGATGTAACGCTGTGTAGCGGCTGCCCAGGAACAAGTAGAGGTCAGGCAATGTGCCCTCTCCAGGGTCGTGTCTAGATGTGCCCTCTCCAGGGTCGTGTGTGTCTGGAGTTGGTTTCCTTTTTATTAGGTTAATAAACCTTCTCATTTTTCCTTGTGGATCAGGTGGAGCAGCTTCATGTCTACCCCTTCCCTCTCCAGGAGCTGCTTTCCTGTCCACCAGCATGTGGCACAAGTATACACAGTCCAATTTAGTCTTAGGGTCCTGGGCAATGTATATTTGCCATCCCATTTTCACCATGTGCCTTTCTCTTTTGTCACCTCGGACGGGTTCTGTATCCTCTATAGCCATAAGCTTAGAGACACAGCACATTGTCTTTTCTTTCCTCATTAACCTACCCCAGTGATGTTCTCTCACTGGCTTACATGTTCCTTCCCACCAGCATCTTCTTATTACTCCACGGTGGTCGTTTCTGACATGGTTATTGTCTAATTCATATTCATCATCTTGTTCCCAGTCACTTCTGTTTATCAGCATCTGACTTAGGTAATGCCTAGGGTTCCATAGGGAAAATTTCCCGTCTACCATCATCCAACATTCTGGTTCTCCTTTACTGGTCCCATTTCCCGTAAGGGGTACTGGGTCTCTTTCCCTGGATTTTAGCCACTCTTCACTATTCCTATAGGTACTAGACCCTTTTGCCAACTGGAAAGGTCCTTGTTCTACCGGCCAGAGAGGGTCTTCTAGCCTTACTGGCGTAAGCAAGCTCCCTCTTAGTAAGACTGTATTTCCCTTAACTTGCTGATTTCTACACTCCATACAGCCTCTAGGTTGTATGATTCCCCTGTGGTTCCACATGCATAAGCATCTTTTAGGGTCCCAGGTTCCCGATACTACTTGTACTCCCCGTACACAATTTGTGAATACATGTAGTCCACATGCTCTACACATGAGTATGCGGCCTACTCTTTGTCTCTCGCCTTTCTCTCCGCTATCACTTCCTGTGGCCGATTGCCTAAGGCTAAGATTAGCCGGTCCTTGGTATTGGACCTCAGCAATTGGTTCTCCACAGTTGTCACATGGTACAGTGCTCATATGTCCTGACCCTGTAACATCCATACACTTACGTTCTTGCCACAACACCTTTGTGTTCGCGGCCACCACCACCCCAGCCTTGACTAAATCCTCATGCCAGGTGTGTGAGGCAACCCGTATAGTACCTCCAGAACGGTGCACTTGCAGCCCTGACCTGCAGTTTAGCAGATGCAACCATTCTGGCACTACCTCTGGGGGGGGACATACTTTCTTAAGCTGGGAGATATCTACTGTTATATTACTGTCTACTTTAACTGGGTTAGCACTGACAACCTCAGTTATTTGCTGTCTCTTTCCGTATGTTTTTGGAATTACTCTGTTTCCTGTATCAGCTCCGGGTGGTTTCTTGATCCTAATCCAGTCTCCCACCTTTAACACACAAGGTAGAGGGGGAGACTGGGTGTTAGCTATCTCCACCACTGTGCTGATCCTGGGTAAACCCATTAACTCTCTGGGGCTGGGTCCTGTATCTGTGAGAGTATGATTTAACTCCACACAGGCCTGTGTCAACTTGGGTCCCCAGTCCCTCTACCTGCTTTCCACAACCCCAATGTTGTTTTAAGCTTTCCAATTGTTCTCTCCGCGCAACCATTTGCTTGAGGAGTATAAGGAGGGGAGAATATGTGCGAGACTCCCTGCTCCACTCTCTTATTCTTATACTGGGTCCCATTGTCAGTCCTTAACAATGGGAATGGACCTAGAGCAAGGGTTAGAAGGTTAAGCATCTGCAAAAACGCATTTGATTATTTTGATGTGAGCACTATTGAGTATCCTGTAGCCATACACACCGCTACTATAGCAAACCTATGTCCTAACGAGGTGGCCACCTTCATAGGACCCATAGTATCTAATGCTATCTGCTTCCATGGTGTATTGCATTGAATGTGTTGACCTGCTGTCCTGCCTAGATTACTTACTTTTTGTTCCTGACAGGTAGTGCATTTATTACACATCTCTAGAACTTTCTCTCTAGTGTAGAATATGCTTTCATCTTTTAGCCTTTTCATGAATATTCTGGACCCCAAATGGCCCCAGACTTCATGTAGTGCCTTAAATTGATATTTTTCCTGTTTGTAGAGAACTATTCTTCCCATTTGAACTAGTTCATCTACCTCTTTATTGCCTAGTTGGTTAAAGTCTGCTTCTGCACTTACTGACTCGGCAGTGTGAGCCTTTTAATGACTTACCACTATGTTAATTTCATCCATTAACTCATGGATTTTCCTCCACTCACCCTCATATTGAATTGGCTTATTTTTGGCACCTCTGTACCCGTTATTCTGCCAAATCTTTTTATCTGAGGCCATAGCTCGGTCACTATTTCTATCCTTTTCAGGTTAGACCCTATGCAGTATAAGAGTGCTTCTAATACTGCCATAACTTCTGCTTTTTGGGCCGTCCCTGTTATTGTCCGGCTATGTTTAGTCAGAGTCTCTTCTGTAGCTTTATTTTTCACTATAAAGCCCCATCTGTTTTTTTCTGACTTCTCGCTTCCATCCGTAAACACCACTATATCCCTGGGTTTTTCTTTTGGTGTTTTATGCTTCCTTTGCCTTTTTTTAGGAGGTTCATCTTCTTGTTCCCAACCTTTATCTGCTACAAAGAGTACTCCCTTGGTTCCTACTACATTTCTCCATTTGTCCCAGGTGGTGGTTGTCACCCCTAGCATTTTCTTCGTGTGGTTGTCTGCCCATAACCTGTTTAGCTCCTGGTCTTTTATTATAATTTGTTGACCCTGAGTCAGTGACCCTGAGTCATCTTATTCCAATATATTTGTAATAGGGCCATTTTGGCTCCTTCAGACGTATATTTCATCACTGGTCCCTTTAAGTGTTTACTGCAGCAATTCACTGTTCCTTCCGATCCTTCATTGGCCACCCATATGAACCCGTCCCTATCTATGTCCTCCCCTTCTAATTTGACAAATATCCACAGGGGCAGATCGGGGTTTCTTGGCTAATTAGTCTGGGCTACAGCTGCCATCTTTTTTAACTTTATCCATGATTCAGTCATTTTGTCTGTCCAAATTATGGGCTCTTTCCCATATTGCTTATGTGACAGCTCTAGTTGGTCATTTCGTCTGGTAATGCCCTTATAGCAATGCTTAGCTACTCTGCTGTAGCCGGGTATATGGTTTCTAATATACCCTAGTTTACCTAGACATTTCTGCGTCTCATTCAATGTTTGTGGCTTCTCCATTTTCTGCACTTTTTCTACGTATCCTTCACTCGCAGTTATTCCGTCGCTGATTGTGAAACCGAGAAAGCTGACTTCCTTCCTGCCTATCTGGCTTTTTGTCAGATTCAGTTTCCTGCCTGCAGTATTCAACTTGGTTAAGGCCTCTTTTGTGTCTGGCTATTTTGCATTGCTTCCCTGGCATATGTACTACTCCAATCATTTTATGTGTGTTCTGACTCTCTCTATTTGGTCTGGAACAAAAAATGGTTCATATTTATGACTCCCCTTACTTATAATTATTTAGCGTCCGATAAGCTGAGGAGATTTTGTTCTCCTTGTAGCATATTTATCCCTAAGTGGTTTATTATTTTCATATCTTTTTTAAAGTCCATCCTGAAATTTTACCCTGAGGTGTCCACTCTTATGTCTATGTTTAACTTCCTCTTAACTGCTGCTTTAATGGCTGTGGTTTAAAACCAGCCTTTTTCACTTCCGCATCTGCTTCCTGTTGCCGCAGCTAATACTGTCAGTACCAGATATGGTTTCTGTTTCCAAATATTGACTGACTGTCTCACTGTCTCCTTGTTTACACTAATGAATTTTATAGAATTCAACATTTCCATGTAGTAACCTATAAGATAATTATATAGTTCAACTTAATTAACCCGATACTCTCAATGACCCTGGGTCACAACAGATGCCATATATTTTCGTCATCTTTCTACTACCTTCAAATGATTAGATAAGGCCAAAACACTGCTAAACATAGCATATGTTTTCTGTACTAATGAAATCTCTCTTTCGGGAGTCCACTATATTTTATCTAACAATAACCTGGGTTAATCTTAACTCAGTCTCATCAATAAAAGGCCGGTTTTAAACCACAGCCATTAAACATTCTGTGTATATGTAATTCTGTGTGATTAGTTAGGTATTTAGTAAATAAATAATTAAACCATATTTTGTATTGCTGATTCAACTTGTTTGCCAGGGTTTGTGAAGATAACCAAGAATTTACAACTTTCAGATGCGATTAAACAAGGTGACGGTTAAATATTGACTGCCATTGAGGTAAAAGAATACAAGGTCTTTAAGAGTTTATTCGGAAGATAACAGCTCTATAAACATTATTTTGTGGTGCACCGACTTTCTAGTTAATTATTTACCTGATTAGCTTAATCAGGTAATATTAATTACAGATAAATTATTTTATAGAATAGTATGTCATATCACTTAAACCGGCATAGCCAAAGACACGACAACCCTTACCTGCCTCTCTATACATTTTTCCCCCGTAATCTAGCATGGGTAGGATGGTCATCTGAATGAAACTGCAGAAAATAAACTCCACAAATACAGATGTGCCAAGCTTGTAGTGTCATACCCAAGAAGACTCGAGGCTGTAATCGCTGCTCAAGGTGTTTCAACAAAGTACTGAGCAATGGGTCGGAATACTTATGACATTTCTATTTAAAAAATAAATTATTTACCAAACATTTCTAAAAACCTGTTATTGCTTTCTTATTATGGGTTATTGTGTGTAGATTGATGAAGGGAACACACTATTTAATCCATTTTAGAATAAGGCTCTAACGTGGAAAAAGTCAAGGGGTCTGAATACTTTCTGAATGCACTGTAGATGTGTCCCAGAGCCATACAAAGAGATGTATCTGTTATGCTGGTGAGGCAGCCTTAGTTGTGGAGCACCGCAGTGTCTTATCTTTGACTCAGGTAGCAAACCACCATTTCTAATTTAGCATGGTTTTGATCAGGGGTGGGCAAAATACGACCCGTAAGATGAATCCGATTTAAATGTAGCCAGCTTTGAATTTGTTTAAAAATACAAATAAAAAAACAATAACCGTAGAAAGAGTGTGGTTCACCACCTCGGCTAGATTTCGGCCCCCTTTTTCGGGATGGTCTGATAAACACAGCTGTAGCTCTGCACCTTTCACTGCAGACGAGGAAGGGTGACATCAGCGGATACGCTGGATCTAATGGGGATGTTTGTATTATGCTAATTTGATTTCTGCAGGGGAGCGGATATCAACTCTCTGATTTTTTAAAAACAGTTTAACTTCTGTGATGGGAGAACTGAGGACGGATCAACAACATTGTAGTTACTCCACAATACTAATCGAATTGAGAGAGTGAAAAGAAGGAAGCCTGTACAGAATACAAATATTACAAACTATGCATCCTGTTTGTAACAACAGAGTTGAATACATCCAGTTGGACAACTAACTAGGTATCCCCCTTTCTCTTCCACTAAAGTAATACTGCAGAAAATGTGTGTAAGCAATTATTTTTATGTCCTGAATACAACGTGTTATGTTTGGTGCAAATCCAATACACAACACATTACTGAGTACCATTCTCCATATTTTCAAGCAAAGTGGTGGCTGCATCATGTTATGGGTATGATTGTAAACGTTAAGGACTGGGGAGTTTTTCAGGATAAAAAACTAATGAAATGGAGCTAAGCACAGGCAAAATCCTAGAGGAAAACCTCATTCATTCTGCTTTCTACCAGACACTGGGAGATTAATTTACCTTTAAGCAAGCCAATAACCCTTAACACAAGGCCAAATCTACACTGAAGTTGTTTACCAAGAAGGCAGTGAATGTTCCTGAGTTGGCCAAGTTACAGTTTTGACTTAAATGTGCTTGAAAATATATGACCTGAAAAATGGTTGTCTAGCAATGATCAACAACCATATGGACAGAACTTGAATTCTGAAAAGAATAATGGGCAAATATTGCACAATCCAGGAAAGCTTTTAGTCACTTACCCAGACAGACTCACAGCTGTAATCACTGCCAAAGGTGATTCTAACATGTATAGACTCAGGGGGTTTAATACTTATCTAATCAAGATATATTCCATTTTTTATTTTTCATGTATTTTTATTTTTTACAAACGTTAGAATTTTTCTTCCACTTTGACATTACAGAATATCTTGTGTAGATCATTGACAAACAATGACAATTAGTCCCATTTGAATCACATTTTGTCAATACTTTCTAAAGGTACTGTTCTTCATTTATTCTAACAACTCATATTTGAGAAAGTTCATTTTTTGATTTATTCCATATTCAACTTGAGGCCATCACCTGGAACAAAACTATTTGTCTCTCTTGAAGTTGCATGCCATTCTCTCTCCCTCTAATCCCTCCCTCTCTCCTTCTAACCACACCCCTCTGGCAGAACCAGGAAGTCCATCCTCCTCCAACAAACTCTTATGACGAAACAAAACTGATCTGAATCTCGTTGTCAACTGTCTGTGTGAGAGTAAACAACCGTCCAAATGGCTCAGCAAGGAGTTCAGCTGGACACGGACCAGTTCTGTTGTTCTGTCTGGATCTACTGAAGGAACCAGTCACCATCCCCTGTGGACACAGTTACTGTAGAAGCTGTATTGAGGGCTGCTGGGATCAGGATGTTCTGAAAGGCTATAGCTGTCCTCAGTGCAGACAGACCTTCACTCCAAGGCCCACTCTGAGGAAAAATAACATGTTGGCTGAGGTGGTGGAGAAACTGAGGAAGACAGGAGTCCAGGCTGCTCCCCCTCCTGCTCTGTGCTATGCTGGACCTGGAGATGTTGCATGTGATGTCTGCACTGGGACCAGAAAACAGAAAGCCCTCATGTCCTGTCTGGTGTGTCTGGCCTCTTACTGTGAGACTCACCTCCAACCTCACTATGAATCCCCTGCTTTCAAGAAGCACAAGCTGGTCAAAACCACCGCACAACTACAGGAGAAGATCTGCTCTCATCATGACAAACTGCTGGAGGTTCTGTCGTACCGATTAGGCCATGATACAGTGTCAGCTAGAGCAGAGAGGACTGAGAAACCGGTAAGACCAGATCAACTTGTTGGTGACTGTCTGATAAACAAAGAATTAAAGATACAGTAGGAATTAAGACTGTTTGAATATGAGATCATTCAAATTAAATTGATCCACGGCAGAACAAATATGAACACAAACCTTGATTATATAGATATGTTAACCCAGACTCTCCAAATGTATCACCATTTTCTAAAATCAAACACTATTATCATTCTGAATGCCCTTTAATGAGTCCAAAGTTCAGTCTCAACCCCTTGATACATGTATGCCTACCATAAAAACTATAATCATTCACAGAGCAACATAATATCACATATTATTATTAACATAATATATAATATTGTAAAGGGACCATCAATATTTTAGACCTTCCTCTCTATGGGCCCTATGTCACATCACTATACTTTTGATCTTTTTTTTCTTTCACCTTTATTTAACCAGGTAGGCTAGTTGAGAACAAGTTCTCATTTACAACTGCGACCTGGCCAAGATAAAGCATAGCAGTGTGAACAGACAACACAGAGTTACACATGGAGTAAACAATTAACAAGTCAATAACACAGTAGAAAAAAAGGGGGAGTCTATATACAATGTGTGCAAAAGGCACTACTGGACAAATAAAGCTTGATAGCTCATTGAAGAGAGATAGAGAGAGGGGCCCTTATCCAATCCCACTGACCCCACTGTTGGGAACAGGCTGTCTGGACCCCTTTCAGAGAACCCAGTTCTACCGAGGGAGAAAACAACATCTTGACCGTTACACCAAGAGGACATTCCTTATTGGGCCGAGTGCCGACACTGATTTTGATGTCTCAGGCGGACTACCTCATCACATAACCTTGAGTAACCACGGCTGACTCATGTCCTCTATACATTCCTGTCACTTTCTCTCAATTAAATTACATTTAATTCAAAGGTATTTATTGGCATGGGAAACATATGTTTACATTGCCAAAGCAAGTGAAATAGATAATAAACTAAAGTGAAATAAACAATCAGACATGAATAGTAAACTCACAAAAGTTTGAAAGGAATAGAGAATGTGTACCAACAGTAATAGGTGTGTCAGAAATACATGCTGGCTCTCCGTCACTCACAGGAGGGGGTGACGAGGGCCTCAGCCAGACCCAGTAGGATGTACTGGGGAGCCAGCTGGAAGCAGGCCATGGAAGACACCTGGAGCACCTTCCCTGACAGGGCCTGCTCCGTCAGAGGATAGCCCTTCCTGTGGACCTCAAACAGGCCAGCTACCAGGACAGACAGGCCCACTACCAGGACAGACAGGGACGCACTCATGAACCAGTGCTGGGAGAGGAGAGGAGAGAGAGAGAGACATTAACATTGACTGAGTCATTGATGAGGATGATATTTGTTGTTCATGTGTGTGCGTGCCTGTGTGTGTGCTTACTGATGACTCTGGTGGGGGAGAAGGGTGTTTTCTCTATGGACAGGTAGCAGGAGGTGACATACTCTACTTTATGGATCAGAAATGAACATTAGATTTGCCTTTTTTTTTACTCCCAACATCTGAAAAATGTGGTACTTGTACTTTCCACTGAAATTAAACATGTAAAAATCTCATGTGAAGCATGTCAGTGAAGAGGCCTGATGTTCTCCATTACATTGACCTGCCTGAGTGATGCAGGCGCAGTACAGTATCTGCAAGCCGTACAGAGCCTTGCCAGGTCCTTGACGTTCTCCACGTGTGTCTCTTCAGAGAGATCAGGAACACCCCAAAGTGGTCAACAGGGAACTGCCTGCACAACAAACATATCAATACTGGAATAGACCACAACAACCACATCAATACTAGAATAGACCACAACCACCACATCAATACTAGAATAGACCACAACAACCACATCAATACCAGAATAGACCACAACAACCACATCAATACTAGAATAGACCACAACAACCACATCAATACCAGAATAGACCACAACAACCACATCAATACTAGAATAGACCACAACAACCACATCAATACTAGAATTAAGTGATCATGCCCGAGAAGCCAGTGTTTGGAGGATAAATGGCTGTTGTTAGGCCTGAGACGAAGTTGATATATCCTCCAAACACTGGCTTCCAGGGCATTATCACTTTTTTGCAATGGGTTACCAACATATTCAGAAAATGGTTGATATATTTTCAGCAAAAACTTTATTTTGATGAATTTATTCATACTATTTCGTCCTTCCACAAGATGTAGTCCGGACACAAATCTAGGGTTGCTACCCAAACCGGCTGGTCGTTAATTCTATTGGTTCGTTTGCCAGTCGTTCAGTCTTTTTGTTCTGTATCTATGGACGTGACCCAGTCGATCGTTCTGGACGTTCCATTGGTGTACTGGCTGGCAACATTCTTATCCCTTGCTTGCTAGCTAGCCAATTACGGCTAACTTACAGTCACGTCAAACAGTGCAGCCAGAATAACAACAAAGTAGCTGCATTTGTATAAGCTGTTTTCTAGTGACATTTATTTGGATACATCCATAATAATGAGCTAGTGATGCATGATTTTGCCTTGCATAGAAAAGGTGCTCTCTTGTCAGGACACTGTTGTTCAGAGGAGCTAGCCAACAACACAGCTAACACAATCACTTCAAACTGAAGCTGGAAAGACTGCAAACTAACTGCACTTAGTTTAATTTTACATTTTCTAAATTGACATTTCTTTGTATATTGTATATTCATAAAAATTATGCCAGCTATTTCATGATTTCGACTGGCTGAGAAACTCTGCCTGCCAGTCTGTCTCGTTCCAACTCCCGACATGTTCATTAATATGGGACAGCCGGAGATTGAATTTGAATATTGAAACAGAGTTGCAAATGTCAGAGAGGCAGACAGACAGCAAGGTTTATACAAATCTCCGTTGTTGAAAACTAAATGTTATTCTAAAATAAATCTGAGATAATGTCCAGATGCATTTATATAGTGGAGATCAAGTTTATAAATTGCTTGGCTGGGCTGATGAGAAAGTGGATTGCACTGTCAGATGGAACTCCATATATATAGCCAGTGGTAACTTGTGGAATAGAAACCTATTGGAATGCAGTTTTAACCAATCAGTATTCAGGATTATACTCACCTGGTGTATAATAGACCACAACAACCATGTCAATACTAGACTAGACCACAACAACCACATCAATACTAGAATAGACCACAACAACCACATCAATACTAGAATAGACCACAGCAACCCCATCAATACTAGAATAGACCACTTAAACCTAGGTCTATACATACACTAACACAAAAAGGTGATACATAGTCTGTGTGAAGTTGAGGTTGTGTTACCTTTTTTGGGCCTGAAGTTGAGGTTGTGTTACCTTTCTTGGGCCTGAAGATGAGGTTGAGGTTGTGTTACCTTTCTTGGGCCTGAAGATGAGGTTGAGGTTGTATTAACCTTTCTTGGGCCTGAAGGTGAGGATGAGGTTGTGTTACCTTTCTTGGGCCTGAAGATGAGGTTGAGGTTGTGTTACCTTTCTTGGGCCTGAAGATGAGGTTGTTGCAGACCATGTGTATGGCGATGAGCATCAGCAGCACAGACATGAAGAGGATGAGGAAGCCCCGGTTGTTGGCCACTGATTGCTGGATGTAGGCGATACCCAGAAACACTATCGTCGACTTCAGGTTCACCAGCCAGTAGAACCTGAGAGGACAACATAACAACAAGGGTTGATTGAGGGTGTGAGGGAAGATGTTGTGTTCTGAAGAGAGATCCTTGAACTACATCTTCTCTCACTCTATCTTGGTCCGTGCAGATGACTGGGACCTCCTCCTCAGACCAATTGGCCGAACGCCCAGGTTATGTTCTGGAAGTTAAGATAGGAGGCATTGTGTGATAACAGCCAGTCAGCTGCAGGAACCAACCCTAAGAAGCATGCCTATGTAGCTTGTTTATGTAGCAGTATATATTAGGACTGAAGGGACCACCCTGGTAGAGCTTCTGACCAACCTGGTAGAGATTCTGACCAACCTGGTAGAGCTTAAGACCAACCTGTTAGAGCTTCTGACCAACCTGGTAGAGCTTCTGACCAACCTGTTAGAGCTTCTGACCAACCTGGTAGAGCTTCTGACCAACCTGGTAGAGCTTCTGACCAACCTGGTAGAGATTCTGACCAACCTGTTAGAGCTTCTGACCAACCTGGTAGAGATTCTGACCAACCTGGTAGAGCTTCTGACCAATCTGGTAGAGCTTCTGACCAACCTGGTAGAGCTTCTGACCAACCTGTTAGAGCTTCTGACCAACCTGGTAGAGCTTCTGACCAACCTGGTAGAGCTTCTGACCAACCTGGTAGAGCTTCTGACCAACCTGGTAGAGCTTCTGACCAACCTGCAGTGAGTGTGCAGAGTTTGTTGTAACCTCTCCTCTGGCCGAATCTTAAGTTCATTTACTAATTGACTTGATGAGTCCTTGATGGTAGTTTCCTTTACAAGGGGAAACTTTCTGGAATGAAATGCAGGCCCTGTGATCTCCACATGAATCTTGGCACCGATTACCAAATTGGCTAGTCATTGAGTATATTAAACATTAGGAACACCTCACTAATATTGAGATGCACTCCCACATTTTCATTTTGCTCTCAGAACAGCCTCAATTTGTCAGGGCATGGACTCTAGAAGGTGTAGAAATGTTCCACAGGGATGCTGGTCCATGCTGACCCCAATGCTTCCCACAGTTGTAATTTGGGTGGTGGAACATTCCTGATATACACAGGAAACTGTTGAACATGAAAGACCCAGCAGCATTGCAGTTCTTGCACAAATCGGTGCACCTGCCTGGCACCTACTACCATACCCCGTTCAAAGGCACTTAGATATTTTGTCTAACCCATTCACCCCCTGAATGGCACACATACACAATCCATGTCTCAATTGTCTCAAGGCTTAAAAATCATTTGTTAACCTGTCTTCTCCCCTTCATCTACATTGATTGAAGTGGATTTAACAAGTGACATCAATAAGGGATCATAGCTTTCACCTGGATTCACCTGGTCAGTCTATGTCATGTTCTTTATGTTTTGTACACTAAGTATATATCAACACAGAGATGGCCAAAAGATTCACAAAAATTGATATTTTTGCAAATACAAGATACTCTAAAGACCAATGTATCAAACTAAAATAGAAAATACTTTTGTAGAGATTTATGTAGATAAAATACAAATACATACAGGTCAATACATTCGCTAGTACACACCTTCACTTCAACAACATTCTCAGTAACGTAAGAAAAAACATTTTACTTTCTATGACTGTGATATTTGGTTGTTTATCTACCTTAGTTGAATGCACTGATGGTAAGACACTGGTATTACAGTAAGACTCTGCTAAATAACTATTATATCAATGTAAAAATGAACAGTTGCAAACCACGATGGGTAATATTATTGTCCTTCTTGTGGGTGAGGAGCTCATTATTATAATACCCAGCATGCTTTCAAGTGTTCCTTTTTTCACATTTTTATAATTTAGCAGACACTCTTATAGAACCATAGTGCCTTCAAACTTCTGATGCCAATGCAGGGGCCCCAAAATTACAAACCCATATATAGAATTGTATAGAAACATATTTGTATTTTACAATAACAGTTTTACAAATTACAGGTCTTTAAAGTATCTGGTAAAAAATCCATAGGATTGCAGTTTAGGCCAGTAAACTACAAATGACAAAATACTCAAAAGTCATTTAAATAGGTATTTCAAAGACATAACAGAAATACTGTCCATCTGTGTCTCCACATTATCTTCTGTAACATGTTGAAGGGAATGCCTGCTGTTGGAACACTATTCCACCCTAAAGCCACTCCAATTAGGGACACATCCTAGTTAAGCAGTACACCTTGCTGCAGTCAGCTCTCTATGCCTGTTTGGTGAGCCACCATGCAGCTGGTGGGTCTCCAACCCAGCCACTATCTCAAAGACTACGGACCTCTTGAGGAACTCTTTTTATGTAGTTTGATTGGTATGGTGGCCAAAGACATTTCATTTATAGTTTTGACTTAAACGGATACTTCAGGATTTTGGCATTGAAGCCTTTAATTTACTTCCCCAGTCAGATTAACTTGTGGATAACATTTTTATGTCTCTGTGTGCAGTTAAGTGATTGCCCATTATTCTCTGAGGAGAGAGGGGTATTTTGGTATTTATTTATTTTTATTTTGAAAGTGATTTGCTAAACATTTCTTTTTAATAAAACTCCAGGACATTTACTGTTAAAAATGCTCCTTTGCCTCCAATGTCCTGGTGATGCTCTGAAAACACCCTGCAGACAGAGTATTCCACCACCACAATTAAAAAATACACGTACAAAATACCATGAAAATTTCAATTTAATTTATCAAAATAAACTAGAAAAATAGTTGGATTTTGTCATGTATTATATTACAAAAAGCTTTTGCAAGTAGCCGCCCCGAACAGCAACAACATTCTTAGTAACTGTTACAAAACTATTGTTCTTGCTTGTTGACAGTGTTACTGTATGTTGTTATCTACCTTAGTTGAGCAAGTCACTCTGGATAAGCTAAATGACTAAAATGGAAATGGAAATGTGAAAAGTAACATTCAAAATTAACTGCAAAGCACACTGGATATTATTATTGGCCTTGTTTCGGGGCAGAGCTCATTAAAATAATACTCAGCAGTGCTTTGCAATTGTTAATTTTTACATTTATGTTTTAGTCATTTAGCAGACGCTCTTATACAAAGAGACTTAGATCATTGATCTTAAGACAGTTAGGTGAGACAACATATCACAATCGTATCAAGTACATTTTCCCTCAACAAAGTATTTATCAATATTTTTTATATTTATTTAATTTAACAAACACCCTTATCACACCATAGTGCTATCACACTTCTGATACCATTGCAGGGAGAAAGGGATTTAACGGTTCAGAAGATGTGAACCGTTAAAAAACATGGTATAGTAAAGTATTTAGTATTTTGAAAATACAAAATGCGTTGGAGCCCAGTGTAATTCAACTGACAAAATACTCAAAAGTAATTAAAATACATATTTCAAATACATAAATACAAATAATCTCTGCCTACTACCCAATACTCTATTACACTTCCTTATCAAAGTAACCACACCCCCTGCAGATACAGAGTACACAGTCAAGTAGGAAGCCACTCCCTCTCCTCTGGTGTAGAGCTCAATGAAACAGAAAGTCATATTTGACACGACTGCCATTGTTTAACCTACGAGAGAGAGCCCCAAAATGGCAGAGAATCAGGAACTGTTCTGTTGCTCCATCTGTCTGGATCTACTGAAGGATCCGGTGACTACTGCCTGTGGACACAGTTATTGTATGGGCTGTATTAAAGAAAGCTGGGATCAGGATGATCTGAAAGGTGTCTACAGATGTCCCCAGTGCAGACAGATCTTTACCCCAAGACCTGTTCTGAAGAGAAACATTGTGCTGGCTGAAGTGGTAGAGAATCTGAAGAAGACAGGACTCCAGGCTGCTCCCCCTCCTGCTCTGTGCTATGCTGAACCTGGAGATGTGGCGTGTGATTTCTGCACTGGGACCAGAAAGCAGAAAGCACTCATGTCCTGTCTGGCGTGTCTGGCCTCTTACTGTGAGACTCACCTCCAACCTCACTATGAATCTCCTGCTTTGAAGAAGCACAAGCTGGTCAAAGCCACCGCACAACTACAGGAGAAGATCTGCTCTCATCATGACAAACTGCTGGAGGTTTTCTGTCGTACCGATCAGCAGTGTATCTGTTATCAGTGTGTGATGGATGAACATAAAGGCCATGATACAGTGTCAGCTTCAGCAGAGAGGACTGAGAAACAGGTAAGACCAGAACAACTTGTTGGTGACTGTCTGACAAACAAAGAATTAAAGATACAGTAGGAACTAAGGATGTTTGAATATGAGATCATTCAAATTAAATTGATCCTCAGCAGAACAAATATGAATACAAACCTTGAATATATATATATATATGTTAACCCAGATTCTCCAAATGTATCACCATTTTCTAAAGTCAAACACTATTATCATTCTAAATGCCCTTTTTTCAGTCCAAACTTCAGTCTAACCTCCTTGATACATGTAGGTATACAGTAAAACTATGATCATTCACATAGAAACATAATAAAATCACACTGCAAAGGGACCATCAATATTTTAGACCTTCCTCTCTATGGGCCCTATGTCACATTTCTATACTATTGATCTACTGGACTAATGAAGTTTGATAGCTCACTGAAGAGTGATTCTCCACAGAGGCAGCTGGGGATGAGTCAGCAGAAGGTCCAGCAGAGATTCCAGGAGAGAGAGAAGGAGCTGAAGGAGCTCCAACAGGCTGTGGAGTCTCTCAAGGTGAGTATTGTTGACAAGAGGAGACACACCATTTCACCTGTCTCCTCAAGTCAAAGAGAGAGGGAGAGAGAAGGGCCCATCTCCAATCCCACTTACCCCACTGTTGGGAACAGGATGTCTTGACCCCTTTCAGAGAATAGACTGCTTATGAACCCGGGTCTACTGCAGGAGAATGCAATATCTTGAACATTACACCAAGAGGACATTCCCTAATGGGCTGTGGGCCAACACCGAATTTGAAGTCGTAGGCGGGGCTATCTCATCACGTAACCATGACCGACTCATGTCCCCTATATATGAACATGGAGCCCTCTCTCTCTCTCGCAATTTTTCTCAATTCAAAGGGCTTTATTGGCATGGGAAACATATGTTTTGCCAAATCAAGTGAAATAGATAATAAACAAAAGTGAAATAAACTATCAGAAATTAACAGTAAACATTACACTCACAAAAGTTTCAAAGGTATAGAGTAATTTCAAATGTTATAATTCAAGTGCAAACAGAGTGAGCCGTGCGCCAGACTGAGTTCTGGAGGTGAAATGGAAATGAATGAGGGAGAGTTAAGTGAGGTAGAAGGTGTGGTGAAGACCTCAGAACCAGAGCCTGGCATCAATGGACATGATAAAGAAGAATCTGGTGCAGTAGGAGTTACATTGTTGGAGAAAGTGGATCCATACCTTTTGGCAGATCCATGTGTGGTTTCAGGGTGGGTGTTAAAGGAGTTGGGTGCAGTTGAATCAGTGAAGGTAACCTGTAGTGAAATTGTGATATTTGTTTGAGTTTCTTCTGACTAGAGGGAGTGGGCACTCTGTGTCACTCAACTCGGGTCAAGATCTGTTTCTTCCTTTGCTCTTAGGAACAGGGCACCATTGAAAGGAGTGATTTCTAGGGTAGTGTTAAGTGGGGAGCAATTGAAGTTGAGGATTCCTGGTGTTTGTGATGCCCGCGGTTTGGTGCGACGTGGTGAAACAGAGGAGTCACTGTCAGTCCTTTTGATTGTTTACCCAACAAAGTCATGTCAGGATACATCAGTTATCCTGTTATAGGTTTTGTGCCAAATCCGCCGCCCTTTTTCAGGTGCAACGTTGATGGTCATGTTGCAGCAGTTTGTAGGAAGGAGATTCCAAGATGTGGGAAGTGTGCAGGAGGGCATGGTATATAAAATTGTGTTGTTTCGGTGTTGTGTGTAGGGGTGCACTGTTGCTGGGGATCTGAAGTGTCCGGTGAGAGAGGCAGGTTGAGGTGGATAGAGTCAGAGTAGTGCAGAAGGTGTCGTATGCTGAGGCAGTGAAGAAAGTAGAGGAGGATGGGTCAAGGGTGAGGGATCCTGAGAGGATCCCTGTGAGTAGTAGATCTGTGCAGCACAGAGGGATAGGCCAATGAGTGATATATGCTTCAGTAAGGTTGGCCTCTTAGCGTTCATAACAATGGTTATCAACTGTACCGCAGAAATGGAACGCAAATCACAGAAAATAGATGTTGTGGTGGCAGCTGCAGACAAGTATTTTGGCATATGACCCTGAGTTACAGGCTGTGTTGAGTGGTGGTGTCCCGTCCTCCCAGGGTGTTGACATGGTGCATGTCTCTCTCTCTCTCATTCTATCTCTCTCACGGCAGTTGGTTGTGTGAGGGTCGTGAGGAGGGCTGCTATATTCTTTTTTCTTTTGGTTGTTGTGTTCTTTCTTTGATTTTTTTCAAATATCTTTTTCTTGGTGGAGAGTTTGTTTATTGGTTTCCACTGTTTATCATTTTGAGTTGAGGGGGGAGTAGGGGTAGTTTGTTTGAGGTTGGGTGGCGTGATGGCCACGATGTCATCAGCCGAGTGGGGAAGAAACCCTGTCGTTCGTAGTGGCTTCACTTGCGTTCAGGAGAATAGTGTTTATTATGGACAAACAGATCCTTAAGGAGTTGCTTAGTTTTGGTAAATTTGAAAGTGGTTTTCGTGTACTCTCGGCTTTGTGCCAAGCATAATTCCTTAAACATGTTGTCTCCTTTCGTAAGCAAGTATTGGTTTCTTAACAATGCAGAACAGCAGGTAAATGTCTACTTCAAGGTTAAGCAGGGGGATGGGTGGTACGCAGGGTTTTCCGTGTTTTGAGTGTGTGGACTTAGGGTATAATGCTACCGCAGACAAGCCCGACCACCCGGCAGCGGGAGCTAGGACTCAGGGGGCGGAGGCTTGGTCTAGCTTTGCTATGGGACAGTCTACTGGAGGATGTACCAGGGGGAAGGGAGTAGAGCAGGGCCAAGTGGTGGTGCGCAGGCAGCAGAGAGAAACGGTGGGGCGGGTTGCAACTGGGCAACATGGGCAACATGGGCAGAGGCAGGTTGCTGTAGTAATGGAGACTCCGTTGGGCTCATCCCAGGAAATATTTATTGCCTGCCATTGGGGAGGAGGGACTAATCAGGGAGGCAGACAGGGGAGGAGGAGGAAGGTTTTGTGCCAATGGAGGAGGAGGAAGAGGTGGGGTGAGTAGGCGGGAGTGGAGGAGGAGGAGGAGGCCTCGTTTTCAGGTGGCTCATTGGTTCCAGAGCTGACAGCCAGTCAGGAGGAGGGCCCAGTATATACGGTGAGAGAACTTAAAAGGTTCCTGATGGAGACTAAAGTCTTATTTTATTGATTCTAGAAGGTTTTTAAGGTCAGTACAACTCGCGATGAAGGATGTGGGGTTTAGTGTCCTCTCACTCAGGGTGCTGTATAGGCTAAGAAAATGGGTCATGGTTGCTTAAAATCTCTTTGGGCTGAGATCCCGCTAACGGGATCGATATGACAACAGCCAGTGAAAGTGCAGGGCGTCAAATTGAAAACAACAGAAATCCCATAATTAAAATTCCTCAAACATACAAGTATTTTACACCATTTTAAATATACACTTCTTGTTAATCCCACCACAGTGTCCGATATCAAAAAGGCTTTACGACGACGAAAGCAAACCAAACGATTATGTTAGGTCAGAGCCAAGTCACAGAAAAACACTTTTTTCATTTTTCCAGCCAAAGAGAGGAGTCACAAAAAGCAGAAATAGAGATGAATGAATCATGAACCTTTGATGATCTTCATCAGATGACACTCATAGGACTTCATGTTACACAATACATGTATGTTTTGTTCGATAAAGTTCATATTTATATAAACAAAATCTCAGTATACATTGACGTGTTACGTTCAGCAATTCCAAAACATCCGGTGATTTTGCAGAGAGCCACGTCAATTTACAGAATTTACATAATCATCATTAACATTGATGGAAGATACAACTATTATGCACGGAATTATGGATACACTTCTCCTTAACCTGTTGATGCTCTGGGGGCGCTATTTCATTTTTGGATGAAAAACGTTCCCGTTTTAAACAAGATATTTTGTCACAAAAAGATGCTCGACTATGCATATAATTGATAGCTTTCGAAAGAAAACACTCTGACGTGTCCAGAACTACCAAGATATTTTCTGTGCGTGCCCTAGAACGTGAGCTTCAGGCAAAACCAAGATGAGACGGCATCCAGGAAATGAGCAGGATTTTTGAGGCTCTGTTTTCCATTGTCTCCTTATATGGCTGTGAATGCGAGAGGAATGAGCCTGCCCTTTCTGTCGTTTCCCCAAGGTGTCTGCAGCATTGTGACGTATTTGTAGGCAGATCATTGGAAGATTGACCATAAGAGACCACATTTACCAGGTGTCCGCCCGGTGTCCTGCGCCGAAATTGGTGCGCAAAAGTCACCTGCCAGTATTTTTCCATGGGATACAGAGAGGAAAGCAAGCTTCCACGAACTGCATATCAATGAAGAGATATGTGAAAAAACACCTTGAGGATTGATTCCAAACAACGTTTGCCATGTTTCGGTCGATATTATGTAGTTAATCCGGAAAAAGTTTTACGTTGTAGGTGACTGAATTTTCGGTTCGTTTCGGTAGCCAGAAGCTATGTAGAAAACGGAACGATTTCTCCTACACACAGACGCTTTCAGGAAAAACTGCGCATTTGGTATGTAACTGAGAGTCTCCTCATTGAAAACATCAGAAGCTCTTCAAAGGTAAATGATTTTATTTATTTGGTTATCTGGTTTTTGTGAAAATGTTGCGTGCTAAATGCTACTCAAAATGCTATGCTAGCTTTGCATACTCTTACACAAATTAGTCAATTTCTATGGTTCAAAAGCATATTTTGAAAATCTGAGATGACAGTGTTGTTAAGAAAAGGCTAAGCTTGAGAGCAGACGCATTATTTTCATTTTATTTGCGATTTTCAGAAATCGTTAACGTTGCGTTATGCTAATGAGCCTGAGGCTTTAGTCACGATCCCGGATCCGGGATGGGGAGTTTCAAGAAGTTAATGCAACCGCTTTGTCAGATTTCAAAAAAGCTTTACCGAAAAAGCACACCATGCAATAATGTGAGTACAGCACTCAGAGAACAAAACAACCCAAACAGATATCCGCCATGTTGTGTTGTCAACAGAAGTCAGAAATAGCATTATAAATATTCACTTACCTTTGATGATCTTCATCAGAATGCACTCCCAGGAATCCCAGTTCCACAATAAATGTTTGTTTTGTTCGATAACGTCCAGCATTTATGTCCAAATACCTCCCTTTTCCCGCGCGTTTAGCCCAGTAATCCAAATTCATGATGCACGATCACTAGGTGCAGACGAAAAGTCAAAATTCTCTGTTACAGTCCGTAGAAACATGTCAAACGATGTATAGAATCAATCTTTAGGATGTTTAACATGAATCGTCAATAATGTTCCAACCGGAGAATTCCTATGTCTTCAGAAATGCAATGGAACTCAAGCGAACTCTCACGTGAACGCGCGTGGCCAGCTCGTGGCTCTCTGGCAGACCTCTGACTCATTACCCTCTCTTTCGCCCCCACTTCACAGTAGAAGCATCAAACAAGGTTCTAAAGACTGTTGACATCTAGTGGAAGCCTTAGGAAGTGCAATTCGACCCCATAGACACTGTGCATAGGGAATGAGTTGAAAAACTACAAACCTCAGATTTCCCACTTCCTGGTTGGATTCTTTCTCAGGTTTTTGTCTGCCATATGAATTATGTTATACTCACAGACATCATTCAAACAATTTTAGTGTTTTCTATCCAAATCTACTAATAATATGCATATATTAGTTTTCTCTGGGCACCTTATTCATCCAAGCTACTCAATACTGCCCCCAGCCATAACAACTTAAGAATCAGCTTAAATTTATATATATTTTTCTGGCATGGTGGCTTTATGGGCTTCTCTACTGGTTTCTGATTGTGGTGTTTTCCCTCCCACCTCTTATGGAGATTTCACGGTTAGACTTCCTTAACATGAACAACGGCAGAGCCTGGGGGAATGTAAATGTGATTTTTTTTGCAAAAGACACAGTGATGTGATTAATGAAGTGTATTGGGGTGTCTGGTGGAAGGGGTGCAGGTTCTGGAGTGGCAGATAGCCTAGTGGTTAGAGCGTTGGACTAGTAACTGAAAGGTTGCAAGATCAAATCCCCGAGCTGACAAGGTAAAAATCTGTCATTCTGCCCCTGAAAAAGGCAGTTAACCCACTGTTCCTAGGCTGTCCTTGAAAATAAGAATTTGTTCTTATTGACTTGCCTAGTTTAAAAAAAAGGTTCTGAGCCATGGCACAAATCTTAGTGCAGGTGTAGCAAAATAGGTGCGTAAGGGTAGGTTGTTAGTGGTTAGAGCCAAAATCAATTAACTTGTCTTTGCTTTCATAAATGTGTATGTACCTAGTACAGGGCTCAGTTCTCTGTTTCACCAGGGCCCAGGCAGGTGTCCTATCGGAAATGACGTGTAATGCCACAAGATGCCGCTTTTTCTCAAGATTCCAAGGCTTTTGCGATAGGTGGGGACAGCAGAAGGGGGCGTTTGAGTCTCTTGGTCAGTTGTAGGACGTAGGGAAATCCCAGATTCTGGTTTTCTGTCAGCAGTATACAGATTTTTCCTCTTCAGAAGCCAGGAGAGTACTGGGGGAGCTTGAGCGGTTCATAAGTCATAAGCCAAGTCAACAAACAGGTCACTGACCATCTCGAATCACACCGTACCTTCTCCGCTGTGCAATCGGGTTTCCGAGCCGGTCACGAGTGCACCTCAGCCACGCTCAAGGTACTAAACGATATCATAACGGCCATCGATAAAATACAGTACTGTGCAGCCGTCTTCATCAACCTTGCCAAGGCTTTCGACTCTGTCAATCACCATATTCTTATCGGCAGACTCAGTAGCCTTGGTTTCTCTGATGACTGCCTTGCCTGGTTCACCAACTACTTTGCAGACAGAGTGCAGTGTGTCAAATCGGAGGGCATGCTGTCCGGTCCTCTGGCAGTCTCTATGGGGGTGCCACAGGGCTCAATTCTCGGGCCGACTCTTTTCTCTGTATATATCAATGATGTTGCTCTTGCTGCAGGCGATTCCCTGATCCACCTCTACGCAGACGACACCATTCTATATACTTCCGGCCCGTCCTTGGACACTGTGCTATCTAACCTCCAAACAAGCTTCAATGCCATACAACACTCCTTCCGTGGCCTCCAACTGCTCTTAAAAGCTAGTAAAACCAAATGTATGCTTTTCAACCGTTCGCTGCCTGCACCTGCACGCCTGACTAGTATCACCACCCTGGATGGTTCTGACCTTGAATATGTGGACATCTATAAGTACCTAGGTGTCTGGCTAGACTGCAAACTCTCCTTCCAGACTCATATCAAACATCTCCAATCGAAAATCAAATCCAGAATCGGCTTTCTATTCCGCAACAAAGCCTCCTTCACTCATGCCGCCAAACTTACCCTAGTAAAACTGACTATCCTACCGATCCTCGACTTCGGCGACGTCATCTACAAAATAGCTTCCAACACTCTACTCAGCAAACTGGATGCAGTTTATCACAGTGCCATCCGTTTTGTCACTAAAGCACCTTATACCACCCACCACTGCGACTTGTATGCTCTAGTCGGCTGGCCCTCGCTCCATATTCGTCGCCAGACCCACTGGTTCCAGGTCATCTACAAGTCCATGCTAGGTAAAGCTCCGCCTTATCTCAGTTCACTGGTCACGATGGCAACACCCACCCGTAGCACGCGCTCCAGCAGGTGTATCTCACTGATCATCCCTAAAGCCAACACCTCATTTGGCCGCCTTTCGTTCCAGTTTTCTGCTGCCTGTGACTGGAACGAATTGCAGAAATCGCTGAAGTTGGAGACTTTTATCTCCCTCACCAACTTCAAACATCTGCTATCTGAGCAGCTAACCGATCCCTGCAGCTGTACATAGTCTTATCGGTAAATAGCCCACCCAATTATACCTACCTCATCTCCATACTGTTTTTATTTATTTACTTTTCTGCTCTTTTGCCTGTACATGACCATCTGATCATTTATCACTCCAGTGTTAATCTGCAAAACTGTAATTATTTGCCTACCTCCTCATGCCTTTTGCACACAATGTATATAGACCCTTTTTTTCTACTGTGTTATTGACTTGTTTATTGTTTACTCAATGTGTAACTCTGTGTTGTCTGTTCACACTGCTATGCTTTATCTTGGCCAGGTCGCAGTTGCAAATGAGAACTTGTTCTCAACTAGCCTACCTGGTTAAATAAAGGTGAAATAAATAAATAAGTGAGGTGGAGGCTGAGCTGGTGGGGCAGGGTAGGGTGGGGCAGGTAAATTTGAACTACGTAGGGACCTAAGGGATTTATTTTCAGATTAAAGCAAAAGGAGCACTTGTAGGAGCTAGATTTTCTATGTTGAGAGAGATGGACGCTAAAAAAAATCCATTGTTTACATTTATCTGATGGGCATGCAGCTTCTGTTGTGGGGGAGATGAGGGAGCCTGTAGCAGACAAGCCCGACCACCCCATGTTGCGTGAGTTCGTTGGGGTGGGTGAACTGCTGCTAAGCTGTAAAGAGGCGGCTTTGACTCTCCTGCCCAAAAAAGGGGATTTGAGCGACTTAAACAACTGGAGGCCTGTGGCATTGCTCTGTGTGGACTATAAGGTCTTCGCCAAAGTCCTCGCTAACAGATGTTGTGGAAATGCTTACACAGGGACACTCAAAGTCAATCTTAAATTAAACATCCTTTATTTTTCAGCACCCTGGAGAGGTTCCAACCAACTCAATGCACCACAGACAAGTTATATTTGCATGATTTAGCATAATTAATTAATCATTACCGTTTTGTTTCATTCATGTGACCGACCAACACTGGTTCATAACATGTGAAAGACCAATACCTCACAAGACTTCTTCTCTCTAAGCTGAGACCTTGAAACTGAGATATCTTTCGTTCTCAAAACAAGGTCTGGGCGTACTGCCAAATTGCAGCTCCTGATAGTGAGGATTCGTTCACTCAGCCACTTGCATGAACACAGAAATTGGTTTTTAGAACAGCACATGAATAGAACACAGAAATGTGTTATTAGAGCACAAACATTCAAATGTCCATCACACAGACTCAAGTCCCACCTGGACTCTATTGTACACAAGGACCAAACGTACTGTGTACTAGGACACTCAATCACAGGCAATCTGTTCATAATCAGGAGAAATCCTTTGATAGGGTGGACTATGAATATCTGGGTTAGGGTTAGGACGCTCAATCACAGACAATCTGTTCATAATAAGGAGAAGGCCTTTGATAGGGTGGACTATGAATATCTGGGTTAGGGTTAGGACGCTCAATCACAGGCAATCTGTTCATAATAAGGAGAAGGCCTTTGATAGGGTGGACTATGAATATCTGGGTTAGGGTTAGGACGCTCAATCACAGACAATCTGTTCATAATAAGGAGAAGGCCTTTGATAGGGTGGACTATGAATATCTGGGTTAGGGTTAGGACGCTCAATCACAGGCAATCTGTTCATAATAAGGAGAAGGCCTTTGATAGGGTGGACTATGAATATCTGGGTTAGGGTTAGGACGCTCAATCACAGGCAATCTGTTCATAATAAGGAGAAGGCCTTTGATAGGGTGGACTATGAATATCTGGGTTAGGGTTAGGACGCTCAATCACAGGCAATCTGTTCATAATAAGGAGAAGGCCTTTGATAGGGTGGACTATGAATATCTGGGTTAGGGTTAGGACGCTCAATCACAGGCAATCTGTTCATAATAAGGAGAAGGCCTTTGATAGGGTGGACTATGAATATCTGGGTTAGGGTTAGGACGCTCAATCACAGACAATCTGTTCATAATAAGGAGAAGGCCTTTGATAGGGTGGACTATGAATATCTGTTCACTGTGTTGTTTTGGTTGTGGGGAGAATTTTGTGGCCTGTTTTTAATTTTGTGGCCTTTCTTGGCCTGCTAAGCTGGAGGCTACAGGGAGTGTGGGAGCCAGGTATAGGTTTGGGGACAGTCATGGCAGTGTCAGCATACGTTGATGACGTCTGTGTTGGTTAGGGATGAGCAGGACCTACAACCCTGGAGAATAGTTTAAAACCTCTTGCGACGAGCAATCCTGGATCCAGGATCGTAATCATAGCCTGAAACGAATTAGCATAACGCAGCGGACATAAATAACCCTAGAAACTTTTCCTATTCATGAAAGTCGCAAATGAAATAAATATATTCAAACACAAGCTTAGCCTTTTGTTAACAACACTGTCATCTCAGATTTTCAAAATATGCGTTACAGCCAACGCTAGACAAGCAGTTGTGTAAGTTTATCATGGCGTAATGCTATGCTAGGCTCTGCTGGAGCGGGAGACACCATGTGACCACTTGCTATATATGGTCCCTTACGGCTATTCTTCAATGGAAATGTGTAAAAAGATGTCACAATGCTGTAGACACTTTGGGGAATACGTGGAAAACGTAAGCTCATTCGTAGCTCATTCACAGCCATATAAGGAGTCACTGGCATGAGGCGGTTTCAAAAAATGCGGCACTTCCTGGTTGGATTTTTATCTGGGTTTCGCCTGTAACATCAGTTCTGTGGCACTCACAGACAATATCTTTGCAGTTTTGGAAACGTCAGAGTGTTTTCTTTCCAAAGCTGTCAATTATATGCATAGTCGAGCATCTTTTTGTGACAAAATATGTTTAAAACGGGAACGTTTTTCATCCCAAAATTTTAATAGCGCCCCCTAATGCATAACTGGGTGTACGAGGGGGCGTCTTCTGCTTAGGTAAACTGGGGCAAGATTGAGACTCTGTTATGTGGGGCATGGAGGGACAGGGCACCTCCGCAGCTTCCAGGGGGGTGGCAGTGGGGCTGTGAGTGGCTCAAGATGCTTGGAGTGTAACTGGGCTCAGCGGGGTGGGTGAGGAAGAACTGGGAAGGAGTGTCACAAGCTGTGGCATCGAGGCTGACAAAGTTGAGGTGGCATACTCCCCCAAATGTCATACAGAGGGAGGGTGCTGATCATCAACAACATGGCAATATCCTATGGCATACATTGGCCATTCTCAACCCCCTGGCGCAAGTTAGTGCATTTTTCCAGGTCGGGGCATCACTGGCTGAGGGAGGCGATGCTGTACTTGCCTGTTCAGGAGGGTGGACAAGGCCTGGTGGACCTGGAGAGCGCAGGTGCTACTGTACCGTACGGAGGTGGGTTCGATGGTACCAACATGTGCTCTGTCGAGGAGGGCTGGTGGTTTGGTGCTGGATCAGGAGCTGTTCATCTTGAGGCCAAAGAGACTCAATACAGCAGGGGTCTCATTTCTATGCTGCAGTACTGAGGGCCTGGAAGATGCTGAGGCCCACACGAGAGGGAGGTGTGGCGCCTGGACCGTGGGTATAGGAGGAGCACATCTTCCACAACCCACTGATCCCGTTGAGGTCTGCTCATTTAGCCACCCTGCAGGGACCTTTAATCTCTCTAGGGGGTGTGGGACGCTACCGTCCCACCTGGCCAACATCCAGTGAAATTGCAGAGCGCCAAATTCAAAAACAGAAATAACCATTATAAAAATTCTTAGAAAATACAAGTGTTATACGTCGGCTTAAAGATTAACTTCTTGTTAATCCAACCGTGGTGTCAGATTTCAAAAGGACTTTACGACAAAAGCATACCATGCGATTATCTGAGAACAGCGCCCAGCAGACAAATCATTACAAACAGTTACCAGCCAAGTAGAGGAGTTACACAAGTCAGAAATAGTGATAATATTTATCACTCACATTTGATGAACTTCCTATGGTTGCACTCACAAGACTCCCATTTACTCAATAAATGTTTGTTTTGTTCGATAAAGTCCCTGTCTATATCCAAAAACCTAATTTTGTTCGCTCGTTTTGTTCAGTAATCCCACAGGCTCAAAGGCAGTCACAACAGACAGACGAAAAATCTGAAAAGTATCAGTAAAGTTCGTAGAAACATGTCAAACAATGTTTATAATCAATCCTCAGGTTGTTTTTAGTCATAATAATCAATAATATTTCAACAGGACAATAGCTTTGTCAATTTAAAAGGAAAACAAGAAAGGCGTGCTCTCGGTCGTGCGCATGAAAAACCTCTGGGACACTGAATGCTCCACTCATTCAAAGTGGTCTTACTCCCTCATTTTTCAGAATACAAGCCTGAAACAATTTCTAAAGACTGTTGACATCTAGTGGAAGCCATAGGAAGTGCAATTTGAGTCCTACGTCAATGGATACTGTAATGGCATTCAATACTTCCTGAATGGGTTTTTCTCAGGTTTTCACCTGCCATATCAGTTATGTTATACTCACAGACATTATTTTAACAGTTCTGGAAAGTTTAGAGTGTTTTCTATCCAAATCTACCAAGTAAATGCATATCCTCTGGGCCTGAGTTGCAGGCAGTTTACCTTGGCCACGCTTTTCATCCGGAGGTGAAAATTGTGCCCCCTACTCTAGTGAGGTTAATGGGAACAGGTTTGTACATCAGGCGGGAAACAGTGTGGAGGGGTCTGGTGCAGCCTGAGGAGGGCCCACAAACATTTTCACAACTGCAAGTGACAGTAGAACCTGGGGGAGTTTGAGGAGGTCCTGCGTAAGGTGCTGTACACCCTCAGTGTCAAGGTTAGACACATCAGGAGCCTAGCAGGAGTGAAGGGGCATCAGTGGCAGGGGATTGTGGGGGATGAGAGCGTGGCAGGGTATAGGTGGAAGGTCTGTAAGCTCCCAGTGCTGGAATTGTCAGGGGTCATCCAGTGGAGGGTATTACATGGAGCCCTGGACACCAATAGCTGGTTGGCTTGTATTGACCTGGTGTTGGGGAGGGGTGTCCGTTTTCTGCAATGGCAGACTGTTTATCTTTTTTTGTGTTGCCAGGGTAATGCCATTACTGTTGATGCCTTAGTGCTGAGATTGAGTTTTACAAAATGATCAACAGTGTGGAGATGTTTCAGGAGGTATGGGGGCTCAGGGGGGCTGTCTGTATGGCTGGAGAGGAGGGTTGGATGTATGGTTGGAACGTGGTGCTGGATGGTGTATTGTACTGTGACATTGGGTACTGTATAATGTGATTGTGTGGAGGTTGTGGTGGCACACAATGTGCTTTTAGGAGGAGTTAGTGTAATGAGGATGGCTCATTAAAGTAAGACAAGTCAGTTCCCTCCCTCCCTCCCTCCCTCCCTCTCAACAGCGCTCTGCACAGGCAGCAGTGGAGGACAATGATCAGATCTTCACTGAGCTGATCTGCTCCATTGAGAGAAGGCGCTCTGAGGTGAAGGAGCTGATCAGAGCCCAAGAGAAGGCTCAGGTGAGTCAAGCTGAAGGACTCCTGGAGCAACTGAAGCAGGAGATAGTTGAGCTGAGGAAGAGAAGCACTGAGCTGGAGCAGCTCTCACACACAGAGGATCACATCCATTTCCTCCAGGTAACTAAACTGCCTTGATACATGTGATACATCATTATTTTTTGTCTGTCTTTCTGTTCTGTCTCATTTTTCTATCTCTCTCTCTGTGTCCCTCTGTCTCTGTCCCCCTGTCTCTCTCTTTCTCTCTCTCTCTCTCTCTCCAGAGTTATCAGTCTCTCGCCAGTATCAGTGTATCTTCAGACTTACCCAGCATCGTTGTCCGTCCTCTTCAGTACTTTAGAGATGTGAGTAAGACTGTGTCTGAACTGAGAGAGAAACTAGAAGACTTCCTTAAAGGAGAATGGACCAAGATCTCCACTACAGGTGTGTTGAAATTCTACTACAATACTAAGTCCTGTATATCCAAACTGTAGTGCAATAAAAGGTCCTACAGCCATCACCTTAGACATGTGGAATATCAAATCAAATTGTATTTCTCACATGCAATGAATACAACAGCTGTAGACCTTAGTGTGAAATGCTTACTTACAACCCTTAACCAACAACGCAGTTGAAGAAATCTGGGGTTAAGAAAACATTTACTAAATTAAATAAATAACTAAAATAAAAAGTAACACAATAAAATAACAATACCGAGGCTATATACAGGGGGTACCGGGACCGAGTCGATGTGCGGGGGTCAGGTTAGTCAAGAAAATTTATACAATGGCCGGGTGGCTATTTGGTTAATTGGTCAGCAGTCTTATGGCTTGGGGGTAGAAGCTGTTAAGGAGCCGTGAATATGGTATGATGATAACATTCCTTCTCTCTGTCAATGTGTTTGTGTGTCTGTAGTGAATATAGTGGATGTTGTACTGCCTCCAGAGCCCAAGACCAGAGAACAGTTCTTACAATGTGAGTCTCTTTATTCTGAAGTAACTAACAGTCTCTTTTTACTGACACTCCTAACAATCCCTGTGGAAATGCATAGCAATAGTAGATCTAATCAAAAACTGGGTATCTATCTGACTCCTCATATTGATCTCTGCTGTGCTCTAATCAAAGACAGGGTAGATACAGTATCTGACTTAACTTAATGTTCTAACTCCCCTCATTGGTCTCTGCTCTGCTCTTCTCCCAGATTCCTGTCAGCTCACACTGGACCCAGACACAGCACACACACGCCTCTCTCTGTCTAAAGGGAACAGAAAGGTGACCTATACAGGCCAAGTCCAACCATATCCTGATCATCCAGACAGATTTACAAATGACTTGATGGTGCTGTGTAGAGAGGGTCTGTCTGGACGCTGTTACTGGGAGGTGAAGTGGAGTGGGCTGTGTGTTATTACAGCAGTCTCATATAAAGACATCAGCAGAACAAGGAGAAGTAATACATTTGGACTCAATGACAAGTCCTGGAGTTTACACTACTATAGTGATGGTTATTGGTTCAGACACAATAGTGTTAGGACGAAAGTATCAGGCCCTCAGTCCTCCAGAATAGGAGTGTACCTGGATCACAAGGCAGGTACTCTGTCCTTCTACAGTGTCTCTGACACAATGACCCTCCTCCACAGAGTCCAGACCACATTCACTCAGCTCCTCTATCCTGGGTTTTCTATCGATTGTATTTTCTCTGGTACTGCTGAGCTGGTTAAACTGTAGTAAGGGCCCATTTACTAAATTAATTAAAATTATTCAAATGCAAAGTTTTCATCTTGTACATCAAAATGTCTCTATGGTACTTCTGAGCTGGTTAAAATGTAGTAGGGTCCACATAGATACTAGTCATGCTGGTGTAATCTATAGCTGAGTTGGTTAAACTGTAGTAGGGTCCACATAGATACTAGTCATGCTGGTGTAATCTATAGCTGAGCTAGTTAAACTGTAGTAGGGTCCACATAGATACTAGTCATGCTGGTGTAATCTATAGCTGAGCTGGTTAAACTGTAGTAGGGTCCACATAGATACTAGTCATGCTGGTGTTGTCTATAACGGAGCTGGTTAAACTGTAGTAGGGTCCACATAGGTACTAGTCATGCTGGTGGTGATGGTCCCCAGATGTGATGATCCATTTTGCTCTGTTTTTCTTTACAACATATAGATTTTTGACTGATTTGATCTTCAGAGATTTCATGCATTAAAATACAATGTTTAAATCTTGAATTTTGTTTATTTTTTAACTAATTTGTTCTTATTAACTAAGTCAGTTAATAAGAACAAATTCTTGCTTACAACGACTGCAAAAACAGCAGATGCTGTACGTATTCAAATGTTGCCTATTTCTGTAGACAGGCTGGACACATCAAGAGTTAGAGTTAGGGGAGGATTTCGAATTAGGGGAGAGTTTGGCCGACCGGGATATTCTTGTCCCATCGCTCTGTAGCAACTCCTGTGGCGGGCTATGCGCATGCACTCTGACACGGTCACCGGGTATATGATGTTTCCACCGACATAAAATATATATTTTTTGTGGATGGGTATAATTTGTGTGTATAAAATAGTCATATTTAAAATGACTAAATCTGGGATTTTTTTTATACATTTGTTTAAATTTGTCACGACTTCATCCAAAGTCGATGCCTCTCCTTGTTCGGGCGGTGTTCGGCAGGCGACGTCGCCGGTCTTCTAGCCATCGCCGATCCATTTTTTATTTTCCATTTGTTTTGTCTCGTTTTCACACACCTGGTTCTCATTTCCCTCATTATGTGTTGTGTATTTAACCCTCTGTTTTCCCCCCCATGTCTTTGTGTGGTATTGTTTATTCTGTGTTCATCTATGCGCACTTTAGGCTGGTTTGCGCTGGGTTATGTTCAACACGTATTTTGTATTTCATGATTGTTTGTGCTTTTGGTTCGCCAAAATAAAAGGCTCTGTGTTGCTACCAACTATCTGCTCTCCTGCGCCTGACTTTCCTATAGTCCTTAATGCATACCTTGACAGAATACCACACCACCTACGGAGTCAGCAGGAGCAGGTACCTATGGTAGCGGAGTCGAGGAGCGCGTCCATGAGCACACAGCGTTTATTCACCATCTCGGCACTGCCATGGACCGCATCGTCCAGACGATGGATCGCTGGGAGAGACAGGGAGGTCCTAGTACCTCCCCTAGTACAAAAGGGGTCCTCGCTACCCGTCCCTCCTGTACCCGGTTCCAGTGGGATGCGCCTCGCCCTTCCCGGGGAGTATGATGGGACGGCTGTGCGGTGCCAGTGCTTCCTACTACAGCTGGACCTCTACCTGGGCACCGTTTATCCAGCTCGCTAGGGAAGGGAGAGGGTGGCCGCCCTCGTTTCGTACCTCTCAGGGAGAGCTCTGGAGTAGGCCAATGCCGTGTGGGGAGAAGGGTTTCCACGCCGTTTCCGGGCAGTCTTTGACCATCCGCCTGAGGATAGAGCGGCGGGTGAAAGTCTGTTCCACCTGAGGCAGGGAACGAGGAGCGCCCAGGAGTTCTCACTGGAATTTCGGACCTTGGCCGCCAGAGCGGGATGGAGCGACAGGGCCCTCATCGACCACTACCGTTGCAGCCTGCGCGAGGATGTCTGTCGGGAGTTGGCCTGCAGGGATACCACTCTTACCTTCGACCAGCTGGTGGACATGTCCATTCGGTTGGATACCCTGCTGGTCACCCGCGGACGTCCAGAGAGGGCTCTGTTGATTCCCGTTCCCAGCACCACCGCTCCGGTGCCTATGGAACTGGGAGGAGCTGCGCACAGGGAGACCGGAGGAGAGGCTTTCAAGTGTACCATCTGTGAACGCAGAGGTCACACTGCTGGTCGGTGCCGTGTTGGTTCCTCTAGGGTTCGAGGCAGCAGGCAGGGCACTCTGGCGTCACCCCAGGTGAGAAGGCACCATTCGCACCCAGAGCCCTCTGTTACACACGTGTTTTTGTTTGTCACTTTTCCTGAGTTTTCCCCGCATTCCAAGCATAAAGCGCTCGTCGATTCAGGCGCGGCTGTGAATTTATTGACAGATCATTTGCCCATAGTCTTGGGATCCCCATCGTTCCCGTGGATGTGCCCTTCCCTGTTCACGCCTTAGATAGTCGACCGTTAGGGTCAGGATTGATTAGGGAGGTCACCGCTCCTTTGGGCATGGTGACGCGGGGGGGGGGGGGTCATACGGAGAGAATTAGCCTCTTCCTTATTGACTCTCCTGCATTTCCCGTGGTACTGGGCCTGCCCTGGTTAGCTTGTCATAACCCCACTGTTTCTTGGCCACAGAAGGCTCTCACGGGGTGGTCGCGGGAATGCTCAGGTAGGTGTTTAGGGGTTTCCGTTGGTGCTACTACGGTGGAGAGTCCAGAACAGGTCTCCACCGTGTGCATTCCCCCTGAATATGCCAATTTGGCTCTCGCCTTCTCCAAAAAGAAGGCGACTAAATTACCACCTCATCGACGGGGCGATTGTGCGATAGATCTCTTGGTAGACGCTGCACTTCCAAGGAGTCACATGTATCCCCTCACAGTCGGAGACGTAGGCTATGGAAACATATGAATCCCTGCATCAGGGATACATTCTGTCCTCCACTTCACCCGCCTCCTCAAGTTTATTTTTTTGTGAAGAAGAAGGAGGGAGGTCTGCTTGTGCTTCTAGTTCGACAATGCAGTAATAACCAAAACGAGTAATCTAACCTAACAATTCCAAAACTACTACCTTATACACACACACAAGTGTAAAGGGATAAAGAATATGTACATAAAGATATATGAATGAGTGATGGTACAGAACGGCATAGGCAAGATGCAGTAGATGGTATCGAGTACAGTATATACATATGAGATGAGTAATGTAGGGTATGTAAACAAAGTGGCATAGTATAAAGTGGCTAGTGATACATGTATTACATAAAGACGCAGTAGATGATATAGAGTACAGTATATACATGAGATGAGTAATGTAGGGTATGTAAACATTATATTAAGTAGCATTGTTTAAAGTGGCTAGTGATATATTTTACATCAATTTCCATCAATTCCCATTATTAAAGTGGCTGGAGTTGAGTCAGTGTGTTGGCAGCAGCCACTCAATGTTAGTGGTGGCTGTTTAACAGTCTGATGGCCTTGAGATATAAGCTGTTTTCCAGTCTCTTGGTCCCTGCTTTGATGCACCTCTACTGACCTCGCCTTCTGGATGATAGCGGGGTGAACAGGCAGTGGCTTGGGTGGTTGTTGTCCTTGATGATCTTTATGGCCTTCCTGTGACATCGGGTGGAGTAGGTGTCCTGGAGGGCAGGCAGCTTGCCCCCGGTGATGCGTTGTGCAGACCTCACTACCCTCTGGAGAGCCTTACGGTTGTGGGCGGAGCAGTTGCCGTACCAGGCGGTGATACAGCCCGACAGGATGCTCTCGATTGTGCATCTGTAGAAGTTTGTGAGTGCTTTTGGTGACAAGCCGAATTTCTTCAGCCTCCTGAGGTTGAAGAGTCGCTGCTGCGCCTTCTTCACGATGCTGTCTGTGTGAGTGGACCAATTCAGTTTGTCTGTGATGTGTACGCCGAGGAACTTAACTTACTACCCTCTCCACTACTGTCCCATCGATGTGGATAGGGGGTGCTCACTCTGCTGTTTCCTGAGGTCCACAATCATCTCCTTTGTTCTGTTGACGTTGAGTGTGAGGTTATTTTCCTGACACCACACTCCGAGGGCCCTCAACTCCTCCCTGTAGGCCGTCTTGTTGTTGTTGGTAATCAAGCCTACCACTGTTGTGTTGTCCGCAAACTTGATGATTGATTTG
The DNA here is from genome assembly GCF_036934945.1 of Oncorhynchus masou masou. NCBI lineage: Eukaryota > Metazoa > Chordata > Actinopteri > Salmoniformes > Salmonidae > Oncorhynchus > Oncorhynchus masou. The sequence goes on along the minus strand of NC_088226.1, from coordinate 64,774,329 downwards.
GTGGCGTGCATGGCCACGCAGTAGTAGGTGAACAGGGAGTACAGGAGGGCTCAGAACGCACCCTTGTGGGGCCCCGGTGTTGAGGATCAGCGGGGTGGAGATGTTGTTACCTACCCTCACCACCTGTGGGAGGCCTGTCAGGAAGTCCAGTGCCCAGTTGCACAGGGCGGGGTTGAGACCCAGGGTCTCGAGCTTGGAGGGTACTATGGTGTTAAATGCTGAGCTGTAGTTGATGAACAACATTCTCACATAGGTATTCCTCTTGTCCAGATGGTTTAGGGCAGTGTGCAGTGTAGTTGAGATTGCATCGTCCTTGGACTTATTTGGGCGGTAAGCAAATTAGAGTGGGTCTAGGGTGTCAGGTAGGTTGGAGGTGATATGGTCCTTGACTAGTCTCTCAAAAGCACTTCATGATGACGGAAGTGAGTGCTACAGGGCGGTAGTCGTTTAGCTCAGTTACCTTAGCGTTCTTGGGAACAGGGACAATGGTGGCCCTCTTGAAGCATGAGCTAAATTGCGTTGGTTCAACCATAGGTTAATGACCTTTTCTGCTTACTTAAAAAAAAACACTTCCAATCTTTTCCAACCTGGCTGGAATGGTATTTATTTGATTTAATTACCCCCTGTTTCAGGCTCCACAATCCCTCACTTATGAATTCATATTGTTAATCAGATAAAATAAAACAGAGTATAAGTTTACCTAGTTACAGTTCTATTTATAATGGGGATATTGTTTAGTCATTTATTCATAAAATATTGGGCACTATGAGTACCTTGTCATGCCGTACGGGTTGATGAATGCTCCATCAGTCTCCCAATCATTAGTAGATGAGATTTTCAGGGACCCGCACGGGCAGGGTGTAGTGGTGGGCAGGGTGTAGTGGTGAATATTGATGACATTCTGATATACTCCGCTACATGCGCCGAGCATGTGTCCCTGGTGCGCAAGGTGCTTGGTCGACTGTTGGAGCATGACCTGTATGCCAAGGCTGAGAAATGCTTGTTGCCATCTCCTTCCTATGGTATCGCATTTCCACCTCAGGGGTGGAGATGGAGAGTGACCGCATTGCAGCCTTGCGTAATTGGCCGACTCCCACCACGGTAAAGGAGGTGCAGCGGTTCATAGGGTTTGCCAACTACTACCGGAGGCTTATCAGAGGTTTTGGTCAGGTCTTGGCTCCCATTACCTCACTGCTGAAGGGGGGCCCGGTGCGCTTGCAGTGGACAGCTGAGGCGGACAGGGCATTTTAGTCGCCTGAGGGCTCTGTTTACCCTGGCTCTCGTGCTGACTCCTCTTTGGCGTTCATAGTGGAGGTGGACTTGTCCGAGGCTGGGATAGGAGCGGGATAGGAGCTGTGCTCTCTCAGCGCTCGCTCGGGTACGCCACCAAATCTATGCCCCTGTGACAGACGCACTGTCCCAGTTGTATGACACAGAGGAGCGGCCCATGGATCCCACCCCATACTCCTGCCTGGTGGCGCTGGTAGTGTGGGAGCTGAGGGTTTATGTTTCCTCCTGCTCGGTGTGCGCCCAGTGTAATGGTCCTAGGCACCTACCCAGAGGTAACTTACCTGTTCCACAGTGGCCATGGTCACACCTGTCGATCGATTTCCTGACCGATCTTCCCACATCACAGGGAAACAATCCTGGTCATTGTGGATCGTTTCTCTAAGTCCAGCCGTCTCCTCCCTCTGCTCGGTCTCCCTACGGCCCTACAGACTGCGGAGGCCTTGTTTACGCACGTCTTCCAGCATTATGGGGTGCCTGAGGATAGTGTCTAATTGAGGTCCCCAGTTCACTTCAAGAGTCTGGAAGGTGTTGATGGAACGTCTGGGGGTCTCGGTCAGCCTTACCTCAGGTTTTCACCCTGAGAGTAACGGGCAGGTGGAGAGAGTAAACCAGGATGTGGGTAGGTTTCTGAGGTCCTATTTCCAGGACCGGCCGGGGGAGTGTGCAGCATTTGTGCCCTGGGCAGAGATACTCCTCCACTAACCTCACTCCCTTCCAGTGTGTATTGGGGTATCAGCCGGCTCCTTGGCATCAAAGTCAGACCGAGGCTCCTGAGGTTCCGACCCGCGGAGGTAACATGAGATGCCGCCCATGTACACCTTCAGTGCGCCCTGCTGCGCCAGAAAGTGGGCGCAGACCGTCACCGCAGTGAGACCCTGGTGTTCGCACCCGGGGGACCGGGTCATGTAGACTAATAGACAGTACATAATACACTCCCACATCATGTCAACTAATAGACCGTACATAATACACTCCCACATCATGTCCATGTAGACTAATAAACAGTACATAATACACTCCCACATCATATCCATGGAGACAAATATTTGATTTATTTTACTAGGCAAGTCAGTTAAGAACAAATTCTTATTTTCAATGACGGCCTAGGATCAATGAAATTAAATGAATACACAGTACTGTACATACAATATATATATAAAAGTATGTGGACACCCCTTCAAATTATTGGATTTCGCTACTTCAGCCACACCAGTTGCTGACAGGTGTATAACATTGAGCACACAGCCATGCAATCTCCATAGATAAACATTGGCAGAAGAATGACCTTACTGAATAGCTCATTGAGTTTCAACGTGGCACCGTTATAGGATGCCACCTTTCCAACAAGTCAGTTCAAATTTCTGCCCTGCTAGAGCTGCCTTGGTCAACTGTAAGTGCTGTTATTGTGGAAACGTCTAGGAACAACAACGGGTCAGCCTCGAAGTAGTAGGCTACACAAGCTCACAGAACGGGACTGCCAAGTCCTGAAGCACGTAACGCGTAGAAATCATCTGTCCTCGGTTGCAACACTCAGTATCGAGTTCCAAACTGCCTCTAGAAGCAACGTCAGCACAATAACTGTTCTTCAGGAGCTTCATGAAATGGGTTTCCATGGCCTAGTAGCCACACACAAGACTAAGATCATGTGTGCAATGCCAAGCGTCAGCTGGAGTAGTGTAAAACTTGCCACCATTGGTCTCTGGAGCAGTGGATATGCCTGCTCTGGAATGATGAATCAAGCTTCACCATTTGGTAGTCCAACGGACGAATCTGGGTTTTGCAGATGCCAGGAGAACGTTACCTGCCCCAATGTATAGTGCCAAGTATAAAGCTTGTTGGAGGAGGAGGAATAATGGTCTGGGGCTGTTTTTCACTGTTAGGGCTAGACCTCTTAGTTCCAGTAAAGGGACATCTTAACGCTACAGCATACAATGACATTCTAGATGATTCTGTGCTTTTTGGGGAAGGCCTAATTGCCAAACATCAGTGCCGGACCTCACAAATGCTCTTGTGGCTGAATGGAAGCAAGTCCCCACAGCAATGTTCCAAAATCTAGTGGAAAGCCTTCCCAGAAGAGTGGAGGCTTTTATAGCAGCAAAGGGGGGTCCAACTCCATATTAATGCCCATGATGTTGGGTGATGTTTGACAAGCAGGGGTCCACATACTTTTGGTCATGTAGTGTACATAAATAAACCAAGTGGAACTCCAGCTCTACAGGGGATGAAGGTAGTGTAGAGGTCACAACACTGTTTCTATGGAGGCTGTTGTGGAGGAGCGTTCCATGGTGTCGTAGAATCGCAGGCAGGTCTTGTACTGCAGTAGCTTCTCTGCCAGAAGGTTGCTTCCTACTCGGCTACTCTGCACCACACTCAGGTCTAGGTACCTGGGACACAGTGAAGGAAAGACTGCTAGGGTGGATCTGTCTCAATACGGTCACCTGTCTCAATACTGTCACCTGTTACAATACTGTCATCTGTTACAATACTGTCACCTGTTACAATACTGTCACCTGTCACAATACTCTCAATACTGTCACCTGTCACAATACTGTCACCTGTCTCAATACGGTCACCTGTCTCAATACTCTTAATACTGTCCCCTGTTACAATACTGTCACCTGTTACAATACCGTCACCTGTCACAATACTCTCAATACTGTCACCTGTTACAATACTGTCACCTGTCACAATACTCTCAATACTGTCACCTGTTACAATACTGTCACCTGTCTCAATACTCTCAATACTGTCACCTGTCACAATACTCTTAATACTGTCACCTGTTACAATACTGTCACCTGTCACAATACTCTCAATACTGTCACCTGTTACAATACTGTCACCTGTCACAATACTCTCAATACTGTCACCTGTTACAATACTGTCACCTGTCACAATACTCTCAATACTGTCACCTGTTACAATACTGTCACCTGTCACAATACTCTCAATACTGTCACCTGTTACAATACTGTCACCTGTTACAATACTGTCACCTGTCTCAATACTCTCAATACTGTCACCTGTCTCAATACTCTTAATACTGTCACCTGTCTCAATACTGTCACCTGTCTCAATACTGTCACCTGTCTCAATACTGTCACCTGTCTCAATACTCTCAATACTGTCACCTGTCTCAATACTGTCACCTGTCTCAATACTGTCACCTGTCTCAATACTGTCACCTGTCTCAATACTCTTAATACTGTCACCTGTCTCAATACTGTCACCTGTCTCAATACTGTCACCTGTCTCAATACTGTCACCTGTCTCAATACTGTCACCTGTCTCAATACTGTCACATGTCTCAATACTCTCAATACGGTCACCTGTCTCAATACTCTTAATACTGTCACCTGTTACAATACTGTCACCTGTCTCAATACTGTCACCTCTCTCAATACTGTCACCTCTCTCAATACTGTCACCTGTCTCAATACTGTCACCTGTCTCAATACTGTCACCTGTCTCAATACTCTTAATACTGTCACCTGTTACAATACTGTCACCTGTCTCAATACTGTCACCTGTCTCAATACTGTCACCTGTCTCAATACTCTTAATACTGTCACCTGTCTCAATACTCTCACCTGTCTCAATACTGTCACCTGTCTCAATACTGTCACCTGTCTCAATACTCTTAATACTGTCACCTGTCTCAATACTGTCACCTGTTACAATACTGTCACCTGTTACAATACTGTCACCTGTTACAATACTGTCACCTGTCTCAATACTGTCACCTGTCTCAATACTCTTAATACTGTCACCTGTCTCAATACTCTTAATACTGTCACCTGTTACAATACTGTCACCTGTTACAATACTGTCACCTGTCTCAATACGGTCACCTGTCTCAATACGGTCACCTGTCTCAATACTCTTAATACTGTCACCTGTTACAATACTGTCACCTGTCTCAATACTATCACCTGTCTCAATACTGTCACCTGTCTCAATACTCTTAATACTGTCACCTGTCTCAATACTGTCACCTGTTACAATACTGTCACCTGTCTCAATACTGTCACCTGTCTCAATACTGTCACCTGTTTCAATACTGTCACCTGTCTCAATACTGTCACCTGTCTCAATACTGTCACCTGTCTCAATACTGTCACCTGTCTCAATACTGTCACCTGTCTCAATACTGTCACCTGTCTCAATACTGTCACCTGTTACAATACTGTCACCTGTCTCAATACTCTTAATACTGTCACCTGTTACAATACTGTCACCTGTCTCAATACTGTCACCTGTCACCTGTCACCTGTCTCAATACTGTCACCTGTCTCAATACTGTCACCTGTCACCTGTCTCAACACTGTCACCTGTTACAATACTGTCACCTGTCTCAATACTGTCACCTGTCTCAATACTGTCACCTGTCACCTGTCACCTGTCTCAATACTGTCACCTGTCTCAATACTGTCACCTGTCACCTGTCTCAACACTGTCACCTGTTACAATACTGTCACCTGTCACAATACTGTCACCTGTCTCAATACTGTCACCTGTCTCAATACTGTCACCTGTCTCAATACTCTCAATACTGTCACCTGTCACAATACTGTCACCTGTCTCAATACTGTCACCTCTCTCATTACTGTCACCTCTCTCAATACTGTCACCTGTCTCAATACTGTCACCTGTCTCAATACTGTCACCTGTCTCAGTACTGTCACCTGTCTCAATACTGTCACCTGTCTCAATACTGTCACCTGTCTCAATACTCTTAATACTGTCACCTGTTACAATACTGTCACCTGTCTTAATACTGTCACCTGTTACAATACTGTCACCTGTCTCAATACTGTCACCTGTCTCAATACTGTCACCTGTCTCAATACTCTTAATACTGTCACCTGTTACAATACTGTCACCTGTCTCAATACTGTCACCTGTCACAATACTGTCACCTGTCTCAATACTCTTAATACTGTCACCTGTCTCAAAACCGTCCCGTCTCAAAACCGTCCCGTCTCAATACGGTCACCTGTCTCAATACGGTCACCTGTCTCAATACGGTCACCTGTCTCAATACGGTCACCTGTCTCAATACGGTCACCTGTCTCAATACGGTCACCTGTCTCAATACGGTCACCTGTCTCAATACGGTCACCTGTCTCAATACGGTCCCCTGTCTCAATACGGGTACGGTCACCTGTCTCAATACGGTCACCTGTCTCAATACGGTCCCCTGTCTCAATACGGTCCCCTGTCTCAATACGGTCACCTGTCTCAATACGGTCACCTGTCTCAATACGGTCACCTGTCTCAATACGGTCACCTGTCTCAATACGGTCACCTGTCTCAATACGGTCCCCTGTCTCAATACGGTCCCCTGTCTCAATACGGTCCCCTGTCTCAATACGGTCACCTGTCTCAATACGGTCACCTGTCTCAATACGGTCACCTGTCTCAATACGGTCACCTGTCTCAATACGGTCACCTGTCTCAACACGGTCACCTGTCTCAACACGGTCACCTGTCTCAACACTGTCACAACACGGTCACCTGTCTCAACACTGTCACCTGTCTCAACACGGTCACCTGTCTCAACACGGTCACCTGTCTCAATACGGTCACCTGTCTCATCTGCACAGTCTATATTGATACTTTGCTCAGTTCACCTCAAGGTGTCAAGGAAATTCTCATATTTGTATCACTGAAAATCTTGAACACAAGATTTAAAGAAATAAAATGGCTTCCTCATCCCCTTTGACTCATCTGCAATGACCATATTTATATATGAGAGAATCTCATACTGCACCTGTAAGATATCCACCAGAACACCAGAGTGTTTATGGTCATCAACATGGCTAAGAAGAAGAAAAAATGCTCCAGATTCCCTTCATGCAGTGTGTTTGGGTACCAGTTACCTGTAGTTGGACAGGAGAACAGTACTATCAGTGGCCATAGGACTGAATCACCATAATGCAGACAGACCCCCATCAACCATTCCAACATGAATGTATGTTCCTCTTCAGTTTCTATGGTTACGATGATGCATCTGATAGAGAAGCCTTTACCTCCAGAGAGTATGTAGACCAGCTGGATGATGAGGGCTCCCAGGAAACAGCCCCCTCCGTAGGACAGGGTGAGGAAGTGCAGGGAGATGTCTCTGATATGACTGGGTGTCAGGTGGAAGGAGATCACAGAGCCTGGAACAGAGAAGAGATGAAGGCTGGGAAGAGGAATACGCCTTCATTCGGTTCAAATGTCCCTTGTCTGTCTGTAATACACCAGTAGGGGTCATCCTAACCCTAGCTTCCAGAGTTCACAATACTATCCTCCATGTTGGCAGTTGGTTCCTGACTCTCCAGATTCTAACTTCATCCCAACGACATACAGTTGAAGTCAAAATATTACATACACTTAGGTTGGAGTCATTAAAACTTATTTTTCATCCACTCAACAAATTTCTTGTTAACAAACCATAGTTTTGGCAAATTGGTTAGGACATCTACTTTGTGCATGACACAAGTCATTTTTCCAACAATTGTTTATTTCACTTATAATTCCCTATATCTCAATTCCAGTGGGTCAGAAGTTTACATACAGTAAGTTGACTGTGCCTTTAAACAGCTTGGAAAATTCCAGAAAATTATGTCATGGCTTCAGAAGCTTCTGATAGACTAATTGACATAATTTGTACCTGAGGATGTATTTCAAGGCATACCTTCAAACTCAGTGCCTCTTTGCTTGACATCATGGGAAAATCAAAAGAAATCAGTCAAGACCTCAGGAAAAAAATTGTAGACCTCCACAAGTCTGGTTCATCATTGGGAGCAATTTCCAAATGCCTGAAGGTACCACGTTCATCTGTACAAACAATAGTACGCAAGTATAAACACCATGGGACAACACAGCCGTCATACTATTCAGGAAGTCAATGCGTTTTGTCTCCTAGAGATGAACGTACTTTGGTGCGAGAAGTGCAAATCAATCCCAGAACAACAGCAAAGGACCTTGTGAAGATGTTGGAGGAGCCTGGTACAAAAGTCTCTATATCCACAGCAAAACGAGTCCTATATCGACATAACCTGAAAGGCCGCTCAGCAAGGAAGAAGCCACTGCTCCAAAACCGCCATAAAAAAAGCCAGACTACGGTTTGTAACTGCACATGGGGACAAAGATCGTACTTTTTGGAGAAATGCCATCTGGTCTGATGAAACAAAAATAGAGCTGTTTGGCCATAATGACCATCATTATGCTTGGAGAAAAAGCGGGAAGCTTGCAAGCTGAAGAATACCATCCCAACTGTGAAGCACGGTGGTGGCAGTATCATGTTGTGGGGGTGCTTTGCTTCAGGAGGGACTGGTGCACTTCACAAAATAGATGGCATCATGAGGTAGGAAAATTACGTGGATATATTGAAGCAACATCTCAAGACAATAGTCACGAAGTTAAAGCTTCGTCGCAAATGGGTCTTCCAAATAGACAATGATGCCAAGCATACTTCCAAAGTTGTGGCAAAATGGCTTAAGGACAACAAAGTCAAGGTATTGGAGTGGCCATCACAAAGCCCTGACCTCAGTCCTATAGAAAATGTGTGGGCAGAACTGAAAAAGCGTGTGCGAGCAAGGAGGCCTACAAACCCGACTTAGTTACAACTGCTCTGTCAGGAGGAATGGGCCAAAATTCACCCAACTTATTGTGGGAAGCTTGTGGAAGGCTACCCAAAACATTTAACCCAAGTTCAACAATTTAAAGGCAATGGTACCAAATACTAATTGAGTGTATGTAAACTTCTGACCCACTGGGAATGTGATGAAAGAAATAAAAGATGAAATAATTCATTCTCTACTATTATTTCCGACATTTCACATTCTTAAAATAAAGTGGTGATCGTAACTGACCTAAGACTGGGAATTTTTACTTGAATTTAAAGTCAGGAATTGTGAAAAACTGAGTTTAAATGTATTTGGCTAAGGTGTATGTAAACATCCGACTTCAATTGTATGCTGTCCATTGACATTTTAAATGTTACACCCAGTTTGTCTCTGTGTAAGAACAGTGTAGCAGCAATAGGTGTGTCATAAATACATGCTGGCTCTCCGTCACTCACAGGAGGGGGTGACAAGGGCCTCAGCCAGACCCAGTAGGATGTACTGGGGAGCCAGCTGGATGCAGGCCATGGAGGACACCTGGAGCACCTTCCCTGACAGGGCCTGCTCCGTCAGAGGATAGCCCTTCCTGTGGACCTCAAACAGGCCAGCTACCAGGACAGACAGAGCTGCACAGGCATGACCTAGTGCTGAGAGACGAGAGGAGGGAGGGGAGAGAAACAGAGAGAGATATGGAGAGAGAGACATTAACATTGACTGAGTCACTGATGAGGGTGGTATTTGTGCATGTGTGTGCATGCTTGTGTGCCGTGTTTACGCCATGTGTGCATGCCTACTGATGACTCTGGCGGGGGAGAAGGGTGTTTTCTCCATGGACAGGTAGCAGGAGGTGACACACTCCATGAGAGGGGCCAGCAGCAGCAGAGGTAGGATGCTGATGAGGTTCATGGCACCGATGGGCAGGAGGAAGCCATTCAGGTGCAGGTTAGAGTTCATGGTCTGAATGTAGTAACCTGATGGAATCTGTGGAAGAGGTCAGGCTAATAACAGATTCTATGGCATCTTTGTTGATCATAAATAAGCATTATAGATTTGCCTTTTTTACCCCGAATATCTGAAAAATTATGTATTTGCACTTTCCACTGAAATTAAACAAGGACCAGAAAATGTTGTCAAAATCTCCTGTGAAGCATGTCAGTGAAGAGGCCTGATGTTCTCCATTACATTGACCTGCCTGAGTGATGCAGGCGCGGTACAGTATCTGCAAGCCGTACAGGGGGAAGAGCCTTGCCAGGACCTTGACGTTCTCCACGTGTGTCTCACTGTAGCACCCCCCGTTGTTCTCCTTGGCGCGGTCCAGCCAGCTGGCTACGTCTCCACTCAGGTGGCGGTAGTGCAGGCAGCACATCTTCAGAGAGTTCAGGAACACCCCCAGAGTGGTCAGCAGGGAACTGCCTGCACAACAACCAAAATGTAACAGAGTACAAACTAACTCACTAGGGAAAGCTCAAACCAAGTTTTTTCACCCAATGGGTCAGACAACTGAACAGTCAAAAACATGTTCCCACCAGCACAAGTATATATAGTCGGGCTTCCCGGGTGGCGCAGTGGTTAAGGGTGCTGTACTGCAGCGCCAGCTGTGCCACCAGAGACTCTGGGTTCGCGCCCAGGCTCTTTCGCGACCGGGAGGTTCGTGGGGCGACGCACAATTGGCCTAGCATCGTCCGGGTTAGGGAGGGTTTGGCCGGTAGGTATATCCTTGTCTCATCGCGCACCAGTGACTCCTGTGGCGGGCCGGGCGCAGTGCACGCTAACCAAGGTTGCCAGGTGCACGGTGTTTCCTCCGACACATTGGTGCGGCTGGCTTCCAGGTTGGATGCGCGCTGTGTTAAGAAGCAGTGCGGCTTGGTTGGGTTGTATATCAGAGGACGCATGACTTTCAACCTTCGTCTCTCCTGAGCCCGTACGGGAGTTGTAGCAATGAGACAAGATAGTAGTTACTAACAATTGGATACCACGAAATTGGGGAGAAAAAGGGGTCAAATTAAAAAATGTAAAAAGTATATATAGTCCACTTTAGGCAGGATGTTAAGTGATGTGGGTAATAAACTGTTCTCCCTTATTGTGACCTGACCTGGAGCCCTATTAATCCACAGCTATCCACCCTTATCAGTGACGGCAATCATGTCTGGTTTCAGTTGTTGGGTTGTAATTTGAAATACTTGCTACACCAGAAATTAATGGTTATGTGTAGGAGGAATGTAAATGGTGCGGTCACTTAAGATTGGATACGACCCAGTTGTTCAGTCTTTTTGTTCTGTATCTATGGACGCGACCCAGTCGTTCCTTCTAAATGTTCCATTGCCATACTGGCGAGCAACGTTCTTTTCCCTTGCTTGCTAGCTAGCCAACTAATGCTAACTTACTGTCACGTCAAACAGTGCAGCCAGAATAACAACAAAGTAGCTGCATTTGCATTTGTTAAAGCTGTATTCTAGTGACATTTATTTGGATATCCATAACAACAACAGAGCTATTGAGGCACTTTTTTCGCCTGACATAGAGAATGTGCTCTCTCGTCAGGACAATGTTGTTCAGAGGAGCTAGCCAACAACACAGCTAGCACAATCACTTCAAACTGAAGCTGTAAAGACTGTAAACCAGCTGCACTTTGTTTCGTTTGACCTTTTTTCAAATTACATTTCTTTGTATTCTGTATATACATAAAAATTTTGCTAGCTGATTCATGATTTCGACTGGCTGAGAAACTCCGCCTGTCTGTCTGTTTTGTTCCGACTCCCGACATGTTCATTACTATGGGACAGCTGGAGATTGAATTTGAATATTGAAACAAAGTTGCAAATGTCACAGAGGCAGACAGCAAGGTTTATACAAATCCCCGTTTTTGAAAACTAAATGTTAGTCTAAAATAAATGGGAGATAATGTCTAGCTTGATGCATTTAATAGATCAAGTTTATAAATTTCTTGGCTGGGCTGATGAGAAAGTGGATTGCGCAGTCAGATAGAACACAGCGAATAGGCATTTTAACATAATAGATTTAGCCAGTAGTAACTTGTGGAATAGACACCGGCTGGAAAGTGGTTTTAACCAATCAGCATTCAGGATAAGACCCCCCCCCCCCCGTTGTATAATAGACCACAACAACCACATCAATACTAGAATAGACCACAACAACACTAGAATAGACCACAACCACCACATCAATACTAGAATAGACCACAACAACCACATCAATACTAGAATAGACCACAACAACCACATCAATACTAAAATAGACCACAACAACCACATCAATACTAAAATAGACCACCACAACCACATCAAAACTAGAATAGACCACAACAACCACATCAATACTGGAATAGATCACATAAACATAGGTATATACATACACTGTAACACAAAGGTGAGACTGTCTGAGGTTGTGTTAACATTTCTTGGGCCTGAAGGTGAGGTTAAGGTTGTGTTACCTTTCTTGGGCCTGAAGATAAGGTTGTTGCTGACCATGTGTATGGCGATGAGCATCAGCAGCACAGACATGAAGGGGATGAGGAAGCCCAGGTTGTTGGCCACCGATTGCTGGATGTAGGCGATACCCAAAAACACTATCGTCGAGTTCAGGTTCACCAGCCAGTAGAACCTGAGAGGACAACATTGCAGCAAGGCTTGAGGAGAAACTTTTTTGGAATTAAATGCAGGCCCTGTGATCTCCACATTAATCTTGGTACCCTTAACCAAATCAGCTAGTCACTGAGAGACTATATATCATCACAGAGACTAGCAAAAGATCTTGTTACAATTATAATATACTCTAAAAAACGATGTATCAAACTAAAATACAAAAAACTTCTGTAGTTGTAGTTAGATAAATTACATATACATACAGGTAAATACATTTGCAAGTACACACCTTCACTACAACATTCCCAGTAATGTTAACATTTAGTTGTTTTACTTGCTTTGACTATAATATGTGGTTGTTTATCTACTGTACCTTAGTTGAATGCCTTGTAAGTTGCTCTGGTTATGAGTGTCTGCTAAACGACAAACATTAACATTTAAATTTAAAAAAGTAACAATCGCAAAGCACACTGGGTATTATTATTGGCCTTCTTATGGGTGCGGAGGTCATTATTTTAATACCCAGCATGCTTTTCAACTGTTCTTTTTTACTTTGACATTTTTTACATTTAGCACAGTGATTCTCAACTGGGGGTTGCGGGACTTGCACAGGAATATATATATATATATATATATATATATATATATATATATATATATATATATATATATATATATATATATATATATATATATATATATATATATATATATATATATATATGTTTTTAAAATAAAACATTATGTTGAAAGGCAAACGGTGCACGGCTTATTGTTGCTGACTTTACACATGCAGCGTGTCCAGCAGTGGTGAAATGGCTTGGGTTTTCGCGCTGCACACACTCACTGAACAATAGAATAACGTTCTCGCCCCACACACACACACTGATGCAAAGAAATTACAGATTTCTCAACACACACGATACAAGAAAGGCACATTGCGCATCATACATTGCGGCACAGCACATTGCCAAGCGCAAAAAAGCCCACACCAGCAGAGAAGATCTCATACTCCCTGCTGATTTATATCTGCACTGGTATCTTGGGAGATTCAGCCACCAACAAACTTAAAAACATACCCCTATCCAGTAGCAATTTTAGCATGTAAATCTTGGTGAGGCAAACAACCTCCCCCAAAATGTTTTGATGCATGCCAGCAAACACACAACACTAAACAATACATTAATTGCACTATAACGGGGACCAACAGTGCCCACACAATTAAAGCTGTCCCAAAAGCAGAGTCCCAACAGCAGTCCCTACACCTTACCACTGCTACACCTGGCTAACAGTGGAGCCTTGTCTGGCAGCGAACCAGTTCATTCCTTTTAAAAAACATAGCTGGTATGACTGACTTGCTTAAACAAATGTGGTTTTAACTGACAATTGAGATGTACAAAGTATGGCATAAGGGGACGACGAGTGGATAAGAGGCAATCCGTAATTTAGATAAAGACATTAATGAGCGAGCTAGGACGGACGCAGTCAATATAACTATTTGTTCAGCACTTTTGAAATATACTGCGACAGAATTCAGAACATTGGTCGTTCTTATAGTATTCTCCTTGTACACCAAGTGAGAACTGTAGGATAGATAAAGGGGCTATATAAGCGGACAATGAAAGCTCTTACAATATTCAATGATTAACGTTACATTTCTCTAAAGCATGTTATAGGCTACATGTGCACCACCAAGTCAGAACAGTAGGCAGAATTAGGAGGGCAAACGGGACCAAATTATTAGGGTGAGGCACATGGGCTACTAACAGCTTACTATACAACATACAATTAGTATTACTTTCTTATCTATAGTATACATAACTCCCTAACATATTACATAATTTATGCAGCAGCATACAATGCATTTTTGGACTCACCTTATTGTGCTGTGCTCACTTGAACAGGAAGGTAGCGCTGTGGTCCTTTGTGGGCAAATTTTGTCATCAAACTTTGTCATCAAAGTCCAGCATTCTCTGGATTTATGGTGCTTTCAAGACAACTGGGAACTCTGAAAAAAAACAAGTTTGAATCATGATGACGTCAGTGATCTTCATGTCGGCGCTCTAGAAAGAGGCCCAAGTTTCCGACTTGCAATTCCGAGTTGGATGACCATTCAAAAACCTATTTGCCTAGTCGGAGATAGTTTTTTTTTCAGAGTTACCAGTTGTCTTGAACTTACTGAAATCAGATGTCCCAGTTCTGAGTTTCAGGTTGTTTTGAGTGCGGCAGAAGTCATGCTGGATTGACACCATGGACGATATTGAATGTTTATCCTTTTAAGCTTGGAAAAGAGACCCTTAAACCAAGATTTGGACCACACACCCACTCCACTGAATAACAGGCTAGTGATTGCTTTGAAAGCTTGCAGTTAGCCACTGACTCCTTCCAAACCACTCACTGTTGATTTTGCGATTTCAACTTGTTGTGTAATGTTTATGTCCAATGGTCGGTGAGCACCGATACGTTTTTCTCTACATTATTTCTCTTCATATGACAAAGATTTAAAAGGATTTGCCAATAGTTTGTCGACTTGATTCATGATGATGACTGATAGCCTGCTAGCTAAGATTTTGAGCCTTCTTGGATGGGCACTTCTAATGTAACCCTACGGCAGCACCCAAGGGGCTTAAATTTTCGAACTTGAAAATATAAATTACATTGGAGTGTAGTTCAGTGTAATTAAAATTACAATATACATATTTCAAAAACATGTAACATAAATACTGCCCCCGTGTGTGTGTGTGTGTGTGTGTGTGTGTGTGTGTGTGTGTGTGTGTGTGTGTGTGTGTGTGTGTGTGTGTGTGTCTGCTACACTTACCTCCTCACCAGTCAAATCCATCAAGTGTGCTAGGGCTTCTGTGTTTGATTATTGAATAGCTGAATTGTTGAATGGCTCTAGGGTGCATTAGGTAATATTGTATATTTGTAACTAATTGACCTTATGTTTTCATATTTTCATTCATTTCTCTACTGAGACTCTAGCAGGGTTGAATTACTCGTGCAATATTATGGAGACGTCTTTGTATTCCATTTGTGAATTTGAAAGCAGTTACATTTCCCCAGACCCATTCCTCAGCGTTATACTGGACCAAGCAATTCAGTCTGTGATAAGAAAGGTTTCTATTGGGCTGAAACACCAAACTCAGGATTTTTTACATTTTTTATGTATTTTCAAGCAGGTCCAGCAATTCATTCCGTGGTAAGAAACCATTGCAGGGGCTGGCTTTCCCTGAAATGGGTTTTAGAAAATCAGGTGGAAACAAGCACTGTCATTATCTGGGCACAGGGGAACTAACAGAATATTCTAGTCACCCTGCATGTGCAGCAAAATCGACTTGGCAAAGCCAGAGCAACTTTCAATTGGTGCATTAGTATATCACCTTAAGATAGCCAGCAACATATCACAATCGTATCAAGTATATTTTCACTCAACAAAGTATTTATAAAAAAATGACATATACATTTACATTTAGTTAATTTAGCAGACACTCTTATCACACCATAGTTCTACCAGACTTCTGATACCATTGCAGGGTGAAAGGGTGAATGGGTTCACAAGATGTGAAGCATGATAAAAAAAGATAGCATAGAAAAGTATTTTGAATTTTGAAAATACAAATTACAGTAGTATAGTTCAGCCCAGCATAATTCAAATGACCTAAGTAATTAAAAAACATATTTCAAATATGTAACATAAACACTGGCATAAATATCTGCCTATTACCCAACACTGTTACATTTCCTTATCAAAGAAACCACAACCCCTGTAGATACAGAGTACACAGTCAAGTAGGAAGCCACTCCCTCTCCTCTGGTGTAGAGCTCAATGAAACAGAAAGTCATCTTTGACACTGCCATTGCTTAACCTATGAGAGAGAGCACCAAAATGGCTGAACATCTAGAACTGTTATGGTGCTCCATCTGTCTGGATCTACTGAAGGATCCGGTTACTTTTCCCTTCAGACACAGCTGTATGCAACGTCATCTTCTTAGTTTGACTTCCATCCAAACCACATCCCTGCAGACACAGAGTTTCACAGCCCAGTAGGAAGCCACTCCCTCAATGAAACAGAAAATAATCTTTGACAAGCTGTTGCTCATCTTTCGGGTGAAAGCACTAAAATGGCTGACAATCAGGAACTGTTCTCTTGCTCCATCTGTCTGGATCTACTGAAGGATCCGGTGACTACTGCCTGTGGACACAGTTACTGTATGGGCTGTATTAAAGAAAGCTGGGATCAGGATGATCTGAAAGGTTTCTACAGATGTCCCCAGTGCAGACAGACCTTTACCCCAAGACCTACTCTGAAGAGAAACACCGTGCTGGCTGAAGTGTTGGAGAATTTGAAAATGGCAGATTTCCAAGGTACCACTCCTGCACACTGTTATGCTGAACCTGGAGATGTGGAGTGTGATGTCTGCACTAGGAAAAAACTCAAAGCTGTCAAGTCCTGTCTGGTGTGTCTGGCCTCTTACTGTGAGACTCATCTCCAGCCTCACTACTATGTGTCCCCACTAAAGAAGCATAAGCTTGTCAATGCAGTGACAGATCTACAGGAGAAGATTTGCCCAAACCATGACAAACTGCTGGAGGTTTACTGTCGTACCGATCAGCAGTGTATCTGTCTGCTCTGTTTGATGGATGAACATAAAGGCCATGATACAGTGTCAGCTGCAGCAGAGAGGACTGAGAAACAGGTAAAATGCTGAATATAACTCTCCCATTATATGCAGTATATTTGTTTACATAAAGAATTGCATCATTATTGGACGGATCAAACCACATGACATTAATGTCAACCGATCAAACAAAAAATGTAATCTATTAGCATGCCTTCAATGTAATATCCACCATTATAGAGTAGCAAGTGCAACATAACCCAGGCCAAAAACTAGAATCTATTAGCATGCCTTCAATGTAATATCCACCATTATAGAGTAGTAAGTGCAACATAACCCAGGCAAAAAACTAGAATCTATTAGCAGGCCTTCAATGTAATATCCACCATTATAGAGTAGCAAGTGCAACATAACCCAGGCCAAAAACTAGAATCTATTAGCATGCCTTCAATGTAATATCCGCCATTATAGAGTAGCAAATGCAACATAACCCAGGCCAAAAACTAGAATCTATTAGCAGGCCTTCAATGTAATATCCGCCATTATAGAGTAGCAAGTGCAACATAACCCAGGCCAAAAACTAGAATCTATTAGCATGCCTTCAATGTAACATCCGCCATTATAGAGTAGCAAGTGCAACATAACCCAGGCCAAAAACTAGAATCTATTAGCATGCCTTCAATGTAATATCCGCAATTATAGAGTAGCAAGTGCAACATAACCCAGGCCAAAACTAGAATCTATTAGCATGCCTTCAATGTAATATCCGCCATTATAAAGTAGCAAGTGCAACATAACCCAGGCCAAAAACTAGAATCTATTACCATGCCTTCAATGTAATATCCGCCATTATAGAGTAGCAAGTGCAACATAACCCAGGCAAAAAACTAGAATCTATTAGCAGGCCTTCAATGTAATATCCACCATTATAGAGTAGCAAGTGCAACATAACCCGGGCCAAAAACTAGAATCTATTAGCATGCCTTCAATGTAATATCCGCAATTATAGAGTAGCAAGTGCAACATAACCCAGGCAGGTTCATCTCTCACTAAAACATAAAGGGTGGGTTTCCCAGACACCAATTAAACCTAGTCCTGGACTAAAAACAAGCATTAAGTGGCAATATGTAACTTCTTGCGCAACCTGACCAAATTAACATAGGAATGTGAGTTATAGATATGTCATTCTACTTGAAAGCAAGTCTAAGAAGCCGTATATATGTTCTATATGCGCTATTTCTATGCTTCCCGTTCTTAAATTATTTTACTTTTGTTTTTGTTCACCAGCTTCAAGCAGCTGAAACAACAGTATTTTTGGTTATGGAAAATATATTTCCAGCGGTTTAGATGGTACAATGACTCTCTACACTCTACTACACTCTCTACACTCTTGTCACATAAACTGAAATTAGGCAAACTTTTAGAGTTTTAGCAACCAGGAAAAGACTGAGCGATTTCTCCACAGTGCAACTTTAATAGAGAATCTCAATTTAAAATGCTGTCCAGGTTGATGCTTGATCCGTGTCTGGGCAACCACCCCAACATGCTGTTCAGTCCAGGATTAGGCTTGATCGTGTCTGGGAAACCACCCCAACATGTAGGCAACTTAGATAAGTATGCTGAACTCTCAAAGAGATTTCCTTTTGGTATGGCAGAGTTTCTATTAGTAAAATATGTTATGTGATGTTTGGTATGGCAGAGTTTCTACTAGTAAAGTATGTAATGTGATGTGTTTTTGAGCAGCAACAGTTGGGAGAAACACAGAAGGAAGGGAAGCAGAGAGCCCAGAGGAGAGAGAAAGAGGTGCAGGAGCTGAGACAGGCTGTAGATGCCATTAAGGTGAGTTTAAATCAAGGTTGAAATGATGTGGGTGTCAATGGTGCTGGGGCTCTGGGTTTGGGGAGCCAAGAGGAACAGGGGGTTCACAGTCCTTGTGAGAGCTGTTTTTCTGTCCTAACAGGAGTCTTCATGGGTAGCCGTGGATGACTTTGAGAGAATGTGTTCCATGCACATCCTTTCATATATCCGCTCCATTGAGACAAGGCGTTCTGAGGTGAAGGAGCAGATCAGAGCCCAGGAGAAGGCTGGAGTGAGTCAGGCTGAAGGACTCCTGGAGCAACTGGAGCAGGAGGTTGCTGAGTTCAAGAGGAGAGATTCTGAGCTGGAGCAGCTCTCACACACAGAGGATCACATCCATTTTCTCCAGGTGACCTTACTCTCTGTCTTAGACAATGTTGTCAGTGAATTGTGTTTGAGCTCCAGAAGTGTTTGACTCAATTCATTCTGAATTTATTTTCAGAGTTTCGATTCTCTCTGTGACCCTCCTGGACCAAAGGAATTTTCTAGCAGTTTGGAAGCAGTGAAGAAATTTGTCTCTGAACAGAAAGAGAGAATGGAAAATACATGCAAGGAGGAAACCGACAAGATGTTGAATTGTCTCGAAAAAAATATGTGTACGGCTAATAGAATCTTATCTACACTGAACCAAAATATAAACGCAACATGTGTTGATCCCATGTTTCACTAGCTAAAATATAAGATCCCAGAAACGTTCCATATTCAAAAATAGAGTATTTATCTCAAATGTTGTGTAAAACTTTGTTTACATCCCTGTTAGTGAGCATTTCTCATTTTCCAAGATAATCCATCCAACTGACAGGTGTGGCATATCAAGAAGCTGATTAAACAGCATGATCATTACACAGGTGCACCTTGTGCTGGAGACAATAAAAGGCCACTCTAAAATGTGCAGGTTTGTCACAACACAATGTCACAGATGTCTCAAGTTTGGAGGGAGTGTGTAATTGGTATACTGACTGCAGGAATGTCCACCAGAACTGTTGCCAGAGAATTGAATGTTAATTTCTCAACCATAAGCTACCTCCAACAGCGTTTTAGAGAATTTGGCAGTACATCCAACCAACCCCACAACCTCAGACCACATGTATGGCCTTGTGTGGCCAAGCGGTTTTCTGATGTCAATGCTGTGAACAGAGTGCCCCATGGTGGCGGTGGTGTTATGGTATGGGCAGGCATAAGCTACGGACAATGAACACAATTGCATTTTATCGATGGCAATTTGAATGCACAGAAATACAGTGTCTGTGAACAACATATGCATTATATCTGTAATTCCCAGTCATGTGAAATACATAGAATAGGGACTAATGAATTTATTTCAATGTATTTATATTTTGGTTCAGCATAATTTATATATATATAGCATGTCAAGTGAAAAATCATAAAATCATTATTAAGGTGGTTGAATTGCAGTGAGAAGTAATACATAATGGTTGAACTTTCTCTTGGTACGTTTCTGGTTAAAGTAATAAGAGTTTTTTAATTCTCAGGTAAAAGTTTTGTGAATGACTCTAACTCTACCTGTCTTCACAGTGACAAAACCATCTTCACCATCTGTGCAAGAGTACAGTACGAGAAGTGAATTTCTGAGAGGTGAGTAATAATTATTTTTGCCTCTGGCGCTCTTCTTCTTCTTTGGTATAATGGTGTTCCACAACAATTACATGTGCATTCCACCACCTACTGTGCGGCTGGATAATAAACCTCCCAAAAATGAAATATCGAGGGACTCATTCAAGGGTTTTTCTTTAATTTTACAATTTTCTTGCACACTCTTGGCATTCTCTCAACCAGCTTCATGAGGTAGTCACCTGCTATGCATTTCATTTAACACGTGTGCCTTGTTAAATGTTCATTTGTGGAATGTATTAATGCATTTGAGCCAATCAATTGTGTTGTGACAATGTAGGGGTGGTATACAGAAGATAGCCCTATTTGATAAAAGACCAAGTGCATATTATGGCAAGAACAGCTCAAATAAGCAAAGAGAAACGACAGTCCATCATTACCTTAAGACATGAAGGTCAGTCAATCAAGTGCAGTCAACAAAATAACAAACATTATGATGAAACTGGCTCTCGTGAGGACCGCCACAGGAAAGGAAGACCCAGAATTACCTCTGCTGCAGAGGATAATTTCATTAGAGTTACCAGCCTCAGAAATTGTAGCCCAAATAAATGCTTCACAGAGTTCAAGTAACAGACACTTCTCAACATGAACTGTTCAGGGGAGACTGCGTGAAGCAGGTCTTCATGGTCGGAATCAAAACGGGTTTCTTAGGCTGATACAGTCCTCTCTACAACATCACAGTGCAGTTCATTGCAGGAAAGAAACTACAACTAAAGGACACCAATAAGAAGAAGAGACTTGCTTGGGCCAAGAAACACAAGCAATGGACATTAGACCGGTGGAAATCTGTTCTTTTGTCTGATGAGTCGGTTCCGACTTAGAATATGTGGACAACTATAAATACCTAGGTGTCTGGTTAGACTGTAAACTCTCCTTCCAGACTCATATTAAACATCTCCAATCCAAAATCATAGGCTTCCTATTTCTCAACAAAGCCTCCTTCATTCAAGCCGCCAAACTTACCCTAGTAAAACTGACTATCCTACCGATCCTCGACTCCGGCTATGTCCTCTACAAAATAGCTTCCAATACTCTACTCAGCAAACTGGATGCAGTGTATCACAGTGCCATCCGTTTTGTTCCCAAATCACCTTATACCACCCACCACTGCGACCTGTATGCTCTAGTCGGCTGGCTCTCGCTACATATTTGTCGCCAGACCCACTGGCTCCAGGTCATCTATAAGTCTATGCTCGGTAAAGCTCCGCCTTATCTCAGTTCACTGGTCACGATAACAACACCCACCCGTAGCACACGTTCCAGCAGGTATATCTCACTGATCATCCCCAAAGCGACACCTCATTTGGCCGCCTTTCCTTCCAATTCTCTGCTGCCAGTGACTGGAACGAATTGCAAAAATCGCTGAAGTTGAAGACTTTTATTTCCCTCACCAACTTTAAACATCAGCTATCTGAGCAGCTAACCGATCGCTGCAGCTGTACATAGTCCATCTGTAAATAGCCCACCCAATCTACCTACTTCATCCCCATACTGTTTTTATTTACTTTTCTGCTCTTTTGCACACCAGTATCTCTACTTGCACATCATCATCTGCTCATTTATCACTCCAGTGTTAATCTGCTAAATTGTAATTATTCGCTCCTATGGCCTATTTATTGCCTACCTCCTCATGCCTTTTGCACACACTGCATGTAGACTTTCTTTTTTTTCTACTGTGTCATTGACTTGTTTATTGTGTTATTGGCTTGTTTATTGTTTATTCCATGTCTAACTCTGTGTTGTTGTCTTTGTCACACTGCTTTGCTTTATCTTGGCCAGGTCGCAGTTGTAAATGAAAACTTGTTCTCAACTAGCCTACCTGGTTAAATAAAACGTGAAATAAAATGTAAAAAGTCAAAATTTGAGATATTTGGTTCCAACCGCCATGTCTGTGAGACGCAGAGTAGGTGAACGGATGATCTCTACATGTGTGGTTCCCACAGTGAAGGATGGAGGAGGAGGTGTGATGGTGCTTTGCTGGTGACACTGTCAGTGATTTATTTCGAATTCAAGGCATACTTAACCAGCATGGCTACCACAGCATCCTGCAGCGATACGCCATCCCATCTGGTTTGTGCTTAGTGGGACTATAATTTGTCTTCAACATGACAATGACCCAGCACACCTCCAGGCTGTGTAAGGGCCATTTAACTTCTTTGGGCTAGGGGGCAGTATTTTGAAGTTTGAATGACAAACGTGCCCAAAGTAAACTGCCTGTTACTCCGGTCCAGAAGCTAGGATATGCATATAATTGGTAGCATTGGATAGACAAGACGCTGAAGTTTCTAAAACTGTTAAAGTATTATCTGTGGGTATAAAAGAACTGATTTGGCAGGCGAAACCCAGAGGACAATCCATCCATGATTTTGTTTTTGTGAGGTCATTGGACTTTTCAATGCTTGTCTATGGGAAAGTCTAATAATTAGGACCCAGATTGAAGTTCCTGTGGCTTCCACTAGATGTCAACCGTCTTCAGAAATTGTTTCATGCTTGTTTTTCAAAAATGAAGAAGTAGTCATATTCTTTCGAAGTGTCAGTCAGAATGACTCTAGTCTTTCTCGTTCTTTTTTTCCGGTACTGAACACAGTTTATTCCGTCTTAAATTTGATTGATTATTTACATATTAGGGTACCTGAGGTTGGATTAGAAACGTTGTTTGAATTGTTTAGATGAAGTTTACAGGTGACGTTTTAGATTCCTTTGTAGGCATGTTGGGAGAGTTGAATCAGATGAATTTCTGAATCAAACGCGCCAAATAAACAGACATTTTTGGGATATAAAGAAGGACTTTATCGAACAAAAAGACCACTCATTGTGTAACTGGGACCCTTTGGATTGCAACAAGATGAAGATCTTCAAAGGTAAGTGATGTATTTTATCACGATTTCTGACTTTCGTGACGCATCTGCCTGGTTGGAATATGTTTAATGCTTTAGTGTGCTGGGCGCTGTCCTCAGATAATCGCATGGTGTGCTTTCGCCTTAACCTCTTGGTACGCTAGGGGCAGTATTGTCATTTTTGGGGAAAAAACATTCCCGTTTTAAATGGGATATTTTGTCAGGAAAAGATGCTAGAATATGCATATAATTGACAGCTTTCGATAGAAAACACTAACATTTCCAAAACTGTAAAGATATTGTCTGTGAGTATAACAGAACTGATGTTGCAAGTGAAAGCCTGAGAAAAATCCAATCCGGAAGTGCCCCAGGTTTTGAAAGCGCTGCTTTCCAATGACTCCCTATTTGGCTGTGAATGTACCATCAACGAGCTTACGCTTTCTACGTATTCCCGAAGGTGTCTACAGCATTGTGACGTAGTTTTACGCATTTCTGTTGAAGAATAGCCGTAGGCAAGCACATTGCGTAAGTGGTCACATGGTGGCTCCGAGAGAGATTCTCGCGTAAAGTACAGAGGTAGCCATTACTCCAATCGGTCCTAGAGAAAAACAAATTGTCTCGACGGATATATTATCGAATAGATATTAGAAAAACACCTTGAGGATGGATTCTAAACAACGTTTGCCATGTTTCTGTCGATATTATAGAGCTAATTTGGAAAAAATGTCGACGTTGTGATGACCGCAATTTCTGGGCGATTTCTCAGCCAAACGTGAAGAACAAACGGAGCTGTTTCGCCTACAAAAATATTTTGGGAAAAAATGAATTTTGGCTATCTACCTGGGAGTCTTGTGAGTGAAAACATCCGAAGGTCATCAAAGGTAAACAATTTAATTTGATTGCTTTTCTGATTTCCGTGACAAGGTTGCCTGCTGCTAGCAAGGCATAATGCTATGCTAGGCTATTATAAACTTACACAAATGCTTGTCTAGCGTTGGCTGTAAAGCATATTTTGAACATCTGAGATGACAGGGTGATTAACAAAAGGCTAAGCTGTGTTTCAATATATTTAATTTGTGATTTTCATGAATAGGAACATTTTCTAGGGATATTTATGTCCGCTGCGTTATGCTAATTAGTTTCAGGTGATGATTACGCTCCCGCATACGGGTTTGGGAGTCGCTAGATGCTAAAGCCTTTTTGAAATCTGACAAAGCGGCTGGATTAACAAGTTAAGCTTTTAACTGATGTATAACACTTGTATTTTCATTAATGCTTAATATTATGAATGTTGTATTTTTGAATTTCACGCTCTGCAATTTCACCGAATGTTGGCCAGATGGGACGCTAGCATGCCATTGATCATCAAGATGTTTTAACCAAGAAGAAGAGTGATGGAGTGCTGCCTCAGATGACTTGGCCTCCACAATCCCCCAACCTCAACCCAATTGAGATGGTTTGGAATGAGTTGAACCACAGAGTGAAGGGAAAAAAGTGCTCAGAATATGTGGGAACTCCTTCAAGACTGTTGGAAAAGCATTCCAGGTGAAGCTGGTTGAGAGAATGCCAAGTGTGTGCAAAGCTGTCATCATGGCAAAGGGTGGCTATTTTGAAGAATATCAAATATATTTTGATTTGTTAACACTTTTTTGGTTACTACATGATTCCATATGTGTTATTGTCACATTCTGACCTTAGTTCTTTTATTATGTCTTTGTTTTAGTATGGTCAGGGCGTGAGTTGGGTGGGTTGTCTATGTTCCCTTTTCTATGTTTTGGGATTTCTGTGTTTGGCCTGGTATGGTTCTCAATCAGAGGCAGCTGTTTATCGTTGTCCCTGATTGAGAATCATACTGAGGTAGCCTTTTCCCACCAGTGGGTGATTGTTTTCTTTGTCTGTGTGTTTCAAACGGAACTGTTTTGGTTTTGGTTTCTGTCTTTCAATTTGTTATTTTGTATTTTCGTGTTCAGTGATTTTGTTCATTAAAATATGACGAACACGTACCACGCTGCATATTGGTCCGATCTCTCATACTCCTCGTCAGAATAAGAGGACAAGCGTGACAGTTATTTCATAGTTTTGATGTGTTCACTATTCTTCTACAATGTAGAAAATAGTACAAAAATAAAGAAAAACCCTTGAATGAGTAGGTGTGTCCAAACGTTTGAATGGTACTTAATATATATACAAACTATCAATAACGAAAATGGAATTAAACTAAATCAGCATGCTTTTCTAACAACATTCTAATCAGGTCCCTACACAGGCTCAGAAGGACATTTCCTGGCGACAGTACTCCTTGCAGTGCTTCTGCCATGAAGTCTTGGAGGCCCCCAAAAAACTTCTCGGCTGCAGATACAATGATGTCCAGCTTCTTGGACACTTATGCAGCACAATTAATAACTGTGGCTATAAATGCTACAAAATCCAATAAGTGTATCAAGATCACTTGATTGACATATAACATTTGCAACTGGTTCAGCACTGTGGCCTCTTTTTAACCTCTATGGGATTGGTGTTGTCGCAAACGTGGTTGAGCTAATGTGCGCTAATGTGACTAGCATGACATTGTAAGTAACAAGAACATTTCCCAGGACATAGACATGTCTTATATGGGCAGAAAATGTACATTCTTGTTAATCTAACTGCACGGTCCAATAACAGAAGCTATTACAGGGAAATAATACCATGCTATTGTTTGAGGTGAGTGCACAATTATGTAATTGAAAATGTATCAAACCAATTAGACACATTTGGGCAGACTTGATACAACATTTTGAACAGTAATACAATGGTTCACTGGATCAGTCTAAAGCTTTGCACATACACTGCTGCCACCTAGTGGCCAAAATTCAAATTGTGCCTAGATTGCAATAATACATTGTGACCTTTCTCTTAAATTTCAAAGATGAAAAAAAACACACGTTTTTTTCTTTGTATTATATTTTTCCAGATCTCAGGTGATATTCGCCTACATTACTTTCACATTTCCACGAACTTCAAAGTGTTTACTTTCAAATGGTATCAGAATATGCATATCCTTGCTTCAGGTCCTGAGCTACAGGCAGTTAGATTTGGGTATGTAATTTTAGGCAAAAATTGAAAAACACTTCTGCTTCCTCCATCTCAACCTCTTTCTCCGTAACCTCTGTTCTTCTTAATCTCCAATCACCGCCTTGTTTCTCGATGCCCACAATATTGCTACGCACCCAGTCTTTTTTCACTACCGCCTCGCTCTCTCAACCTTCCACCTTTCTCTGTCTCTTTCGCACCCTCTTTGCCTCCTCCCATCTCACTCACACACACACACAGCACTGACCTAATATGTTTTACGACCTCTTTCGCAGACTATCGTACCATAGAAGTGGATCCCAACACCGCATGTGCAACTCTCTCTCTGTCGAACGGAAACAAGGAGATAGCATGGAGTGACAAGGCCCAGGCCTATTCAGACCATCTAGACAGGTTTACTTACTATCACCAGGCTCTGTGCAAAGTGGGTCTGTCTGAAACCTGCTACTGGGAGGTAGAGTGGAGCGGGGGCATCGTTGATGTGGCAGTCTCATACAGAGGGATCAGCAGGAAGGGTTGGGGCAATGACTGTTGTTTTGGACACAATGATCAGTCCTGGAGTTTGGTCTGCTCTCCCTTCAGTTGTTCATTCTGGCACAATAATAACAACAAAACCAACATTCCTGTCCCCCGCGCCTCCAGAGTAGGAGTGTACCTGGACCACAAGGCAGGTACTCTGTCCTTCTACAGCATCTCTAACACAATGGCCCTCCTCCACAGAGTCCAGACTATATTCACTGAGCCCCTCTATCCTGGGTTTGGAGTTGATTTAGGATCTTCTCTAAAGATATGCCACCTGCCAGTATGACAATGCTCTAACAACACTCAAACCCCTCCTAACATGTTATGGTCCTGGTACACTAACCCTTGGCTTGCTCTACTGGCGTTTTACTCACTTTATTTTTGTTAAATATGCTGTGCCAGATCCTTTTGTAAAAAGCATTGCACTGTTTAAAAAGGAGTGCCAATATTTTGGTTAAGGGCTTGTAAGCATTTCATGGCTCATGTGACAAATACAATTGTATTTTTTATTTCGATTTTTGATTCCAGATATTGACCAATCAATTTCAGCTTGTCTTTATTAGTAGATGGTCATGCACTCATGGCTTCATATGTGTTTTTGATAAATGTCAGATTAATCCAATTAAAGTAAGAATGGTATGACCTTGACTCCGTTTTTGCGTCCTTTTTTTGTCCAATACAACAGGTTAAATGTGTATAGTACCGTTTAGTTACTGTTTCAAGGCATCACCTCTACACTGTTGAGCACATACACACCCCTCTATAATACAACAACCCACCAGTTGAAGAAGGAGAGTAGCTGGTGCTGGTCGTAGCCCTGTAGTTTGTATGGCCCCATGGGACAGAGGATGGCACGGATGCCCCCGATGCCCAGGGCAGCTGCAAGCAGGCCAGTGTAGAACAGGATGTGCTGCTCCCGGTGCTCCATCTGGTGAATCATGTTGTGCGTGTCAATGTAGAAGTCTTCGAACGGGAACGCCACCACTGGGAGCATGGCTGTGCCTGAGGGGGGACGGGGAGTGGAATCAGAATTTCATTAGAGGGATTTTATTTGGATTGGGAAAATGTCAATAGTATGGGGCAAAGTAGGGATCTGAGAAGTAGAGAGCTCAGAGGTAATTCAGTCCTAATGTGTCAATTATTTAGAAGGGATGATCCATCAATTAATTGTATTTTATAAAGCTCTTTTCCCAACAGAAGTTGTCACAGAGTAAGACAAATGGTGGTACAAGTGGGTACACATTTGAAAGTTCAGCCATGTACTGCATAACATGACAGAGTTGGTAAATACGGAAACAGAAGGAAGTTAGAGTATAAGAGTATAAGATAATGAAACGTCTACGTTTTTTGCATCATCTAAGATGCAAGTTTTTTGTACTAAGATGCTAGCTCCATGATTTTCAAATATCTCGATACGACCCGTCAGACTCAGATCAGTCAGTTTAAGAATAACATAATCAGTTATATTCCAGGATGATGAAGTATTTTGCCATCTGGACAAATTTAGTTAAAATTTCAAACTGTCGGAAAATCAAAACTTGCTAAATCAAGGTAGATAATTGCTAACTAGCTAGTTGAGCTAGGCTAGTTGATCTGAACCACAAATCTATGACAAACAAAAGGCTACTACATGTACTGATAATTAATGTACTGCAATCAATATGCCATTGTAAGTGGCATATTAGCTTTCAAGACTTAGTGTCATGTCTTGTTATGTCTGTTCCTGTCCTTTCTCTTCACTCTGTCTCTCTCTGCTGGTCTTTTTAGGTTACCTTCTCTGTCTCTCATTCTTCAGCTGTTCTACATCTCCCCTAACTAGCTCATTCACTCTTTCTCACCTGTTCTCTCTTCCCCCTCTGATTAGGTCTCTATTTCTCTCTCTGTTCCTGCTACTTTCAGTGTCTGATTCTTGTTTGTGTTTTTGATGCCAGAAGCAAGCTGTCGTCTCGTTTGCTTCCACCTTGTCCTATCCTGTCGGAGTCTGCCTGGCAGGTGCATCCTGCACTATACTACGTTCTTTTTGTTCCATTGTCAACGTTGGAAGAGGATTTATGCCATTCCTGTTTTTCATTAAAGAACTCTGTTTTCTGTTAAAACCGCTTTTGGGTCTTCACTCAAGTACATAACAGAAGAATCAGACCAGGAATGGACCCAGCGGCTCCGGACCCTTTTCACTCCGCCGTCGAGATCCAGGGAGCGATGCTAGGCAGACACGAGGAGGAATTGTCTGCTGCTCGACATGCCGTTGAGACCCTGGCCGTCCAAGTCTCCGACCTCACAAGACAGGTTCACCAACTCCACCTCGATCCACCGCCCACTTCCAGGGTTTCCGAGTCTCCGGAGCCCAGGATCAACAACCCGCCCTGTTACTCTGGGGAGCCCACTGAGTGCCGCTCATTCCTCACTCAGTGTGATGTGGTGTTCTCTCTCCAGCCCAACACTTACTCCAGGAGCGCAGCCCGCATCGCTTACGTCATTTCTCTCCTTACCGGACGGGCGCGTGAGTGGGGCACGGCAATCTGGGAGGCGAGGGCTGAGTGTATTAACCAGTTTCAGGACTTTAAGGAGGAGATGATACGGGTTTTTGACCGTTCTGTTTTTGGGGAGGAGGCTTCCAGGGCCCTGTCTTCCCTATGTCAGGGGAATCGATCCATAACGGATTATTCTATTGAGTTTCGCACTCTCGCTGCCTCTAGTGACTGGAACGAGCCGGCTTTGCTCGCTCGTTTTCTGGAGGGTCTCCTCGTCGAGGTTAAGGATGAGATCCTCTCCCGGGAGGTTCCTTCCAGTCTGGACTCCTTAATAGCCCTCGCTATTCGCATAGAGCGACGGTTTGATCTTCGTCGACGAGCTCGTGGAAAGGAGCACGCGTTCTCCGTTGCTCCCCTCTCCACATCACTGCCACCTGCCGCATCACTGCCACCCTCCTCCGCCGGCTCGGATGCTGAGCCTATGCAGCTGGGGGGTATCCGCATCTCGGCCAAGGAAAAGGAACGGAGAATCACCAATCGCCTCTGTCTCTACTGCGGCTCCGCTGGTCATTTTGTCACCTCATGTCCAGTAAAAGCCAGAGCTCATCAGTAAGGGGAGGGCTACTGGTGAGCGCAACTACTCAGGCCTCTCCTTCTGGATCACGCACTACCTTTCCGGTCCATCTCCGCTGGCCCGGTTCATCTGCTTCCTGCAGTGCCTTGATAGACTCTGGGGCGGAGGGCTGTTTTATGGACGAGACCTGGGCTCGGGAACATGACATTCCTCTCAGACAGTTAGGGAGCCCACGGCCTTGTTCGCTTTAGATGGTAGTTCTCTCCCCAAGATTCAGCGTGAGACGCTGCCTTTAACCCTCACTGTCTCTGGTAATCATAGCGAAACCATTTCTTTTTTAATTTTTCGTTCACCTTTTACACCTGTTGTTTTGGGTCATCCCTGGCTAGTGCGCCATAACCCTTCTATTAATTGGTCTAGTAATACTATCCTATCCTGGAATGTTTCTTGTCATGTGACCTGTTTAATGTCTGCTATCCCTCCTGTTTCCTCTGTCTCTTCTTCACAGGAGGAGCCTGGCGATTTGACAGGGGTGCCGGAGGAGTATCACGATCTGCGCACGGTGTTCAGTCGTTCCAAGGCCAC
Source organism: Oncorhynchus masou masou (assembly GCF_036934945.1). Taxonomy (NCBI): domain Eukaryota; kingdom Metazoa; phylum Chordata; class Actinopteri; order Salmoniformes; family Salmonidae; genus Oncorhynchus; species Oncorhynchus masou. Next base: position 64,743,654 of record NC_088226.1, on the reverse strand, counting down.
TTCTCTCCCTCCACACCGGTCGTATGACTGTAGTATTGATCTCCTTCCGGGAACTACTCCCCCGGGGTAGATTATACTCTCTGTCGGCTCCCGAACGTAAGGCTCTCGAGGATTATTTGTCGGTTTCGCTCGACGCCGGTACCATAGTCTCCTCCTCCTCTCCCGCCGGAGCGGGGGTTTTTTTGTTCAGAAGAAGGACGGGTCCCTGCGCCCATGCGTGGATTATCGAGGGCTGAATGACATAACAGTTAAGAATCGTTATCCGCTTCCTCTTATGTCTTCAGCCTTCGAGATCCTGCAGGGAGCCAGGTTTTTCACCAAATTGGACCTTCGTAACGCCTACCATCTCGTGCGCATCAGGGAGGGGGACGAGTGGAAGACGGCGTTTAACACTCCGTTAGGGCACTTTGAATACCGGGTTCTTCCTTTCGGCCTCGTTAACGCTCCAGCTGTCTTTCAGGCACTAGTTAACGACGTCCTGAGAGACATGCTGAACATTTTTGTTTTCGTTTACATGGACGATATCCTGATTTTTTCACCGTCTCTCTCGATTCATGTTCAGCACGTGCGACGCGTCCTCCAGCGCCTTTTGGAGAACTGTCTTTATGTGAAGGCTGAGAAGTGCACTTTTCATGCCGCCTCTGTCCCTTTTCTCGGTTCCGTTATTTCCGCTGAGGGCATTAAGATGGATCCCGCTAAGGTCCAGGCTGTCATTGATTGGCCCGTTCCTAAGTCACGCGTCGAGCTGCAGCGCTTTCTGGGCTTCGCTACTTTCTATCGTCGTTTCATCCGTAATTTCGGTCAGGTGGCAGCTCCCCTCACAGCCCTTACTTCTGTTAAGACGTGCTTTAAGTGGTCCGTTTCCGCCCAGGGAGCTTTTGATCTTCTTAAGAATCGTTTTACATCCGCACCTATTCTTGTTACACCTGACATCTCTAGTCAGTTTGTTGTTGAGGTTGACGCGTCAGAGGTGGGCGTGGGAGCCATTCTTTCTCAGCGCTCTCTCTCTGACGGCAAGGTCCATCCTTGCGCGTTTTTCTCTCATCGCTTATCGCCGTCAGAACGTAACTATGATGTTGGTAATCGCGAACTGCTCGCCATCCGCTTAGCCCTAGGCGAATGGCGACAGTGGTTGGAGGGGCGACCGTTCCTTTTGTCGTTTGGACTGACCATAGGAACCTTGAGTACATCCGTTCAGCCAAACGACTTAATGCGCGTCAGGCTCGTTGGGCTCTGTTTTTCGCTCGTTTCGAGTTTGTTATTTCTTATCGTCCGGGCTCAAAAAACACCAAGCCTGATGCTTTATCTCGTCTCTTCAGTTCTTCTGAGGTCTCCACCGACCCCGAGGGGATTCTCCCTGAAGGGCGTGTTGTCGGGTTGACTGTCTGGGGAATTGAGAGGCAGGTAAAGCAAGCACTCGCTCACACTCCGTCGCCGCGAGCTTGTCCTAGGAACCTTCTGTTCGTTCCCGTTCCTACTCGTCCGGCCGTTCTTCAGTGGGCCCACTCTGCCAAGTTAGCCGGCCACCCCGGCGTTCGGGGTACGCTCGCTTCCATTCGCCAGCGTTTCTGGTGGCCCACTCGGGAACGTGACGCGCGTCGATTTGTCGCCGCTTGTTCGGTCTGCGCGCAGACTAAATCTGGGAACTCTCCTCCTGCCGGCCGTCTCAGACCGCTTCCCATTCCCTCTCGACCGTGGTCTCACGTCGCTTTAGATTTCATCACCGGACTGCCTTCATCAGCGGGGAGGACAGTTATTCTTACGGTTGTCGATAGATTCTCTAAGGCGGCTCATTTCATTCCTCTCGCTAAGCTCCCTTCTGCTAAGGAGACGGCTCAGATCATTATCGAGAATGTTTTCCGAATTCATGGCCTTCCGTCTGACGTCGTTTCCGACAGAGGCCCGCAGTTCACGTCTCAATTTTGGAGGGAGTTTTGCCGTTTGATTGGGGCTTCCGTCAGTCTCTCGTCCGGCTTTCATCCCCAATCTAACGGTCAAGCCGAACGGGCCAATCAGACTGTTGGTCGCATTTTACGCAGTCTTTCTTTTCGTAACCCTGCGTCTTGGTCAGAACAGCTCCCCTGGGCAGAGTACGCCCACAACTCGCTTCCCTCGTCTGCTACCGGTCTATCTCCTTTTCAGAGTAGCCTCGGGTACCAGCCTCCGCTGTTCTCATCTCAGCTCGCCGAGTCCTGCGTCCCCTCCGCTCAGGCTTTTGTCCAGCGTTGCGAGCGCACCTGGAAGGGGGTCAGGTCGGCACTTTGCCGTAATAGGGCGCAGACTGTGAGGGCCGCTAATAGCGTAGGACCAAGAGTCCTAGATATTGTTGCGGTCAGAGAGTATGGCTCTCCACTCAGAACCTTCCCCTTAAGACAGCTTCTCGCAAGTTGGCCCCGCGGTTCATTGGTCCGTTCCGTATTTCCCAGGTCATTAATCCTGTCGCAGTGCGACTTCTTCTCCCGCGCTATCTTCGTCGCGTTCACCCGGTCTTCCATGTCTCCTGTGTTAAGCCCGTTCTTCGCGCCCCCGCTCGTCCCTCCCCCCCCATCCTTGTCGAGGCGCACCCATCTACAGGGTTCGTAAGATTTTGGACATGCGCCCTCGGGGCCGTGGTCATCAGTACCTAGTGGATTGGGAGGGGTACGGTCCTGAGGAGAGGAGTTGGGTTCCCTCTCGGGACGTGCTGGACCGTTCGCTGATCGATGATTTCCTCCGTTGCCGCCAGGTTTCCTCCTCGAGTGCGCCAGGAGGTGCTCGGTGAGTGGGGGGGTACTGTCATGTCTTGTTATGTCTGTTCCTGTCCTTTCTCTTCACTCTGTCTCTCTCTGCTGGTCTTTTTAGGTTACCTTCTCTGTCTCTCATTCTTCAGCTGTTCTACATCTCCCCTAACTAGCTCATTCACTCTTTCTCACCTGTTCTCTCTTCCCCCTCTGATTAGGTCTCTATTTCTCTCTCTGTTCCTGCTACTTTCAGTGTCTGATTCTTGTTTGTGTTTTTGATGCCAGAAGCAAGCTGTCGTCTCGTTTGCTTCCACCTTGTCCTATCCTGTCGGAGTCTGCCTGGCAGGTGCATCCTGCACTATACTACATTCTTTTTGTTCCATTGTCAACGTTGGAAGAGGATTTATGCCATTCCTGTTTTTTATTAAAGAACTCTGTTTTCTGTTAAAACCGCTTTTGGGTCTTCACTCAAGTACATAACACTTAGACCTCAATACATAGCTAGCTAGGTGATTTTGTCTACTTGGCGGCATTCATAATTCCATATTGTTATGGGTTAAGTCTCATTGGATCTAAGGTTATTGAGATGCTAGTCAGGTAGACTGAGGCTAGTTAGATAGGCTGTGTGGGGGTAATCCAGGACACAGAGATCACCCATTAGGTGTTGTGGTATAATAAACAGTCATTTTTACAAGCAGGCATGGTCCTTAGAGATGTAGCTCGAGAGGGTGGACTCCCATGGTCAGTTGGCATAGGCCTGCACTGGGGCTCAACTGTAGTTACACCACTATCTCTAATATTCCAGAACTTATTTCCTCAGAACCTTGTACTTTTCAGTTGTCTAACTCTGACAACTGCTGTTGGAAGAAGGGCTTTATAAAATACATTTGATTGATAGATCTTCCCTTCTAAATAATTGACACATTTGGGCTGAATTACCTCTGAGCGCTCTACTTCTCAGATTCCCTACTTTGCCCCATACTATTACTGTGTGTCGGGCTGCTACTCTGAGGTGAGACAGAAAGTTCAAATAATGAGTCATCATAAGTAATGGGGTTGGTTTGAGCTCAAATCCAGGGTCCAACTGCTAGCATTGAGCACATGCATTCCTCTGATGCATTTGTCACCCACAGCACTCAGACCCATGTACATCTACAGTTGAAGTCGGACGTTTACATACACCTGAGCCAAATACATTTAAACTCAGTTTTTCACAATTCCGGACATTTTATCCTAGTAAAAATTCCCTGTCTTAGGTCAGTTAGGATCACCACTTTATTTTAAGAATGTGAAATGTCAGAATAATAGTAGAGAGAATGATTTATTTCAGTTTACATTTTTTCCATCACATTCCCAGTGGGTCTGAAGTTTACATACACTCAATTAGTATTTGGTAGCATTGCCTTTAAATTGTTGAACTTGGGTCAAATGTTTTGGGTAGCCTTCCACAAGCCTCCCACAAAAAAGTTGGGTGAATTTTTGCCCATTCCTCCTGACAGAGCTGGTGTAACTGAGTCAGGTTTGTAGGGCTTCTTGCACGCACACGCTTTTTCAGTTCTGCCCACAAATATTCTATAGGATTGAGGTCAGGGCTTTGTGATGGCCACTCCAATACCTTGACTATGTTGTCTTTAAGCCATTTTGCCACAACTTTGGAAGTATGTTTGGGCTCATTGGCCCATTTGCGACCAAGTTTTAACTTCCTGACTGATGTCTTGAGATGTTGCTTCAATACAGCCGCATAATTTTCCTACCTCATGATGCCATCTATTTTGTGAAGTGCACCAGTCCCTCCTGCAGCAAAGCACCCCCACAACATGATGCTGCCGTCCCAGTGCTTCACGGTTGGGATGGTGTTTTTCGGCTTGCAAGCTTCCCCCTTTTTCCTCGAAACATAAAGATGGTCATTATGGACAAACAGTTATATTTTTGTTTCATCAGACCAGAGGACATTTCTCCAAAAGGTACGATCTTTGTCCCCATGTGCAGTTGCACACCGTAGTCTGGCTTTTTTATGGCGGTTTTAGAGCAGTGGCTTCTTCCTTGCTAAGAGGCCTTTCAGGTTACGTTGATGTAGGACTCGTTTTACTGTGGATATATTGATTTGCACTTCTCGCACCAAAGTACATTCATCTCTAGGAGACAGAACGTGTCTCCTTCCTGAGCAGTATGATGGCTACGTGACCCCATGGTGTTTATACTTGCGTACTATTGTTTGTACAGATGAACGTGGTACCTTCAGGCATTTGGAAATTGCAGCCAATGATGAGCACTGAGTTTGAAGGTAGGCCTTGAAATACATCCACAGGTACACCTCCAATTGACTCAAATTATGTCAATTAGCCTATCAGAATCTTCTAAAGCCATGACATCCTTTTCTGGCATTTTCCAAGCTCTTTAAAGGCACAGTCAACTTAGTGTATGAAAACTTCAGACCCACTGGAATTGCGATACAGTGAATTATAAGTTAAATAATCTGTCTGTAAAAAAATGTTGGAAAAATTACTTGTGTCATGCACAAAGTAGATGTCCTAACTGACTTAAACTATAGTTTGTTAACAAGAAATTTGAGGGGTGGTTGAAAAATGAGTTTTAATGACTCCAACCTAAGTGTATCAACTGTACATGTATCTATGTCTCTAGACAAAGGGGGGGAAATTGCGGCCCGCAGGCCGTTACCGGCCCATCAGGCACTTCAATCCGGCCAGCGAGGTCCTTTTTACTTTATAAAAATGTTTTGCCCTTTTTTCTCCCCAATTTCATGGTATCCAATTGGTAGTTATAGTGTTGTCCCATCACTTCAACTCCGGTACGGACTCGGGAGAGGCGAAGGTCGAAACACGACCCAGCCAAGCCGCACTGCTTCTTGACACAATGCCCGCTTAACCCTGAAGCCAGCTGCATCAGCGTGCATGCACCCGGCCCACCACAGGAGTCCCTCGAGTGCAACGGGACAAGGATATCTCAGCCTAACCCGGACAAATTGTGCACCGCCTCATGGGTCTCCCAGTCACAATGCAGTGCCCTAGACCGCAGAGTTTTGCAGTGTAATATAATGCAGTGCAGTCCACACATCCTCTCCTTCAATGCAAATGTCATGTAAACTCAGAACGTTAATCTCTCTCCCTCCACCGTGTAGTTTTCTAAGAGACTATAATCCATAGAGATCATACCGCATTAAGAGATAGATAAGGATTAGGCATTGAGAAAATAAAGCAGTAAAAATGATGTTCCATGAATTAAATCGGTTTGAACAATAAGTACTCCCTATACCAATATACAAGGATGAGTGTTCAACATCAATGTTCCACTCATCCCCCTCCCCTTGAAAACAAACAGGAGCACCTTACCAAAGAGATGGAGCAGAGTACACAAGTAGAGCACCTTGGTTCTCCCAAGGCAAGTATCAGCAAACCATCCCACCATCACTGGAGTGAGTGTACTGGCCCCCACAAAGCACAGGTTAACGGTAGCAGCCTGGTAGTGATCATAGCCCAGCTTCACCGTACAGAACAGGATCATGTTACACACAATCCCAAAGAAGGTGAACCTCTCAAACAGCTCCACCAGCAGGATGAAGATGATGACTTGGAGCTTTTTGCGGGTCTGCTGGGGACGGTTCTGGGGCAGCCCCCTGCTCGGGCACGGGGTCATTGAGGGCCGACACAGCTGGTGGTGCCCCCCTTCCATGGAGGGCCGACGCAACTGATGGTAGTTCCACCCCTCTTCAGGCAGCCCTTGGAGGTCCACTGCCACCATACTGCCTGCCTTGTTATCTGGCTGCCTGGCTGGCTGAATGTTTCTAGAGAATATAACAACAGAGAGAGAACACTGGAACGGAGCGCCTTCCTTTTCAGAAGAAGAGTTACTGTATAATCCAGGGCTGGAATTATACACCTTTCTGTGAGTGTGTCTGGAACCGGAATGGGGGTGTCAGTGATCAAAGTGTCCACACTGGGTGCTCTGTAATTGATTCTGTTGTGGCTCAGATGTGTCTGCTGATTATGCTGTGCCATATGTTCCCTGTGACCCATACGCAGGTGTGAGTGATAGGAGATATTTAGGAAGTGTCCCTGACATATTTTCTAAATGAGCTTCAGGGTATTCTGAGGGTATACTAATATTGTTGTTTTGAGGGCTCCTCTGTTACAAGACAGAGGTAATGATAAAGGGATCATGGGCTTTGATGGTTTCTGTAATGTTTATAATATATTGATAAAAAATAATGGAGTTATAAATAATTGATAGTTCATGAATCATATTTTTCTATATTGATTTTAAAAAAGCCCTCAATTATTTTCTAAAATAGCAAAGACTATAATTCTGGGTGCTGTGTTTTGTTATCAAACCCTTTGGACAACTGAGTTCTCTGGCTGTGCCCTCATGTCCACCCAAAAGGACTACCCCCAAAAATGTTACATGCTCATATCAAATCAAATTACAGACAATTGAAATAGAGGCCAACACCATTACCGACACCTAAATTATGTTACACTCAACTGCTAGAGCAGTCTTCCAAAGTGAAAGTTAATTTAGGTTCACCCTGAAGAGGTGCTGCCACAATTAGACAGCTTGTGTGAAGTGTGAGTCCTTGAAGAGTCAGCAGGTCTCCAAACTGTTTGCATCTCTCCTCTGTCAAGCAAGGCTGGCTCTGATATAATCTAGTCATCCTGGAATTATACTGCATTCATGCAGGCTGCCTGCTGACACCATCATCATAGAAACACCACATGGACAAACCCATATAATTACATTAGAACTTAATATAGGATCTCCCTAATGGTTTGCCGGGCCCATAGAAAAATAACCGCATTGTACATTTTCCAATATTTAAGGTTACCCCTTTTTAAGGAAATAAAACAGTCTATTTCCATGTCAATTAATTTTCTAATGGTCGTCACTAGTTACCACAGCCACAAAGTCAGAATTATGACTAAACCCCGCCTATTTCTACAATTTATCTTCTTAACATATGATTTGACACCTAACCTTAACTCTAACTTTAACCACACTGCTAACCATATGCTCTAACCTTAAATTAAGATCGAAAAGCACATTTTTACTGTAGCCAATTTTAACTTTGTGGTTGTGGTAACAACCCTTGCTTCATGATGTCGCTGTGGTTACCGCACAGCGTCAACACGGAGCGTCGCGTTCCGCGTTGGTGATTGGCTAGACTTTGCGTGGCGTATCATGGGGGAATTTTTGTTGTTGTAATCACAACCAAGTAATCAGAAGGAAAGAGAAACATCCAAATGTTTCTTAGATAGTCCTCGATGTCATTTCATATTAAATAAAATGTATTTATAAAGCCCTTTTTACACCAGCAGATGTCACAAAGTGTTTTTACAGAAATCCAGCCTAAAACCCCAAACACCAAGCAATGCAGATGTTGAACAACAGTGGCTAGGATTTCTAGAAAGGTAACCAAGAGTGGAAATAGACAGGGGTGGCCAGTCCTCTTCTGGCTATGTCTGGTGGAGATTATAAAAGCAGAGACAACTCGTCATTCAGGGCAGGTGAGAGCTGTTTTGAGCCCTATTGCATGTTTTGCATGTTATTTAGGCATTAATACATGTCTGATTTCATTTTGCTAACAATGGTCTCTTGTAAGGAAGCTCCAAAATACAGTTTAAAATGTATTTTTTAAATGTTTATTAGCAACAAATCAATACAGAAAGTACACGAGGGAACACAAGTATATATAGATTATATACAATGGACAATCAAGCTGGGGGGTATAATATCACATCACAATTACACAAGGACCTTAAGGGACATACATACACTTACAATTTTAACAGCTTTTTTGTTAGTAGAGTATTTAACTGTCTTAAAATACAGTTCAATTATTTTTGTAGGGTAAGAAAATGTTGTTTTTTTTGTTTGTAAATGTACATTTGTGTATATGAAATTTGGCCAAAAGAAAAATGAAATTAATTACATAAAAATGTTTCAGCTTATTTCTATCCTATGTAAAGAATCCAAGCAGTACATCTCTCCACAATAGTGTAAAATCTTCATAAGTGTGTTCAATTATAAATCTACTGATGTCTTGCCACAGTTTTCTTACATGAATACAATGCCAAAAAAGATGCAACACTGTTTCTGGGTGGTCATTACAAAAGGAGCAATTTGAGTTGATGTTTTCCTTAAACTTCTTCATATAGTGGTTGGCAGGATAATATTTATGAATAATTTTAAAGGAAACTTCCTTAATTTTGTTAACAAGTAGGTATGTGTGTGGCAACATCCAAACTTTTTTCCAACATATATTATCAATAAATCCATTCCAATAAGGCATGACATAAGGTATAGATACAACATCCTGCTGAAACAAGGTTCGTATCGCTCTGTTGTTGAATGGACCAAAAGAGAAACAAATCTTTCCTACTGATGAGTCAACATGGTCAACAGAAGGTAGGCTCTGAGGGTCAGGTCTTGACACGTTCCTGAATAACAGAGCAACACCTGAGGGAATGGCATCTAAAACAATTACAAAATCTTTACAGGGACCTTGTGTAGTGATAAGGATTCCTTATTTTAATTTTACCTTTATTTTACTAGGCAAGTCAGTTAAGAACAAATTCTTATTTTCAATGACGGCCTAGGAACAGTGTTCAGCCTGTTCTGCCTGTTCAGGGGCAGAACGACAGATTTGTACCTTGTCAGCTCAGGGATTCGAACTTGCAACCTTTCGGTTACTAGTCCAATGCTCTAACCACTAGGCTACCCTGAGTAAAAGACCATCTGCATTTACCAGTTGGCTCACCAATAGGATATTATTTTGGAACCAATATTCTAAAAACAAATAAGTATTTTTATACAATATATCCCGATTATTCCATATATAATATCTGTGTTGAGAAAAATTGTGTTTATAAATTAAGGACCATGACAAGAAAACCTGCCGATGAAAAGAGCAGCACTTCTTTTTGAGGCTTAGGTATCAGTGTTATTAACCCCTGACTCATTGTAGGAGGGAGAACATTGTGTTTAATACTCTCTAAAAATACTTCAAATAGGAAGGGAGCTACTTGTTCAGAAAATAATTTGTAAAATTCTGATGAAATTCCATCAACACCTGGTGATTTATTGTTCTTTAGATGTTTGATAGACTCTATAATCTCGTCAACTTTGATGGGTTCATCACACTGTTTAGATTCTATATCACTGATAGAGTGAACATTATTCAGTGAGTTAAAAAACATATCTATGAATTCCTGACAGTACGTAGAGCTAAACAATTTTCCATAAAAATTGCTACAGTATTTAGCGATTAATTTTTGTAATAACACCATCAATGTTTAACTTATGGATAGAGTTATTTTTAGAGGGACGTTTCTCAAGTCTAAAGAAAGAGGATGAATTCTGTTCTCACTTCTCAATCAATTTTTTCCCAGATCTAATAAAGGATCCTTCTGCTTTTAATCTATATATATTATCCAGTTTATTAGGTAACTCAATTAGTTCCATCTTTTCCTCCCCCGAGAGGTTGGCTGGGGACCTCTGAGAAAGGGAAGTTATCTTAATGATCACCTTTTCCTCCTCAGCTCTTCTGGTCTTAGCAAGATTACTACCATATCTTCTAAGGTATTTGGACACCTCAAATTTAAAGAGCTCCCAGTTCTTGCAATAAGATTTTTCTTCACAAGCCCTTTTCCAAAAGTGTGAGAGCAGATCTTTAACCTCAATTTGAACTATATCATTATTTAATAATGAGCTATTTAGCTTCCAGTAGGATGCTCTATCAAGGTTAGTATCAGGGGTAAATATTTTGTTATCAATGTAAATGGCCCTATGGTCTGTGAGGGGAGTAGTACAAATATTTGTAGTAATACACTCACTATCAATTCATTTGGATATAAGCCAAACATCTATTCTGGATTGCCTTGAACCTGTTATGTTACTCCAAGTGGATGATCTGTCAGCCGGAAACCTCTCTCTCCATATATCAGTAAGATCAAACGTTTCCATAAAAAGTATTAAACCCAAATTCTGATTGGTTGGCCTACCTGGGGGCCATCTATCAGTTTAATTATATATGGTAACGTTAAAGTCCCCTCCTGTCAAGAATAATGAATTGGGGAATTTAGATAACCAATCAAGTATATGTTTCTCTATAGATTCAAGTAACTCATCATTCTCATGTTTGGTGTTGTACCCATAGAAGTTTACAGTAATGAGCGTAATGTCATTGTAACTGATCACAAGACAAATAAAGTGACCAAAGGGGTCACATTCTGAGTGTAGAATATTACCACCAAAGGTATTTTTCATTGTAGTGACCCCAGCGGAGCGTTCAGATACATGGGGAAGCCAAATATCGTTGCCCCACTGTGACCTCCAGGGGTTGGCATCAGCCGAAATTGAGTGAGACTCTTGAAAAAAGCAAAAATCTGTTCAAAATTGTTGAGCAAATAAAAATAAGGAATGCTGTCTGGAAAGCTGCTAGGAAGAACGCCTTCCTTCAGAGTCATGGTATGCGTTTCGCCGAGCATCTCAGCCCGGAGGCGATTCTCAGCGATTCACATTGTTTCGTAACCTCCTAGCATTAAGAGAAACTATAGACAAAGACAAAACAACAACGATTATATAAAAGTATAAACTGTACTAGGATGAGTCAAAGACATAGGAGCAGTGAACGTAAACGATAAGGAACCGAGATCTGCACCATTTAGTCAATTTAAAGTGAAAATAGCTTATTCCATAAACTTTGAGCTAGACGTTATCCGGCTTTGAAATTCAACTCAACTGAAAATTATGTTCTCTAGTAAGAGAGACTAAAAAACCCTCCTTAGTGTAATCAGGAACTATTCTGAAAAATAAAATACAAATTAATAATTTAAATAAAAGGGTACATACTATTTTAAGTGCATATGAAAAATGATCATAAAAAAAAATTGAATAAAAAATGTTTTACATATAAATGTTCCTAAGACCTTTTTTTGGAAATGAGTATTAATAACTAAATAGAACAATAACTGTGTAAAGTCAGAGCAGACCTGTATGCCCTTTAAAACAGTATCTTAGTTACTGTATACATACAAAATAAATACAGCTTTCAGTCTTCTTCGTAAGTTTGTAAACAAAATAGGTCTTCTGGTAATACAAGAACAAACTAATAAATTGGAATACCTGAGTATTCCTGAAAAATAGTCACCAGATGCTTGTTTTTTATTTATCTTATTTTATTTTACTAGGCAAGTCAGTTAAGAACAAATTCTTATTTACAAATTCTTATTTGTTAGGTAAACAACATAAGGAAAATGAGAATACCATGGCTGAAACCATCAACCTGTTCCTTCTGGTGAGATTTTAGGGAGGAATACGGATTTCTGAACCGTTGATGAAGCCTCGTCCTCTGACGAAGTAAGCAGCCGTTCCCTCATTTCGTGCTATCTTGATCGTTGGCCACAACTTGTTCCTTCTTTCTATGTCCTCCGGGCTGAGATGCTCGGCGAAACGCAGACCATGGCTCTGAAGGAAGGCGTTCTTCCTAGCAGCTTTCCAGACAGCATCCTGGTAGAATCTGGCAGTGAAGAGGATGATGATACCCCTCTGTCTTGAATCATTTTGCTGTTGCTTCTTGGCGAGGCGATGCACAACGTCGATGGTATCACCAACTCTGTTCTTCTCTGCAGGCAAAACTTCTTGGCAGATACGGATAGCCTCTCCTCGCACATCTTCATTCTCCACCTCTGGCAAGCCGTAGTCTCAGGTTCCATCTTCTTGTGTATTGTTCCAGATCAGTGAGACGTCTATGGTAGAGATTGTTATTCTTTTCCACCTTTTCCACCTTTTTTTCAACTTTTGGCACTCTCATTTTCACATCCTTGATTTCCCCACATGCAAACTCCACAGTCTTTTTCAAGCCTTCGACAACCATGGTGTTCGCGCCAACCATTTTCTCAATGGCGTCAGACCTGGAGTTGATGAGTAAGAACAGGGTAGCCACGATGTCAGAGTTCATGTTGGGGTTTTTGGAGGGTGGAGGTTTGCACGGAGTAACCGGTAAAGAGGGGAATTCGTCATCTTCAACAGCATTCGAAAGCATGATTTTATCCATAGGGCAATAGAACGGCTAACTTCTTCCTTTCTTTATTTGTGACGACTTTGCATGGACATGCCAAAATAAATTATCCAATTATTATTCCAGTAACAGGAAAGGTCTTATATCTTGAACAAATAAAAATAGTAATGACTGTAAACTTGTTTTTTTCACAATCTTTCTGAAGTTTGGTTACGGAGCTCGGTAAAAAAAAAGTCTGTTCAAGCCGCCATTTTGGCACCTTCCTTTTCCAAAATACAGGTGTTTCAGCCTAGCTCTGTGATTTCTGTGGTGGTGGGGCAGCCATGATTGGCTTAGTGTTCAGTCACAGCCAAATCGAAAAGTCAAGCCCATTGGGTGCTGCCATACAGTTACATTAGAAGTGCCCAACCAAGAAGACCCAAGGTCATTGGCCACAGATATAATGATGTCAAATCACGCTATATCTACCGTAGCTTTGATTGAACTCATTATGTCAACATCATACTTTCAAAATCTTAGCTAACGAAAGCTAGCAGTCATCATCATGAATCAAGTCGACAATCTACTGGCAAATCCTTTTCAATCCTTGTCATATGAAGAGAAATAATGAAGATAAATTATAGGTAAAACGTATCAGTGCTCACTGACCATTGAACATAAACATTACACAACAAGTTGGAAATTCAACAGTGAGTGGTTTGGAAGGAATCAGTGGCTAACTGATTCTGGATGGCAGATTGTTGTGCCAGTAAGTGAAAGGTTGCTAGATCGAATCCCCAAGCTGACAAGGTAAGAATCTGTCGTTCTGTCCCTGAACAACGGGTCACTGTTCCTAGGCCATCATTGTAAATAAGACTTTGTTCTTAACTGACTTGCCTAGTTAAATAATAACTGCAGGCAAAGCAATCACTAGCCTGCTATTCAGTGGACTTTGTGGGTGTGCGGTCGAAATCTGGGTTTAAGGGTCTCTTTTCCAAGCTTAAAATGATAAACATTCAACATTGGCCATGCTGTCGATCCAACATGATTTCTGCCGTGTTCAAAACAACTGGAAACTGTGAAATCTCTCAGACTTCAGTGTGTTCAAGACAACTGGGAACTCTGACTGGAAAAATAAGTTTTGAACTGTCATCCAACTCCAAATTCCAAGTTCGGGCCTGAAGATCACTTACGTCATGATACAACCTTTTTTTTTAAGTTCCCAGTTGTTGGTCCCCAAGTGGTGCAGCAGTCTAAGGGACTGCATCTCAGTGCAAGAGGTGTCACTACAGTCCCTAGTTCAAATCCAGGCTGTATCACATCTGATCGTGATTGAGAGTCCCATAGGGTGGCGCACAACTGACCCAGTGTCGTCGGGGTAGGCCGTCATTGTCACACCCTGACCATAGTTTCCTTTGTATGTTTCTATGTTTTGTTTGGTCAGGGTGTGATCTGAGTGGGCATTCTATGTTGTGTGTCTAGTTTGTCTATTTCTATGTTTGGCCTGATATGGTTCTCAATCAGAGGCAAGTGTTAGTCATTGTCTAGTTAAATAAAGGTGAACAAAAATAAATTGTCTCGAAAGCACCGTAAATCCAGGGAATAACAGACTTTGATGACAAAATTTGCCCACGAAGGATGGCTAAAAATGTATTTGCTGCTGCATAAATTATGTAGTGTGCCAGGGAGATATGTTAACTGTAGCTAAGAAAGTAATACTAATTGTATTCTGTTAGTATCACATGTGCCTCACCCTTATAATTTGGTATATTTTCCCCTCATAATTTAGCCTAATGTTCTGACTTGGTGGTGCACATGTAGCCTATTGCCTGTTTTAGAGGAATGTCATCATCGAATATTGTAAGAGATTTAATTGTCTGCTGATATGCCGCCTTTATTCATTCTACTGTTCTGTACAGGGAGAATATTGTTAGAACGGCCCATGTTCTGAATTCTGTCGCTGTACATTTAAAAAGTGCTGAACAAATAGTTCTATTGCCTATGTCCATCCTAGCTCGCTTATGAATATCTTAATCGAAATTACAGATTGCCTCATATCTGCTCATCGTCCACTTATGCCATAGTTTGTACATCTCAATTGTCAGTAGAAACCACATTTGTTTAAGCAAGTCAGCCATATCAGCTATGTTTTCTAAAAGGCAGTAAATGAGGCTGAATGAACTGATTCGCTGCCAGACAAGGCTCCGCTGATAGGCAGGTGTAGCAGTGGTAAGGTGTTGGGACAGCTTTATGTAGGCCCTAACAGTTTGTGGGCACAGTTTGTCACCGTTATAGTGCAATTCATGTATTGTTTAGTGTTGTGTGTGTTGGGACTTTGCTGGCATGCATCAAAATATACAGTGCCTTGCGAAAGTATTCGGCCCCCTTGAACTTTGCGACCTTTTGCCACATTTCAGGCTTCAAACATAAAGATATAAAACTGTATTTTTTTGTGAAGAATCAACAACAAGTGGGACACAATCATGAAGTGGAACGACATTTATTGGATATTTCAAACTTTTTTAACAAATCAAAAACTGAAAAATTGGGCGTGCAAAATTATTCAGCCCCCTTAAGTTAATACTTTGTAGCGCCACCTTTTGCTGCATTTACAGCTGTAAGTCGCTTGGGGTATGTCTCTATCAGTTTTGCACATCGAGAGACTGAAATTTTTCCCCATTCCTCCTTGCAAAACAGCTCGAGCTCAGTGAGGTTGGATGGAGAGCATTTGTGAACAGCAGTTTTCAGTTCTTTCCATAGATTCTCGATTGGATTCAGGTCTGGACTTTGACTTGGCCATTCTAACACCTGGATATGTTTATTTTTGAACCATTCCGTTGTAGATTTTGCTTTATGTTTTGGATCATTGTCTTGTTGGAAGACAAACCTCCGTCCCAGTCTCAGGTCATTTGCAGACTCCATCAGGTTTTCTTCCAGAATGGTCCTGTATTTGGCTCCATCCATCTTCCCATCAATTTTAACCATCTTCCCTGTCCCTGCTGAAGAAAAGCAGGCCCAAACCATGATGCTGCCACCACCATGTTTGACAGTGGGGATGGTGTATTCAGGGTGATGGGCTGTGTTGCTTTTACACCAAACATAACGTTTTGCATTGTTGCCAAAAAGTTCAATTTTGGTTTCATCTGACCAGAGCACCTTCTTCCACATGTTTGGTGTGTCTCCCAGGTGGCTTGTGGCAAACTTTAAACAACACTTTTTATGGATATCTTTAAGAAATGGCTTTCTTCTTGCCACTCTTCCATAAAGGCCAGATTTGTGCAATATACGACTGATTGTTGTCCTACGGACAGAGTCTCCCACCTCAGCTGTAGATCTCTGCAGTTCATCCAGAGTGATCATGGGCCTCTTGGCTGCATCTCTGATCAGTCTTCTCCTTGTATGAGCTGAAAGTTTAGAGGGACGGCCAGGTCATGGTAGATTTGCAGTGGTCTGATACTCCTTCCATTTCAATATTTTCGCTTGCACAGTGCTCCTTGGGATGTTTAAAGCTTGGGAAATCTTTTTGTATCCAAATCCGGCTTTAAACTTCTTCACAACAGTATCTCGGACCTGCCTGGTGTGTTCCTTGTTTTTCATGATGCTCTCTGCGCTTTTAACGGACCTCTGAGACTATCACAGTGCAGGTGCATTTATACGGAGACTTGATTACACGCAGGTGGATTGTATTTATCATCATTAGTCATTTAGGTCAACATTGGATCATTCAGAGATCCTCACTGAACTTCTGGAGAGAGTTTGCTGCACTGAAAGTAAAGGGGCTGAATAATTTTGCACGCCCAATTTTTCAGTTTTTGATTTGTTAAAAAAGTTTGAAATATCCAATAAATGTTGTTCCACTTCATGATTGTGTCCCACTTGTTGTTGATTCTTCACAAAAAAAATACAGTTTTATATCTTTATGTTTGAAGCCTGAAATGTGGCAAAAGGTCGCAAAGTTCAAGGGGGCCGAATACTTTCGCAAGGCACTGTATATACACTGCTCAAAAAAATAAAGGGAACACTTCAACAACACAATGTAACTCCAAGTCAATCACACTTCTGTGAAATCAAACTGTCCACTTAGGAAGCAACACTGATTGACAATAAATTTCACATGCTGTTGTGCAAATGGAATAGACAACAGGTGGAAATTATAGGCAATTAGCAAGACACCCCCAATAAAGGAGTGGTTCTGCAGGTGGTGACCACAGACCACTTCTCAGTTCCTATGCTTCCTGGCTGATGTTTTGGTCACTTTTGAATGCTGGCGGTGTTTTCACTCTAGTGGTAGCATGAGACGGAGTCTACAACCCACACAAGTGGCTCAGGTAGTGCAGCTCATCCAGGATGGAACATCAATGCGAGCTGTGGCAAGAAGGTTTGCTGTGTCTGTCAGCGTAGTGTGGCGCCCTGTGTTCTTCACAGATGAAAGCAGGTTCACACTGAGCACGTGACAGACGTGACAGAGTCTGGAGACGCCGTGGAGAAATTTCTGCTGCTTTCTGAATCCAATTGAGCACATCTGGGACATCATGTCTAGCTCCATCCACCAACGCCACGTTGCACCACAGACTGTCCAGGAGTTGGCGGATGCTTTAGTCCAGGTCTGGGAGGAAATCCCTCAGGAGACCATCCGCCACCTCATCAGGAGCATGCCCAGACATTGTAGGGAGGTCATACAGGCACGTGGAGGCCACACACACTACTGAGCCTCATTTTAACATGTTTTAAGGACATTACATCAAAGTTGGATCCGCCTGTAGTGTGGTTTTCCACTTTAATTTTGAGTGTGACTCCAAATCCAGACCTCCATGGGTTGATAAATTTGATATCCATTGATATTTTTGTGTGATTTTGTTGTCAGCACATTCAACTATGTAAAGAAAAAAGTATTTAATAAGAATATTTCATTCATTCAGATCTAGGATGTGTTATTTTTAGTGTTCCCTTTATTTTTTTGAGCAGTGTATTTTTAGATTTATAAGAGTTAAAACCTTTTTGGGATAGGGGGCAGCATTTTCACTTTTGGATGAATAGCATGCCCAGAGTGAACTGCCTCCTACTCTGTCCCAGATGCTAATATATGCATATTATTATTAGTATTGGATAGAAAACACTCTGAAGTTTCTAAAACTTTTTGAATGATGTCTGTGAGTATAACATAACTCATATGGCAGGCGAAAACCTGAGAAAAATCCAACCAGGAAGTGTAAAATCTGAGGTTTGTAGTTCTTCAAACATGGCCTACCTACAGCTTCCACTAGATGTCAACCGTGTTTAGAAACTTGTTTCAGGCTTCTGCTATAAAGGAGGGGCTCATGAGACCTGTTTGAGTCAGTGGTCTGGAGAGTGTCTCGGGCTCGTGACGCACGCTCCCGACAGAGTTCGCTCTCGTTCCAGTGCTTTTCTTCAGACATAGGAATTCTCCGGTTGGAACATTATGGATGTTTAATGTTAAAAACATCCTAAAGATTGATTCCATACATCGTTTGACTTGTTTCTACGACCTGTAATGGAAATTTTCAAGTTTTCGTCTGGACGAAGTGCTCGCGCTTCATGAAGATGGATTACTGGGCTGAACATGCTAACAACAAGTCGCTATTTGGACATAAATGGACTTTATGGAACTTTTTGGAACAAATCAGTCATTTATTGTCAAACTGGGATTCCTGGGAGTGCCTTCTGATGAAGATCATCAAAGGTAAGTGAATATTTATAGTGTTATTTCTAACTTCTGTTGACTTCAAAATGGAGGATATTTCTATGGCTGGATTGGGCTCTGAGCGCCGTTCTCAGATTATGCTTTTTCTGTAAAGTTTTTTTGAAATCTGACACAGCGGTTGCATTAAGAAGAAGTCTCTTTAATTCTGTGAATAACACTTGTATCTTTTATCAATGTTTATGAGTATTTCTGCAAAATCACCGTCTGTTTTGAAATCAAAACATTACTGCACTTAACGTGCCAATGTAAACTCAGATTTTTGCATATAAATATGCACATTATCGAACAAAACATACATGTATTGTGTAACATGATGTCCTATGAGTGTCATCTGATGAAGATCATCAAAGGTTAGTGATTAATTGTATCTATATTTCTGCTTTTTGTGACTTATCTTTGGCTGGTGTGTTTTTTTGACTTGGCGGTGATCTAATATAATCATATGTTGTGCTTTCACTGTAAAGCATTTTTAAATCGGACACGATGGGTAGATTAACAAGAAGTTTATTTCATTTGCTGTATTGGCCTTGTTAATGTGTGAAAGTTATATATTTCTAAAAAATATTTTTGAATTTCGCACACTGCCTTTTCAGCGGAATGTCGTCAAGGGGTTCCCCTAGCGGAACGCCTGCACTAGAAATGTTTTAAGGCCAGATCATTCTTCAAGATGTTCAAACGTTCATAGATGTTATGAACCCCTTTGGCCCTGCAGTCTAGGGGGGATAGAAACGAGACCCGTAACATATCTCATGCAAATCATAACAGTAAAAAGGAACAGTGAGAACTAAAATAAATCCACAGACAACTTAAAACTACCGTCAAACACGTCAGGTTTATTTTAAACACATGGTAAATGGGGTGTGGGAAAAAGGGGCTGAGCTGGACCCAAGGAAAGAAATAATAAATATCAACAAAAAAAACAAGCTCGTCTTACTTGCTTCGATAACCGCTAGCTAACTAACCAATAAAATACAGTGGGTGGTACGCCCAGTTCTAACTAGGATTCTTAGACAATGTTTTCCTACAGGTAATGTATGCCCACTTGTCTTGGTATCCCCTTTTCCCACCAACAAACAGTCATTCAACACAACCATACATACTCACAAGTTAATTAACAGACAAAGTGAGATGTAGGCACCAAAACAAAAAGAGATAATAGCTCAATCCAAAGAGAAAGAGAGAGAGTTTGGGAAAACAACGGACTGGGTTTTTAAACCAAGGGAAAGGGAATGTGATTGGGTAAGAGAAAAGGAGGAGGAGTGTCTTTAGATTGATGACTGATTGGCGACTGATGACTGCCACCTGTGACTAGGGCAGAACGAGAAAAAAAACACCTACAGGATACCTGTATCCGTAACAGATGACCAGCGGGGTCAAATAATAATCACAGTTGTTGTAGAGGGTGCAACAGACAAGGTAGCACGTCCGGTGAACAGTTCAATGTTCCATAGCTGCAGGCAGAACAGTTGAAACTGGAGCAGCAGCATGACTGGGGATAGCCAGGAATCATCAGGCCAGGTGGTCTTAAGGCATGGTCCTAGGCTCAGGTCCTGAGAGAATTAGAGGGAGTATACTTAAATTCACACAGGACACCAGATTGGACAAGGATAATTTCACCAGATTGGACAGACTGACCCTAGCCCCCTGGTACATAGACTATTGCAGCATCGATACTGGAGGCTGAGACAAAGCAAAGCAGAAAATTGCACGCATAGCTAGCTAACTAGCTTAGTAACTAGCTCATTTGCTCACTGGCGAGATAGCTAACTAGCCAAGGGAAGCTAGTGCCAGAGGATTAGCTGTCTGAGCCTTTTACAGTAATTAATCCCAAACATGTTCAACAACAATCTGCTAGGCTTGCTAGGGCTGCTCAGCCCGGCAAATAGCTTGGATAACTTTACTAATGTGTGGTCAAGCTGGTGGGTCTTTGAAGCTCTGATTTGGCTGTCTGGTCTGTAAACATTCAAGTAGCCATGTACATGATGCTCGCTAGATTAACATTAATTACTGCTGTTCATAGATTACTCCTTTGCATAGATTTGCTTTGTTGCTGACATCTATATTTTATCAAATTGTTTAAACATCAGCAAGAGGATCCACAAAATAAAAAATGGCTTGTGCTCTCTAAAAAATGGCTTGTGCTCATTTGTTTGTATGATAACAGGGGGGAAGGTGTCAAGCTTCCCTGCCTCCGCTTCCAAGAGTTTAAGCTGAACTCCTCTGAAGATGTACCAGGACAGTGGCAGGGAACTGCACCGATCCAAAAGTGTGGACTATGACTCGACATGCAATGCCACCTACCCTCTGCTCTCCCCCATTTACCACCACGACAGCTATGAGAGTGATGAGGACCTGTCTGCAGCTCACCGCGCCCATCAGATAGACACCTCAGCCACACAGAGTAAAAACACCAGACCCCTCTCACCCATTAGATATGGTTGGTGTACAAGAGCAGTATTACCCAACTTGTCTCAGCAGAATATGAGCTAAATTGTCATTAGCACCACCTGCTGTTTAGCTAGGGTTGATCCCTTGGTATACCTCTGAAGTGCTTACATACATAACAGTTTAACCGGCGCTATAACAGTATCATATTAAACACATGAATTAAGGAAAAATACTTCATTGGCTGCTTATTACAGAAGGGTGGAAATCAAACTTCACACTTATTATTCCTGGCATGAATTCACACTTCATCCCAACATACACGCTGCAACCTTTATGAACTACACCCAATGACATGAACATTTAGCCAACACAGTGCAGGATTGCCTTCCCTCCAAAAGTGTGTTGCTACAATAAGGATCCCCGTTACAACAGTATTAGCTACGTAGTTCCGCTTGTCTTATTATTTCCCCTGCACAGCAGACACGTAAACAATTCAAACAAAAGACAACAACATAACCTCTAAATCTATCTGTCAGATACAGAAGAGTCCATGGCAGTGGATTGGCCGACACTGCAGCATGCAGGGGTTACCTTTCACCTGCAGGATCCTGACATTTTAAAGGTTAAGAAGGTTGAATTTGTGGCATTTCAAGTATTATATTTTTCCCTGAGGTCTTGGCTGATTTCTTTAGATTTTCCCATGATGTCAAGCAAAGAGGCACTGAGTTTGAAGGTATGCCTTGAAATACATCCACAGGTACACCTCCAATTGACTCAAATGATGTCAATCAAATCAAATGTATTTACAGTGCCTTGCGAAAGTATTCGGCCCCCTTGAACTTTGCGACCTTTTGCCACATTTCAGGCTTCAAACATAAAGATATAAAACTGTATTTATTTGTGAAGAATCAACAACAAGTGGGACACAATCATGAAGTGGAACGACATTTATTGGATATTTCAAACCTTTTTAACAAATCAAAAACTGAAAAATTGGGCGTGCAAAATTATTCAGCCCCCTTAAGTTAATACTTTGTAGCGCCACCTTTTGCTGTGATTACAGCTGTAAGTCGCTTGGGGTATGTCTCTATCAGTTTTGCACATCGAGAGACTGACATTTTTTCCCATTCCTCCTTGCAAAACAGCTCGAGCTCAGTGAGGTTGGATGAAGAGCATTTGTGAACAGCAGTTTTCAGTTCTTTCCACAGATTCCCGATTGGATTCAGGTCTGGACTTTGACTTGGCCATTCTAACACCTGGATATGTTTATTTTTGAACCATTCCATTGTAGATTTTGCTTTATGTTTTGGATCATTGTCTTGTTGGAAGACAAATCGCCGTCCCAGTCTCAGATCTTTTGCAGACTCCATCAGGTTTTCTTCCAGAATGGTCCTGTATTTGGCTCCATCCATCTTCCCATCCATTTTAACCATCTTCCCTGTCCCTGCTGAAGAAAAGCAGGCCTAAACCATGATGCTGCCACCACCATGTTTGACAGTGGGGATGGTGTGTTCAGGGTGATGCGCTGTGTTGCTTTTACGTCAAACATAACGTTTTGCATTGTTGCCAAAAAGTTCAATTTTGGTTTCATCTGACCAGAGCAACTTCTTCCACATGTTTGGTGTGTCTCCCAGGTGGCTTGTGGCAAACTTTAAACAACACTTTTTATGGATATCTTTAAGAAATGTCTTTCTTCTTGCCACTCTTCCATAAAGGCCAGATTTGTGCAATATACGACTGATTGTTGTCCTATGGACAGTCTACCACCTCAGCTGTAGATCTCTGCAGTTCATCCAGAGTGATCATGGGCCTCTTGGCTGCATCTCTGATCAGTCTTCTCCTTGTATGAGCTGAAAGTTTAGAGGGACGGCCAGGTCTTGGTAGATTTGCAGTGGTCTGATGCGCCTTCCATTTCAATATTATCGCTTGCACAGTGCTCCTTGGGATGTTTAAAGCTTGGGAAATCTTTTTGTATCCAAATCCGGCTTTAAACTTCTTCACAACAGTATCTCGGACCTGCCTGGTGTGTTCCTTGTTCTTCATGATGCTCTCTGCGCTTTTAACGGACCTCTGAGACTATCGCAGTGCAGGTGCATTTATACGGAGACTTTATTACACACAGGTGGATTGTATTTATCATCATTAGTCATTTAGGTCAACATTGGATCATTCAGAGATCCTCACTGAACTTCTGGAGAGAGTTTGTTGCACTGAAAGTAAAGGGGCTGAATAATTTTGCACGCCCAATTTTGTTAAAAAAGTTTGAAATATCCAATAAATGTCGTTCCACTTCATGATTGTGTCCCACTTGTTGTTGATTCTTCACAAAAAAATACAGTTTTATATCTTTATGTTTGAAGCCTGAAATGTGGCAAAAGGTCGCAAAGTTCAAGGGGGCCGAATACTTTCGCAAGGCACTGTATATAGCCCTTCTTACATCAGCTGGTATATCAAAGTGCTGTACAGAAACCCAGACTAAGACCCCAAACAGCAAGCAATGCAGTTGTAGAAGCATGGTGGCTAGGAAAAACTCCCTAGAAAGGCAAACACCTAGGGAGAAACCTAGAGAGGAACCAGGCTATGAGGGGTGGCCAGTCCTCTTCTGGCTGTGCCGGGTGGAGATTATAACAGAACATGGCCAAGATGTTCAAATGTTCATAAATGACCAGCATGGTCAAATAATAGTAATCACAGTGAACAGGTCAGGGTTCCATAGCCGCAGTCAGAACAGTTGAAACTGGAGCAGCAGCACGGCCAGGTGGACTGGGGACAACAAGGAGTCATCATGCCAGGTAGTCCTGAGGCATGGTCCTAGGGCTCAGGTCCCCCGAAAGAGAGAATTAGAGAGAGCATACTTAAATTCACACAGGACACCTGAAAAGACAGGATAAATACTCCAGATATAACAGACTGACCCTAGCCCCTCGACACATAAACTACTGCAGCATAAATACTGGAGGCTGAGACAGGAGGGGTCAGGAGACACTGTGGCCCCGTCTGATAATACCCCTGGACAGGGCCAAACGAATCGCCCACGTAGGCCTCCTAAACCTTTGATAAATGAGGCCCTAGGTCAGCGATCATCTAGATTCAGGTTGCTACAGTATCAAACACAAACCTTTGATAAATGAGGCCCTAGGTCAGCGATCATCTAGATTCAAGTTGTTACAGTATCAAACACAAACCTTTGATAAATGAGGCCCAAGGTCAGCGATCATCTAGATTCAGGTTGTTACAGTATCAAACACAAACCTTTGATAAATGAGGCCCTAGGTCAGCGATCATCTAGATTCAAGTTGTTACAGTATCAAACACAAACCTTTGATAAATGAGGCCCTAGGTCAGCGATCATCTAGATTCAAGTTGTTACAGTATCAAACACAAACCTTTGATAAATGAGGCCCAAGGTCAGCGATCATCTAGATTCAGGTTGTTACAGTATCAAACACAAACCTTTGATAAATGAGGCCCTAGGTCAGCGATCATCTAGATTCAAGTTGTTACAGTATCAAACACAAACCTTTGATAAATGAGGCCCTAGGTCAGCGATCATCTAGATTCAAGTTGTTACAGTATCAAACACAAACCTTTGATAAATGAGGCCCTAGGTCAGCGATCATCTAGATTCAAGTTGTTACAGTATCAAACACAAACCTTTGATAAATGAGGCCCTAGGTCAGCGATCAACTACATTCAGGTTGCTACAGTATCAAACACAAACCATTGATAAATGAGGCCCAAGGTCAGCGATCAACTACATTCAGGTTGCTACAGTATCAAACACAAACCATTGATAAATGAGGCCCAAGGTCAGCGATCAACTACATTCAGGTTGCTACAGTATCAAACACAAACCATTGATAAATGAGGCCCAAGGTCAGCGATCAACAAGTAAGGAGATAGTTCACCCAAATTACAAAATGTGACATTGGTTTCCTTTCTCTGCAAGCAGTATGTGGATAACGTATGACAGCAATCCATTAGGGCCGGGGCGATACCAGTATCGCGATACTCGTTAGTATCGTGGCAAGGAAACAAAACATGAAGCGGATTTAACTTATTTAGGAAAACAACCCTAATGTTGGAAACAAAAAGCATTATGTTGTCATCCAGAGTTAAATGTATTTATTTTCCAAGCTATAGCACACAATATTTTACATACAGCAAGCAGGACCAAAGAGTCTGTCTGCTTCGTCTTTTGATTTTTGTCATGGAAACATGATCCATCACAGAAGCCCCCAGAGAGGACAGCAGTGACCGAGGTGGAGGATCCAGAGGCATCTCTCTCTCTGCATGAGGGAGGTGGCTGGTCAACAAAGCCAAAGAGGAGCAAAAAGAATGCAGAGGAGGTGTACTGGCATATCTTTTTAGTTACTTCTTTGGTTCGGCAACTCCTGTTTGCATTTGAGTCAGTATTTTATCATTTAGTTGTTGATAAATATTGATCTTTTCAGTTCTGTAAATTAGGGTCGCAAATGTCTCCACATGGAGCGCCTACTGAAGGAGAGGAATGAGGAACAGGAGAGGGAGCAGTAGTTGAAGAAGGTGGTGGAGGAGGAGATTCAGGAGTGGCTGCAGATGAAGAGCCCCCTTCTTCACCCAGTTATTAACACAATCCCAGAGAGAAACAATGCAGTTTGTGTGCTTTCTAATGCGTACAGTATCTGGGCACCTAAAGGTGGGAGTCATTTTTGTGTTATTGTTTGCCATCTCCAGGAGAAACAGCTGAAGGAGAGCAAGGAGCAGAAGGAGATGCAGAGGGAGATTGAAAAGAAAGCAGAGAAGTACAGAGAGTAGTGACAGAGTAAGAACCTGGAGAAAATACAGAGAGAATGTAGGTTCCTTAACAGGAGCCCTGTGGAATTATTCACATAATTATTCAGAACCGTTAACTGTAAGAATTGAAAAAGAGGAAAACTAATGAAAATCTTGGAAATGTTTTGTTGCTTTGCACTCTACATTAGCCTGCAGTTGTTAGAAGAGATCCACATGCTAGCCATTTGCTAAATATTCCCATTTTCTCTCTCCTCATGCTAACTAATCAGCAACAACACACAACTAAACCATGTTATTGAAGCAAACAGCAGTTTGTTACTCTGAATACAAGTTGATATGAACTTGTGGAACTGAATTAACGCAAGGCAAATCCTGTAAATGTTAATTTGAACTAGGGTTTGAATGTTTCTGACAACATAGCTTTGGTTTCCATGGAAACTAGTATGAGATGTTCCAGTACTGAAGTTAGAGCGCTTGTGTTGTAACAGGAGGAGGGAGCCAGTAGAGGGAGAGCAGACAAAGAGCAGAGGGGAAGTTTAAGAAATGGCTTTGTGCTCAGGACAAGAGTCGACCCAGTCCCAAGGCACCCGGCTGCCCACGAGGTAACATAACGGTCTTCACCTTGTTTATGTTTGTCATTGTGTCATATACATTTTGTGGAGAATGCTAATTATGAGGGAATTAAGTCAAGGTCAGAATACAGCGTATCTGTAGACACACCTCAATTTCTGCAAGCTCCACCCCAAACGGATACCTGGCTGGCACATGCTTTGTCCATAATAAAATTCAAGGTCAGAATACCCTTACAAAAAAAAAGGTTCATTAAAAAGGGAAAGAAGTTCCATTTACGCTCGCTTAACTCCGGTCTGAATTCTCCCCAAACTATATTTCTCAGATACAGTGGGAAAAAAATGCTAACATGGTGACATCAGTAGAGAGCTGTAGAATATTAATCTATAACAGGAGATATGGTGTCATTGGGTGGGTGTTTGTGTGCATGTAGTCAATAGTAGGATGTTTGTGTGTGTGTAGCCAATAACAGGAGATATGGTGAAAGATAAACATTTCTCAGGCTACAGTGCTTAATGTGGAACCATCATGTGACACACACACTGAAGAACAAAATGGTGGCCAGCCATGGTGCACAGTGCCTTTCACACTCACATGCATTTTTCTGTGTCCAGCTTTGCCATGTGCTTCTGTGGGCTGAGATGTCAACGAACCAGTGTTTGGGTAGAGAGAGGAAGAAGAGGGGGTCACTGACTTCCAGAACAGTAGACTCTTAACACCTCCCTGAGAGGTCATTGTATGGATTGAGGTCAAATGAATTCATTATACAGAGAAAATTAAATCAGCCCTCATTAACAAGATGTCTAAAAACAACAAGATAACTAATGTAAAATATACTGGGCCCGTTAATGGGTTCAGAACTTTTGTTAAACAACACAGTTCAAGATATATGGCAAATAGAAATCAAAACTAGATGCTCGTCAGATATAGATGTGAGGGGTTGAGGGTAGCTAAAGAATGGGATTAAAAACAAACAAAATATAACTTTTGTCAATTATACTGTTTCCGTAAAATGTATATAGTATGTATAAGCTGGAAGTAGAAGCCTAAGTGTTGTTGTCCATTAGTGTACTCCAATTAGGGGAGGGGTGGTAGGTTTGGGGGAAAATAACTAAGGGAAATATATATTTATGTATATATACAGTATTGGAAATGATGCAGACAATTACTTTGATGGAAGTTACAATCTATCTGATCTACTGGTAAATGCCTGTGTTTGTCTTGTGCTTTTGCCTGCTCTAGACTTAGCCTTTATCGTGTGGTTCTGAATGCACTGGAATGTGTTAGTTGACGGCAGTCAGGAGGTGGCAAATAGTGATAGAGGGGCAGCCCATGTGTCTCTGTCTTCCTGTGTGTGTTTCTCAGTGTGTTATATGCAGCTGGGGTCCAAATGACACCTGTAGAGACAATAGAGTTGTGTTTCCATTTCTCCAGGAGCAGCTATAGTGATTCCCTCTGTTGAAGGATGTGTACCTACAGTAGTGAGCCTTGTAAGCACCCAGAGACAAGTCTTAGATGTGATTTCTTGATAAACAAGAAACTTCTCACTGACTAATCCCTCCTTCCTGTCCTCACAGACCCTGGACCTTGCCTAGAAAACTACAATTCCCAAGATGCAGCGGTGTAGGTGGCCAGGCAACTGAAATTTGCACCTGCCATGAATGGTAGGGGGTACCTTAGTAGTCTGTGAACCAATGAGAGTGGGGAGAACAACAGAGTAGAGAGAGGGATATGGTAGGAGAGGCATAAGTACACTAACTTCACAGGAAAGCAGTTGGAGGAATTAGCACAAAGAATGTGAGTGATTTGAATGTATACAACCTATCCTAAATGTAAATAAAAAGTTCCAGCACATTGAGGAATAACATCTTATATGTGATGTTGTTTCTACTGTGACGGAATCTGTTGGAGGTCAACATTTTATTTAGTGTGTAATGAACTCTGAACCTGAGGAAATACCTGAAGCGGTGCCGAGTAGGGAACAGAGTAGAGGATATAGACTACTAAAGCCTTGTCTTCAATACTTCTTAAGCAATGTATTTTCTGTGCAACTACCATTTTTTGTTTTGTTTATTCAGTTCCCCAAGACTGAATAAGTAAAAGGGGCACAGTTCCAAGTATGAAATATTCATGTACTTCTTTAACTCCTCTTGAGGAAGAGTTCTCCCCATGTTTCTGAGTAGGATGTGACCAATCTCTGTCAACAGTTTCAACTATTATTGATGCATCTAACAACATACAGAGTAGAGAACCAGTTCTGTCACTGCTGCAGGGCATTTCAACCTGGCCCTAGTTTAGTGGTGTCTGACTGGCCCTGTGGTGATCCCTTACCATGCAGTCCTCTGTGCCAGAGCAGGACGACTCATTTGACTTCCTTTTTAAGATTGTCCTGGTGGGAGACTCAGATGTGGGGAAGACCTGTGTGGTCCAGAGATTTAAGTCTGGTGTCTTCATGGAGAAACAGCAGAACACTATCGGGGTGGATTTCACCGTCAGAACCATGCTCATCAATGGCAGGAATGTCAAGGTAAGGTGCATGTGTACATTATCTATTTTTCTAGGATAATCACTAATAAGTACAGGACATGTTGTCTTAGCTGTGTCATTATTTCAGTTTGGTCAATAGGCCTTGCTAGCGCAACTGTCTTTACACAGTGCAAATCCTTCTGCCTCTGCTGTATTCATAGTCAAAAGAACAGGGATGATCTAGCTAACATTTGACTGCCCGCTGTGTATTTTCTGGGTGTACGCCAAATGACTACAATTGAGTGTATTAACGGTGTAAGTGTTTTCCTAGGTGCATGTTTGTCTGTGTATTTGAAAAAGGGAAGGGAGATGATTTTGGACCTTAACATCTTGTCCATAAATTAGTGACAAACCTCCCTGGACCAGTTTCTCCTCCACAGTGATGTATAGAAGTAAATAAACAACCCACAGTCCCTTCCCTGTTAAGTGTTTGCTGAAGTGATTGGATAGGTGTAAGCAATATGGTGACATCTCCAGCTGGCCTTCCAATGTGCTTAGGGGAATGTTCTCCATGCTTACACCGATCTTGGGGAAGGTGCTAGGGGTGGTTTTTCAACAGACACTTTGTCCCTTAGCTGAGTGTGTGTGTGTAAGGAATTAGTGTGTGTGTGTTCTCCAGCTGAAGTGTGTGTCGTCTTGTCTCCTCAGCTGCAGGTGTGGGACACAGCTGGACAGGAACGTTTCCGCTCAATCACCCAGAGTTATTACCGCAGCGCCCACGGCGCCATAGTGGCCTATGATATCACACGTCGGCCAACCTTTGACTCTTTGACACACTGGATCCAGGAAGTGGAACAAGACGGGGCTGCAAGCATTGTGCTCATCCTCATTGGTGGGTGGGTGGGAGGGACACAGGAAACACATGGTTTTATATAAACTCTGTTAAAAAGCCTACTTAAGTTGTTAATGACATAACAGGTGTGGTGCTCATCTTCTGGCGGGTGAGAGAAATGTCTGACACCAACTTTCTTCCAAACGTTCATCAACAGAAACTAAAATAGAAAGACAAATTTCCTTCTGTAACTTCCTTTTCTCTTCTCTCCTAGGGAACAAGTCAGACCGGCAGGCGGAGAGACAGGTGCTGTTTGAGGATGCCTGTACCCTGGCTGAGGGGCGGGGTGCGCTGGCCGCCCTGGAGACCTCTGCGAAGGAGGCCCAGAATGTGGAGGCAGCCTTCATGCTCATGGCCCGGGAGCTGATGGTGAGGAACGGCCTCGCGCTCACAGACCAACACTCAAAGGCCTCCCCACACTTCTTCCCAAACTCCCAGCCAATCCATGTCGCTGATCCTACAAACAGGGAGTCATGTTGTTGAGAGAATTGACAGGAAGCGTGGGAGAGGGTTTGTGGTGCTGATAACTTGGAATCAACATCGCCTACAGTCCCTTGACACTTGCCCTTGTAGATGTAAAGCCACAAAGCCCACTTGTTTTTGACTGCTTACTTCTACAGGTGCTGTCAAGAAGTATGCTTCGGGATAGGGGATGAGTGTACTATATTGTGTGGATGTGATATGAGTACTCTACTGATAATGGCGACTATCACTGCCACTGAGTTTTCCAGTAGTTTAAACATGGCTGCCAGTAGTCAAACACTTGTTACCAGTACTTAATGTTAAGTATCCCTTGCCACCTGTGGTTTATTTTATATGGGGGGAATTATGTATTCACCTTATGTTGGATATGTAACAATTATTTACATAAACAGTGAGATTTTCATCCTGCTAATGCTGAGTGTTATGGTGTCCACTTTAGCTTCCCGGAGATAAAGCCTACAGCTGGCCTTCCAGGGACAGGATGTGGGGAGGTTGTACCTGTTAGGAGTAGAATAAAGGCCTCAATGGTTCTTAAACATCCTGGCCTGGGAAATTAGGCCAGGGTCAGGGGTTAAGATAACGCCAGCAGAAAATAAAGACAGGATGAGCCCGAAGTGGCTCATGGTGCCCCCCCCCAATCTATATGGGAGAGGTGGAACCAAGCATTCTGGGTATTAGCTATATGAACTGCATTGTCTGTATGATTCAGACTCTCATTATTGCAATAATTAATATTAAATAAAGATGATTGTTTGAAGAAATTACCAAGTCTCTCTCAGTACTGAATTTCCATGACGCGGGGGAGAAAGACTGGTTTCAGTGAACACTTTATTGTCCTTCAATTTGTCAAATACAGTGTTGCATTTATGACAATTCCACAGTCACATCTTTCCCTCAGAACCTTTGGCCAATTGAACATAGCTAAAAATGTTGACATCCCTGCATAAAACACTCCATAACAATCACATAAAAATATATATTTTTTAAATACCACAAAATGCTTTACATCCCCACAATGGCCTGCCTTCACATGCTAATGGCTATTGAAAGACGCTCCAAACCTTACTTGAACACAGCCAGATATGTAGCACCTGTTTAGTTCATGGTAAATGGAACAACTGGCCTTGCATCAAAGAAGTTCATCAAAGAACATTCCTGGACTTAAACTGGTCACTTGCATGAAGTTGTTCCTGTAACAAGTCTGGATAGCATGGCAGACAGATAAATATATTGTAAAAGCTAACCCATCACAGTAAAGTAAAATGGGCTATCAACAGTATTTTATGTATTCAGTCCAATAAGAATATTATTCATCAAGCCAAAAACAGTCATGATAGCCACAACAGACATCATCGTGCACATGTTGATTTTGTTTCTCCCCACCAGACGCGTTCATGACACGCAGATTAAAATACCAAAATCAAATATATTCATTTGGGGACAGGTCGAAACACAGACATTTCGCTAGCCAATTTGTTCTGGCAAATAAATATTGGGTTAGTTTACACAAAATAAATAAGGTATTTTTTTTGTGGATCATTGTAGAATTGACACATTTGAAATACAAAAGTCGACAATTAAAACACAAAAGGGGAAACCTAGTTAACCTCACATTCAGTTCTATTTTTAGCACCTGACTACACCCGCGTGCAGTTTGGATGAAATTATTGAATAACATGGATACATTTATTTTGCAATACTCGTGCACGGAACTTGGCAGGTCTAGTCAGCATGCTACACTCCGTAGAACAGGACACGTAACAGAAATGTAAAAGTTAGGGAAATCTCAATGGCAGTACAGTATGGTAAATGTGCACGGACATTCTAGACGTGTGATGTAATTCGCTGTATGAGTGACTGTACTAGCATGGCCGAGTGAGGCGGTTGAGGAGGACGTTTAGAGGTTTCTTGGTCACAGAGGGGTCTATGTCAACTATTAGACCCTGTCCTAACCAAAGAGAGGCTGTGTTTACACAGGCAGCACAATTTAGATTTTCTTGACACTCATTTGTCTTTTGACCAATCGGATCAGCTCTGAAAAAGATAAGAAAATAAATCAGAATTGAGCTGCCTGTGTAAACACAGCCTCAGAGACCCAGACATTGAGCTGCTGTTAATCGACTTGGCAAGCAGTGCTGTGACCAGGGGACAGAGCAGTGCTGTGACCAGGGGACAGAGCAGTGCTGTGACCAGGGGACAGAGCAGTGCTGTGACCAGGGGACAGAGCAGTGCTGTGACCAGGGGACAGGGCAGTGCTGTGACCAGGGGACAGGGCAGTGCTGTGACCAGGGGACAGGGCAGTGCTGTGACCAGGGGACAGGGCAGTGCTGTGACCAGGGGACAGGACAGTGCTGTGACCAGGGGACAGGACAGTATTGTGACTCGGGCCCCTACTCCAGAGGCCATCCCTCCTGCTGGAACACCAGCTCCACAGCCTCCTTCACATCCTGCACCATGAAGGATGGCTGGGTCAGGTTGGGGTCAAAGCGGAAGTCCCTGTGACCGTGGAAGATCCGATGCTCTGTAACAGTATGCCTGGGGTCAGGGGGCAGTTCCTGCTGGTCCCGGCTGTACACCCCCGTACACACCAGGATGGAGCTGCACCCCACAGGGAGGGGCTCCTCGCCCCCGTACGCTCCTGTAACTCCTCCCATCTCAGCACAGGTCATTTCGTGGGGGTCCTCCAGGGGTTGGCTCTGAGGCTCCCCCCCTCCGAGCTGCATCAGGGCTCGGGTGCGGTGGCAGGACTGTAGGTAGCGGTTGTAGAGGTTGGCACCGTAGATGTCTGCCATGGGGTTGTCACTGAGGGAGAGACGGCAGAGAGTTAAGGGGGCTTGAGTTAGTCAAGATGGAATACACAGATTAAAACAGTATCTATGCTGGGCGGGCAGGCAGTCTCACCCGATGGTGTAAACAGTGTGTAACCCAGGCAGGCAGTCTCACCCAATGGCGTAGAGTCTCTCCACAGGTTCAGTCCAGCCCAGACTCTCAGCCTGCTGTCTGATGAGTAGCTCAGCATAGTTATAGGTCACCACACTGGGCTTTCCAATCAGAGCTTCATACTTCAGCTCACAGCCAGTCACCTTCTTATACAGACTCTCCAGACACACCAGAAACATACCGTGACCAAACCTAGCAAACAGGGATATTTATAACACACATGTTCTGTTTACAACAATTTGGCTACAAGACCTAAATTGTCTTGATGGTATGCTCTGAGTGGAAGTGTGTGTGTTCCCACCTGGGGTTCTTGGCTTCAGCCACCCACATCAGGTCCATGTTACAGGCCAGCACTGGAATGTGTGGGTACTGCAGTGTTGTCAGGGCATTCCCAGGCTTCCCATTGGTTAAGAGCACGTCCATTATTAGCTGGAGGTTGGTCTCCCATCTGACTGGCTCACCAAACAGAATGATGGCTAAAAAAATCATTAAAGACAGTCAGTCAAAAATTAATCTTCTGTAAGTTTCAAAATATTTGTTTTATTTGTATATATTACCTTCTATCGGGGGTAACTCTTTACTTGGTGGAACCTGTAAGATAATTCAACACTGTAAACATGCTGGAGATACAAAATGGTAAATGCATAAGAGTTGATGGGTCATAAATGTCCAATTTAGCTCTCCATTCTCCTCTTTCATACCATTATTAGTTTGTTCCTGCTGAACACAACCCAAGTCACGCCCTATCTCCTCCAACTACACCCTCACCATGTCTTTGGGTCTTCTGTTGTGATC
This sequence comes from Oncorhynchus masou masou, assembly GCF_036934945.1. Classification (NCBI taxonomy): domain Eukaryota; kingdom Metazoa; phylum Chordata; class Actinopteri; order Salmoniformes; family Salmonidae; genus Oncorhynchus; species Oncorhynchus masou. The sequence continues at coordinate 64,709,890 of NC_088226.1, read as the reverse complement.
CACCATGTCCTGAAGCGGATAGGCATCCCTCAGCATGTCTATGGTCACAACATTCTGAAATCCCAGACTGGTGTTGGATAGGTTACGGTCAAACTCAAAATAACAGAACATTAAAACAGAGCAAGACAATGCAACAGATTCATAGAGGGAGAGCAGCACGACAATGATAATTTAAAAAGGATTCCTGGCATTTAAGGTACAATCTGCACTTTATACTTAAATTATTGAACTTTTAAATGAATGATATACCCATTGATTATTGAATATAACTTATAAATACCTCATGAGCTTATTTCAACTGTCTTACCCCATGAGAACCCAAAATAGAGGCTTGTTTTACTCCACTGTTTGTAAACGTTGCAATTGTAAACAAACACTAAAGCCTCGAAACATGGCTTAAACTATAATTTATCATCATGGTCAGTCCTTGCATCAAAAACTATGTCTATGAATTTGAGAGTGGTAATAATTCTCCAGCAACATCCCTCAGCTGTTTACTGCAACAATGGGGGGGATTTGTAATTGTTTAAACTGCAGATTTCGCCTTTAAAATGTCCTGTTTACCAAACTGTTTAAGCCCAAATGTATACAAAGACCTCATATTTCTTGGGTTACTGAATGGCTCAGGAAAACAAATGTGTGCTGAGTTTGCTCAATAGATGTATTCAGTTTTGATCTCAGTGTACATTTGACATAGTTGGCTGTGAAGGGATATCCTTTTAGAGGACAAGAGACACTTAATCTATATAAAACATACTGCTATTGAGCACCTTTTATATTACTGAAATGTTGTGTACATCCCAAGACATCTCACAAGTCGTCATCCCAATTATCACTGCTGCTCTGTTACATAGGTAATCTCCCTCTCTTCAAATGTCATGGAAAGAGTCACCCCCATGATCACTGCTCTGCCTGGAGATTAGTAAGGATACTTGTGAGCCACCTCCAGCACTGGGCCCTGTCCTGACACCAGCACACACATGTTGTGATACTGACTGAACATACGCAAAGGACTGTGGGACAGCATCACCTGGTCTGGAGACACCTGCAGGGGAAAACACAAGCAAAACAACCAGTAAAGCACAGAACCAGTTAGTGGAGGATTGCTGGGTGCAACATGACCCAGATGTTAGTAGAGGATTGCTGGGTCCAACATGACCCAGATGTTAGTAGAGGATTGCTGGGTGCAACATGACCCCGATGTTAGTAGAGGATTGCTGGGTGCAACATGACCCCGATGTTAGTAGAGGATTGCTGGGTGCAACATGACCCCGATGTTAGTAGAGGATTGCTGGGTGCAACATGACCCAGATGTTAGTAGAGGATTGCTGGGTGCAACATGACCCCGATGTTAGTAGAGGATTGCTGGGTGCAACATGACCCAGATTTTAGTAGAGGATTGCTGGGTGCAACATGACCCAGATTTTAGTAGAGGATTGCTGGGTGCAACATGACCCAGATTTTAGTAGAGGATTGCTGGGTGCAACCTGACCCAGATTTTAGTAGAGGATTGCTGGGTGCAACCTGACCCAGATTTTAGTGGGGGATTTCTGGGTGCAACCTGACCCAGATGTTAGTGGAGGATTGCTGGGTGCAACATGACCCAGATGTTAGTGGAGGATTGCTGGGTGCAACATGACCCAGATGTTAGTGGAGGACTGTTGGGTGCAACATGACCCAGATGTTAGTGGAGGATTGCTGGGTGCAACATGACCCAGATGTTAGTGGAGGATTGCTGGGTGCAACATGACCCAGATGTTAGTGGAGCATTGTTGGGTGCAATATGACAATATAACCCAGATATTAGTCCAGGATTGTTCATTACAATATGACCAAAACACATCACTGACCGCCACCTCCAGAAGGTGAGACATGTATGACCCAGATTTTAGTGCAGGATTGTTTAGTGCTATATGACGCATCCCTCACCTCCACTTCCAGCAGGTGTGACAATTGTTCAGCTTTGGTCTGCCTCATAGAGTTCCCTGCATTGGTCACAAACACCACAGGCACTTTGTACTTCCCCTTCCTGTCCACCAAGCTCCTAAAGATATGTTTGGCTGCAGGGATGGGTGTGCGGCCCCGCACTAGCACCCCATCGATGTCGAAGAGAAGCCCGAACAAGTTGTGGCCCTGTGGAGACAGATTAATGGTGTGTGATGTGCAGCCTTTCTTCAGTGGACTTTGAGACAATGGTTTATGGTAATGGTCTTGCATCCTTGTATGTGTATAGGCCTTAGGCCTACATGCTGGACCAGACCACCCTCTTCTTTATGGTAGGCCTTTAAAGTGGGTTAGTAGTGGGATTAGTCTGCAGTGACACAGCGACCAACCAAACAGTTAAACTCAACAGCAATGTCCTGAACTAGTCCCCTTCTGTAGAAGGGTTGTCCAAACTATGGACAGGACAGGTAAAGACAGACAGACTGCATCCTAGTGGTGTATTTACATTAACTATTTTATGTCCCTGTCAACCAGCTCTTCAAGTTTCAGCCGGTTGCGAGGGGTATTTTTAGGACACAGGCTTGGCAGGGACTGTGGCTAATTAACTACAGGTAAACGTAAAGGTGTCAGAGGGGAAACTGTCTAGCTAATCTATCAAAGTCACCAGATTGGAAAACTGTGCGTTTAAAACGGAGTTTTGTAGCTAGCTATCTGGAATGTGAAGTGACCACACTTTGAATTAAAGTTTGATTATGGTAATTAGTTAGCCAGCTAACTATAAACGAGCCAGAATCAACAATGAAACATTCGACTTACATTGCTGGAACTCTGGGATGAGATATACAGTTGTTTGCCTGCTCCTGCGTGACTTGACTTCAGGAGTCGCCAACCAAATTTCAAAACGTTACATCTTTGCAGTAACTCTGCCATTTCCCCTAACGTTAGCTAACAAGCTTACGTTAGCTAAAACAATCACTAGACAAAAAACAACAGCAGTAACGTTACACTACCAAGCACTAACTAGCTATAGGAACTACATAGCTAGCTATATCACACACGACAATAGAAAGTGAAAAGTGTGCCATCTCTAAACTTGAACGCAAGCTGCCATATGAATAACAGATGGCCACGCGTTGGCAAGCTTGCTTTCCGTCGGTGTCAACCCATACCGCGCTTGCGCACATCTCAATGTTATGGAAGTGACGTTGTCTACATCGAATTGAGCCAATGGACTTTCTTTCCTCAAATAAAGTTTCGATTTAGATATTTTTATTGCGGTCCGTTTCTGTTCAGAGGAAACATCAAACATGTTTAATGTATCTTGTTCTCCTACTTGTGCATTTGACGTGTAAACATGCATTGTCAATCTAGTTATTACAATGAATCATAAAATACATCTTTATTGATAAAAATTAAACACCCACTCAGTCTTTCATAGCAACACACAATAGATAAATCACTAGTGGAAAACCAGTTTGTCTAAAATGAACTTTTATGTGCACATTGTTCATCTTGTTCTGTTTGTATTTAATTACTGTATCAATGTAATAGAAAATGTAATGTCATACACACCCAGGTCTCCTTGGCCTAAAACCTCATCTAAAACCTAAACAAAAAAAGTTCTAAATCATGAGATATTTTAGATAGGCACATGTGCTGCATCTCATATCATCAGGTGTCAAAAAATAAAACATTCTAAGGAATACAGGATCATGATGAGTAGGGAGTCCTAAGTTAAATTGTCCAACAACTATGCAAAATTATTCAGTTTCAAAACATTTCCTGTTGCGTGGGCAACTGAACAGTACCCTGGTCCCCAGTGGACTTTAAAAAAATCTCAGCTGTATCGGAGGTCGTTCTCCAGGCCGTAGATCTTGGCCTTCAGGGTCTTCAGCTCCCCCTGGACCTTCTTGGTCCGAGCGTTGGTCTGACGCACTTCGTGTAGGATGGCCAGGTCCTGATTTGGGCCCACGTTCAGGGTGACCTGAAACACACAGGTACCACACCCACACATGAGCCTGCACATAGCTGTTGTATGTATACTTAGCTTCTAACACACCTCGGTACACAACATTCACCTCCTACGTACCTTGAAAAGCTGTTTCTCCACATCTTTGAGTTTCTGTCGGAGGTGTTTGATGTCGGTCTTGAAGCCCTCCACCTCCATGGCCCTCCTCTTCTCCAGGGCCTCGTACCGCTGGGTCGTCATCTGAAGACGCTTCGCCATCTTGTCCGACCGATCCTACACACAGAGGTGAGCAAAACACAGTGGAGTAAACACGCACACGCCACAATGTATAACACAAACAATCATTTAGCTAAATATACATGGTGTAGTCAGAATTATTCATATCATGTAAGGATTCGTGGCCACACACCTTGAATATCTCCCTGCCCATGTCCCCCTCCTCTCTGATCTGAGCCAGGTCTGTCTCCAGGGTAACACACTGCTCCCTGTACATCTCAGCTAGGCGGTGGGCCTGCTTCAGCTCTTCCTGCATTGTCTGGGGCCACAGGAAATAGCAGGACACAACAACACCACAGGAAATCCATTTTAGAATAAGGCTGTAACATAACAAAATGTGGAAAAAGTCAGAGGTCTTAATAATTTCCAAAGGCACTGTATATACACAGTGCATTCAAAAAGTATCTAGACCCCTTCCATTTTCCCACGTTATAGCCTTATTCTAAAATGGATTAAATAAAATCTATCACTCTACCTCATAATAACAAAGCGAAAACAGGTTATACATTTTTGCAAATGTATTACAAATAAAAAACAAATACCTTTACATAAGTATTCAGACCCTTTGCTATGAGACTCAAAATTGAGATCAGCTGCATCCTGTTTCCATTGATCATCCTTGAGATGTTTTTACAACTTGATTGGAGTCCATCTGTAGTAAATTCAATTGATTGGACATGATTTGGAAAGGCACACACCTGTCTATATAAGGTCCCATAGTTGACAGTGCATGTCAGTTCAAACGCCAAGCCATAAGGTAGAAGGAATTGTCCGTAGAATGCCGAGACAGGATTGTGTTGAGGCAAAGATCTGGGGAAGGCTACCAAAACATTGCTACAGCATTGAAGGTCCCCAAGAACACATTGGCCTCCATCATTCTTAAATGGAAGAAGTTTGAAACCACTAAGACTCTTCCTAGCTCTGGATGCCTGACCAAACTGAGAAATTGGAGAAGGACCTTGGTTAGGGAGGTAACCAAGAATTCGATGGTCACTCAGAGGCTCTGTAGGCTATGGGCTCTCCAACCCTGTTCCAGGGGTCTTGTTACACTAGGCTCAGAGCTCTCCTACCCTGTTCCAGGGGTCTTGTTTCACTAGGCTCTGTAAGCTATGGGCTCTCCAACCCTGTTCCAGGGGTCTTGTTTCACTAGGCTCTATAAGCTATGGGCTCTCCAACCCATGTTCCAAGGGTCTTGGGCCTATAGGCTAGGTTATTTTAGTTGTGATACAAAACATATAGGCCCATGGGCTAGGCTTCATGATGCAGGCGAATATTATATGAAAAAGTCACAAAATGCATGCACTGTATCTTGCCTTTGACTGCACACATTGGGCATCATTGACAAGTGATAATATTCTCACCCGTCAGACTATTCTAAATGTAATGTTGTCTTTACATATACTAAATCATGTGTGTCACATTAGTTTTGATATAGAATGGGCTATTATCGTCATCCGATTGAAGGGAGCTTTTCAAGCGGTTCATTTTCATGCCAGCCAGGTAGGTAGGGTACTCCGGTTGTAAAGCGACGCAATGTGCTTAATATTAGGAATGTTGAGAAATAAATATAGTAGGCCCAGCCTATAGAAAGCTGATGGGGTCTTCCTCTTTTTAATAGAGACCATTAAAATGGTTTTCTCACGCAATTGCATAGCATATAGAAATGTTGTGCAACATGGGCATATAAGAACACATTTCATTCCATGCATCAACCAGCTACGAGGAGCTGGCTCTCGGTGGGCAACAGGTGATCCTATTCCGCTCAAACTCGTGAAGTGATTTTCGACTGCATTTGCATTGATTTCAGAGTGATTCGAGAGACAATAGAGCCCTGAGTACCAGGCCATTAGCATGTTTGGTAGGCTACTAACGACCATCAGAGGCATCAGAGCACCGTTTTGGAGAAGCCTAGTTACCGTGACTCAACGGTCATGTGGAATTTGACTGCGGTCATAAATACGTCGGAAATATGGTCAGCCGAGGCACAACAACGCTTTTAACACCACTTGTTAATGTAAAATAAAAAACGTAAAAGAGACTCCTTTATTTGAGGTGTTGGATGGGACATGATCCCAATGATGTAAGACCTCTGATCTGATGTGTACCACTACCCACCCTGAGCTCTTCCCTGTGGACGTGCTGTGTGTCAGGCTGGGGCTGGGTTAGAAGCAGGGCCATGCTGCTGCCGTGTCCTCTGGATCCTGGTCCCGGCTGTTCCCTCCCATGACCATCACTGGCTTTCCTCAGACGGTCCTGGGTTGAGTCCAGCTCTCGCAGCAGCCGGTCCTTCTCCACCATCCAGCCCTTCTCGTGGGCCCGCGTCTCAAACTTCAGCTGTAGGAAGTCCCTGGTGCTCTCGTACAGCAGGTTCTGGGTCCGGTCCAGCCTGGGAGGAAGAGTTGAGAGGGACAAGGAGCGGAACAGAGAGGAAGGGAGAGAACATGTATTCAGGATAGGGGTATGTGAACTAGGATAGGCATTTTACATTTTTTGACTGTTGGGAGTACTCCGATGATTGGGAAAAAAACATGCGCATTTATCTATATCCCAACAACGCCTAATTTAACAACCATTACAGGATAACAAATCCAAATTAACCCATATACAGTGAGTATGCCAAACATAAATAACACATTCCTAATATTATGTTGCACCCCCCCCCTTCAGCCTGAATTTGTTGGGGCAGGACTCTACAAGCTGTCATTAGGGTTCCACAGGGATGCTGGCCCATGTTGACTCCAATGCTTCCCACAGTTGTGTCAAGTTGGCTGGATGTCCTTTGCGTGATGGACCATTCTTGATACACACAGGAAACTGTTGAATGTGAGGTGCCTGGCACCTACTACCATACCCAGTTCAAAAGGCACTTAGATATTTTGTCTTGCCCATTCACCCTCAATAGCACAAACACAATCCATGTCTCAATTGTGTCAAGATTTAAAAATCCTTCTTTAACCAGTCTCCTCCCTTTCATCTACACTGATTGAAGTCGATTTAACAAGTGACATCAATAAGGGATACTAGCTTTCACCTGATCGGTCTGTCATGGAAAGACCCCCTTTTTCGATCTTGTCTCATCCCTGCAACTCACCAACGGGCTCGGGAGGTGAAGGTTGAGTCATGCGTCCCCGAAACATGACCCGCCAAACCATGCTTCTTAACACCCACCTGCTTAATCCGGAAGCAAACAGCACCAATGTGTCGGAGGAAACACAGTTCACCTGACGACCGAAGTCAGCCTGCAGGTGCCAGGTTTGCTACAAGGAGTAGCTAGAGCACGATGAGCCAAGTAAAGGCCCCCCGACCAAATCCTCCCCTAACCCGGACAACGCTGGGCCAATTGTGCGCCAACCTATGGGACTCCAGATCACAACCAGTTGTGAACTCGAACCCGGGTCTGTAGTGACGCCTCTAGCACTGCGATGCAGCCCAGAGCAGGTGTTCTTATTGATTTGTATACTCAGTGTATATTCATTCAATAAAAAAAACAAGTGCCATTTAAGACTAATTTATTGAAACTGTAATATCAACTAGTTACATTATATTATGGAACACAAATTTCAAAAAGGCAGTAACCTCAGCAGTGACGCTTGCTTGTAGCAGACAAGACACTCATTTCCTGAGCCCTTATCACAGTCAAGACAACTAATTTATTATAAAAAAACGATGTAATACAGTGCCATTGGAAAGTACTCAGACCCCTTGACTTTTTCTATATTTTGTTAGGTTACAGCCTTATTCTAAATTTGATTAAAACGTTTTCCCCCCCCCTTCATCAACCTACACACAATACATTACATTTAAGTCATTTAGCAGACGCTCTTATCCAGAGCGACTTACAAATTGGATACCCATAATGACAAAGCAAAAACAGGTTTTTAGAAATGACCAGAGAATCTTGTTTCTCAATGTCTGAGAGTCTTTAGGTGCCTTTTGGGCAACTCCAAGTGGGCTTTCATGTGCCTTTTACTGAGGAGTGGCTTCCATCTGGCCACTCTACCATAAAGGCCTGATTGGTGGAGTGCTACAGAGATGGTTGTCCTTCTGAAAGGTTCTCCCAAGAGGCTTCAAAGCCTCTTAATGGCCAATACATAGCATCATCGCCAGGGTTTATATACATCACTGAAACAGTCAAAACACTCTCAAAGAGTGATCATTTAAAACGGGACTCAATTTGGCGAGTTCAAAGTTCAGGGTTATAAACCAAAACATGTCTGATTTTTAATATACAAATGTTCAATTTAGTTTAATCTGCCTGTTCTTTGGAATTGTACAAATGGATGAACAATTCCACATTGAACACTGCATGGGGATAAATTATAGCCACAACATCCGTTTGAGTAGGCCTAAGCTTAATGATTCTGCTGAAAATACGCTTGTTCTAGTTTCACCATCTATGTTCAGGGGGATTGTAGCCTGGGCTAACCAATTCTAAATGGCAGTAGCACTATGGAAAGTAGCCTACGCAGAAAAGACAAGGACGCAATGATTTCAGCGCTCGTTGTTGGGACACGTTGCCCTCCTTCAGTCAGTCAACCAGTCCATTTTCTATTTGTGATTAAACGTTTGTATAGGCATTTACAGTGCCTTCAGAAACTATTCACATCCCTGGACCTATTCCACATTTTGTTATGTTACACCCTGAATTCAAAATGGGTTAGATACATTTTCCTCCCATCTACACACAATAAAAATAACCCATAATGACAAAGTGAAAACATGTTTTAAAAATACAAAAATATCTCATTTAAATTTGCTAACATTTCAAAAAAACATTTTCACTGTCAATATGGGGTATCTCCCTCACCAACTTCAAACATCTGCTATCTGAGCAGCTAACCGATCGCTGCAGCTGTACATAGTCTATCGGTAAATAGCCTACCCAATTTTACCTACCTCATCCCCATACTGTTTATATTTATTTACTTTTCTGCTTTTTTGCACACCAATATCTCTACCTGTACATGACCATCTGATCATTTATCACTCCAGTGTTAATCTGCAAAATTGTAATTATTCGCCTACCTCCTCATGCCTTTTGCACACAATGTATATAGACTATTTTTTTCTCTACTGTGTTATTGACTTGTTAATTGTTTACTCCATGTGTAACTCTGTTGTCTGTTCACACTGCTATGCTTTATCTTGGCCAGATCGCAGTTGTAAATGAGAACTTGTTCTCAACTAGCCTACCTGGTTAAATAAAGGTGAAATAAAAAAATAAAAAAAGTATTGTGTGTAGATGGGTGAGAAAATGTAATCCATTTTGAATTCAGGCTTTAACAACAAATATTGGAATAAGTCGAGCTAGGAATACTTTCTGAACGCACTGTATTTCTGTACGCCTAACGGGCGCTTGTATATGTAAAGGAATGGGTCGGAACACAATTGATTGAGTGAGTGAGACACAGTGGGGAAAGGGAGTTTAGGGAGAAGAACTATGTGATAATTGGCTTGGTTCTTTTTTTTGTGCCCCGCAAATGCACATGAACAAATGGAACACTAAAATCAAAGCAAATGAAAGTTGTCTTTGAGTCCTAATTCGATCTCTGGTTGATAATAGAGTTTTGACGTCAGTTGGAATACTCATGTCCATCCCTGATGTGAACCCACTCTGACAGTGAGAGTAGTGATGCAGTCCTGGCCTCTGGTTGAGACAGCTCTCTCTACATATCATTTGGTGGTACAGTATGTGGGGTGGAGGAATATGAAATGTCGTAGTGATATGAAGAGTGCAGTAGAGTATAGTAGGTAGTTTGCATACTTGTCAGTGAGTACGGTGATGCGGTCCTGGTCTCTCTGGTGCTGGACCTGTCCCTCCTCCACGTGGATCCTCCTGTCCTCCAGCAGAGACTCCACCTGCTCTTTGGACAAACGAGTCTGCTCCTCCATCTGAGCCTGCAGCGCCTCTACCTGCACATTACACCAGTTCAATAGTTTTCAAGGAGCTAAATGAGTTGCTTTTCAGAGTGTGTGTGTCGTACTACCTGTAGTAGTAAGGTCTGGTTGTCTCTTCTGTACTGCTCTGGGCTTCCTCCATTCACCACTCCCTCTGATCTGGATGTCCGGCTTCCCTCTGCTCACAGACAGAAGCCAGGCTAAGCGGCAGTCAGGGGAATATTGCACTCCCAAGACAGATTATTACACATTTCCGTAAGCTGTTTTGTGCTCAGAGCACACTGTGATCCTACTTACTCAATTCTTATGAGATAAAAAAATTAAAAAATCCAATGCAGGGCCAGTCCTGGCCTTTTGGGGCCTTAGGCAACATTTTGTTGGGAGGCTCCCCTTACACATTTTTTCCCATGGGACTGAGTGAAGATTTTGCTATTTTATAACAAATGTTATGGTATTCTACTAGTTTCTGCATTGGTCAGAGAGAAAATGTGCAGTTTTATAGCTAATTTCTTGCAATTCTACACATTGTGCCATGTTGATATTATATCTGAGTGAGAGTGAATAACAAAATCAAAAATGGGGGCCCCCTGGAGGTCAGGGCCCCTAAGCACGTGCTCTGGATGCCCGGTCTGTAATTCGACCATGATTACTATAAGTTTAAAATCTATAAAATATAAAAATATATAAAAAATCTAAAACATTTTAGTTGACAAACTTATTGAGTGATTGTCAGTGACTGACATGAGAGAAAAGCTGCTGATGCACCACCACATTTTGAAATTGCACCTTGTGTATTCTACTATTCCAACTCTCAACAGTAAGTTGAGACCCCGATGGTCGCCTGTCGCTTATGCCTGGGGTCGGCCCTGATCAAATGCCATCTTGAATGATTTTACTTGTAAACCTGCAATATCTCAAACCAACAGATACATCTAAATATGTATACCCCTAAAATAGAATTATCAAATCACGAAAACAGAGAATTTTCTTCAACCTTTTGCAGATCCAGTTCTTGACTTTGCCATCTTCCGATGATCCAGAATTCTGGGCTCTAGTTCCTTCTGGGCTATGCTAACCTACAGCACAGTAGACAGACAGGCAATAGTCATGTAAGTTGCCAACTAGATATCGATCCCTTTCCGACATCATGTAATGTCAAATAAGACAATGGAGCAGAATTAAGTTTCCTGAAGTGGAACTGTGAACCCTGACCTTGTGTGGAGGGTCACGGTGGAAGTAGGTGATCTCCCCAGTGTCTGGCCCCACCAGGGCTAACAGGTGCTGGATTTTCTTCCTGTCCTCCAGCTCTCTGAACACAAAGACAATAGAAAACCTGTATTTTTCATGTAAAGATGTAAATGTCAATAGCAATTGTAAAGTGTAATTGTGAATCAAATGAGGGCTCACCTGATCTTGAGTCTGTCATTCTCTGCGTACAGACGCAGCGCCTGTTCCCTCTCCTGGAAGAGGTACACCTGCATGTCACTCAAAGCCTTCTGCAGCTCAGATATCTCCCCTTCACGCTGTCGCACCTCCCACTGCAGCTTGTGCTGGGAGGGCAGGGAGAGACAGGGAGATTAGCACACACCCATCAGTTGCTGTCTGCATGCGTGCACTCCCCACACCCACACTTCACCTGGTCCTCTGTGGTGCCTCTGTACTTCTCCAGCATCTGCATCAGGTCATCGTGTTCTCCATCAAACTGGGCGATCTTCCCCCTGTAGAACTCCAGCAGCTCTCTGGAGGGGCGCAGGTAGGCCAGGCGCTCAGTGATGGGGGGCAGGGGAGAGTCCTCCACCCCAGGGGTGTGGTCTGTCTGCCTGGAAGGGAAGACAACCCAGAAGGGAGGACATTATCCCACTAAGCTAACAAAGATAAAAACCAATCTAGGAACAATTCCTTAGAGTCAGATTAGCGTAGGAGCCGTAGGGAGATTAGACTCAATAATGAGATTAGACACAATAGATTTGGTCACTACAATTATGTAATCTGATAGAGGAAACAATTAAACAACACAATAGGTAGCCTTTACTTACCTGTCTTTTGTTGGAGGTGACTCCATCATGTTGACCTGAAACACAGTTAGATGATTGTTATGATATGTGTGGAAGCCCGGGAGGTTTTTAGATAGGGCATCCCGAGTGGCGCAGCGGTCTAAAGCACTACATTTCATTTTACGAGGCGTCACTGCGGTCCCTGGTTCTAATCCAGGCTGCGTCGTGATACGGAGTCCCGTAGGGCAGCGTACAATTGGCCGAGCGTTGTCCGGGTTTGACCGACATTGTAAATACGCATTTGTTCTTAACTTACTTGCCTAGTTAAATAAAGGTTCAATTCAAAAGGTATATCAGTTATCTGTTGTTGTGACTTGTGCCATGATACTGGGTGTTCAGTTGCCCACATGATCTCTCGAAACAATGTAATTCCCAAATTGAGTAATATCAGGTGCATGGCCGCTCTCCTGCCCGTCGTTGCTAAGCGCCTGTGTGGCAAAAGACGCGGGGAGTTTGAAACTGCGAAGTAGCTGACTGTTTCCACTTGTGCTAGCTAGGTGGCGATCTGTGTCTATTAACTGTATTTATGAAATATCATAGTTTGCTCGTTCGTTCTATCAAAGTGAGCTGCCAGCTAGAACAACGGTGCACTCACTTCACAAACATGTCTCAAAAACATTCGCCAGTCAAATTTGCTTGCGTAAGACAGCTAACACAGATGGATAACAGTACAAAATGTTTGAGTGCCATATCCGATGGCAGTATTTCAACAATGATTCTACATCTGTATTAAATATTGACATTACCTTTCACTGTTTCATGAATCTTCAAACTGTCTGCCTCTTTAGATCCCGGAAGTTTCAAAGTCTTTCTTCACAGAAAAAAAAGTGCAGTGTGATTCGAGTAGCGAAGCTCTACCGCCACCTACTGTTTTATGTAGTGAATTGAAACACTGTGTGACCGTCTGGACTTCTGCACTGTTTCACGGTATCTTAATTAAGGAAATAGTGTATGTCTAACAATGTTTTTTCTTTGTCATAGACAATTAAGCCTAAAACGCAAATTGCCACAGGCACTAGTTTATCATATGTTACAATAAGCTAACTGTACAGTAGTAGTAGAGGTGGTGGAATAAGGCTATGAATTATTTGCGACTGGACTAGACACTGATGTAAAGCCAGTTTTGTATTCCTTACCCTATCAATTGAGGTTATGATTTGGGGAGTGTACGCTGATCCTAGACCTGCGCCCGAGCAACTGTTACCCAGTGCTATTCTCTAAATAGGGCTCCTGGTGTCACTCATCTACTACCCAGCGTTCAGTATCGGTAGCGCCACTTTTGGTAGGGAACTGTCTCACACAGGACGATTGAACGCCGGTTGGTGGCACCGTTTTTTGTTGTTGTTGAAAATGGAACGAAAAGTAGCTCGAGAATTTAGGCACAAGGTAATAATTGAATAATTAAATATTTGCCTAATGTGTTAAGTAAAGCAATTTATGTTATGTAAAGCAATTGGTGTTTCATTTCTCTTTGGCTGTTATCACAGTATGATGTACTCTGAACCCTGTTGGGGTAACGCTTTTACACAGCTGCCTTTACATTGAATATGTCTTGATAGGTATTGAGAACTAATTAGTATAGGACAAACATATATTTTGTCTTCGATTTTTATTGCATTGCTTCATTCTTTATTTCTCAATTGTGAAATTAGACTGTTTGTGTGTTAAACAACGTCATTCTCTGTATGAATACAACGTTGCTCCCTCATATGCAAGGATATTTAATTTCATATATTCCTTTTAAACACTGTATGTGTGTATGGGCTATACAGTAACATACATTTAGATTGTCCGAAGAGTCTGTACAGGTAAGCTAGGCTACAGTATTTCATGATGACTTATGGCCTGTGTGTTGGCGTTCTTGATTGGTTAGTCATTGTGCATTGTGTGTATTGCAGAAAGTTCTTCTGGGTTTTCCAACATATTTTTTGTTTGTTGGTCATTCATGATCCAACACATATATACCAATGATGCAAAGAAATGAAATTAAACGCATTAGTCCAGCCAGTCACACAGTGTTGTGATTCACTACAAAGAACAATAGGTGGGTTCCCGAGTGGAGCAGCATTCTAAGGCACTGCATCTCAGTGCTAGAGGTGTCACTACAGACCCTGGTTCGATCCTGGGCTGTACCACAATCGGCCGTGATTGGGAGTCCCATAGGGCAGCGTTGTTGGGGTCAGGGTTTGGCCCGGGGTAGGCAGTCATTGTAAATAAAAATTTGTTCTTGACTAACTTGTCAGGGATGTCCAGCCATGCAGAAAGGAAGGAACAATTTACAGCAGCATTTAGAGACCGAGAGAGCAGGCAGGTAGGCAGGCATGAGCAACAACAACTCATTTTATTTGTCTTTTAGAGGTGAATATAGGCTAATGTTGGATTGAAGTGGGCCCTTTCATCTCTATTATAGCTGATTGACATTAATGTGTGTTGTATTCACCCCATGGGCTTTGTTGGATGTTTGAGAATAAGGGAGTTTAAATGTTTAGAGATCACAAGAGAACTTCAGTTATAACATAAGCTGTGTGTTGGATCATGTTCCTAGACTACCCAGTGGTCTGTGGGTGGTGCTTTATGATCGGCTTCATCAGTTTATGGGGCCAAAGTCTGCATATAGTCACATTGCTTTCCCTGTCTCTCAATGTCGAGTCAGAGAGCTTTACGACACTATAAACACACCGGCATACACCCAGCAACCTTTGCATATTTGTGCTTTTGTGCGGTAATGTGTATCTAGGTGTGTGTGTGTGTTTGTGTGTGTGGACGTGTTTAACTATGCTTGTGGGGACCAGAAGTCCCCACAAGAATAGTAAACAAACAAACATTTGACATTTTGCTAGTCCCCACAAGGTCAAATGCTATTTCTAGGGTGTTTAGGGTTAGGTTAGAATTAGGGTTAGGAGCTAGAGTTTGTTTTAGTTTTTTGGTTAGGAGCCAGGGTTATGTTTAGGTTTAGGGTTAAGGTTAGGTTTTAGGGTTAAGGTTGGGGTTAAGGAAAATCAGATTTAGAATGGGACTGAATTTTGTGTCCCCACAAGGTTATCTGTACTGTGTGTGTGTGTGTGTGTGTGTGTGTGTGTGTGTGTGTGAGAGAGTGTGAAACCTCTTTTGTCTCAGGGTTGTACTGTAAGGTTATACTGCTCACCTCACTATTCCAAACCCCCCTCCAACCTCCCCCTCCGTCTCACTCCCTCACTCCCTCTCCCCAGTCCAGTGGCATAAGAGTGGCTCCCAGCCCAGAGTCCTCGTGAGGGCCGGCCACTTCGAAGGAGAAGGGATCTAGAAAGAGGGAAAGCTACCTGGCCTTCTGCCACCAGCATCAACGATAGAATAGAGATACTATTGATGCTAATGCTTTTATGGGCACACAAACACAGCAAACATATACACAGGCACACACACACACGCACGCACGCACGCACGCACGCACGCACGCACGCACGCACACACACACACACACACACACACACACACACACACACACACACACATACACACACACACACACACACACACACACACACACACACACACACACACACACACACACACACACACACACACACACACACACACACACACACACACCTAGGGGTAGGGTGCATGTCCCCTGTCATGGTGGAAGGACCACAGCTGAGAGGGATGTGTCAGTAAGAGTCTGCAGCTTTCCCCGACTGTAGCAGCTGCTATCTTGTCTATGATGATGACGATGATGAAGATGTCTTTGTTGTCTAGGTGGAGCTACTCATTGACAATGAGGCAGAAAAGGATTACCTGTATGATGTCCTGCGGATGTATCACCAGTGAGTACCACCATCTCTGTCTGACTTTTACATTAGTTTAGTGCTAAATTATTGACTTGTTAGTCATTTTCAGGACAAACAATGTTCGCCACAGTTTTTCAATTTTCTTTCATTTAACTAATTTCAGTTTGCTGATCCTTTATTTGAGGAAGTGTATTGTTAGTAGTGTACTCTGCCAGTACTAGATAAATTCATTGTTAGTAGTTAGTAGTAGTTGTTAGTAGTGTACTCTGCCAGTACTAGATAAATTCATTGTTAGTAGTTAGTAGTAGTTGTTAGTAGTGTACTCTGCCAGTACTAGATAAATTCATTGTTAGTAGTTAGTAGTAGTTGTTAGTAGTGTACTCTGCCAGTACTAGATAAATTCATTGTTAGTAGTTAGTAGTAGTTGTTAGTAGTGTACTCTGCCAGTACTAGATAAATTCATTGTTAGTAGTTAGTAGTAGTTGTTAGTAGTGTACTCTGCCAGTACTAGATAAATTCATTGTTAGTAGTTAGTAGTAGTTGTTAGTAGTGTACTCTGCCAGTACTAGACACATTAATTGTTAGTAGTTAGTAGTAGTTGTTAGTAGTGTACTCTGCCAGTACTAGACACATTAATTGTTAGTAGTTAGTAGTAGTTGTTAGTAGTGTACTCTGCCAGTACTTGATAAATTAATTGTTAGTAGTTAGTAGTAGTTGTTAGTAGTGTACTCTGCCAGTACTAGACACATTAATTGTTAGTAGTTAGTAGTAGTTGTTAGTAGTGTACTCTGCCAGTACTTGATAAATTAATTGTTAGTAGTTAGTAGTAGTTGTTAGTAGTGTACTCTGCCAGTACTAAACAAATGAATTGTTAGTAGTTAGTAGTAGTTAGCAGTGTACTCTGCCAGTACTAAACAAATGAATTGTTAGTAGTTAGTAGTAGTTAGTAGTGTACTCTGCCAGTACTAGATAAATTAATTGTTAGTAGTTAGTAGTAGTTGTTAGAGGTGTACTCTGCCAGTACTAGATAAATTAATTGTTAGTAGTTAGTAGTAGTTGTTAGTAGTGTACTCTGCCAGTACTAGACACATTAATTGTTAGTAGTTAGTAGTAGTTGTTAGTAGTGTACTCTGCCAGTACTAGACACATTAATTGTTAGTAGTTAGTAGTAGTTGTTAGTAGTGTACTCTGCCAGTACTTGATAAATTAATTGTTAGTAGTTAGTAGTAGTTGTTAGTAGTGTACTCTGCCAGTACTAAACAAATGAATTGTTAGTAGTTAGTAGTAGTTAGCAGTGTACTCTGCCAGTACTAAACAAATGAATTGTTAGTAGTTAGTAGTAGTTAGTAGTGTACTCTGCCAGTACTAAACAAATTAATTGTTAGTAGTTAGTAGTAATTGTTAGTAGTGTACTCTGCCAGTACTAAACAAATTAATTGTTAGTAGTTAGTAGTAGTTGTTAGTAGTGTACTCTGCCAGTACTAGACACATTAATTGTTAGTAGTTAGTAGTAGTTGTTAGTAGTGTACTCAACCAGTACTAGATAAATACATTGTTAGTAGTTAGTAGTAGTATTTGTTTGTGGTGTACTCTGCCAGTACTAAACAAATTAATTGTTAGTAGTTAGTAGTAGTTGTTAGTAGTGTACTCTGCCAGTACTAGATAAATTCATTGTTAGTAGTTAGTAGTAGTTGTTAGTAGTGTACTCTGCCAGTACTAGACACATTAATTGTTAGTAGTTAGTAGTAGTTGTTAGTAGTGTACTCAACCAGTACTAGATAAATACATTGTTTGTAGTTAGTAGTAGTATTTGTTTGTGGTGTACTCTGCCCATACTAGATACATCAAGATTATCTTTTTTCTGTCACTTCTATTTCAACCAAGCAAATCTCTTGATTTCTCTCAAATCACACATTTATGCATAATATGGGATTAAGTCTCCTGTGTGTGTGTGTGTGTGTGTGTGTGTGTGTGTGTGTGTGTGCGTGTGTGCTTGTGTGTGTGTGTGTGTGTGTGTGTGCGTGTGTGCTTGTGCGTGTCCTGAGACCCCATTGGTTAGACCTACAGTATGATCAGATTTCCACTGTGCTCTGCCAAGCCTGGCCAGCTATTCACAAAAGCCATTTCCCCCTTCATACACGAGTCAGGAGTGAAATGGTGAACATTAATAATTAATAGTCATAGGTCATAGGCCTTTTTGTTCCCATTGGTAGGTTGAATGCACATTCTTGATATACTTGACGACCCATAAGGGTGTGGTGTTTATCAAACTGTTCTGTCCTAGTTGTTCTATACCCAGCTTCGAGACAGTTTTTCCTCCTAGTCATGCATGTCAGGAATAGGAATGATGAAGGCGTTCAAAACCTCTCGCTCTCTCTTAAATTATTATGCAGTGACACTGTGTGTGTGTGTGCGTGCGTGCATGCGTGCATGTGTCAAACATTTGTGTGTGTGTTGAGCTGACCTCTGACCCTCTGCTCTCTCCCTCAGGTCCATGGAGTTGTCAGTGCTGGTGGGGGACCTGAAGCTGGTCATCAACGAGCCCAGCCGCCTGCCACTGTTTGATACCATCCGGCCCCTCATTCCCCTCAAACACCAGGTGGAGTATGACCTGCACACCCCCAAGAGGTCACGGTGAGTGGAGGGGTCGCTGCCACCCAACAGGCTGGAGCTTTAACAGTCCATAGACTTTCAATGAGATGCATTTGTCTTATACTTTCTAGTCACTCCAAGATAACGACAATGTACACTACATTGACACACAGAATTGATAACCCCTTCCTGACATCTACCCTCTATCCCCTTCTCCCTCTCCCCCTGTCTTTCTTCCCCTTCTCCCTCTCCCCCTGTCTTTCTTCTCTTCCTTCCTCTCCCCCTTTCTTTCTTCCTCTTCTCCCTCTCCCCTGTCTTTCTTCCCCTTCTCCCTCTCCCCCTGTCTTTCTTCTCATCCTTACTCTCCCCCTATCTTTCTTCTCCTTCTCCCTCTCCCCCTGTCTTTCTTCCCCTTCTCCCTCTCCCCCTGTCTTTCTTCCCCTTCTCCCTCTCCCCCTGTCTTTCTTCTCCTCCTTCCTCTCCCCCTGTCTTTCTTCTCCTTCTTCCTCTCCCCCTGTCTTTCTTCTCCTTCTCCCTCTCCCCCTGTCTTTCTTCCCCTTCTCCCTCTCCCCCTGTCTTTCTTCCCCTTCTCCCTCTCCCCATGTCTTTCTTCCCCTTCTCCCTCTCCCCCTGTCTTTCTTCCCCTTCTCCCTCTCCCCCTGTCTTTCTTCTCCTCCTTCCTCTCCCCCTGTCTTTCTTCTCCTTCTCCCTCTCCCCCTGTCTTTCTTCTCCTCCTTCCTCTTCCCCCTGTCTTTCTTCTCCTCCTTCCTCTTCCCCTGTCTTTCTTCCCCTTCTCCCTCTCCCCCTGTCTTTCTTCCCCTTCTCCCTCTCCCCTGTCTTTCTTCTCCTCCTTCCTCTCCCCTGTCTTTCTTCTCCTTCTCCCTCTCCCCCTGTCTTTCTTCTCCTCCTTCCTCTTCCCCCTGTCTTTCTTCTCCTCCTTCCTCTTCCCCTGTCTTTCTTCCCCTTCTCCCTCTCCCCCTGTCTTTCTTCCACTTCTCCCTCTCCCCCTGTCTTTCTTCTCCTCCTTCCTCTTCCCCCTGTCTTTCTTCTCCTCCTTCCTCTTCCCCTGTCTTTCTTCCCTTCTCCCTCTCCCCTGTCTTTCTTCCCCTTCTCCCTCTCCCCTGTCTTTCTTCCCCTTCTCCCTCTCCCCCTCCCCTGTCTTTCTTCTCCTCCTTCTTCTCCCCCCTGTCTTTCTTCCCCTTCTCCCTCTCCCCCTGTCTTTCTTCTCCTCCTTCCTCTTCCCCCTGTCTTTCTTCTCCTCCTTCCTCTTCCCCTGTCTTTCTTCCCCTTCTCCCTCTCCCCCTGTCTTTCTTCCCCTTCTCCCTCTCCCCCTCCCCTGTCTTTCTTCTCCTCCTTCCTCTCCCCCCTGTCTTTCTTCTCCCCCTTCTCCCTCTCCCCCTGTCTTTCTTCTCCCCCTTCCTCTTCCCCCTGTCTTTCTTCTCCTCCTTCCTCTTCCCCTGTCTTTCTTCCCCTTCTCCCTCTCCCCCTCCCCTGTCTTTCTTCTCCTCCTTCCTCTCCCCCTGTCTTTCTTCCCCTTCTCCCTCTCCCCCTGTCTTTCTTCTCCTCCTTCCTCTTCCCCCTGTCTTTCTTCTCCTCCTTCCTCTCCCCCTGTCTTTCTTCTCCTCCTTCATCTTCCCCCTGTCGTTCTTCTCCTCCTTCATCTTCCCCCTGTCGTTCTTCTCCTCCTTCATCTTCCCCCTGTCGTTCTTCTCCTCCTTCATCTTCCCCCTGTCGTTCTTCTCCTCCTTCATCTTCCCCCTGTCTTTCTTCTCCTCCTTCCTCTCCCCCCTGTCTTTCTTCTCCTCCTTCCTCTTCCCCCTGTCGTTCTTCTCCTCCTTCCTCTTCCCCCGCCTGGTGGAGCAGTAAGCTAAGGGAGGTGCGTCTGGATCGTACTCATCCTGAGGGCCTGGGGCTGAGCGTAAGAGGGGGCCTGGAGTTCGGCTGTGGACTCTTCATCTCACAGATCGTCAAGGATGGACAGGCTGGAAACAGTGGCCTGCAGGTGTGTGTGTGTGTGTTTCTGTTTTCACGAGATCATGAAAGGGACAGTCTTTTCATGTGATATGGTCAATATTTCCACTAGGTGGAGTAAAGAAACATTGATTAGTTACCCTTTGAGAAGCAGATTCATAGACTGCACCACCTGACTCTGTTGAGAAATGTCAAACGTCTTTGTATTAGTCATTATGCAGTTCATATGGGAATCTCTCCTTGCTGTTTTACATATAGTAATCAGGGTTGGGGTCAATTCCTTTGAAATTCCAGTCAATTCAGAAAGTAAACCAAATTCCAGTTCCACATTTTCCTCATTGAAAAAAGCATTGAAGAAAATTGGAATTGGAGTTTCAGTGTTGTTCCTGAATTATATGGAGTTGAAATGGAATTGACCCCAATCCTGATAGAAACATATCACATACAGTATGCATGCATCAAATACAACCAATCAGAGGAACACACTGCGTTGATAAAAACATCAGTGAATTTAAGTACCTTCGTGTCCTTCATGAAGTAATTGAACCTGCTGTACTGTCTGGGGCGACAGGTAGCCTAGTGGTTAAATCGTTGGACTAATGTCATGAACATTTTCTATCCCAATGATAATAACAATCAATCAATAGCTTTGACCAATCCCTGAGGTTTGTAAAACCATGGGTTTAGTAATAATTAGTCAAAGACTCATCTTATGCAAGAGGTTAGTACAGTTTATTCACTACCCAGCCGACAAAGATTAGGGAGACCGTGAGAAGCACTCCCTGTCCTCTCCCAAGATTAGGGAGACAATGAGAAGCACTCCCTGCCCTCTTCCAAGATTAGGCAGACAATGAGAAGCACTCCATGTCCTCCCCCAAGATTAGGGAGACAATGAGAAGCTCTCCCTGCCCTCTCCCAAGATTAGGGAGACAATGAGAAGCACTCCCTGCCCTCTCCCAAGATTAGGGAGACAATGAGAAGCTCTCCCTGCCCTCTCCCAAGATTAGGGAGACAATGAGAAGCACTCCCTGCCCTCTCCCAAGATTAGGGAGACAATGAGAAGCTCTCCCTGCCCTCTCCCAAGATTAGGGAGACAATGAGAAGCACTCCCTGCCCTCTCCCAAGATTAGGGAGACAATGAGAAGCTCTCCCTGCCCTCTCCCAAGATTAGGCAGACAATGAGAAGCACTCCATGTCCTCCCCCAAGATTAGGGAGACAATGAGAAGCTCTCCCTGCCCTCTCCCAAGATTAGGGAGACAATGAGAAGCACTCCCTGCCCTCTCCCAAGATTAGGGAGACAATGAGAAGCACTCCCTGCCCTCTCCCAAGATTAGGGAGACAATGAGAAGCTCTCCCTGCCCTCTCCCAAGATTAGGGAGACAATGAGAAGCACTCCCTGCCCTCTCCCAAGATTAGGGAGACAATGAGAAGCACTCCCTGCCCTCTCCCAAGATTAGGGAGACAATGAGAAGCACTCCCTGCCCTCTCCCAAGATTAGGGAGACAATGAGAAGCACTCCCTGCCCTCTCCCAAGATTAGGGAGACAATGAGAAGCACTCCATGTCCTCCCCCAAGATTAGGGAGACAATGAGAAGCACTCCCTGCCCTCTCCCAAATCTCCCAGCCTAGCCAGGTCAGCACTGAATTTTGCTCAGTCTGTGTTTAAGATACTATAAATAATATATTGTACAGATATATTGTTTAACCCTAATTCTGACTAAAACTACACACATCATTAATTCTATGGTGTCAGGGTGGAATATTCTAATCATTAATTTAAACATATAAATTCCATTATCAACAATTGTTTTACCTTTATTTAACTAGGCAAGTCAGTTAAGAACAAACTCTTATTTTCAATGACGGCCTAGGTTAACTGCTTGTTCAGGGGCAGAATGACAGATTTGTATCTTGTCAGCTCGGGGATTTGAACTTGCAACCTTCTGGCTACTAGTCCAATGCTCTAACCACTAGGCTACCCTGCTGCCCCAAAAGGTTGCACGATTGAATCCCCGAGCTGACAAGGTAAAAATCTGTCGTTCTGCCCCTGAACCAGGCATTTAACCCACTGTTCCTAGGCTGTCATTTGTTCTTAACTGACTTTCCTGGTTAAATAAAGGTAAAAGTAAATACTGTAGTTATTCCCCTCAGCCAGCACGACAGATGTCCCACACTTCCATTAGCTCAGTAACCAGTGACACAAATTGACACACCATTACTGAGGTGACACAGCCATCCTGTCTGGCACCTTGAGAAAATAACTATTCTGAGACTCATCCTTACCCAGTGAGCACAAGGCTTTGAAAATATGCATGGAGGGTGGAGGGGTTGTTGTCAGACATCTGAAGAGAAGCAAACACACAATGCCATAACACTCAGAGAAATGTAGCCACACATTCAATCACAACCCATAAAAAATGATGGTCGTCGTAACGTCTGACCTGTGTGACCTCCAGATGGGAGATGAGATTGTACGCATCAATGGATACTCCATTTCTTCCTGTATCCACGAGGAAGTCATCAACCTCATCAAGACCAAGAAGACAGTGTCGCTCAAAGTCAGGCGTAAGTTCACCCATCCCATTCAGGGCATATCCCAATAATGTACTTATCTTTATGTCATCTAAGTAATTAGACTTCATTTTCCATTTCTGTCTCTTTGTTTCTTTTCTCTGTGCAGAGGTTGGAATGATACCAGTGAAGAGGTAGGGCTGTTTCTCTCTTGGTTGGTATTGTATTTGACAACTTTCTGTTTTAGCAAAGACGAGATGAGGTGTGAGATTAATAAAACAACAAACAATATATTCTGGATAAGGGGCATCCAGAAAGCATGTGTTATGTATTTCCTGTGTCGGGCGTCCCTCATAAAACAGGTTTTCAACCGACCTCAAGGTATCATCCTGGTTAAATAAATAAATAAATAAATAAATATAGAATTAGATTTCTGTTCTTCTCCAGTTCCACAGAGGCTTTGAAGTGGCAGTTTGTGGACCAGTTTGTGTCTGATTCTGGGGTGAGAATGAGATTCATATTCTTTTAGATTCATATTCTCTCATAGTCTTTATTCCTTTGGCCCTTCTTCATTCTCATTTTTGTAATGTAACAAACACTCTTATCCAGAGCGACCTACAAATAAATACTGTAATGCAACCAAGCACATCTCTCTCTCTCTCTCTCTCTCTCTCTCTCTCTCTCTCTCTCTCTCTCTCTCTCTCTCTCTCTCTCTCTCTCTCTCTCTCTCTCTCTCTCTC
This sequence comes from Oncorhynchus masou masou, assembly GCF_036934945.1. NCBI lineage: Eukaryota > Metazoa > Chordata > Actinopteri > Salmoniformes > Salmonidae > Oncorhynchus > Oncorhynchus masou. The sequence goes on along the minus strand of NC_088226.1, from coordinate 64,686,167 downwards.
TCTCTCTCTCTCTCTCTCTCTCTCTCTCTCTCTCTCTCTCTCTCTCTCTCTCTCTCTCTCTCTCTCTCAAAAGACAAAACACAGTGTGGCAGGCCTGGCGTGCATGGGAGGCAAGGAGATCAAGGAGAAGAAGGTGTTCCTGAGCTTGGTGGGCACCAAGGGCATGGGCATCAGCATCTCCAGTGGCCCCACACAGCAGCCTGGTATCTATGTCAGCAACGTCAAACCTGGCTCCCTCGCTGCTGAAGTAGGACTACAGGTAAGAGTTTGGCCCTGTTTAGCGTACTGTGAACCACTATGAAATGAACATCTAGAAATGCATCACCTGCGCATAATAAACTCATAGTGTTTCGTCAAGATCCATGAGAAATCTTACTGGCTAGGAATTGTTTTCCGAACCATGTCGCAGAGTGTTTATGTGAGAAGATCCCATCGAGCTTGGTCCTAGTATGCTACAATGTCCCAATGTGGATTACAATAAAGTGCTGAAATGTGTGTGTGTTGCTGCATGGTTGGTATTGCGAGTTGTATTGTGTTTTGTGTTGGTAGATTGGTGACCAGATCGTCGAGGTGAACAGGGTGGAATTCAATAATCTGGACCACAATGAGGTAGGACACTCAAAATGCAAACAAAGGTTTGATACCTCCAGTTCTGCTTGGTAAATAATACATTTACTTGGTAAATAATACACTTTATTTTGTGTTTATTGCTTAGTAAAGTTTAATCTCTATCGTGTCTGCAGGCTGTCAGAGTTCTGAAGAGCAGCAGGAGTCTAACCATCACAGTTCTTTCTGGTGCTGTAAGTACACCGTCAACTGCTACGAATAGTGCTTCCTTACAGGAATAGTCCACTCAAAAACTATCTTTTTCATTTTTTTTAATTAGTCCATTGTCGATACAGTCCCAAAAATGTTTTTATGTCATCAGTTTTCAATATATAGCACTTTCAAGAAGCAAAGTGCAGAATGCGACATCATTATGAAGATGCAATTCCACAACTTATCTGCAGCAGTATACCCCTAACAACTTGCTAGACCCCTAATAACTTAGTATATCCATAACAATTTGCTATACCCCTAATAACATACTACAGTATACCCATAATGACTTACTATACCCATTACGACTTGCTATAACCCTAACGACTTACTATACCCCTAACGACTTGCTAAACCCCTAATCATTTACTACGGTATACCCATAAGGACTTACTATACCCATAATGAATTACTATACCCCTAACGACTGACTCTACCCCTAATAAATTACTACAGTATACCCCTAATGACTTACTATACCCCTAATGACTTACTACAGTATACCCCTAATGACTTACTATACCCATAATGACTTACTATACCCCGAATGACTTACTATACCCCGAATGACTTACTATACCCCTAATAACTTACTACAGTATACCCATAATGACTTACAATACCCCTAACGACTTACTGTACCCCTAATGACTTGCTATACCCCTAATAACTTACTATACCCCTAACAACTTGCTATACCCCTATTAACTTACTACAGTTTACCCATAATGACTTACCATACCCCTAACAACTTACTATACCCCTAGCGACTTGCTATCCCCCTAACGACTTGCTATACCCCTAACGACTTGCTATACCCCTAATAACTTACTTCAGTATACTCATAATGACTTACTTTACACATAATGACTTACTATACCCCTAACGACTTGCTATACCCCTATTAACTTACTACAGTATACTCATAATGACTTACTTTACACATAATGACTTACTATACCCCTAACGACTTGCTATACCCCTATTAACTTACTACAGTTTACCCATAATGACTTACTATACCCGTAACAACTTACTCTACACCTAACGACTTGCTATACACCTTAAAACTTACAACAGTATACCCATAATGACTTTACACATACTGACATACTATACCCCTAACGATTTACTATACCCATAAACTGCTTACCATAGCCATAATGACTTACTATACCCATGATGACTTACTATACCCCTAACGACTTACTACTTGCTATACCCCTAACAAATAACAACTTGCTATACCCCTAACGACTTACTATACGCATAATGACTTACTATACCCCTAATGACTTGCTATACCCCTATTAACTTACTACATTTTACCCATGATGAATTACTATACCCGTAACAACTTACTATACCCCTACTAACTTACTACAGTATATCCATAATGACTTGCTATACCCCTAACGACTTACTATACGCATAATGACTTACTATACCCCTAACAACTTGCTATACCCCTATTAACTTACTACAGTTTACCCATGATGAATTACTATACCCGTTACAACTTGCTATACCCCTAACAACTTGCTATACCCCTAACGACTTACTACAGTATACCCATAATGACTTACTATACCCCTAACGACTTACTATACCCCTAATGACTTGCTATACCCTAATAACTTACTATACCTCTAATGACTTGCTATACCACTAATAACTTACTATACCCTTAATGACTTGCTATACCCCTAATAACTTACTATACCCCTAATGACTTGCTATACCCCTAATAACTTACTATACCCCTAACCACTTACTATACCCGTAACAACTTACTATACCCCTAACGACTTAATATACCCCTAATAACTTACTACAGAATACCCATAATGACTTACTTTACCCATAATGACTTACTATACCCCAAACGACTTACTATACCCAAAACGACTTACTATACCCAAACGACTTACAATACCCCAAACGACTTACTATACCCCTAACGACTTACTATACCCTTAACGACTTAATATACCCATAATGACTTACAATACCCCTAACGACTTACTGTACCCCTAATGACTTGCTATACCCCTAATAACTTACTATACCCCTAACAACTTGCTATACCCCTATTAACTTACTACAGTTTACCCATAATGACTTACCATACCCCTAACAACTTACTATACCCCTAGCGACTTGCTATACCCCTAACGACTTGCTATACCCCTAACGACTTGCTATACCCCTAATAACTTACTTCAGTATACTCATAATGACTTACTTTACACATAATGACTTACTATACCCCTAACGACTTGCTATACCCCTATTAACTTACTACAGTTTACCCATAATGACTTACTATACCCGTAACAACTTACTCTACACCTAACGACTTGCTATACACCTTAAAACTTACAACAGTATACCCATAATGACTTTACACATACTGAAATACTATACCCCTAACGATTTACTATACCCATAAACTGCTTACCATAGCCATAATGACTTACTATACCCATGATGACTTACTATACCCCTAACGACTTACTACTTGCTATACCCCTAACAAATAATAACTTGCTATACCCCTAACGACTTACTATATGCATAATGACTTACTATACCCCTAATGACTTGCTATACCCCTATTAACTTACTACAGTTTACCCATGATGAATTACTATACCCGTAACAACTTACTATACCCCTACTAACTTACTACAGTATATCCATAATGACTTGCTATACCCCTAACGACTTACTATACGCATAATGACTTACTATACCCCTAACAACTTGCTATACCCCTATTAACTTACTACAGTTTACCCATGATGAATTACTATACCCGTTACAACTTGCTATACCCCTAACGACTTGCTATACCCCTAACGACTTACTACAGTATACCCATAATGACTTACTATACCCCTAACGACTTACTATACCCCTAATGACTTGCTATACCCCTAATAACTTACTATACCTCTAATGACTTGCTATACCACTAATAACTTACTATACCCTTAATGACTTGCTATACCCCTAATAACTTACTATACCCCTAATGACTTGCTATACCCCTAATAACTTACTATACCCCTAACCACTTACTATACCCGTAACAACTTACTATACCCCTAACGACTTAATATACCCCTAATAACTTACTACAGAATACCCATAATGACTTACTTTACCCATAATGACTTACTATACCCCAAACGACCTACTATACCCAAAACGACTTACTATACCCAAACGACTTACAATACCCCAAACGACTTACTATACCCCTAACGACTTACTATACCCTTAACGACTTAATATACCCCTAATGACTTACTATACCCCTAACGACTAACTATACCCAAAACAACTTACTATACCCCTAACAACTTCCTATACCCCTAATAACTTACTACAGAATACCTATACATATTTACTATACCCCTAACGACTTGCTATACCCCTATTAACTTACTACAGTTTACCCATGAAGAATTACTATACCCGTTACAACTTGCTATACCCCTAACGACTTGCTATACCCCTAACGACTTACTACAGTATACCCATAATGACTTACTATACCCCTAATGACTTACTATACCCCTACTGACTTGCTATACCCCTAATAACTTACTATACCCCTAATGACTTGCTATACCCCTAATAACTTACTATACACCTAATGACTTGCTATACCCCTAATAACTTACTATACCCCTAACCACTTACTATACCTGTAACAATTTACTATACCCCTAACGACTTGCTATACCCCTATTAACTTACTACAGTTTACCCATAATGACTTACTATACCCCTAACGACTTACTATACCCCTAATGACTTGCTATACCCCTAATAACTTACTATACCTCTAATGACTTGCTATACCACTAATAACTTACTATACCCTTAATGACTTGCTATACCCCTAATAACTTAATATACCCCTAATGACTTGCTATACCCCTAATAACTTCTATACCCCTAATGACTTACTATACCCGTAACAACTTACTATACCCCTAACGACTTAATATACCCCTAATAACTTACTACAGTTTACCCATAATGACTTACTATACCCCTAACGACTTACTGTACCCCTAATGACTTGCTATACCCCTAATAACTTTCTATACCCCTAACAACTTGCTATACCCCTATTAACTTACTACAGTTTACCCATAATGACTTACCATACCCCTAACAACTTACTATACCCCTAGCGACTTGCTATACCCCTAACGACTTGCTATACCCCTAACGACTTGCTATACCCCTAATAACTTACTTCAGTATACCCATAATGACTTACTTTACACATAATGACTTACTATACCCCTAACGACTTGCTATACCCCTATTAACTTACTACAGTTTACCCATGATGAATTACTATACCCGTTACAACTTGCTATACCCCTAACGACTTGCTATACCCCTAACGACTTACTACAGTATACCCATAATGACTTACTATACCCCTAACGACTTACTATACCCCTAATGACTTGCTATACCCCTAATAACTTACTATACCCCTAATGACTTGCTATACCCCTAATAACTTACTATACCCCTAACCACTTACTATACCCGTAACAACTTACTATACCCCAAACGACTTGCTATACCCCTATTAACTTACTACAGTTTACCCATAATGACTTACCATACCCCTAACAACTTACTATACCCCTAGCGACTTGCTATACCCCTAACGACTTGCTATACCCCTAATAACTTACTACAGTTTACCCATAATGACTTACTATACCCCTAACGACTTACTATACCCCTAATGACTTGCTAGACCCCTAATAACTTACTATACCCCTAATGACTTGCTATACCCCTAATAACTTACTATACCCCTAAAGACTTGCTATTCCCCTATTAACTTACCACAGTTTACCCATAATGACTTACCATACCCCTAACAACTTACTATACCCCTAGCGACTTGCTATACCCCTAACGACTTGCTATACCCCTAATAACTTACTTCAGTATACCCATAATGACTTACTTTACACATAATGGCTTACTATACCCCTAACAACTTGCTATACCGCTATTAACTTACTACAGTATACCCATAATGACCTTACACATACTGACATACTATACCCCTAACGATTTACTATACCCATAAACTGCCTTACGATAGCCATAATGACTTACTATACCCATGATGACTTACTATACCCCTAATGACTTACTACTTGCTATAACAAACAAATAACAACTTGCTATACCCCTAACGACTGACTATACCCCTAACGACTGACTATACCCCTAATAACTTACAATGACTTACTATACCCCTAATGACTTACCAATAAAGACTTACTATACCCCAAACGACTTACTATACCACTAATGACTTGTTATACCCCTAACAACTTGCTATACCCCTAATGACTTACTATACCCCGAATGACTTACTATACCCCTAATGACTTACTATACCCATAATGACTTACTATACCCGTAACGACTTACTATACCCCTAATGACTTGTTATACCCCTAACAACTTGCTATACCCCTAATGACTTACTATACCCCGAATGACTTACTATACCCCTAATGACTTACTATACCCGTAATGACTTACTATACCCGTAACAACTTACTATACCCCTAACAACTTGCTATACCCCTATTAACTTACTACAGTATACCCATAAAGACTTACTATACCCATAAAGACTTCCTATACCCCCAACAACTTGCTATACCGCTAATAACATACTACAGTATACCCATATTGACTTACTATACCCATTACGACTTGCTATACCCCTAATGACTTACTATACCCCTAATGACTTGCTAAACCCCTAATCATTTACTACAGTATACCCATAATGACTTACTATACCCCAAATGACTTACTATACCCCTAACAACTTCCTATACCCCTAATAACTTACTACAGAATACCTATAAATATTTACTATACCTCTAACGACTTGCTATACCCCTAATAACTTACTACAGTATACCCATGATGAATTACTATACCCGTTACAACTTGCTATACCCCTAACAACTTGCTATACCCCTAACGACTTACTACAGTATACCCATAATGACTTACTATACCCCTAACGACTTACTATACCCCTAATGACTTGCTATACCCCTAATAACTTACTATACCCCTAATGACTTGCTATACCCCTAATAACTTACTATACCCCTAATGACTTGCTATACCCCTAATAACTTACTATACCCCTAACGACTTACTATACCCGTAACAACTTACTATGCCCCTAACGACTTGCTATACCCCTATTAACTTACTACAGTTTACCCATAATGACTTACTATACCCCTAACGACTTACTATACCAGTAATGAATTGCTATACCCCTAATAACTTACTATACCCCTAATGACTTGCTATACCCCTAATAACTTACTATACCCCTAACGACTTGCTATACCCCAATTAACTTACTACAGTTTACCCATAATGACTTACCATACCCCTAACAACTTACTATACCCCTAGCGACTTGCTATACCCCTAGCGACTTGCTATACCCCTAACGACTTGCTATACCTCTAATAACTTACTTCAGTATACCCATAATGACTTACTTTACACATAATGACTTACTATACCCCTAACGACTTGCTATACACCTTAAAACTTACAACAGTATACCCATAATGACTTTACACATACTGACATACTATACCCCTAACGATTTACTATACCCATAAACTGCTTACCATAGCCATAATGACTTACTATACCCATGATGACTTACTATACCCCTAACGACTTACTACTTGCTATACCCCTAACAAATAACAACTTGCTATACCCCTAACGACTTACTATACGCATAATGACTTACTATACCCCTAATGACTTGCTATACCCCTATTAACTTACTACAGTTTACCCATGATGAATTACTATACCCGTAACAACTTACTATACCCCTACTAACTTACTACAGTATATCCATAATGACTTACTATACCCCTAACGACTTACGAAACCCTTAATAACTTACTACAGTATACCCATAATGACTTACTATACCCCTAATGACTTACTACAGTATACCCCTAATGACTTACTATACCCCTAACATCGTACTATACCCCTAATGACTTACTACAGTATTCCCATAATGACTTACCTTACCCATAATGACATACTATACCCCTGACAACTTACTATACCCCTGACATCTTACTATACCCTTAATGACTTACTACAGTATACCCATAATGACTTACTCTACCCCTAATGACCTTCGGTATCCCAAACAACTTACTATACCCTTAATGACTTACTACAGTATACCCATAATGTCTTACTACACCCCAGACAACTTACTATACCCCTAATGACTTACTACAGTATACCCATAATGACTTACTACACCCCTAACAACTTACTATACCCTTAATGACTTACTACAGTATACCCATAATTACTTACTTTATCCCAAACGACTTACTATAACCCTAAAGACTTGCTATACCCCTAATAACTTACTATACCCCTAATGGCTTACTATTCCCCTAATGACTTACTACAGTATATATATACAGTGCCTTGCGAAAGTATTCGGCCCCCTTGAACTTTGCGAACTTTTGCCACATTTCAGGCTTCAAACATAAAGATATAAAACTGTATTTTGTTGTGAAGAATCAACAACAAGTGGGACACAATCATGAAGTGGAACGACATTTATTGGATATTTTAAACTTTTTTAACAAATCAAAAACTGAAAAATTGGGTGTGCAAAATTATTCAGCCCCCTTAAGTTAATACTTTGTAGCGCCACCTTTTGCTGCGATTACAGCTGTAAGTCGCTTGGAGTATGTCTCTATCAGTTTTGCACATCGAGAGACTGACATTTTTTCCCATTCCTCCTTGCAAAACAGCTCGAGCTCAGTGAGGTTGGATGGAGAGCATTTGTGAACAGCAGTTTTCAGTTCTTTCCACAGATTCTCGATTGGATTCAGGTCTGGACTTTGACTTGGCCATTCTAACACCTGGATATGTTTATTTTTGAACCATTCCATTGTAGATTTTGCTTTATGTTTTGGATCATTGTCTTGTTGGAAGACAAATCTCCGTCCCAGTCTCAGGTCTTTTGCAGACTCCATCAGGTTTTCTTCCAGAATGGTCCTGTATTTGGCTCCATCCATCTTCCCATCAATTTTAACCATCTTCCCTGTCCCTGCTGAAGAAAAGCAGGCCCAAACCATGATGCTGCCACCACCATGTTTGACAGTGGGGATGGTGTGGTCAGGGTGATGAGCTGTGTTGCTTTTACGCCAAACATAACGTTTTGCATTGTTGCCAAAAAGTTAAATTTTGGTTTAATCTGACCAGAGCACCTTCTTCCACAAGTTTGGTGTGTCTCCCAGGTGGCTTGTGGCAAACTTTAAACGACACTTTTTATGGATATCTTTAAGAAATGGCTTTCTTCTTGCCACTCTTCCATAAAGGCCAGATTTGTGCAATATACGACTGATTGTTGTCCTATGGACAGAGTCTCCCACCTCAGCTGTAGATCTCTGCAGTTCATCCAGAGTGATCATGGGCCTCTTGGCTGCATCTCTGATCAGTCTTCTCCTTGTATGAGCTGAAAGTTTAGAGGGACGGCCAGGTCTTGGTAGATTTGCAGTGGTCTGATACTCCTTCCATTTCAATATTATTGCTTGCACAGTGCTCCGTGGGATGTTTAAAGCTTGGGAAATCTATTTGTATCCAAATCCGGCTTTAAAATTCTTCACAACAGTATCTCGGACCTGTCTGGTGTGTTCCTTGTTCTTCATGATGCTCTCTGCGCTTTTAACGGACCTCTGAGACTATCACAGTGCAGGTGCATTTATACGGAGACTTGATTACACACAGGTGGATTGTATTTATCATCATTAGTCATTTAGGTCAACATTGGATCATTCAGAGATTCTCACTGAACGTCTGGAGAGAGTTTGCTGCACTGAAAGTAAAGGGGCTGAATAATTTTGCACGCCCAATTTTTCAGTTTTTGATTTGTTAAAAAAGTTTGAAATATCCAATAAATGTCGTTCCACTTCATGATTGTGTCCCACTTTTTGTTGATTCTTCACAAAAAAATACAGTTTTATATCTTTATGTTTGAAGCCTGAAATGTGGCAAAAGGTCGCAAAGTTCAAGGGCGCCTAATACTTTCGCAAGGCACTGTATATATATATATATATATATATATATATATATATATATATATATATATATATATATATACTGTAGTATATATCTATATATATCATTAATGTACAAGTCCAAAAATGGATGTAGCAATTGCAGATTTCCCCTTTAAGACCTGATAATGATCAGTTCTCATTTCCACCTCAAGACAGCGAGTAAATTGAGAGAATAAACAGTATATGTGATTATTTTAGGCGATTGTTATACTCTTATCTCCCGCTCTCACTACATCCATCCGTGTGTTGTTATTTCCTTGTGGAATGGCACTTCCGTTCCAGTCCATCACAGATGAGTGATTGGAACACTCTTACACCCCCTGTCTCTCTGTCTGTCTGTCTGTCTGTCTGTCTGTCTGTCTGTCTGTCTGTCTGTCTGTCTGTCTGTCTGTCTGTCTGTCTGTCTGTCTGTCTGTCTCTGTCTGTCTGTCTGTCTGTCTCTGTCTGTCTCTGTCTGTCTCTGTCTGTCTGTCTGTCTCTGTCTGTCTGTCTCTGCCTGTCTGTCTCTGCCTGTCTGTCTCTGTCTGTCTGTCTGTCTGTCTGTTTTTTTGTTTCTTTGTTTGTCCCGCACAGGGCAGTGAGTTGTTTATGACAGGCGAGGAGCGTCTGGCGGTGGAGGCTCGCAGGGAGCTGGACAGACAAGAGCTAATGCAACAGAAGAGGGTTGCCCTACAGACCAACAAGATCATTAAGGAGCAGCAGGAGAAGGAGAGGCAGTGAGTGGATATTGATTGGTTGATTAAAATTGGATATTTGGTTCTACTTTTAACAATATTTGATTCCTTTGTCCTCCAAGAGTTGCTGAATCTCCTCTCTACTTCAGTTTGCTCCTCAATTCATAACGAGGTAGCAGCGGATGATCCCTTACCAAAAACACCATGGAACCACACAAGTGGATATAGGGCATTCCAAATCATCAAGTGTAACTCAAAGAAGTGATCAAACATATGTCCATTGTGGTGCTTAGAGCCAAATATTCCATAAAATCGTTTTCATGCCAAACAATGTTGGGGAGATTGGACAGAAACACTCAGAAAAAACACTTAATGATTACAGATTAGTGTATTCAGAGAGCTGAAGCTTTGCCATTTGGTGGCAAACTGATCAATGTCCTTTTGCCAAAAGTTATTGTTGTCTGTGCATATGCTTTATGCTTTATGCACACACAGAGAGATAAAAAAGGGGTGCCTGACCTCCTCGATTCAGTCTTATGTAACAAAATTTGATTTTTTAATTTTTTTACATTGAATAAAAATAGAGACTCAGAGTTAGAAAATTGTAGATCTTACACTGCAGTTGAAGAACAATGGGAAAGTAATTCTGCGTTGAGAAAATGGCCCTTGAATTTTTTGGTACACCTACTGGAGAGCTCTTCTTCGTTTACACCCATTCAGCATCGTTCACACCCTCTAAGCCTTGGCTCCACCCATCTCTTTAAGGATTCACATGTGAGGCCACTTGATAAACAGAGTGATTAGTTTAATAAACAACCAAAGATTTCAAGACTAAAAGTGGTGAAAGTAGCAGCCTACAATAAAGAAAAACTCCAGGTAAATATACACTTTATCGAGACCTTTGCCTGTATCCTAATCTGACTTTATTGGATGAGGCTTACCTGACACACTTGTGTAAATTGATGGATCATGTGAAGGAAATGTTATATCCACCACCCAGCCACATCTAGCTAAGTGGATGGGTCACTATTGTCTTGAGATGTACACATTTTCATTAAATACAATAGATGGTTGTAATCACCCCCAGACACACCTGGCTAACTTTCATAGTAGCAATATCCTATAACCACCCCCCAGCCACATCTAGCTAAGTGGGTGAGTCACTACTGTCTAGAGATGTACACTTGTTCATTAAAACAATAGATGGTTGTAATCACCCGCAGACACACCTGGCTAACTTGATGGGTAATGTAATCATCTGGTGAAGTGTTTTGTTTACATATGTAGTCTTTTGTCTTTTGTTTAGACATGTAGCTAGCTAGATAGCTAAACAATGCACAGGCATAATCCCAACTCAAACTACTACCAAGCAATGCAAAAATTGCCATTGCTGTAGTTTGAATCTCCAGGTAGCTAAAGCTAACCAACCAGGTTCAATGTTAGTTAGCTAACATTATGGTATAACTTAGAATGCAAATGTATTTCTGATTCAAATAATATTACTACACAGATCATACACGTAATGTTAGCTAGTGAGCCAGCAAGCTAACGTTTGCTAGCGAACAGTACGCTTTAACTTGCAATGAAAATGACTTTCTGACAAAATTAGAAACTTAGAATGTAGCTAGACTCTTCCCCTTATACATGGATGAACGCTTAACGGCAGACTGGAACCATTTAACTCATTTAACATTTTGTTTGTAGTTATGTCTTGTTTGGCCAGCGTTGTGTCAAATCACTCCGATGGCTAACGTTATATACAGTGCATTCGGAAAGTTACATTACAGCCTTTTTGTTACATTACAGCCTTATTCATCAATCTACACACCATACCCCATAATGACAAAGCAAAAACAGTTTTTTAAAACATTTTTGCACGTTTAAAAAAAACAAAACTGAAATATCACATTTACATAAGTATTCAGATGTTTTATTCAGTACTTTGTTGAAGCACCTTTGGCGGAGATTACAGCCTTGAGTCTTCTTGGGTATGACGTTACAAGCTTGGCACCCCTATATTTGGGGAGTTTCTCCCCAAATCTTCTCTGCAGATCCTCTCAAGCTCTGTCAGGTTGGATGGGGAGCGTCGCTGCACAGCTATTTTCAGGTCTCTCCAGAGACATTCGGTCAGGATCAAGTCTGGGCTCTGGCTGGGCCACTCAAAGACTTGTCCCAAAGCCATTCCTGCGTTGTCTTGGCTGTGTGCTTAGGGTTGTTGTCCTGTTGGAAGGTGAACCTTAGCCCCAGTCTGATGTGCTGAGCACTATGTAGCAGGTTTTCATCAAGGATCTCTCTGTACTTTGCTCTATTCATCTTTCCCTGGATCGTGACTAGTCTCCCAGTCCCTGCCACTGAAACACATCCCCACAGCATGATGCTGCCACCACCATGCTTCACTGTAGGGATGGTGCCAGGTTTCCTCCAGACATGACGCTTGGCATTCAGGCTAAATAGTTCAATCTTGGTTTTATCAGACCAGAGAATCTTGTTTCTCATGGTCTGAGAGTCTTTTAGATGCCTTTTGGAAAACTCCAAGCAGGCTGTCATGTGCCTTTTACTGAAGAGTGGCCACTCTACCATAAATGCCGGATAGGTGGAGTGCTGCATAGATGGTTGTCCTTCTGGAAGGTTCTCCCATCTCCACAGAGGAACTATAGAGCTCTGTCAGTGACCATCGGGTTGTTGTTCACCTCCGTAACCAAGGCCCTTCTCCCCCGATTTCTCAGTTTGGCGGTCAGCTCTAGGAAGAGTCTTGGTGGTTTCACACTTCTTCCATTTAAGAATGATGGATGCCACTGTGTTCTTGCAGACCTTCAATGCTGCAGACATTTTTTGGTACCCTTCCTCGTGTCTGTGCCTTGACACAATCCTGTCTCTGAGCTCTACGGACAATTCCTTCAACCTCATGGCTTGGTTTTTGCTCTGATATGCACTGTCAACTTTTACAGACAGGTGTGTGCCTTTCCAAATAATTTCCAATCAATTGAATTTACCATAGGTGGATTCCAATAAAGTTGTAGAAACATCTCAAGGATGATCAATGGAAACAGGATGCACCTGAGCTCAATTTGTGGCAGGGTAGCCTAGTGGTTAGAGCGTTGGACTAGTAACCGAAAGGTTGCAAGTTAGAATCCCCGAGCTGACAAGGTACAAATCTGTCGTTCTGCCCCTGAACAGGCAGTTAACCCACTGTTCCTAGGCCGTCATTGAAAATAAGGATTTGTTCTTAACTGACTTGCCTAGTAAAATAAAATAAATAAATAAAAATTTCGAGTGTCATATCAAAGGGTATGAAGACTTATGTAATTTGTTTTATATTTTTGCAAATATTTCTAAAAACCTGTTTTCGCTTTTTCATTATGGGGTATTGTGTGAAGACTGATGAGGAAACAATATTCAGACCCCTTGACTTTTTCCACATTTTGTTACGTTACAGCGTTATTCTAAAATAGATTTTTTTTAAATTATCCTCAGCAATCTACACGCAATACCCCATAATGACAAAGTGAAAACAGGTTTTTAGAAATGTTTGCAAATGTATAACATTTTTAAAATAAACACACATTCAAGACAACACAGGAGTGGCTTTAGGACAAGTCTCTGATTGTCCTTTAGTGCCCCAACCATAGCCCGGACTTTAACCCGATCGAACATCTCTGGGAGACCTGAAAATAGCTGTGCAGTGACACTCCCCATCCAACCTGACAGAGCGTGAGAGGATCTGCAGAGAAGAATGGAAGAAACTCCCCAAATACAGGTGTGCCAAACTTGTAGCGTCATACCCAAGATAATTCGATGCTGTAATCGCTGCCTAAGATGCTTCAACAAAGTACTGAGTTTTTTCTTTGTCATTATGGGATATTGTGTGTAGAATAATGAGGGGAGAAAATGATTTAATACATTTTAAAATAAGGCTGTAACGTAACAAAATGTGGAAAAAATCAAGGGGTTAAATACTTTCCGAATGCACTGTATTTCAAAACAACGCGGTAGAAAGGACTATCAACACATACTGAACAGCTCACGTTATAAACAGAAGCATGCTACATGGCAGGCCAATCCAAACTCATCTCCCTGCTAGCTAACAGAAAGGTTCCTGACTTTTTCTTTTGCTAAACCAACTAGGCAACAATTGTATTTTTATTTACGGATGGAACACAAGTTTGTTTTTAAGGCACATGAAAGTTTACATGTTCCAGAAGGCCTTTCTGTCAAAAAATGCAATTTGATTATAAAACAATAATGTTTAAAAACTGTAACTTTGCCACTCAAATGCTTCTCCTGTGAAGTCATGACATGAGACATATGCCTAGTTTCCTGAAACGAGTCACATATGTAATCTCTTTGAGTAGACAGTAGGGGATGATTGAAACTTATGTTGATTTCAACTTGTCAACCCACAAGATGAAGACAATCGTTGCTCAGTTTGACAAATTAGGTCCAGGCTTCTGTTCAGAAAACAATCTGTGAAGACATCAATAGAGCACAGCAGCCTTTATCTCTTGGCTCTGTACACTAGAAAATGACTGACCTTCCACTAGCAATAAAAGCAATCAGACTCACAAGAGAAGACAAGAAAAAAAGGATTTAGCATTGTTTTCTGATTGGCATTCAAGATATACAAAACAACTTGTTGTCAACATAACTTTCATAGTGAATGCATTAATGTTACACTGGCACTATCTCCAGAAGAATATGCTGAACTTATATCTCAGTGTGATAGATAGCCCATACATGTTTATGTTGTCAACATGTGTTTCTTTGTGTTGTGAATAGGAGAAAGATTGAGATTTCTCAGAAGAATGCTGAGGAAGAGGAACGCTACCAGAAGGAAATGGAGAAGTGAGTTCACCTTGCTTTGCATGTTGATTGTTGTTTCTATGATATATGTATTTTGTATATTTTTTATTTTGTGCAATAATGTTACACGCAATAACATATTCTACTCATAGAGAAACAGACGGATCAGTCAGGGACTGGGAGAAATAGACAGATCAGTCAGGTACTGGAATAGATAGATGGATCAGTCAGGGACTGGGAGAAATAGACAGATCAGTCAGGGACTGGAATAGATAGATGGATCAGTCAGGGACTGGGAGAAATAGACAGATCAGTCAGGGACTGGAATAGATAGATGGATCAGTCAGGGACTGGGAGAAATAGACAGATCAGTCAGGGACTGGAATAGATAGATGGATCAGTCAGGGACTGGGAGAAACAGACAGATCAGTCAGGTACTGGAATAGATAGATGGATCAGTCAGGGACTGGGAGAAATAGACAGATCAGTCAGGGACTGGAATAGATAGATGGATCAGTCAGGGACTGGGAGAAACAGACAGATCAGTCAGGTACTGGAATAGATAGATGGATCAGTCAGGGACTGGGAGAAATAGACAGATCAGTCAGGGACTGGAATAGATAGATGGATCAGTCAGGGACTGGGAGAAACAGACAGATCAGTCAGGTACTGGAATAGATAGATGGATCAGTCAGGGACTGGGAGAAATAGACGGATCAGTCAGGTACTGGAATAGATAGACGGATCAGTCAGAGACTGGGAGAAACAGACGGATCAGTCAGGTACTGGAATAGATATATGGATCAGTCAGGGACTGGGAGAAATAGACAGATCAGTCAGGGACTGGGAGAAATAGACAGAAACAGATGGATCAGTCAGGGACTGGGAGAAACAGACAGATCAGTCAGGGACTGAGAGAAACAGACAGATCAGTCTGGGACTGGGATTAACAGACTGATCTGTCGGGAATTGGGATAAACAGACTGATCAGTCAGGGACTGGGAGAAACAGACAGATCAGTCAGGGACTGGAATAGATAGATGGATCATTCAGGGACTGGGAGAAACAGACTGACAGGTCAGTCAGGGACTGGGAGAATGACATAAAGGGAACACAGGATCCATCTAAACTTCACAGACCATCTAGTTAAAATAAAAGCGTGTGTGCATGTTTAGGATCGAGGCTACGGAGAGGAAGCACAACGGAGAGTGGGAGGAGGACTGGGCCCCTGGAGAACAAACCAAAACCAAGAGTCCCTCCCCTGTCCGGCACAAAATCAACACCCCACCCCCCGAGTCCAAGAGCTCTGGTAAGGAGAAGGGAACAGTCGGTACCTCTTTAGATAAATGAATAGATTCCAACAGGGACTTGTAGAGCAGCAGGACCAATAAGGGCTTAAACTTACAGTTGTGTTGAACCTCTCTGCATGCTGTCTGTCTCCTGTCTTCTTCCCTGTGTGCCGTGCTTTCTGACTTCCTTCACCTCCAGACTATGGAGCCAGCTCTTTTCAGGCTGATGACAATGATGAGGAGGAAGATGAGGAGGAGGAGGAGGAAGAAGAAGGGAGAGAAGTGAGTGACTGAGTCACACAGTATACCGACACATCTCAGAGTCAGAGACACGTTTCAATACCACTGACAACATGCTCGATTTCCTTTGACAACCAAAACCTATTGACATTTTCATATATTGTACATTAACAGTGCTAGCCTGGATGCTAGGCTGTTTCTGCTTTAGCTAGCTTGTCTTGTGTTTCCTAAACTGCCTAGAATCCAAGAGGGTGTTATATTTCTCAATACAACCCCTTGAGCTTTCTTTCTTTCTTTCTTTCTTTCTTTCTTTCTTTCTTTCTTTCTTTCTTTCTTTCTTTCTTTCTTTCTTTCTTTCTTTCTTTCTTTCTTTCTTTCTTTCTTTCTTTCTTTCTTTCTTTCTTTCTTTCTTTCTTTCTTTCTTTCTTTCTGTTGTGAGCATTGGATTCCGTTGACCACCTATAGTAGATGTTTTTTTCTAGATTTGCTCAAGATATTATGTGCCTTGCTAGGATTTGCGTATGTCTGGGTATCAGAGTGACTGGTTGATGTTGTTTTTCCTCTGTAGCTTTTGGATGGTTTTATCACTATGAAGGGAAGCTGCCCACACTCCGCAAGGTATTCTGTACGGTCGTAGTTTGGTGTGCTGTGAGTGTGTTCTCCCGAAGCTAACACATATGCAGTGCCTTCAGAAAGTATGCATACTCCTTGACTTACTCCACATTTAGTTGTTTTACGACCTGAATTCAAAATGGATTACATTTATGTTTTTGTCATCCATCTACACTACCCCATAATGACAAAGGGAAAAAGTTTGTTGAAAGTTTTTCAAATTTATTAGAAACAAAATAAATAAGTATTCACTCCCCTGAGTCAATACTTTGTAGAAGCACCTTTGGCAGATATTACAGCTGTGAGTCTTTCTGGGTAAGTCACTCCGGGCTCCCAAGTGGCACAGCAGTCTAAGACACTGCGTCTCAGTGAAAGAGGCGTCACTATAGTACCTGGTTCAAGTCCAGGCTGTATCACAGCTGGCTGTGATTGGGCGTCCCATAGGGTGGCACACAATTGTCCGGGTTTGGCCGGAGTAGGCTGTCCATGTAAATAAGAATTTGTTCTTAACTGACTTGCCTACTTAAATAAAGGATTAAAGAATTAAAAGAAGAGCTTTTAACAACTGGATTGTACAATATTTGCACATTAGTCTTGCCATAGATTTTCAAGCCGATTTAAGTCAAAACTGTAACTTGGCCACTCAAACGGCTTTCCTGTGAAGTCGTGTCTTGTGACATACGCCTAGTTTCCTGAGTCGGGTCACATGTAAAAATGTCTAAACACATAATTCCTCTTTGACATTGTAGAGTGTTGTGTGTAGGCCAGTGACACAAAATCAATTTTAAATTCAGGCTTTAACACAACAAAATGTGGAAAAAGTCAAGGGGTTTGAATACTTTTTGAATGCACTGTAGTTAACTTGACTTCTTTACTGGTCCTGTCACCACAATGCTGCGATAGTTATTAACCTATATTGTGATGGCCGTCAGTATCTGTTGGAAGTTGGAAAACATTCTTGTACTGTATCGCTTTTTGCATAATTTGTCGTTTGTCGTGGAATCATCTGTTCTGGTTTCTCCCTGCTTTCTATAATTATAAACTTTACTGGCGCCTCAGAAAGTAGAGAAGAAGAAGAAGGTGTCCAACATTGACACCTTGCAGGAACAGAGGAAGAACAATAAAGAGATGGAGTTTGAGCTGAAAGCTGGCTGCAGAGAAGGAGAAAATGTATGAATGAGAGAAACAGCTGAAGATCAGTAGACTGGTGCAAGAGGTAGGAGTAATGATCTGTAGACTGGTGCAGGAGGTAGGAGTAATGATCTGACTGGTTTAGAAGGTAGGACTAATGTTCAGTAGACTGGTGCAGGAGGTAGGAGTAATAATCAGTAGACTGGTGCAGGAGGTAGGAGTAATGATCTGACTGGTGCAGGAGGTAGGAGTAATAATCAGTAGACTGGTGCAGGAGGTAGGAGTAATAATCAGTAGACTGGTGCAGGAGGTAGGAGTAATAATCAGTAGACTGGTGCAGGAGGTAGGAGTAATAATCAGTAGACTGGTGCAGGAGGTAGGAGTAATAATCAGTAGACTGGTGCAAGAGGTAGGAGTAATGATCCGACTGGTTTAGAAGGTAGGACTAATGTTCTGTAGACTGGTGCAGGAGGTAGGAGTAATAATCAGTAGACTGGTGCAGGAGGTAGGAGTAATGATCTGACTGGTGCAGGAGGTAGGAGTAATAATCAGTAGACTGGTGCAGGAGGTAGGAGTAATGATCTGACTGGTGTAGGAGGTAGGAGTAATGATCAGTAAACTGGTGCAGGAGGTAGGAGTAATAATCAGTAGACTGGTGCAGGAGGTAGGAGTAATGATCTGACTGGTGCAGGAGGTAGGAGTAATAATCAGTAGACTGGTGCAGGAGGTAGGAGTAATGATCTGACTGGTGTAGGAGGTAGGAGTAATGATCAGTAAACTGGTGCAGGAGGTAGGAGTAATAATCAGTAGACTGGTGCAGGAGGTAGGAGTAATGATCTGACTGGTGCAGGAGGTAGGAGTAATTATCTGACTGGTGCAGGAGGTAGGAGTAATGATCTGACTGGTGCAGGAGGTAGGAGTAATGATCTGACTGGTGGAGGAGGTAGGAGTAATGATCTGACTGGTGGAGGAGGTAGGAGTAATGATCTGACTGGTGGAGGAGGTAGGAGTAATGATCTGACTGGTGGAGGAGGTAGGAGTAATGATCTGGCTGGTGTAGGAGTATTGATCAGTAAACCTTTGCAGGAGGTAGGAGTAATGATCTGACTGGTGTAGGAGTGTTGATCAGTAAACCTTTGCAGGAGGTAGGAGTAATGTCCATATAACACCATGCTGTATAAGTGAGAATATTTAATGACAGTCACAAACACTTTGTTTTCTGTTGATGTTTTGTCAGCACAAGCCAATAGTATGTACAATCTTTTTTCATTTATACCTGTATGACTGAGCCATATCCCATCCTTGAGTTATATGTTGTTTTTATGACTGAGCCATAACCCAACCTTGAGTTATATGTTGTTTTTATGACTGAGCCATAACCCAGCCTTTAGTTATAGATTGTTCTATATGAGTGACCAGTGACCCAATCTTGAGTATTTCGTTGCCTTGCGTTGCGCTGTGCCGTGCCCCAGGTGTTAGAGCCTGAGCAGGAGGATCTGGAGGAGTCGGAGAAGGTGCAGCACTGGGTGGAACGTCTCTGTCAGACACAGCTGGAACAAATTTCCTGTGTAGAGAACGAGTCCCCAAAGGTACACTTAGAACCCCCTTTCCTAGAACTATGTAGAACTACCCTCCCTATAACTATGTGGAACCACCTCTCCTAGAGCTATGTAGAACCACCTCTCCTATAACCATGTTGAACCACCTCTCCTATAACCATGTAGAACCACCTCTCCTATAACCATGTTGAACCACCTCTCCTAGAACTATGTAGAACCACCTCTCCTAGAACTATGTAGAACCACCTCTCCTAGAACTATGTAGAACCACCTCTCCTATAACTATGTAGAACCACCTCTCCTATAACCATGTAGAACCACCTCTCCTAGAACTATGTAGAACCACCTCTCCTAGAACTATGTAGAACCACCTCTCCTAGAACTATGTAGAACCACCTCTCCTAGAACTATGTAGAACCACCTCTCAAATAACCATGTAGAACCACCTCTCCTATAACCATGTAGAACCACCTCTCCTAGAACTATGTAGAACCACCTCTCCTATAACCATGTAGAACCACCTCTCCTATAACCATGTTGAACCACCTCTCCTATAACCATGTTGAACCACCTCTCCTAGAACTATGTAGAACCACCTCTCCTATAACCATGTAGAACCACCTCTCCTAGAACTATGTAGAACCACCTCTCCTATAACCATGTAGAACCACCTCTCCTATAACCATGTTGAACCACCTCTCCTATAACCATGTTGAACCACCTCTCCTAGAACTATGTAGAACCACCTCTCCTATAACCATGTAGAACCACCTCTCCTAGCACTATGTAGAACCACCTCTCCTATAACCATGTAGAACCACCTCTCCTATAACCATGTAGAACCACCTCTCCTAGAACTATGTAGAACCACCTCTCCTATAACCATGTTGAACCACCTCTCCTAGAACTATGTAGAACCACCTCTCCTATAACCATGTTGAACCACCTCTCCTAGAACTATGTAGAACCACCTCTCCTATAACCATGTAGAACCACCTCTCCTAGAACTATGTAGAACCACCTCTCCTAGAACTATGTAGAACCACCTCTCCTATAACCATGTAGAACCACCTCTCCTAGAACTATGTAGAACCACCTCTCCTATAACCATGTAGAACCACCTCTCCTATAACCATGTAGAACCACCTCTCCTAGAACTATGTAGAACCACCTCTCCTATAACCATGTAGAACCACCTCTCCTATAACCATGTTGAACCACCTCTCCTATAACCATGTTGAACCACCTCTCCTAGAACTATGTAGAACCACCTCTCCTATAACCATGTTGAACCACCTCTCCTAGAACTATGTAGAACCACCTCTCATATAACTATGTAGAACCACCTCTCCTATAACTATGTAGAACCACCTCTCCTATAACCATGTAGAACCACCTCTCCTAGAACTATGTAGAACCACCTCTCCTAGAACTATGTAGAACCACCTCTCCTAGAACTATGTAGAACCACCTCTCCTAGAACTATGTAGAACCACCTCTCCTATAACCATGTAGAACTACCTCTCCTATAACCATGTAGAACCACCTCTCCTAGAACTATGTAGAACCACCTCTCCTATAACCATGTAGAACCACCTCTCCTATAACCATGTTGAACCACCTCTCCTATAACCATGTTGAACCACCTCTCCTAGAACTATGTAGAACCACCTCTCCTATAACCATGTTGAACCACCTCTCCTAGAACTATGTAGAACCACCTCTCCTATAACCATGTTGAACCACCTCTCCTATAACCATGTTGAACCACCTCTCCTAGAACCATGTAGAACCACCTCTCCTATAACCATGTTGAACCACCTCTCCTATAACCATGTAGAACCACCTCTCCTATAACCATGTAGAACCACCTCTCCTAGAACTATGTAGAACCACCTCTCCTAGAACTATGTAGAACCACCTCTCCTAGAACTATGTAGAACCACCTCTCCTAGAACTATGTAGAACCACCTCTCCTATAACCATGTAGAACCACCTCTCCTATAACCATGTAGAACCACCTCTCCTAGAACTATGTAGAACCACCTCTCCTATAACCATGTAGAACCACCTCTCCTATAACCATGTAGAACCACCTCTCCTATAACCATGTTGAACCACCTCTCCTAGAACTATGTAGAACCACCTCTCCTATAACCATGTAGAACCACCTCTCCTAGAACTATGTAGAACCACCTCTCCTAGAACTATGTAGAACCACCTCTCCTAGAACTATGTAGAACCACCTCTCCTATAACCATGTAGAACCACCTCTCCTATAACCATGTAGAACCACCTCTCCTAGAACTATGTAGAACCACCTCTCCTATAACCATGTAGAACCACCTCTCCTATAACCATGTTGAACCACCTCTCCTATAACCATGTTGAACCACCTCTCCTAGAACTATGTAGAACCACCTCTCCTATAACCATGTAGAACCACCTCTCCTAGAACTATGTAGAACCACCTCTCCTATAACCATGTAGAACCACCTCTCCTATAACCATGTTGAACCACCTCTCCTATAACCATGTTGAACCACCTCTCCTAGAACTATGTAGAACCACCTCTCCTATAACCATGTAGAACCACCTCTCCTAGCACTATGTAGAACCACCTCTCCTATAACCATGTAGAACCACCTCTCCTAGAACTATGTAGAACCACCTCTCCTATAACCATGTTGAACCACCTCTCCTATAACCAAGTTGAACCACCTCTCCTATAACCATGTTGAACCACCTCTCCTATAACCATGTAGAACCACCTCTCCTAGCACTATGTAGAACCACCTCTCCTAGAACTCCCTTTCCTCTGTGTATCAGTGAGGACCACCTGTGGTACTATCGCATATGATATTTGTAGTAACTCTTCATCAATTAATGTTTTTTCCCTTCCGTTGGTAACTGATAGATTTGTGGTAGGATACAGTGAGTCATTTATTGTTGTTTATTGTTATTCAAAGACAATGATTGTTGTGCAGTCACAGTACTCTGGGACTGTCTGTGGAGTACAGTGATAGCGCTGTGGTTGTGAGTGTCAGGGCTTGTCCTTCAGGTGTCCCCTCCTTGCTCTCCTGCCTCTGGGCCCATGGTTAGTCATTTCTACGGGGGTCTCCAGCTGGCCACCACTGACCTGGATGATTTCAACTTTGATGAGGTGGACCAGAGTCTGAAAGGGCCCCTGAAGAGACTGGTCCCCACACAGCCTTCTTCCTCCCAGCCCCCACCAGCCCTACCTCTCCCTCCACTTTCCCCCAGACTCAACCCCGCCATCCCCAACTTCTCTCCCCCCTCACCACAACCATCCGCCCCCCCCATTCGCAAGCCTCCTCCCTCGGCTTCTACAGCGGCCTCCAGAGGAAGTCAGCTCCGTCCTCCTCCTCCTTCCAAGTACCCTCCCTACTCCTCCCACTACCCCCTCCCTCACAGTCCTACATGCCCCCCTCCTCCCCCCGGCCCACCCCTCCTCCTCCCCCACCCCTTCCACCCCTTCCGCCCCCCCCCCCCCCAGCACCCTGAGGAGAGGCTGGGGGGAGGGTCCCATGGATGGTACCACCACCATCACCCCTCCAGTCATCCAGAGACAAGGAGCAAGTGGAAACGGGGTGGGTACCTGCCAAGGGGAGGTTACTACTCGTCCAATGTCAGTGAAATTACCTACCCCTCGAACTTTAAGGTAGCCACCCTGGGGTGTCTATGGTCTGGTCTGAAAACAGCTCCTAGCCCTTGCCTTCCCCCGAAACCTTTTAGCTGAGTTGATGGGAGCAGACAACAATTCACAATGACTGAATGGTGTGAAGAAGACATCTCTTTCCTCTCCATTGAAATGAAATGCTGTTTTTATTCAGTTTGTCGTGTCTCTGTGTGATTTGTAAGGTTGTTATAGTATTTGACAGCAGTGGGTGTAGAAATCGCATGGCGTGTTGTGGTGTGATATGCAGTAAGTAGTGGGTGTTGTTTGTGTGTGAAGACATTATATTGTCAATGTAGGCGAAAGAGGCTGTAAGTCAAGACTGAATAGCTACTTTTGAAGTGCACAATATCTCCTGTCTTGATGTGTTCCACGTGCGTGCGTGCGTGCGTGAGTGCGTGCGTGCGTGCGTGCGTGCGTGTGTAACATTCATATTCCCATAGTGTTTTGCAATAGTAATTCGGGGATGAATACACAGTACTCTTTCCCTGGTTCAGGTGATGAGAAACACTTCCCGCGTCAGTGGTGTATCCAATTCAAGCAATCCCCTGGTAAGTCTGATATTTGAGAGTGTTCATTAAGCCTGCCTAGAAGGAGGTACTTGTGTGATGTGAACAAATGTTGAGACAAGCTGGAGATCTGTTGACATTGAAACCACACAACTTTCTTCACAGTTCTAGAACATCCCCAGGGCTCTGACCTTACAGGGTTAAACATAGATATACATAGGGTTAAATCACAGGGTTAAAGCTCTGATGTCACTGGTTTCATCATGAGCTGTTTGTTCTGGGATTCAGCAGTAGAATCCTGCTTCTCACTGGAGACCACTGTAACCCCATTGCTTGCTGTCATATTTGCTGCTGAATGGATGTTCCCAATAACAAATAGCTCCTAGCCCGCCCAACCAGAGGCGTCAGATGGCCTCTGCCATGTCTAAACCAGTCATGTTACCTCAAAGCCTGTCCCATCAACCTACCCCATGCTAAGAAAAACAGACTCCTAACCCCCCTCTTTAGCTCTCCCTAAAAACCCTCAATCCCTTTGTGGACGCTTGCTATGTTCTCCTGTCACTGTCCCTAGTCGGGGTGCTAGTTGGTTGTCACCGTCCCTAGTTGGGGTGCTAGTTTGTTGTCACTGTCCCTAGTCGGTGTGCTAGTTTGTTGTCACTGTCCCTAGTCGGTGTGCTAGTTTGTTGTCACTGTCCCTAGCCGGGGTGCTAGTTGGTTGTCACTGTCCCTAGTCGGTGTGCTAGTTTGTTGTCACTGTCCCTAGACGGGGTGCTAGTTGGTTGTCACTGTCCCTAGTCAGGGAGCTAGTTGGTTGTGACTGTTCCTAGTCGGGGTGCTTGTTTGTTCAAGATGTTTTTCTGGTTTTCTGCTGTACAAGACAAGGATGGTTAGTGTACAGCGTATTTAAGATACTGTTTGAAGAGGTCGCGTTTCTATCATTTTCACAGTTGTACAATATTATTCCAGTCTCAGTGTGGAAATATTCATAAAACACAGGAATATCATGTTTTTGATTGTAACTCCCCTGAATGTGGTATGACTATAGAACAAAGACAATGTATTCGAAATAGCTTCTGAAGTTAAATAATTGTATGTTCGTTAATGGGAAAATATAGCTGTTTTTTCCAATTCATGAAAGGTTTCTGTTTAGGAGATAATAGCGAGGCTACGCTAATGTCCCTTCCTCTCTTCCTGTCACCCTGTTTGATTGCATGACTATGGAGATATCACTCTGCTCCCGCTGGTCATTTACCATATGTCAGCACCACAGAAGGTTGGTGGCACCTTAACTGGGGAGGACGGGCTCGTGGTAATGGCTGGAATGATATCAAATACATCAAACGCATCGTTTCCATTGATGCCATTCCATTTACTCTGTTCCAGCCATTGCTATGAGCTGTCCTCCCCTCAGCACCTTCCACTGGTCACCACCATCCAGAAAAACCAAGGGAGGATCGAGTCTTCATATATTATCCATGTTGTCAAGGGTGAATCCACAGAGACTATTATAGTCTTTGCAGTTTATCAACAGAACTTGTCAGTAAACGAGTACTTAACCCTAAGATGCAGAGAGGGAGAGAGAAAAAGAAGAAGCTTAGTGTCTCTTCTGAATGACATCTGGTTCCTGTGTTTACAGCCCCCGGAGATGCTGAAACAGATGGTACCTCCTTTAGGTACAACAACAAGAGACAAGTAATCCATACCCATCACCACCTTCCCCTCTGACTCTCTTCTCCTTTGACTCTCCTCTGCTCTCCTCTGCTCTGAGTGGTTATTAGTGGTTTAGTGGCTGTTTCCCCATCCTCTTTCCTAACTAAATCAATCCCTCTTTCTTCACCGGAGTGATGCGTGTAGTGACTCCTTTACTTCTCTGGTTCTCAATCTGTCCTCTTTGTTTGATGCACTAGTTCCTTGTCGTCGCACGTTCGATAACTCAACTAATGACTGTGGAGTGCACATGTATTGGGCATTCTTTTGTCTCTGTGTCGATATGCGGATGGTGTGGATGCAGAATGGTGTACATTATGTGGGTGTACGTCTTCTTTTATTGTCCAGGTTGATCTCATGTTATCTGACAGTGCATTGTCCTGCTGTCAAGGCCTTTTTAGTATTTGATACAAAATGAGATTGGGAACACAAAAAACCTCTCTGCTCTATGAAGAAAGAGCTCCATGTTTTTACACAACCCTACAGATCATGATTATTGTTAAAGCCAACTTTGATTTTACAGTCCTGGTTCTTAAATTCATTCCATTCACTTCCAGATCTGTCATAAAAAACTCTGTGGAAATCACAATTGGTACTCTGCTATTCCCTATATTCTGCACTATACTGTATCTGGTGGAAAGTGGTGCACTATAGGCAATTCGTGATGCAGCCTCGTACCTCAGAGGGTCTTTTGTTCTTGTGATGCTTTCAAAAATCTGTTGATGTGTCAATGAGCAAGGAACTTAACTCTAATTGTTCCAGGGTCGCCTTCAATAATGGCTGTTCCCAGGCTCTGACCCCGCTCTCTAAGGGTTCTCAGGAGGGGTGGGATATGCAAGAAAACGATTTACCAATTAGCACTTGTACATGTGTGAAATAGGACAAATGTAAGCACCACTGAATTATTATTGTGTTATGATTATATTCAAAATACATCAATGTCATTGCAATGAATAGGCTTGTTCTCAGAATGTCATCTTACTCACTCAGATTCAATCAACGTTCATTCAGAAAGCAATGCTTTTATAGAGACGCTTTTTATTCCTCCTTTGTCCATGAATGCAGAAGGACGAGCTGTGGCCCTCAGATTTTGATGGTCACAGATGAAGGTGTGTGTATGTGCTTTTGTGTGTGTATGTGCGTGTGTGTGTGTCAATGAGGCCTGTCCTAGAGGAGAAAGATGAGCCTTTAGATGTCACACTGTGAATGTGATATTAGCAGGCAGAGACACGTGAAAGGCAGATTGAACAAGCCTGTTTTGTTTTTTATTTTCAACTCCTTTTGAGATGTTTTGAAGTGAAAATTAGAAATGCAGTCGTTATCTCACTTTTTCAAACAACAGTGATTGAACAGTGGAGGAAACTGAAAAACAGATTTTCAGTAACAATGGAAATTTGCTTCAAAAATCAATGTTTTATACAGTACCTTGCAAAAGCTTTCACCCCCTTTGCGTTTTTCCTATTTTGTTTCATTACAACCTGTAATTAAATAGATTCTTATTTGGATTTCATGTAATGGACATACACAAAATAGTCCAAACTGGTGAAGTGAAATGAAAAATAACTCGTTTTAAAAAATAAAATAAAAATAAAAAAGACGTGCGTGCTTATGTATTCATCCCTTTGCTATGAAGCCCCTACATAAGATCTGGTGCAACCAAATACCTTCAGAAGTCACATCATTAGTTAAGTAAAGTCCACCTATGCAATCTAAGTGTCACATGATCTGTCACATGATCTCAGTATATATACACCTGTTCTGAAAGGCCCCAGTGTCTGCAACACCACTAAGCAAGGGGCACCACCAAGCAAGCGGCAGCATGAAGACCAAGGAGCTCTCCAAACAGGTCAGGGACAAAGTTGTGGAGAAGTACAGATCAAGGTTGGGTTATAAAAAAGATCCAAAACTTTGAACATCCCACAGAGCACCATAAATCCATTATTAAAAAAAGGAAAGAATATGGCACAACAACAAACCCACCAAAACTCACAGACCAGGCAAGGAGGGCATTAATCAGAGATACAACAAGGAGACCAAAGATAACCCTGAGGGAGCTGCAAAGCTCCACAGCGGAGATTGGAGCATCTGTCCATAGGACCACTTTAAGCCGTACACTCCACAGAGTTGTGCTTTATGGAAGAGGGGCCAGAAAAAAGCCATTGCTTAAATAAAAAAATGAGCAAACACACTTGGTGTTCGCCAAAAGGCATGTGGGAGACTCCCCAAAAGAAGGTACTCTGGTCAGATGAGACTAAAATTGAGATTTTTGGCCATCAAGGAAAATGCTATGTCAGGCGCAAACCCAAAAATTTCATCACCCCGAGAACACCATCTCCGCAATGAAGCATGGTGGTGGCAGCATCATGCTGTGGGGATTTTTTTCATTTGGCAGGGACTGGGAAACTGGTCAGAATTGAAGGAATGATGGATGGCGCTAAATACAAGGAAATGCTTGAGGGAAACCTGTTTCAGTCTTCTAGAGATTTGAGACTGGGACAAAGGTTCACCTTCCAGCAGGACAATGACCGTAAGCATACTG
Source organism: Oncorhynchus masou masou (assembly GCF_036934945.1). Classification (NCBI taxonomy): domain Eukaryota; kingdom Metazoa; phylum Chordata; class Actinopteri; order Salmoniformes; family Salmonidae; genus Oncorhynchus; species Oncorhynchus masou. The sequence goes on along the minus strand of NC_088226.1, from coordinate 64,657,373 downwards.
CTAAAGCTACACTTGAATGGTTTAAGGAGAAACATTTAAATGTATTGGAATGGCCTATACAAAGCCCAGACCTTAATCCAATTGAGAATCTGTGGTATGACTTAAAGATTGCTGTACACCAGTGGAACACATCCAACTTGAAGGAGCTGCCTTGAAGAATGGGAAAAAATCCCAGTGGTTAGATGTGCCAAGCTTTTAGAGATATACCCCAAGCGACGTGTAGCTGTAATTGCTGCCAAAGTGACTCTACAAAGTATTGACTTTGGTGGGGAGGGGGGGGGGGGGGGGGTGAATAGTTATGCACTCACAAGTTTAATGTTTTTTTTGTGTCTTATTTCTTGTTTGTTTCACAATAAAAAATATTTTGCATCTTCAAAGTGTTAGGCAAGTTGTGTATATCCAATGATACAAACACCCCAAAAATCAATTTTAATTCCAGGTTGTAAGGCAACAAAATAGGAAAAATGCCAAGGGGGTGAATACTTTCGCAAGCCACTGTAGTTACAATCATTGCATTGAAACGCTGACATGTGTTGGTTTTAGCAATAAAACATTGGTTTTTGAAGCAACAATTTTATTTAAAGAGTTGAATATATAGTCAGCTGATATTCATACTGACGTTCTTATCGCTACAGTCACATAGACCTTTATTTTACAAAGCTCGAGATGGAAAGATATGGAAAATGGATCCACAAGCTTGGTTTTTCTCATATTATTAAATGAATCTATTTAAAGTACATTTAAAGACATAGAAGTGGTTGTCAAAAGAAATCTAGCTCTTCAACACTCAGCACACTCATTCTCTGCTAGGGCCTGATTACATGCAAAAGTCATTTAGATACATAATGATAAATGGTACGCTACATTGATCTGGTTTGTGTTGAACCTATGAAGAAGTTTTACAATGTTGTAAACTAACAATAGAAAGAATTGCCTTTTCAGTTTACATCACATATTGTGTAAAATGCCAGAATTATCCAAATCCTTTGTATGGACTAGAGCAATGAATCAGTTGAGACCAGGGTGATATAAGGCTATATTGCAGGCCTATTGCTCAACCATGTTTCCTAGTGGTGCTAAACCTCAATGCAGAAAGGACACGGTGAACTATCTAATCCAGAGGCTCTTAAGCTTTTTCAGCTCGAGACCCAAGTGAAAAATGTACTGTCCTCGAACAACCCAAAATAAATAGAAACAGTGTGTGATTATAAATGTTTACTCATAACTCGGGACCCACCTCTCACATCCTCAGGGCCAACTTTGGGTCTGAAAGAAACCCTGGTCTAATCATATGTTGTTTGTCTTTCAGAAATATGTGGAAGACTTTGATCCCCTCTCCATGGTACTGTATGCCTGAGCTGAGCTTGTATATATCTGCCAGACTATTAGACATATAGGATCATGTCATGTATACAGGTGTAGAACCAACCATATGCAAATACATCTCTTTGAAGAAGTAGATCATTCATATCCCACTGGGCACAGACGTCAATTCAACGTCTATTCCACGTTGGTTCAACGTCATTTCATTGTTGGAAACAACATTGATTCAACCAGCGTGTGCCCAGTGGGATGCCAATAAAAGAGACCAAACAGAAGACGTGCCTTTGAAGATCTGTGAAACATGTCTTTGACTATAAAGCTGTGTGCAAATGTCAGTCTCCATCCAATGTGAGCCATGCGTTCTAGGTAACCATAGATCCTCATTGAGTCACTGTTACAGCCAGTCTGTTTTATAGCCGTCCTGGAAACCTCAGTGGAAAATCTCTTTTGTTCTCATCTTTCTTTGAAAAAGTAAATGCAACCTTAGGGAAGCAGTTTTCTACATCTAAAGCCATATATCATGAAGATATAATGTATAGATTGTACCATCTATACAATCTTAGAAAAAAAGGTGCTACAGTATATAGAACGTAAAAGGGTTCTTCGGCTGTCCCCATAGGATAACTTTTTCAATAAGGAGGGTTCTATGGGCACTGCCGAAGAATCCTTTTGGATCCCCTTTTTATCTAAGAGTGTACATGTCTATTCACTGTGATCCAGTGTTGTGATGTACTTAACCAGCCTGCTCTCTGGCTGTGTTAACAGTTCTCCTCGGAGCAGATAGCTGGACGAGATGTGAGACAGCTTAGAATCAAAAAGGTAATTAGAACCCGCCTCAGGATGCACTGTTCAGTTATGACTCTATACATCCCAGGTTGCTAAGCTTTTCATGAAGGAAAGAAGGATCCAAACACATTTTACTGAGGGGAACATACAGCTAATCTTGCCCTGCAGAAGAACCATTCCTTTATTGCCTCATACAGATGTTCAGGAGGATGATGACAATGCATCTAAATCTTTAAATGCTAGCACAGACAATGCTAGCACAGACTAGAATATGTTCCGGGATTCTTCCAATGGCATTGAGGAGTACACCACATCACTTACTGGCTTCATCAATAAGTACATCGATGACGTCGTCCACACAGTGACTGTACGTACATACCCCAACCAGTAGCCATGGATTACAGGCAGCATCCGCACTGAGCTAAAGGGTAGAGCTGCCGCTTTCAAGGAGCGGGACACTAACCTGGACACTTAAAAGAAATCCCGCTATGCCCTCCGACAAACCATCAAACAGGCAAAGAGTCAATATAGGACTAAGATTGAATCGTACTACACCGGCCCCGACAGTCGTGGAGTGTGGCAAGGCTTGCAAACTATTACGGACTACAAAGGGAAGCACAGCCGCGAGCTGCCCAGTGACACGAGCCTACCAGACGAGCAAAATAACTTCTATGCTCGCTTTGAGGCAAGCAACACTGAAGCATGCAGGAGAGCATCAGCTAATTTGCATACCACCCCAACAGATCCACATTTGATGCAATCTCTATTGCACTCCACAATCCACATTCCCCCCTGGACAAAAGGAACACCTACTTGAGAATGCTATTCATTGACTACAGCTCAGCGTTCAACACAATAGTGCCCTCAAAACTCATCACTAAACTAAGTACCCTGGGACTAAACGCCTCCCTCTGCAACTGGATCCTGAACTTCCTGACGGGCCGCCCCAGGTGGTAAGTGTAGGTAACAACACATTTGCCACGCTGATCCTCAACACGGGTGTCCCTCAGAGCTGCGTGCTCAGTCCCTCAGTCACCAACAAACTATCATGGTCCAAACACACCAAGACAGTCATGAAGAGGGCACGACAGCGCCTATTCCCCCTCAGGAGACTGAAAAGATTTGGCATGGGTCCTCATCAAAAAGTTCTACTGCTGCACCATCAAGAGCAGAGGAAGGCCCAAAAAAATTGTCAAAGACTCCAGCCACCCTGATCTGTTCTCTCTACTACCGCACAGCAAGCAGTAGCGGAGCACCAAATCTAACTCCATAATGCTTCTTAACAGCTTCCACCCACAAAACCATAAGACTCCTGAAAACCACTGCCCCCCCCTACTCTGCTGCTTATCTCTGTTTATTATCCACGCATAGTCACTTTACCTCTACCTACATGTACATATTACCTTGACTAACCGGTTCCCCCGCACATTGACTCTGTAACGGTACCCCCCCGTATATAGCCTCGCTACTGTTATTTTATTGTTGCTCCTTAATTATTTATATTTTTCTTATGTTTTATTTTATAGATATTTTTTAAATCCAGTTTATTATAGTAAATACACCTTTTCCCCTCTTTTTGTTCTTCTTAAAACTGCATTGTTGGTTAAGGTCTTATAAGTAAGCATTTCACTTTAATAAGGTCTATGCCTGTTGTATTCGGCGCATGTTGATTTGATCTCTCTTACCTTAGGTTGGACCACTTGATCTGGCTGTGGAGGGGGGTGTAGACTCCCCTCTGGGAAAGCTAGTGGTATCTGCCATTTATGATGGAAGCTCAGTAGATAAACATGGTGAGTCCATAAATGTCATAACGAAGTCCATAAGAAAGCAACCCCATTTGTATATGTTAAAGCATTCTATTCGAAATGCAACACGTCAATACGACTTTTAGCTATTCTTTGTTGTTGTTGGTGTACATAGACAAATTATTTTGTGTTTCAACACTTGATTGATTTTGGCTTCATATAAAGAACCTGACAAACAGGAATCTCTTTCCTTACGTTCTGTTGTTAACAATAAAGTTGGAATGTTGTTTTGTGTATGATTTCAGAATAGCAATGAGAAAAGGTTTATTATACCCAATCTTTCAGTCTGGTATTCATCAGGCTGACTCATTTCATATCCTCTTGGAGACTAATCCCAGGCTATTGAGTGGGATCTGGTTCCAAAGCAAAATATTCAATCTACATAGGCAGCACTAAGGTTGTGGTTTGTAAAACAAAAATGCAGACAGCAATTAATGAGTTTGTCCTGACTGTGTGTGTGTGCCTGTGTGTCTCCCCAGGTGGGATAGTACCAGGAGATGAGGTGATGGCTGTGAATGGGAAGGTCCTGACTGACTCCTCACTGACAGAAGGAGAGAACTCTCTGGACTTGGCCTGGAACAGTGGAGGGGTACTACTGTCTCTTTTACAGCAACTCTGACAGCAATATCTAAGATCAGAAATACTGTCGGGTATTTCTCACAGCCTAATCGATGAGTTAGGCAGCTTACGCTCATGACTATTCTCAATAAACAGACATGTATCATATTGATGCTGTATTGTTTGGTACTACCCTGATCATTTGTACTGAAGGTCGTTTGTTGCTGTACATAAGTGTTATTGATATGGTTATAAAGGCCAGCCGTAATCAAAACGTTCACACTCAGACCAGTTGGTTTTATAGTGAAGAGAGGAGAGGGGAAGTGTGGGGCGGAGAAGAGACAGGAGGGGTGGAATCAATTTTACCAATAGGTCCTTTGTGAAATTTTGTAACCATAGAAATACTGTATGGAAGAGGGATAGACCTGTCACAGTTTTAGGAAGATGTTATATGAGCCAAATGTGATAGATTTTTCATTTCTTTATATGTCTGTGTCTTTAGGATTGGTTTGAGCTGGTGATAGCAGTGTCACCTCCAAAAGAATACGAAGATGAGGTGTAAGTACATTTGCCATCAACTCAACATATTGTATAATCTCTCCATCAACTCAACATATAGTACAATCTCTCCATCAACTCAACATATAGTACAATCTATGTGTCACGATCGTCGTAGTGAGGAGACCATGAATGTGATGTGAATACATCCTTTTAATGACAGATGAAAACAAACACGAAGTACACTAAACAAACAAAAATATCAAAACGAACTTGACCGCTATAAATACTGAGTGCAAACATGCAACATCACATAGACAATAACCCACGAAATACCCAAAGAAGATGGCAGCCGAAATATGGTTCCCAATCAGAGACGACGATAAACAGCTGCCTCTAATTGAGAACCAATCTAGGCAACCATAGACATACATAAACACCTAGATGGTAAACAACCCCATAAACCTACAAAACCCCTAGACAGTACAAAAACACATACATCACCCATTTCACACCCTGATCTAACCAAAATATATAAAGAAAACAAAGAATACTCAGGTCAGGGCGTGACAGTACCCCCCCACAAAGGTGCGGACTCTGAACGCAAAAACCTCATCAAAAGAGTCCGGGTGGGCCATTTTCACGGCGGCACCTCGGGTGCGGGCCCCGGAATGAAGATCATCGTAGACAGCGCCACTGGACAGAGGAGTGGCTCTGGCAGCTCCGGTCAGGAGAGAGATTCCAGCATCGCCGGCGTGAGAGGCGGCTCTGACAGCTCCTGGCTGGCTGACGGTTCTGGCAGCTTCTGGCTGGCTGGCGGCTCTGGCAGCTCCTGGCTGGCTGGTGGCTCTGGCAGCTCCTGGCTGGCTGGTGGCTCAGGACAGACGGGAGACTCTGGCGGCTCAGGACAGACGGGAGACCCTGGCGGCTCAGGACAGACGGGAGACCCTGGCGGCTCAGGACAGACGGGAGACCCTGGCGGCTCAGGACAGACGGGAGACCCTGGCGGCTCAGGACAGACGGGAGACTCTGGCGGCTCAGGACAGACGGGAGACTCTGGCGGCTCAGGACAGACGGGAGACCCTGGCGGCTCAGGACAGACGGGAGACTCTGGCGGCTCAGGACAGACGGGAGCACCTGTAGGGAAAAGACGGAGAGACAGCATGGTGCGGGGGGCTGCCACCGGAGGACTGGTGCGTGGAGGTGGTACCGGATAGACCGGACCGTGCAGGCGCACTGGAGCTCTTGAGCACCGAGCCTGCCCAACCTTACCTGGTTGAATGCTCCCCGTAGCCAGGCCAGTGCGGCGAGGTGGAATAGCCCGCAATGGGCTGTGCTGGCGAACCGGGGACACCATGCATAAGGCTGGTGCCATGTACGCAGGCCCAAGGAGACGCACTGGAGACGAGATGCGTAGAGCCGGCTTCATGGCACCTGGCTCGATGCCCACTCTAGCCCGGCCGATACGAGGAGCTGGAATTACCGCACCGGGCTATGCACACGCACTGGGGACATGCTCTACCACATACACAGTGCCTGCCCGGTCCCTCTCGCTCTCCGGTAAGCAAAGGAAGTTGGCACAGGTCTCCTACCTGGCTTCCCCACACTCCCCCGTGTGCCTCCCCCAATAAATTTTTGGGGCTGCCTCTTGCCATGCTGCCTCCTCATTACCGGCGCCTCTCTGCTTTCGCTGCCTCCAGCTCTGCTTTAGTACGGCGATATGGTCCTTTGCTGTCCAGAATCTCTCCAGGTATCGCTGCCTCTCCTGCTGCTGCTGCTGCCTGTTACCACGCTGCTTGGTCCTTTCTTGGTGGGTGGTTCTGTAAGGACTGTCTTGGGTGGAAGAAGGAGAGGACCAAAGCGCAGCGTGGTTAGTGTTCATCTTTTTAATAAGAAACTGAACACTTCAAAAATACAAGACAACAAAGTGACAACCGAAACAGTTCTATCTGGTGCAGACACACAAAGACTGAAAATAACCACCCACAAAACACAAAGAAAACAGGCTACTTAAATATGGTTCTCAATCAGGGACAACGATAGACAGCTGCCTCTGATTGAGAACCATATCAGGCCAAACACAGAAGTAGAAAATATAGAAAAACTAACATAGACTGCCCACCCCAACTCACGCCCTGACCATACTAAATAAAGACAAAACAAAAGGAATAAAGGTCAGAACGTGACACTATAGTGATGGTCCCCAAGCTGTCCCAACTGTTCTGGTGCTGTGACCCACCAAATGCTTTTTTTGGAATGTTCCTATGTACCAACCAAATTATGAACTATCTAGTTGAAAGAAATCTTTTTGGTCACAATTCATGGCTCAAATATAATCCAATGGAATCCACCAGTGGATTCAATCAGTTCATTTTGGAGAACACAGACCTATAGGGTTTCTCCACACATCTGCATGTGGTGTTATTTCTAACTTGCTCCTACTTGTGACTAAAGACATGTTTTACGGCTCCTCAACGGATGACATCCAAGTAATTCACCTGTTTCTGTCTTTCTGTAGGACGTTCTTCTGAGTCACTTCATCACCCAGCCTGCCAAACAAGCCATATCCACCAACCACCCGTCTCATTATCTCTGACATACTTCTATCGTCACAATCAAATCCCTGCATCAAACTGTTTCAAATGCAACGCTGATCATTACTGAAAACAAGTCTGTTCAACCAGAACCACACTGTGATGTGCTGCCTGTAAACTGTCTATGAACTTCGTCCTCTGTTGAGTTTCATTTAGATCCCAGTACAGATACTTCTGATACTTCTGATATATATAATAATATGAATCTGGGGTACATAATCCCCAGAGCCATATGTAGAGAGTTGAGACATTGAGGTTACTGCATTATTATGCATTTACATGGCACTACAAAATTCTATGGCAGCCATGTTAAATATTGGCAATATTTAAACGATGCTGTGTAACTGAATGTCTACAATTAGAACATTATTTCAACATTATAAAATGTGGCCCAACTCTCTAAATACATGGCCCTGGTTACCCCCCTTCTTCTCATATTAGTACACCACAGCAAAGGAAGTGTATCTTATTGAGTTTTGAGTCAATCCAGTGGTGAAAACCTCCGAAGAGCCCGAGTGTCAACAGGCCTGTATTTTTCTTTCCCAAGTGGAGCTGGCAATGCTGAACGTCTAATTAAATGCTTAGTGCATCTCAATGAGCTTCTAGTATGCCATAGATCAAAGCATGAGCTGCCAAACACCCAAACATGTTCGTAGAGACTAATGGCGAGTAAACTGTAGGCTTATAGAAAATAAATACAGAGGCACACACTACATATAAGCACCCAGTCATTTATTGTGTTAACCCCCAATGTTTCGGCATCACAATGCCCGTGGTTTACCCAGTAAATGACTTCAAGCTTATACTGTGTATATATGCAGTTATTTTATTTTGATAGCCTTCTAGTATGCCATAACAAGCCCTTGGCTCTCGTTGAAATAACACCCCTAAGTCCCCAATTAAAGGTGTTTGATATTATCATTCCGTTACAATGGGTAATCAGAAGCAGACCCCGAGACCCAGCAGGTAGGCAGGCACACTGTGATGTAATCAATGTCCCTCCTCTGAAATCAATGCTCAGAATCAATAAAGGTATTTGTTGACTTTGACTGATGAGATTTTCTTGACGATTCAGACAGTTTATAATGCTAGAATTCTAATGCATCAGTTAGTTTAATTTCTCTCTCATTACATTCATTAAAATATTGTAGTGGATATCTTAAATCTCACTCATTATGCACTCCTGTGAAATTATTAACGTCCACAGGGGGCAGTCGTGATCCACTCCTGGTCTGATTTTACAGTACTTGGCAAGGTCTCCCTTAATGGTTTGGTAATTCATTTGGCCACTTGTCATGTCATACTTACACTGCGGGAACACATAAAATATTCATCTTAATTATTGTAGCCTGTGTAAAATCGGTTGTACATTTATCAATTGCATGTGTCTACAAATGAAGTAGTTCAATTAGGAGTGCATGCCTAGAGCTATAATACACAAGGCGATGATGTAATAGCAATGCTCACTGCTCAGGCAATGACGTTCAGTTAATTTTTAAATGTGGTGGCCTACGTGACTGTCTATAGACCATTGTGTGTGAATGTATTGGATCGACCGGTTTGTGTACAGTAGTCGAAGGCTCACATGCTCAAGACAAAGGTGGCCTCGAAATTGTGTCTCTCGTTCCCTCCTCCACGGTAACCGGTTTCAGTACCGTGGCCAGCTCCTGGTAAAGGAACAGAACCCCAGATGGGCACGGAATCCATCCATCATTTCTGACAGTTAACCAATTGTCTTTTGTTTGAGGACGTGATGGATTCTAGCTTTGTTTAAAAACAAATAGGGAAAAACTCTGTTCTCTGCAGATGTGATTTCTTGTTTGTTTCTTTCAGTGTTTTTTGTTATTGTTCTTTTTTGGAAACTCATTCAAGACAAGAGGAGAAGGTAAGAAGATGCACAACATCTGCAATTTTTTTGTCCATTTGTAAAATAACTCCCGTAGCCTACTTTTTAATGAAAATCATCTGTCTAGAGGGGCTTTTTGTTGCGCTCGGTGACTGAAGACATGTTGAAAATTACAGTGGAGTCCAGTCGCTCTTGGAACGTTATGATCTCATGACACAAACCGGTAGGTGTTTTAGATCTGTGGGCGATGGCTCAGCTATTGAATGAGTTGGTCGAAACAGTTACAGTCCATTCAGAAAGTATTCATACCCCTTGATTTATATTCCACGTTTGGTTGTGTTACAGCCTGAATTCAAAATGGATTAAATCGATTTTCTCTCACCCATCTACACACAATACCATACAATGACAAAGTGAAAACATGTTTTTAGAAATGTTTGCAAATTTATTTAAAATTAAATAGAGAAATGTCTTATTTACAACAGTTTTCACACCCCTGAGTCAAAACTTTGTAGGAGCACATTTGGCAGAGATTACAGCTATAGGTCTTTCCACACCTGGATTGTGCAACATTTGCCCACTATTCTTCGCACAATTATTCAAGCTCTGTCAATCTGGCTGTTAATAATTGCCAGACAACCATTTTCTGGTGTTGCCATGGATTTTCAAGAAGATTTAAGTCAAAATTCTAACTCGGCCACTCAGGAACATTCACTGTCTTCTTGGTACAGTAAGCAACTCCAGTAGATTTGGCCTTGTGTGTTAGGTTATTGTAGTGCTGAAATGTGAAGTAATCTCCCAGTGTCTGGTTTAAAGCAGACTGAACCAGGTTTTCCTCTAGGATTTTGCCTGTGCTTAGCTCCATTTCGATGGATCGGTTACTGACTGACTGCATGAACTAAATGAAAGGAGAACGAGAGGATAGGTCACTGAGGTCCTACAGAGGGGGTATAGAGGGTATTGGGTAGATATATAAATTATAGAGAGGGAGGGAAGAGAGGAGTGTGGTAACTACAATGTTGTTGACCCATCCTCAGTTATCACCTAACACAGCCATTAAACTCTGTAACTGTTTTAAAGTCACCATTGGCCTCATGGTGAAATCCCTGAGCGGTTTCCTACCTCTCCGGCAAGTAAGTTAGGAAGGCTGCCTGTATCTTTGTAGTGACTGAATGTATTGATCTATCATCATACCCATCTACCAATAGGCGCCCTTCTTTGCCAGGCATTGGAAAACCACCCTGGTCTTTGTGGTTGAATCTGTGTTTGAAATTCACTGCTCGACTGAGGGACCTTACAGATAATTCTATATGTGGGGTACGGAGATGAGGTAGTCAAAAAAAATCTTGTTAAACAATGTTATTGCACACAGAGTGAGTCCATGCAACTTATGTGACTTGTTAAGCAAATTTGTACTCCTGAACTTATTTAGTCTTGTCATAACAAAGGGGTTGAATAATTATTGACTTAAGACATTTCAGCTCTTCAATTGTAATTCATTTGTTTAAAAAAATATATATACATAATTCCATTTTGACTATGGGGCATTGTGTGTAGGCCAGTGACCCAATAAGTGAACATTTAATCCATTTTAAATGTAGGACGTTACACAACAAAAGGTGAAAAAAGTACTTTCAGAAGGTTTGTAGACCGTACTTGTTTTATAGTGAAGTAAAAACTCCAATGAGAAACCTAGGCGTTTTTATATTTGGCCAAAATTACTCACAAGCAATGTTTTCACTCTCAAAGAAGCTCATCATTTAGTTGTTTACTACTTGTTGTTTTAGTCAGAAAATGATGGGAAAATGTGACCATCTTGCTAGAAGCATCTCAAGACCTTTTGATGTATCATTAGGTAAATTAAGCCCGAGCCAGGCACTCATGCTCCTGGTATCCCTTTGTCATTTTCAGAGCAACTTTCTCTCCCAAAATAAAATGCCATAACTGACCTTAGATCATTGACAACATCATCTTACTCTTTCTTTCTCACCACCTCACGTTACACAAAAAAAATTATCCTCTTGTTTTTCCAGTAACTTACTGGCAGCCAGTTACCTGTAAGTTACAGTAAAAAAGGAACAGTATTTACCGTACCATATTTTACAGTATACTGTTACTATTTTTACAGTATAATATTTTATGGTATACCAATGTGGTTACTGTAATATATTTACAGTACCAATAATGCTACTGTAGTTGTTTTACGGTTACAAATAGTCTTACTGTAAAGCCTCATTTACTTATTTCCCAGAGTGCCTTTCGAGTGAATTGTAGCATTATCAACCATGACTGTATTTGTTAGTGATACAGACAAGGTTGTTGATTTCTTTATTTTCAGTCCTGTGGCCTTCACTAAGTGAGTTCTTAGTTTAATGTTATGATTAAAATGAAACACTTTATGACAATGTATTACATATCTCATAAGGCCTTATTTTGTGGCCTAGTTTAACCCTAATACCGTGGCCTGAAACTCATGGTTTACAGGCCACATCAGGCCTCAAACAAAAAAACAATTCATATGGGTGTAGAATTCACCGTGAAATGCTTTCTTACAAGCACTTTGCAACAATGCAGAGTTAAAAAATTAAATGGTAATACAAGAGGAATAAATAGAATACACAAGAATGGAACTATATATTGTACAGGGAGTGTCAGTACCACAACAATGTGCAGATGTATGAGCCACTTTGCAAGCCAGCATAATGTGACTTTCCTGTAATTTTCCCTGGGAAACCTGGTAAAGATATCAGTAATTTTCACCCTACTTTCAAATCACATTATCCTGACTTGCAAAGTGATGTGTATTGGAATCCAGCCAGTGTTAGAATTTGCAACACTTTGAATTTTCATTCACCCACAACTTGCATTCAGAATAACTATCAGGGTTAGGGACATTGTGGAGACTACCTAAAAAATTTCAACTGGAACCAACAATTTCAGTAGCGGGTGCAAAAAGTCTAAATGATTGGATTAATTTACTTTTTTTTGTTATCTTTGTCGAGCATAAGATTATACCAATAATAATAGTATTGTTATGGTACACAGTACTCTTACTGTAATCTTTTTTTTTACCATTGTTTAGAAGTTGTAGTTGTACTTGTAACTGGCTGACAGTAAATTACTGTCATTAAAATAGTTTGACAGTACCATTACTGGTACTGTAATATATTGTAAGGGGTTGGAGAAGGAGAAGGGTAGAGTTGTTTGAATTCAGGCTCAGTGATGTTGCAATTTGTCTCATTTCCACAAGGGGCGTGCTTACATGTAGCTTCCTATTTTGTGTGAGCTTGGTTTACCTTTCACAATGAACAATTATTTATTTATTTCATATTAAACCACATGGCCACAAACAAAGCCATGCATAAAAAATAACAAAACAAGTACCAATTCACTAAGAATATTTTTATTTATTTATAATAATAAATTGCCAAATCGTTTTCTCTCTTGCTTCAGAGGATGTGTTTGGGTTTTGTTGACCGTGTGCTTTTAGTGTAGCATTCTCTTTGGAATATTCACAAATACATTAAGTGAACAGCATTTTTTACAGTAATCTGCCAAATACATTACATTTTTCTCGACCATTGAATTCCTTCCCACAATGCAATGTAATTCATGGTAATCTACAGTATTCAGTTATACAGTCTGCTACTGTTGATTATATACTAATTTACAGTGACAATTTCAGGATAAAAAAAAGTTTACCTTAGAGACCAGTGCCTGGTCCATACACATCTATAATCCAAGTGGTACATCAGTTTAACAAAGGTCTACACATATCACTGATAAATTGGGAACCTTCTGACAGCAGCTAAATAATATAGACCAAGTGGTACAATAGCCTATCACTGGTAGCTAAATAATATAGACCAAGTGGTACAATAGCCTATCACTGGCAGCTAAATAATATAGACCAAGTGGTACAATAGCCTATGACTGGTAGCTAAATAATATAGACCGAGTGGTACAATAGCCTATGACTGGTAGCTAAATAATATAGACCAAGTGGTACAATAGCCTATCACTGGCAGCTAAATAATATTGACCAAGTGGTACAATAGCCTATTACTGGTAGCTAAATAATATAGACCAAGTGGTACAATAGCCTATCACTGGCAGCTAAATAATATAGACCAACTGGTACAATAGCCTATCACTGGAAGCTAAATAATATAGACCAAGTGGTACAATAGCCTATCACTGGCAGCTAAATAATATAGACCAAGTGGTACAATAGCCTATTACTGGTAGCTGGGACACAGCTATAGATTATACAAGGATTCCTTGGATGTGCTCCAATAGAGTCATATACATTCAGAAAGTATTCAGACCCCTTCACTTTTTCCATTATTTGCTCCGTTACAGCATTATAAAAACACCCCCCCCCCCACCCCCAATGAGGGTTGCCCTGGGGCACATGCCCTGCGTTCCCATTTGGTAATCCGGCCCTGTATCACGTGTGTTGTTATGTGTTAATTCTTTCCTCGTGGCAACTGGCAAAATGTGTGTGTTTGTGTGAGAGAGAGAATGCTGCCTCTCTATGTCACCAAATGATGCATGACCAGCATTCACCCCTGACCCTCAGTCAACAAAGAACATAATTTGGTCTCTCTCTCTCTCTCTCTCTCTCTCTCTCTCTCTCTCTCTCTAGAGAGGTTAGCGTACTCAGAAAAAACATATCTTTAGTTGTGTTTGAATGACTGAACAGAGCTCCCCCCAAGTCGTGCAAATAACTACTCTCTCATGTTGTGTTGAACTATAGAAACAACCGAGAAGAACTAGTTACTCTCCTCTTCTTCTGGAATTGGCAGGATAAACCCATTGGGATCAGACATCTCTTAAAAGGTCCTGATGAATGTTCACAGAGACCTCTAGGTTCACTGAGAGGACAGTGAATAACTAGCAGTGGACTGAACAGCTGAGACGGTTGCTTGACTGCCTGCCTGCCTGCCTCTTTCGCCACATGGCCATTAATTGTGATGGTTAAGTTCTGTTCCAGAAACGCTGCCCATAACATGAAACCAATAACACATACCTGTTCATGAAACACTGCCCATAACATGAAACCAATAACACATACCTGTTCCTGAAAGGCTGCCCATGAAACCAATAACACATACCTGTTCCTGAAACACTGCCCATAACATGAAACCAATAACACATACCTGTTCCTGAAACACTGCCCATAACATGAAACCAATAACACATACCTGTTCCTGAAACACTGCCCATAACATGAAACCAATAACACATACCTGTTCCTGAAACACTGCCCATGAAACCAATAACACATACCTGTTCCTGAAACACTGCCCATAACATGAAACCAATAACACATACCTGTTCCTGAAACACTGCCCATAACATGAAACCAATAACACATACCTGTTCCTGAAACACTGCCCATAACATGAAACCAATAACACATACCTGTTCCTGAAACACTGCCCATGAAACCAATAACACATACCTGTTCCTGAAACACTGCCCATAACATGAAACCAATAACACATACCTGTTCCTGAAACACTGCCCATAACATGAAACCAATAACACATATCTGTTCCTGAAACACTGCCCATAACATGAAACCAATAACACATACCTGTTCCTGAAACACTGCCCATAACATGAAACCAATAACACATACCTGTTCCTGAAACACTGCCCATAACATGAAACCAATAACACATACCTGTTCCTGAAAGGCTGCCCATGAAACCAATAACACATACCTGTTCATGAAACACTGCCCATAACATGAAACCAATAACACATACCTGTTCCTGAAACACTGCCCATAACATGAAACCAATAACACATACCTGTTCCTGAAACACTGCTCATAACATGAAACCAATAACACATACCTGTTCCTGAAACACTGCCCATAACATGAAACCAATAACACATACCTGTTCCTGAAACACTGCCCATAACATGAAACCAATAACACATACCTGTTCCTGAAACACTGCCCATGAAACCAATAACACATACCTGTTCCTGAAATGCTGCCCATGAAACCAATAACACATACATGTTTCTGAAACACTGCCCATAACATGAAACCAATAACACATACCTGTTCCTGAAACACTGCCCATAACATGAAACCAATAACACATACCTGTTCATGAAACACTGCCCATAACATGAAACCAATAACACATACCTGTTCCTGAAACACTGCCCATAACATGAAACCAATAACACATACCTGTTCATGAAAGGCTGCCCATAACATGAAACCAATAACACATACCTGTTCCTGAAACACTGCCCATAACATGAAACCAATAACACATACCTGTTCATGAAACACTGCCCATAACATGAAACCAATAACACATACCTGTTCCTGAAACACTGCCCATAACATGAAACCAATAACACATACCTGTTCCTGAAAGGCTGCCCATGAAACCAATAACACATACCTGTTCATGAAACACTGCCCATAACATGAAACCAATAACACATACCTGTTCATGAAACACTGCCCATAACATGAAACCAATAACACATACCTGTTCCTGAAAGGCTGCCCATGAAACCAATAACACATACCTGTTCATGAAACACTGCCCATAACATGAAACCAATAACACATACCTGTTCCTGAAACACTGCCCATAACATGAACCCAATAACACATACCTGTTCCTGAAACACTGCCCATAACATGAAACCAATAACACATACCTGTTCATGAAACACTGCCCATAACATGAAACCAATAACACATACCTGTTCATGAAACACTGCCCATAACATGAAACCAATAACACATACCTGTTCCTGAAACACTGCCCGTAACATGAAACCAATAACACATATCAGTTCCTGAAACACTGCCCATAACATGAAACCAATAACACATACCTGTTCCTGAAACACTGCCCATGAAACCAATAACACATACCTGTTCCTGAAAGGCTGCCCATGAAACCAATAACACATACCTGTTCATGAAGCACTGCCCATAACATGAAACCAATAACACATACCTGTTCATGAAACACTGCCCATAACATGAAACCAATAACACATACCTGTTCCTGAAACACTGCCCATAACATGAAACCAATAACACATACCTGTTCCTGAAACACTGCCCATAACATGAAACCAATAACACATACCTGTTCCTGAAACACTGCCCATAACATGAAACCAATAACACATACCTGTTCCTGAAACACTGCCCATAACATGAAACCAATAACACATACCTGTTTCTGAAACACTGCCCATAACATGAAACCAATAACACATACCTGTTCCTGAAACACTGCCCATAACATGAAACCAATAACACATACCTGTTCCTGAAACACTGCCCATGAAACCAATAACACATACCTGTTCCTGAAACACTGCCCATGAAACCAATAACACATACCTGTTCCTGAAACACTGCCCATAACATGAAACCAATAACACATACCTGTTCCTGAAACTGCCCATGAAACCAATAACACATACCTGTTCATGAAACACTGCCCATAACATGAAACCAATAACACATACCTGTTCCTGAAACACTGCCCATGAAACCAATAACACATACCTGTTCATGAAACACTGCCCATAACATGAAACCAATAACACATACCTGTTCCTGAAACACTGCCCATAACATGAAACCAATAACACATACCTGTTCCTGAAACACTGCCCATAACATGAAACCAATAACACATACCTGTTCCTGAAACACTGCCCATAACATGAAACCAATAACACATACCTGTTCCTGAAACACTGCCCATAACATGAAACCAATAACACATACCTGTTTCTGAAACACTGCCCATAACATGAAACCAATAACACATACCTGTTCCTGAAACACTGCCCATAACATGAAACCAATAACACATACCTGTTCATGAAACACTGCTCATAACATGAAACCAATAACACATACCTGTTCCTGAAACACTGCCCATGAAACCAATAACACATACCTGTTCCTGAAACACTGCCCATGAAACCAATAACACATACCTGTTCCTGAAACACTGCCCATAACATGAAACCAATAACACATACCTGTTCCTGAAACACTGCCCATGAAACCAATAACACATACCTGTTCATGAAACACTGCCCATAACATGAAACCAATAACACATACCTGTTCCTGAAAGGCTGCCCATGAAACCAATAACACATACCTGTTCATGAAACACTGCCCATAACATGAAACCAATAAGACATACCTGTTCCTGAAACACTGCCCATAACATGAAACCAATAACACATACCTGTTCCTGAAACACTGCCCATAACATGAAACCAATAACACATACCTGTTCCTGAAACACTGCCCATAACATGAAACCAATAACACATACCTGTTCCTGAAACACTGCCCATAACATGAAACCAATAACACATACCTGTTCCTGAAACACTGCCCATAACATGAAACCAATAACACATACCTGTTCCTGAAACACTGCCCATAACATGAAACCAATAACACATACCTGTTCCTGAAACACTGCCCATAACATGAAACCAATAACACATACCTGTTCCTGGAAGGCTGCCCATAACATGAAACCAATAACACATACCTGTTCCTGAAACACTGCCCATAACATGAAACCAATAACACATACCTGTTCCTGAAACACTGCCCATAACATGAAACCAATAACACATACCTGTTCCTGAAACACTGCCCATAACATGAAACCAATAACACATACCTGTTCCTGAAACACTGCCCATAACATGAAACCAATAACACATACCTGTTCCTGAAACACTGCCCATAACATGAAACCAATAACACATACCTGTTCATGAAACACTGCCCATAACATGAAACCAATAACACATACCTGTTCATGAAACACTGCCCATAACATGAAACCAATAACACATACCTGTTCATGAAACACTGCCCATAACATGAAACCAATAACACATACCTGTTCCTGAAAGGCTGCCCATGAAACCAATAACACATACCTGTTCATGAAACACTGCCCATAACATGAAACCAATAACACATACCTGTTCCTGAAACACTGCCCATGAAACCAATAAGACATACCTGTTCCTGAAACACTGCCCATAACACAAAACCAATAACACATACCTGTTCCTGAAACACTGCCCATAACATGAAACCAATAACACATACCTGTTCCTGAAACACTGCCCATAACATGAAACCAATAACAAATACCTGTTCCTGAAACACTGCCCATAACATGAAACCAATAACACATACCTGTTCCTGAAACACTGCCCATAACATGAAACCAATAACACATACCTGTTCCTGAAACACTGCCCATGAAACCAATAACACATACCTGTTCCTGAAACACTGCCCATAACATGAAACCAATAACACATACCTGTTCCTGAAATGTCTGCCCATGAAACCAATAACACATACCTGTTCCTGAAACACTGCCCGTAACATGAAACCAATAACACATACCTGTTCCTGAAACACTGCCCATAACATGAAACCAATAACACATACCTGTTCCTGAAACACTGCCCATAACATGAAACCAATAACACATACCTGTTCCTGAAACACTGCCCATAACATGAAACCAATAACACATACCTGTTCATGAAACACTGCCCATAACATGAAACCAATAACACATACCTGTTCATGAAACACTGCCCATAACATGAAACCAATAACACATACCTGTTCATGAAACACTGCCCATAACATGAAACCAATAACACATACCTGTTCCTGAAAGGCTGCCCATGAAACCAATAAGACATACCAGTGCACAACTGGGGCAGCTGAAAGGTAGGAAAGTCAGTCAGTCAGTCAGTGGTCTCTTTGGCCACTGGTCAGTGATTTTCTGTACGTTTGCTGAATGTTCCAAGAGTTTTCGACCGTGAGTTTCATTCTGAATAGTTCCACATTCCAAATTAAAGCATTCCTCTGAGCCGGTGTTATGTTTTGCCCCTCCCCTTTTAATTCTGCTAGCTGAATCTCAAATTCAGGACACAAAAACATTACGCGTAACACAGCCACAGGGACAGCTAAAGCTGTATGTGAATACAGAGGAGAAAAGAAAAAAACTAGTTTAGGAATTGTTGGTTGTTGTACATCAGACCTGCGTTGAAATACTATTTGAAATTATTTAAAATACTTTATCTGTGCTTGATTGCAATGGAACCAATAGAAAAATCTGAAAAGTGCAAAACCCTGCCGACCTGACACTCCAGGCAGGCTAAAGCAAATGCAGAACATTTTGAAAGATTTCAAACAGTATTTCAACCCAGGTCTGTTGCACATGTCAATCAAAATTAAGATAGAAAAGCTATCAAATATATATTTATATATAGTGTATATACACTACACATACAAAATTATGTGGACACCCCTTCAAATGAGTGGATTTGGCTATTTTAGCCACACCCGTTGCTGACAGGTGAATTAAATTGAGCACACAGCCATGCAATCTCCATAGATAAACATTGTCAGTAGAATGGCCTCACTGAAGAGCTCAGTGACTTGAAATGGGTTTCCATGGCCGAGCAAGCCTAAAATCACCATTCCCGCCATTGGACTCTGGAGCATTGGAACCGCGTTCTCTCGTGTGATGAATCACACTTCACCACCTGGCAGTCCGACGGACGAATCTGGGTTTTGTGGATGCCAGGAGAACACTACCTGCCCGAATACATAGTGCCAACTGTAAAGTTTTGTGAAGGAGGAATAATGGTCTGGGGCTGTTTTTCATGGTTCGGGCTACAACCCTTAGTTCCAGTGAATGGAAATCTTAATGCTACAGCATACAATGACATTCTAGACGATTCTGTGCTTCCAATTTTGTGGCACCAGTTGGGGAAGGTTTTTTCCTGTTTCAGCATGACAAAGCCCCTGTGCACAAAGCGAGGTCCATACAGAAAGTGTTTGTCGAGATCGGTGTGGAATATCTCTACTGGCCTGCACAGAGCCCTTATCTCAACCCCAGTGAACACCTTTGGGATGAATTGGAACGCCGACTGTGAGCCAGGCCAAATCGCCCAACATCAGTGCCCGACCTCACTAATGCTCTTGTGGCTGAATGGAAGCAAGTCCCCGCAGCAATGTTCCAACATCTAGTGGAAAGCCTTCACAGAAGAGTTGAGGCTGTTATAGCAGCAAAGGAAGGGGGGGCCAACTCCATATTAACGCCCCATGATTTTGGAATAAGATGTTTGACGAGCAGGTGTTCACATACTTTTGGTCATGTAGTGGATATTTAAAATTTCTTACTGGAGATGTCTGTGAAAACTACTGGGTATGTACCTCATGTCAACTTATTCCTATGTTTCCCACGCCTTCCCACTTGGGGAGGTATTTTGGTGCGGGACAGGAAGTGAAGGGGCAGAGTTACAGATTTGGCATTCCCCCAGGCTCAGGTGTCGAGGCAGGGATCAGGTATCGTGTCTAGACGACCAGCTGTGCATCTTCACTCCGTGCCCCTTCCTCCCTGCCTCTCCCGCTGGAATCACCTCAGCTGGCCACTGCACAGATTATCTAATGAACTATTATATAAAGATGAGTTAATCTACTCTGTGCATTCTGTAGCTCGGGCTGATAAACGTCATGAACAACCTGAATGTCTTTGGGATCTATAGAGAGTATAATCCTCAACAAAAAAAGAACAGCATAACATACTTAACATTTCAGGGTGCCTTTCCTTTTTCCTGTCACTGTGTTATGTGGTTTAGTGTGTATGTGCTACCTAGTTATTCTGCCCCCACTGTGTTCTTTCTGGCCCTCGGGGCTTAATGTGCTGAATGTGTAGAAATGTAAGGAATACATGGAGGAATGTAACTCCTAGAAATTTCATTCTGTTTGGGATTTAGATTTAGCATGTTTCGACATTCTTCTCACGTACCTCTCGTCTCTGTGATGTCAGCATTGGTACTTCTGCTTCTGTCTAGCTTTCACTCTCACTCTGTGTGTTTTTCTCTCCTCTTTTCATTCATGCTCAGCCGTCCTCTTCTTTGATTACCCCCCCCTCTCTCTTTCCTCTGTGTCTTGTTCACCCCTTTCTATTTCTCTCACCATCCCTCTATCGACTCCCTCCCTCCCTCCCTCCCTCCCTCCCTCTCTTCTTGCCACCTCTAGCAGGCCGTCTGCTCTTTAGGGACGAACCATCTCACATTCAGCCTTATGTATCATCTTGCAAGGTCGACTCTGAAATCTTATTTACAGGAATAGCAGGTGCATCGAGGAAGGGCTCCGCTCTAGTCTGTGTGTGTGTGTGTTTTGTGTCCTTTTGTCTGTGTTATGTGTTCCAGAAGAGCTGTGCAGCGTTTTGCATAAGAGAGCGAGCAGACAAAGCCGGCCGGCGGGCAGACGCTGGTGTGAAGGATGTGTGTTGGAGACTGGGGACCAGAATGTAGGAATTTATTACCAGCAAGCTCTCAGCTGACAAAGCTGCTTCTTAGACACCCGGAGAGGATCGGAGAGGGGGATGCTGTCTCCCTCTAACTGGACTGTGACTGCTCTTTGTCTGCTGCCACCTCTCTATATCTCCATCCTTTCTTCTTCCCCCCTCTCTCTATCTCCCTCCTTGCCCTCTGGATCTGGAAGTGAGGATGTGAGCGACGAGAGGAACAAAGAGAGGAGGTCACATTCTAACCTTCTAACCTCAAGACCTGCTGCTGGAAATACATCTAAAAAGGAATAACATGCTCTGAGAGATTCTCTCTCTCTCATTTTCCCTCGTTTTTCTCCTCCTCTTCCTCCCCTTCTTCCTCCTCCTGTTCCTGTGTCGGGTTCCTCCGTAGAGTAACGGTTTCACCATGTCCTTGGCATTCTGTGGAAACGAGAACAACTCGTTGGCGTACAACGTGGACCGTGGCGTCCTCAACAACGGCTGCTTCCTGGACGCGCTCAACGTGGTGCCGCACATCTTCTTGCTCTTCATCACTTTCCCCATCCTCTTCATTGGTGAGTGTCCGCACAAGGTGAGAGCCCCCCGGCCCCATCACACACACACAACAATCACATGACCGGGAAAGTATAGACACACACACAGCAAATTGGCCAGTGTTACCTAGTGTTGATTTTTCAGTATAACATTTCTGGTGTTGATTCAGGAGTTAAATGAACTCTGTACGTGTTAAAATAACACTCAGTGGTGTAAAAGTATCCAAGTGTTGGTGTTAATAACCAGTGTAAGAGTGTGATTGTGTCAGTTTTACTCTGTGGAGAGTAAAACTTTCCCATCAAAACCACGTCCATCGTTATCATATTTCCCAGCATGCTCTACTGCAGCTAGACTTTTTAGGATTGTTTTTAATATCTGTGTTTTTGCATGTACATTGATTGACATCAAAGGAAGGCCTTATGATATTTGTAATGTATTGTCTTAAACAATTACATATTACTGATAATATTAGCCTACAATAGGAACTCACTTGGTCCAATGGACTGAAAACGAACAAATTCACCAACCATTTCTCGGTCACTAACAAATAGAGTCATCGGTGGTAAAACTTTTTATTTGTTATTTTTGTTCACCCATGACTGGAAGTATTGTACAAGTTTAACTGCTACATGGTTATGTAACTTAAAGTTTGAGTTGGGCCACTGCCAGTTCTGAGCTCTTTGTAAATGCTTATGTAAGAACATGTGGTAATGGAGACTTGTGCATAGTATTGTAATATCCTGACATAAAGACATACAAATGTCTAGATGTAATGGATAAAAACATTATGTACAGTACGTTTGGAAAGTATTAAATCTTCTTCCCTATTTCCACATGTTGTTACATTACAGCCTTATTCTAAAATGGATTAAATCAAATGTTTTCCTCATCAATCTACACACAATACCCCATAATGACAAAGTGAAAACAGCTTTTTAGAATTTTTATTCAGTATTCAGACCCTTTGCTCTGAGACTCAAATCAAATCAAATGTATTTGTCACACGCACATAGTTAGCAGATGTTAATGCGAGTGTAGCGAAATGCTTGTGCTTCTAGTTCTGACAATGCAGTAATAACCAATGAGTAATCTAACCTAACAATTCCAAAACTACTACCTTATACACACAAGTGTAAAGGGATAAAGAATATGTACATAAAGATATATGAAGGAGTGATGGTACCGTCTTACGGTTGTGGGCGGAGCAGTTGCAGTACCAGGCGGTGATACAGCCCGACAGGATGCTCTCGATTGTGCATCTGTAGAAGTTTGTGAGTGCTTTTGGTGACAAGCCAAATTTCTTCAGCCTCTTGAGGTTGAAGAGGCGCTGCTGCGCCTTCTTCACGACACTGTCTGTGTGGGTGGACCAATTCAGTTTGTCCGTGATGTGTACGCCGAGGAACTTAAAACTTACTACCCTCTCCACTACTGTCCCGTCGATGTGGATAGGGGGGTGCTCCCTCTGCTGTTTCCTGAAGTCCACAATCATCTCCTTTGTTTTATTGACGTTGAGTGTGAGGTTATTTTCCTGACACCACACTCTGAGGGCCCTCACCTCCTCCCTGTAGGCCGTCTCGTCGTCGTTGTTGGTAATCAAGCCTACCACTGTAGTGTCGTCCGCAAACTTGATGATTGAGTTGGAGGCGTGCATGACCACGCAGTCGTGGGTGAACAGGGAGTACAGGAGAGGGCTCAGAACGCACCCTTGTGGGGCCCCAGTGTTGAGGATCAGCGGGGTGGAGATGTTGTTACCTACCCTCACCACCTGGGGGTGGCCCGTCAGGAAGTCCAGTACCCAGTTGCACAGGGCGGGATCGAGACCCAGGGTCTTGAGCTTGGTGACGAGTTTGGAGGGTACTATGGTGTTAAATGCTGAGCTGTAGTCGATGAACAGCATTCTCACATAGGTATTCCTCTTGTACAGATAGGTTAGGGTTTAGTGCAGTGTGCAATGTGGTTGCAAAATTGAGCTCAGGTGCATCCGGTTTCCATTTATCATCCTTCCGATGTTTTTACAACTTGATTGTAGTCCGCCTGTGGTAAATTCAATTGATTGGACATGATTGGGAAAGGCACACACCTGTCTATATAAGCTCCCACAGTTGAAAGTGCATGTCAAAGCAAAAACCAAGCCATGAGATTGAAGGAATTGTCTGTAGAGAGCTGAGACACAATTCTGGTACCCTGGGGAAGGCTACCAAAAATGCAGCATTGAATGTCCCCAAGAACACAGTGGCCACCATCATTTTTAAATGGAAGAAGTTTGGAACCACCAAGACTCTTCCTAGAGCTGGTCTTGGTCAGGGAGGTGACCAAGAACCCAATGGTCACTCTGACAAAGCTCCAGAGTTCCTCTGTGGAGATTGCAGAAACTTCCAGAAGGACAACAATCTCTGCAGCACTCCACCAGTGCTGAGGAGTGGACAGACGTGAGCCACTCCTCAGTAAAAGGCACATGACAGCCCACTTGGAGTTTGCCAAAAGGCACCTAAAGGATCAAACCAAGAGCGTCTGCCAAATGACTTAAATGTAAATGTAATGTAATTTAACTCTTTGGCCTGAATGTCAAGCATCACATCTTGAAGAAATCTGGCACCATCACCATGGTGAAGTATGGTGGTGGCAACATCATGCTGTGGGGATGTTTTTCAGCGACTGGAAGACTCGTCAGGATTGTAATGTAACAAAGTACAGAGCGAAAATTGATGAAAACCTGCTCAGGACCTCAGAAAACCAGACATGACAATGCAGGACTGGCTTCGGGCCAAGTCCCTGAATGTCCTTGAGTGGCCCAGCCAGAGCCCGGACTTGAACCCGATCGAACATCTCTGGAGAGACCTGAAAATAGCTGTGCAGCGACGCTCCCCATCCAACCTGACAGAGCTTGAGAGGATCTGCAGAGAAGAATGGGAAAAAAATCCCCAAATGCCAAGCTTGTAGTGTCATACCCAAGAAGACTCAAGGCTGTAATCGTTGCCAAAGGTGCTTCAACAAAGTACTGAGTAATTATGTAAATGTAATATTTCAGTTTTTTTTGTTGCAAAAAAATGTACTTTAATCACTGGTGGTGATGATCAGGAGGATGAAAATATTACTGAGCCTTACTCCCTAAGATAATACATTATTACTGAGCCTTACTCCCTAAGATAATACATTATTACTGAGCCTTACTCCCTAAGATAATACATTATTACTGAGCCTTACTCCCTAAGATAATACATTATTACTGAGCCTTACTCCCTAAGATAATACATTATTACTGAGCCTTACTCCCTAAGATAATACATTATTACTGAGCCTTACTCCCTAAGATAATACATTATTACTGAGCCTTACTCCCTAAGATAATACATTATTACTGAGCCTTACTCAATAAGATCATCAATTATTACTGAGCCTTACTCCCTAAGATAATAAATTATTACTGAGCCTTACTCCCTAAGATAATAAATTATTACTGAGCCTTACTCCCTAAGATCATCAATTATTACTAGGCTTACTCCCTAAGATCATCAATTATTACTGAGCCTTACTCCCTAAGATAATAAATTATTACTGAGCCTTACTCCCTAAGATAACAAATTATTACTGAGCCTTACTCCCTAAGATCATCGATTTTTACTGAGCCTTACTCCCTAAGATAATACATTATTACTGAGCCTTACTCCCTAAGATCATCAATTTTTACTGAGCCTTACTCCCTAAGATCATCAATTATTACTGAGCCTTACTCCCTAAGATAATACATTATTACTGAGCCTTACTCCCTAAGATAATACATTATTACTGAGCCTTACTCCCTAAGATAATACATTATTACTGAGCCTTACTCCCTAAGATCATCAATTATTACTGAGCCTTACTCCCTAAGATCAGCAATTATTACTGAGCCTTACTCCCTAAGATCATCAATTATTACTGAGCCTTACTCCCTAAGATCATCAATTATTACTGAGCCTTACTCCCTAAGATAATAAATTATTACTGAGCCTTACTCCCTAAGATAATAAATTATTACTGAGCCTTACTCCCTAAGATCATCAATTATTACTGAGTCTTACTCCCTAAGATAATACATTATTATTGAGCCTTACTCCCTAAGATCATCAATTATTACTGAGCCTTACTCCCTAAGATAATACATTATTATTGAGCCTTACTCCCTAAGATCATCAATTATTACTGAGCCTTACTCCCTAAGATAATACATTATTACTGAGCCTTACTCCCTAAGATAATACATTATTACTGAGCCTTACTCCCTAAGATCATCAATTATTACTGAGCCTTACTCCATAATAAGATCATATATTATTACTGAGCCTTACTCCCTAAGATCATCATTTTTTACTGAGCCTTACTCCCTAAGATCATCAATTATTACTGAGCCTTACTCCCTAAGATAATAAATTATTACTGAGCCTTACTCCCTAAGATAATAAATTATTACTGAGCCTTTCTCCCTAAGATCATCGATTTTTACTGAGCCTTACTCCCTAAGATAATACATTATTACTGAGTCTTACTCCCTAAGATAATACATTTTTACTGAGCCTTACTCCCTAAGATCATCAATTTTTACTGAGTCTTACTCCCTAAGATAATACATTATTACTGAGCCTTACTCCAAAATAAGATCATAAGTTATTACTGAGCCTTACTCCCTAAGATAATACGTTTTTACTGAGCCTTACTCCCTAAGATCATCAATTATTACTGAGCCTTACTCCCTAAGATCATCAATTATTACTGAGCCTTACTCCCTAAGATCATCAATTATTACTGAGCCTTACTCCCTAAGATAATAAATTATTACTGAGCCTTACTCCCTAAGATAATAAATTATTACTGAGCCTTACTCCCTAAGATCATCAATTATTACTGAGTCTTACTCCCTAAGATCATCAATTATTACTGAGCCTTACTCCATAATAAGATCATATATTATTACTGAGCCTTACTCCCTAAGATCATCATTTTTTACTGAGCCTTACTCCCTAAGATCATCAATTATTACTGAGCCTTACTCCCTAAGATAATAAATTATTACTGAGCCTTACTCCCTAAGATAATAAATTATTACTGAGCCTTTCTCCCTAAGATCATCGATTTTTACTGAGCCTTACTCCCTAAGATAATACATTATTACTGAGCCTTACTCACTAAGATCATCAATTTTTACTGAGCCTTACTCCCTAAGATCATCAATTATTACTGAGCCTTACTCCATAATAAGATCATACATTATTACTGACCCTTGCTCCCTAAGATCATCAATTTTTACTGAGCCTTACTCCCTAAGATCATCAATTATTACTGAGCCTTACTCCCTAAGATAATAAATTATTACTGAGCCTTACTCCCTAAGATCATCAATTATTACTGAGTCTTACTCCCTAAGATAATACATTTTTACTGAGCCTTACTCCCTAAGATCATCAATTTTTACTGAGTCTTACTCCCTAAGATAATACATTATTACTGAGCCTTACTCCCTAAGATAATACATTATTACTGAGCCTTACTCCAAAATAAGATCATAAATTATTACTGAGCCTTACTCCCTAAGATAATACGTTTTTACTGAGCCTTACTCCCTAAGATCATCAATTATTACTGAGCCTTACTCCCTAAGATCATCAATTTTTACTGAGCCTTACTCCCTAAGATCATCAATTTATACTGTGCCTTACTCCCTAAGATAATACATTATTACTGAGCCTTACTCCCTAAGATAATAAATTATTACTGAGCCTTACTCCCTAAGATCATCAATTATTACTGAGCCTTACTCCATAATAATATCATACATTATTACTGAGCCTTACTCCCTGAGATCATCAATTTTTACTGAGCCTTACTCCCTAAGATCATCAATTTTTACTGAGCCTTACTCCCTAAGATCATCAATTATTACTGAGCCTTACTCCCTAAGATCATCAATTATTACTGAGCCTTACTCCCTAAGATCATCAATTTTTACTGAGCCTTACTCCCTAAGATCATCAATTATTACTGAGCCTTACTCATTAATAAGATCATAAATTATTACTGAGCCTTACTCATTAAGAAGATCATCAATTATTACTGAGCCTCTTCCATATGTTTCACTTTTTACATTTAACTCTACATTTATTCATTTAGCATAGGAATATACATTCCACTGAACAGTATGCATAGTACACAGTGTGTCCCCTATGATAAAACCCTTAACATTGTAACGGAAACCTGGCACTCGGTGAAGTCCCTTGTGGGAAGCAACAAGCCCAACCAGCAGGAACCCTCTACTACTGTCGGGGTTGGGTTACACATCCCTGCTCGCCTCCCGCCCTCTTTTGCCTGGTTACCCTCCCCCTTTTCCACTGGTGTCATAATCACTGTGTAACCGGATGGTCACCTCCGTGTCATCAATGTATGACAAGTTCACTGTGCCCCTGTTATTATTACAATGTGCTGAGGCATTCCTCCAGTGTAATTACCATTGCGTGACCTGTGGTTTGTCCTTGTGACAGCTGTCAAAAGGACACTAATGTGTCTGGCTATGTGTCATCGGCGAGTGACTGACCAGTTCACTATGTCCCTGTCACACTGTTGGAGGGAGGCCATTACAACTGAAAAAGAACCCAATTCCCTTACAGTGAACCACTCAGGGCTCTGGGAAATAGATGTGCATGCCATACAAGATTTACCCTGAAACTAATAAGGACTGGTATTAACTAATTAGCTCAGAATGTAGATGAGATAAAAGAGAGAGACAAAAAAAACAGAGGAAGACAGCAATAGAGAAGGAGAGAGAACTACTGTGTAAACTGATGCTAATGGTTATAGGTTAAACTCATAAACTCACAAGGACCACCGTGGAGGTGAACGGCTATGGAGCAAACTGATCTCTGTTTCTCTCTGACTCGCTCTGTCTCTCTCCTTCTCTCCCTCTCAGTTCAATTCAGTTTAAGGGGCTTTATTGGCATGGGGAACATATGTTTACATTGTCAAAGTAAGTTAAATGGATAATAAACACAAGTGGAATAAACAATAAAACATTTAAAGTAAACAGTCACAAAAGTTCAAAAAGAATAAAGACATTTCAAATGACATATTACGTCTATATACAGTGTTGTAATGATGTGCAAATAGTTACAGTGCAAAAGGGAAAATAAAATAAACATAAATATGGGTTGTATTTACAATGGTGTTTGTTCTTCACTGGTTGCCCTTTTCTTGTGGCAACAGGTCACAAGTCTTGCTGCTGTGATGGCACACTGTGGTATTTCACCCAATAGATATGGGAGCTTATCAAAATTGGATTTGTGCACATAGCTTGTCTTCTCTTGAGAGCCCGGTTTGCCTTGAGCTCCTTTTGTCAATAGCAAGGCTATGCTTGCTGAGTCTGTACATAGTCAAAGATTTCCTTCATTTTGGGTCAGTCACAGTGGTTAGATATTCTGCCACTGTGTACTCTCTGTTTAGAGCCAAATAGCATTCTAGTTTGCAATTTTTGTTTTGTAAATTCTTTCCAATGTGTCAAGTCTTTTTGGTTTCTCATGATTTGGCTGGGTCTCTCTCTCTCGGTTTCCTTCTTCCTTCTCCAGCATTCAATTAATTTATCTTTCAACCTATCTTACCTCCCTCTCTCTCTCTCTCTCTCTCTCTCTCTGTGTGTGTGAGACAATACAACCTGTTAATGTGGCACATATATGTAATATTGTTTTACAGTTTTTCTCAATTGCTAAAACACAATTTCTGAAACCTTGCTCCATTTCCTGAAAACATTAAACACAAAACCTCATCCTCAAGCACTATTTACATAACCTCTGACTCCTCTTGCAAAATGAAACATTCACCTCAAAACAGTTATACCTGTGTTCAAAATCAAACACTGCTCTCAAATCATAAACAAAGTGATCAAAATGATATACACTCTCAAGCAGTCAGTAAACAATACACCGAAAAATAGAAAACACATTGTTCAAAACATACAATTCTCAGGGAGAAGTCCATTTTTTATCTAAAAAAATATGCATCTTTTTCCGTCATTGTCTTTTGATGAACGAAAACATGTTCTATCATAGTAGCTCACAATTGATCAGAAATTTCTACTCTGCTTTGCTCTTCGCAATTTTGTTTTTTGTTCTTCCTCCTCCTTGTACCCCTATTTTTACAGTACTGTACCCTGCATCTCACAAACTTGTCCTTTGTCTCTGTGATCCTGTAATTCTTGTTCTTTGTTGATATGAACCTGCAACCAGTCAAAATCTATTGAGCAGTCAATACTGTTAATAAATGGAAAGCACAATGTTCAGGGCCATACAATTTGTCCATTGTACAGTATACAGCCTACAATGCACTGTACTACAGTATCCATTCTCAGACTTTCTCCTTCCCACCTTCAACAACCTTTTTGCTCTCTGAACTGGTTTATATTGGTTGTGTCGCATCATTTGAAACAGGTTAAATCAATTTTGAGTGGTTGTGTTCAATCAATGACATGTGTTTTCTATTTGTATTTGATTGTGGCCACTTGTGTTTACCAGTATGGATGACATGTGCAATAGAGTGCAGCATGTATTTTGAGAATGTGTTTCGAGTTTTGCTGAAAAGTCTAAGTGAGATCTGCTAATGGTGTTTTACCATGTGAAATGGTTTAAGGTATTGACAACAGACTGTGTTTTACCATGTGAAATGGTTTAAGGTATTGACAACAAACTGTGTTTTACCATGTGAAATGGTTTAAGGTATTGACAACAGACTGTGTTTTACCATGTGAAATGGTTTAAGGTATTGACAACATACTGTGTTTTATCATGTGAAATGGTTTAAGGTATTGACAACAGACTGTGTTTTACCATGTGAAATGGTTTAAGGTATTGACAACAGACTGTGTTTTACCATGTGAAATGGTTTAAGGTATTGACAACAGACTGTGTTTTACCATGTGAAATGGTTTAAGGTATTGACAACAGACTGTGTGTTACCATGTGAAATGGTTTAAGGTATTGACAACAGACTGTGTTTTACCATGTGAAATGGTTTAAGGTATTGACAACAGACTGTGTTTTACCATGTGAAATGGTTTAAGGTATTGACAACAGACTGTGTTTTACCATGTGAAATGGTTTAAGGTATTGACAACAGACTGTGTTTTACCATGTGAAATGGTTTAAGGTATTGACAACAGACTGTTTTACCATGTGAAATGGTTTAAGGTATTGACAACAGACTGTTTTACCATGTGAAATGGTTTAAGGTATTGACAACAGACTGTGTTTTACCATGTGAAATGGTTTAAGGTATTGACAACAGACTGTGTTTTACCATGTGAAATGGTTTAAGGTATTGACAACAGACTGTGTTTTACCATGTGAAATGGTTTAAGGTCTTGACAACAGACTGTGTTTTACCATGTGAAATGGTTTAAGGTATTGACAACAGACTGTGTTTTACCATGTGAAATGGTTTAAGGTATTGACAACAGACTGTGTTTTACCATGTGAAATGGTTTAAGGTATTGACAACAGACTGTGTTTTACCATGTGAAATGGTTTAAGGTATTGACAACAGACTGTGTTTTACCATGTGAAATGGTTTAAGGTATTGACAACAGACTGTGCTTTACCATGTGAAATGGTTTAAGGTATTGACAACAGACTGTGTTTTACCATGTGAAATGGTTTAAGGTATTGACAACAGACTGTGTTTTACCATGTGAAATGGTTTAAGGTATTGACAACAGACTGTGTTTTACCATGTGAAATGGTTTAAGGTCTTGACAACAGACTGTGTTTTACCATGTGAAATGGTTTAAGGTATTGACAACAGACTGTGTTTTACCATGTGAAATGGTTTAAGGTATTGACAACATACTGTGTTTTACCATGTGAAATGGTTTAAGGTATTGACAACAGACTGTGTTTTACCATGTGAAATGGCTTAAGGTATTGACAACAGACTGTGTTTTACCATGTGAAATGGTTTAAGGTATTGACAACAGACTGTGTTTTACCATGTGAAATGGTTTAAGGTATTGACAACAGACTGTGTTTTACCATGTGAAATGGTTTAAGGTATTGACAACAGACTGTGTGTTACCATGTGAAATGGTTTAAGGTATTGACAACAAACTGTGTTTTACCATGTGAAATGGCTTAAGGTATTGACAACAGACTGTGTTTTACCATGTGAAATGGTTTAAGGTATTGACAACAGACTGTGTTTTACCATGTGAAATGGCTTAAGGTATTGACAACAGACTGTGTTTTACCATGTGAAATGGTTTAAGGTATTGACAACAGACTGTGTTTTACCATGTGAAATGGTTTAAGGTATTGACAACAGACTGTGTTTTACCATGTGAAATGGTTTAAGGTATTGACAACAGACTGTGTGTTACCATGTGAAATGGTTTAAGGTATTGACAACAAACTGTGTTTTACCATGTGAAATGGTTTAAGGTATTGACAACAGACTGTGTTTTACCATGTGAAATGGTTTAAGGTATTGACAACAGACGGTTTTACCATGTGAAATGGTTTAAGGTATTGACAACAGACGGTTTTACCATGTGAAATGGTTTAAGGTATTGACAACAGACTGTGTTTTACCATGTGAAATGGTTTAAGGTATTGACAACAGACTGTGTTACCATGTGAAATGGTTTAAGGTATTGACAACAGACTGTGTTTTACCATGTGAAATGGTTTAAGGTATTGACAACAGACTGTTTTACCATGTGAAATGGTTTAAGGTATTGACAACAGACTGCATAATTAGCTAAATGAGTCCAGGCAACTGAGAACTTTGTTCAGCCAATGGGGTTTAGTGTTTTAGCCATTGAGAAAAACTGTTAGAGTTTAAGAGACTCCCGAGTCCTATCCCCCTCTCCAATGTTTACAGTGCTTCAGTTACACTCACATTAAAAAAATACCATAGTGTATACTATGGGAGGAATACTGTAGTATTCACTGCAGTGTTTTTGCAGACTTTACTGTAGTATTCACTGTATTATTTTCAGGGACTGAAGTCCACAAAAACACTACTGTGAATACTGTAGTATTTACTGCAGTATACTGTAGTATTGAAAAAGGTAGTATGTACTATATTAATTACTGTAGTGTTTGGCAGACTGTAGTATAGTGCAGTATTTTTGTGGACTGTAGTATATTGTACTATTTTTGCGGACTGTAGTATGGTATACTATAGTATTTTGGGGGACTGTGGTATACTTTAATAGTTACTGTTTTCTTAGACTGCAGTATTGTAACGGTTTTCTTGACTTGAAGGAGAGGCAGACCAAAATGCAGCGTGGTTTCTATTCATGTTTAATTTATAAGACTCTACACATGAACAAACTAACAAACTAACAAAACAAGAAACATGAAAACCCAAAACAGCCCTATCTGGTGCAAACACAGAGACAGGAACAATCACCCACAAAACCCAACACCAAACAGGCTACCTAAATATGGTTCCCAATCAGAGACAATGACTAACACCTGCCTCTGATTGAGAACCATATTAGGCCAAACATAGAAATAGACAAACTAGACATGTAACATAGAATGCCCACTCAGATCACACCCTGACCAAACAAAACATAGAAACATACAAAGCAAACTATGGTCAGGGTGTGACAGTACCTCCCCCCAAGGTGCAGACTCCGGCCGCAAAACTTGAACTGAGGGGCTGAGGGGCTCTGGCGCCTCTGGGCTGAGGGGCTCTGGCGCCTCTGGGCTGACTGGCGGCACTGGCGGATCCTGGCTGACTGGCGGCACTGGCGGCTCCTTGCAGACTGGCGGCACTGGCGGCTCCTTGCAGACTGGCGGCACTGGCGGCTCCTTGCAGACTGGCGGCACTGGCGGCTCCTTGCAGACTGGCGGCACTGGCGGCTCCTTGCAGACTGGCGGCACTGGCGGCTCCTTGCAGACTGGCGGCACTGGCGGCTCCTTGCAGACTGGCGGCACTGGCGGCTCCTTGCAGACTGGCGGCACTGGCGGCTCCTTGCAGACTGGCGGCACTGGCGGCTCCTTGCAGACTGGCGGCACTGGCGGCTCCTTGCAGACTGGCGGCACTGGCGGCTCCTTGCAGACTGGCGGCACTGGCGGCTCCTTGCAGACTGGCGGCACTGGCGGCTCCTTGCAGACTGGCGGCACTGGCGGCTCCTTGCAGACTGGCGGCACTGGCGGCTCCTTGCAGACTGGCGGCTCCTTGCAGACTGGCGGCACTGGCGGCTCCTTGCAGACTGGCGGCACTGGCGGCTCCTTGCAGACTGGCGGCACTGGCGGCACTGGCGGCTCCTTGCAGACTGGCGGCACTGGCGGCTCCTTGCAGACTGGCGGCACTGGCGGCTCCTTGCAGACTGGCGGCACTGGCGGCTCCTTGCAGACTGGCGGCACTGGCGGCTCCTTGCAGACTGGCGGCACTGGCGGCTCCTTGCAGACTGGCGGCACTGGCGGCTCCTTGCAGACTGGCGGCACTGGCGGCTCCTTGCAGACTGGCGGCACTGGCGGCTCCTTGCAGACTGGCGGCACTGGCGGCTCCTTGCAGACTGGCGGCACTGGCGGCTCCTTGCAGACTGGCGGCACTGGCGGCTCCTTGCAGACTGGCGGCACTGGCGGCTCCTTGCAGACTGGCGGCACTGGCGGCTCCTTGCAGACTGGCGGCACTGGCGGCTCCTTGCAGACTGGCGGCACCTGGCGGCACCTGGCGGCGCTGGGCAGACTGGCGGCACTGGCGGCGCTGGGCAGACTGAGGAGCTCTGGCGCCTCTGGAATGAGGGGCTCTAGCGCCTCTGGACTGAGGGGCGGGAGCTCTGGCAGCGCCGAACAGGCGGGAGACTCTGGCTGCGCTGGAGAGGAGGAAGGCTCCGGCAGCACTGGACAGGCGGGAGCACCTGTAAGGATGAGACGGAGAGACAGCCTGGTGCGGGGGGCTGCCACCGGAGGGCTGGTGCGTGGAGGTGGTACCGGATAGACTGGACCGTGCAGGCGCACTGGAGCTCTTGAGCACCGAGCCTGCCCAACCTTACCCGGTTGAATGGTCCCAGTCGCCCTGCCAGTGCGGCGAGGTGGAATAGCCCGCACTGGGCTATGCAGGCGAACCGGGGACACCGTGCGCAAGGCTGGTGCCATGTAAGCCGGCCCAAGGAGACGCACTGGAGACCAGATGCGTAGAGCCGGCTTCATGGCACTTGGAATGATGCCCACTCTAGCCCGGCCGATACGTGGAGCTGGAATGTACCACACCGGGCTATGCACCCGCACTGGGGACACCGTGCGCTCCAAAGCATAACACGGTGCCTGCCCGTTCTCTCTAGCCCTCCGGTAAGCACAGGAAGTTGGCTCAGGTCTCCTACCTGGCTTCGCCATACTTCCTGTGTGCCCCCCTTCAAGACATTTTTGGGGCTGCCTCTCAGGCTTCCTTGCCAGCTGTGTTCCCTCATATCGCCGGCTCCTCTCTCCGGCTGTCTCTGCTCTCCTAGCTTCCTCCACCTTTTCCCATGGAAGGCGATCCTTTCCCACCAGGATCTCCTCCCATGTGTAGCAACCCTTGCCATCCAACATATCATCCCATGTCCATTCCTCTTTGCGCCGCCATTGCCCGTTACCATGCCACTTGGTCCTGTTGTGGTGGGTGATTCTATAACGGTTTTCTTGACTTGAAGGAGAGGCGGACCAAAATGCAGCGTGGTTTCTATTCATGTTTAATTTATAATTTATAAGACTCTGCACATGACCAAACTAACAAAACGTGAAAACCCAAAACAGCCCTATCTGGTGCAATCACAGAGACCGGAACAATCACCCACAAAACCCAACACCAAACAGGCTACCTAAATATGGTTCCCAATCAGAGACAATGACTAACACCTGACTCTGATTGAGAACCATATCAGGCCAAACATAGAAATAGACAAACTAGACATGTAACATAGAATGCCCACTCAGATCACACCCTGACCAAACAAAACAGAAACACACAAAGCAAACTATGGTCAGGTTGTGACAAGTATTTCCTAAAGCTTTGTTGTTTTTCTATCTTTGAGAGAAAGGTAGGGGACTTTCTCCTTGAGAAAACCTGCAGGTTAATGTCTGTAGTATCTACTACTGTGTTTTTTTGTGGATAATACTGTAGTATTTACTATAGTATTCTACTGTATACAAAGATATTCTATAATAGGTACTACACGTGATCGAGGGATACTACAGTGTGTAGTATAGTATACTACAGTTTACTACAGAATTATATAGTAAATACTGTAGTATTCTATACTATAGTATACTCACCAGAGCAGGTGTCACTGTGTATGCGTGCGTGAGTGCCCCGTGCACAGGCGCGTGCGGCGTGCACGGCATGCGCGTGTATGTCTATGTGTTTGCGTGCGTTCCAGCATTGCTGTGAGTGATTAACTCACCTCCCGACAGGGAAAGTGGCAGCCAGCATTAGCATAATGTAATTGGTAGGTAGATGTTGTTTGAGGCAGCAGTTGGATGCATTGATAATAAAACCCATGACACTTTGATTATTATTTCATTTTAATGAGCATTTTGTCAGTACCACGTGTGTTTGATAACCCACAAGCACAGCAAAATAAGCTATTCGTGTCCTTTATTAAAAGCATGAACCCACTGGGCACAGACGTGTAGTCTGATTTCCATTTGTTTGATTTGTCAACTAATGTGAATTCAACATGAAATCAGCAAAATATTTCACCATGTCATTGAATTTAGGTTAAAAGTTGGGTGAAAAAAAAGACAAAATGCCCCTACATTGATGACTTTTTGCAAATCCAATTCATTTTCCATGTTGATTCAAGGTCATCACATAGATTTTGGGGGGTTGAAATTACTTGTAAACAATGTTGATTCAAACAGTTTTGCCCACATGTCTAACTGGCTACTACTGCCTGGCTCAAGACCACAGTCCATTGAGCTAAAATCCTAGATGTTAGCGTTTAGGAGCTGACTGTAATGAAAAGAAAATTCCAGCACACTGGTGATCTATAGTCTTTCTACGTCTACGTTTCTATAGTCTTTCTATGTTAATGTTCCGGGTTTTGGTCAGTAGATGTCCCCATTGTGCTTTTTGTCCCTATGTTTTTCCCTTGATCCCCATTATTATTTGCACCTGTGTCTCGTTTCCCCTGATTGTATTTAAACCCTTTGTTTCCCTCAGTTCTGTGCTCTGTGTTTGTATGTTAGCACCCTGCCCTAGTGTTCTGTGTACTCTTGTCGATTCCGGGTGAAGTTCTTGTGGTATTCTGTTTTTTGTTTTTGTTTATTTTTTGGTGAGTTCTTTTTGTGTTTTTCCTACCACCTTTTGGATTTGCCATTTTTTGCATTTTAGGATTTTTTCTTTATTAAATACACCGTCTTAAGTACTGCTGTGTCTGCCTCATCTTCTGGGTTCTGCTGTCTATTCGTGGCTCAGTTGGTTAAGTGACTGTTTCTCACTCCGGAGACCCAGGTTCGAAACCGGGTCCTGACAAAGATCCATTAAATGTTGGAAACATCTTGATCACCTATGTGCAGCCATTGTCACGTTCAGACCTTTATTCCTTTGTTTTGTCTTTATTTAGTATGGTCAGGGCGTGAGTTGGGGTGGGCAGTCTATGTTAGTTTTTCTATATTTTCTATTTCTGTGTTTGGCCTGATATGGTTCTCAATCAGAGTCAGCTGTCTAGCGTTGTCCCTGATTGAGAACCATATTTAGGTAGCCTGTTTTCCTTTGTGTTTTGTGGGTGGTTATTTTCAGTCTTTGTGTGTCTGCACCAGAGAGAACTGTTTCAGTTGTCACTTTGTTGTTTTGTACTTTTGAAATGTTCAGTTGTTTATTAAAAAGATGAACACGAACCACGCTGCGCTTTGGTCCTCTCCTTCTTCTACCCAAGACAGCCATTACAGCCATTTTATCTCAATATCAACTGATTTCTGGGTAACAGTTAAATATATTACTGTGATTATTTTAAATTTAAAAAAAATGGTCTAAAAGAAACAAAAATAGCTTCTTAGTAAAATGCAATTCCTCAAGCAAGAAGTTTGCTCGGACTGCTTGGGAGTGGTCTGAGCGAGGGGTCTAATCGGAGGAGCCTAATGGAGGGGATGTGTCATCTGAAAATGAGCTGCTGTTGGTAGTGAGGAGGGCAAACTCTTGTTATTGGTCTAATAACTTATATGTCCAAAAACTCCACCCAGACACACAAACTGATACTTCAGGTGTTTTTTTCAAACAGCTTTTACAAGAAGTGCATTATCATAATTTTCACAATCACGTTTTTGACTACACTCCCTTTACTGAAGATAAAAAAGATCTTCATGCATATAGCAGCACATAAGGTGTGCGAGTTTACTTTATAATAGCTTTTAGGAGCTCACAGGAAGTCTCAGGCAAGGTAGTATTGCTCTCTTTCTGTCTAGACAGGCCTATCTGCAGGCACCGGAGGCTACAGACAAGGTTACTGTTAAGGGGAGATTAGCTTGGTGACCCACCTCACAGTGAAGACCTTCACAGACTTGGCTGGCTGCCACTGACTCCCCTTGGATGACCTTTTATCTTGTCCTACTTCTACGACCTTTCATCTTGTCCTACTCCTACGATTTTTCATCTTGTCC
Organism: Oncorhynchus masou masou; assembly: GCF_036934945.1. Lineage (NCBI taxonomy): Eukaryota > Metazoa > Chordata > Actinopteri > Salmoniformes > Salmonidae > Oncorhynchus > Oncorhynchus masou. The sequence goes on along the minus strand of NC_088226.1, from coordinate 64,618,427 downwards.
TACTCCTATGACCTTTCATCTTGCCCTGATCCTATGACCTTTTAACTTGTCCTGCTCCCATGACCTTTCATCTTGTCCTACTCCTATAACTCACAGGGACAACTTCATTGTTAAGCTTTTCAAGGATGGACTGGGAGTTAAAAGAATTGAATCTACAGCTTTAAGCATATGTCTGGAAGTGAATACACCTGAAGGGGACTGTGTGTGTCCACCACAGTCCCTGTACGCAAATCAGTAGTCTGAGATGTCTTATTTGAGGCCAGGATTTTATCTAATCAGCAGCAGATCCGCCTTATAGCGCACTTGACATTTGAAGGTAATTTATGATTGAGCTGACATGTTCAGCATTTACCGTGATTGCGGTATGTGTGAACACAAAACATTGCCTTTAAATTGTGCATAGCTGAAAAAGCTTGATTGGATTGAATCCCGGCTGTAGACAAGTAAAATGTATAATATTATTGTGGATGCTTAGTGGAAATTGACTCTCACCTGTCCAACTCTCTCGTAGTGCTTCATTTGTAAATTGGAACCTCCCGGAACAAAAAGTGAGCTGAGAGGAGGACCTGGGGGCTCGGAGGTACCAGAACGCATAAAAATAAAAGATTATAATAAAGCAGGGCATATGTATCTTTGTTTTTGTGTGCTGGCATAGAGCACTAGAGTAGAGGCGCTTGCAGAAGTTGCACACAGGGGAATTCTTTGGGAAAAGACACACTCATTGTACAATACTAGGAGGAAATTATAGTCCTGAAAAACCTTTCCAGTTTCACTCAATGATGCACAGCTCACTCACCTGCGATGGCCAATGCGCTCGTGCAGAAAGCCTATATCTTCCTTGTTTTACTTTGCCAAACAATGTCGTTCACTCAATAGGCCTACTTGGAAGTTGATTACATATTTGGTAGCCTACAGACAGTTTAGTATTCTCTTTTCAGCAGAATCCAACGGCTGTTTTGCATGTTGTTCACTGATAGATAAACGGTGCGTTCCCCAACGGTAGGAATGCTTGTGATTGGGCAACACACAAAACACACAATAAGCTATTGATCCTCTGTGGCTAAATTATAGACCTACTCCTGGTGTAGTATTCGGAATTATTTAATTTATGCTGTGGCACCTCCAGCGCCCTTCCCTATGATTCTACAAGGAAATAAGTTTATAAAAAAGACCACATTTACACCACACACAGAGACACATACAATGCTCTCCCTTGCCCTCCATTTGGCAAATATGACCATAATTCTATCCTCCTGATTCTTGCTTACAAGCAAAAACTAAAGCAGGAAGTACCAGTGACTCGCTCAATTCGGAAGTGGTCAGATGACGCAGATGCTACGCTACAGGACTGTTTTGCTAGCACAGACTGGAATATGTTCCGGGATTCATCCACCTCAGTCACCGACTTCATCAATTAGTGCATCGACGACGTCATTCCCACAGTGACCGTACATACATATCCAAACCAGAAGACATGAGGCAACATCCGCTCCGAGCTAAAGGCTAGAGCTGCCACTTTCAAGGAGTGGGACACTAATCCCAACACATATAAGAAATCCCGCTATGCCCTCAGACAAACCATCAAACATGCAAAGTATCAATACAGGTCTAAGATTGAATCCTACTACACTGGCTCTGACGCTCGTCAAATGTGGCAGGGCTTGCAAACTATTACGGACTACAAAGGGAAACCCAGCCGCGAGCTGCCCAGTGACGCAAGCCTACCAGACGAACTAAATGCCTTTTATGCTCACTTGGAGGCAAGCAACACTGAAGCATGCATGAGAGCACCAGCTGTTCAGGACGACTGTGTGATCACAGTGTTGAAAGGCTGGTCATGGCTCATATCAACACCATTATCCTGGGAAACCCTAGACCCACTCCAATTCGCATACCACCCATATGTGAGAATGCTATTCAATGACTACAGCTCAGCATTGAACACCATAGTGCCCTTAAAGCTCATCACTAAGCTAAGGACCCTGGGACTAAAGACTTACCCCTGCAACTGGATTCTGGAATTCCTGACGGCCACCTCCAGGTGGTAAGGGTAGGAAACACAACATCTGTCACACTGATCCTCAACACTGGGGTCCCTGAGGGGTGCGTGCTCAGTCCCCTCCTGTACTCCCTGTTCACTCACGACTGGGTGGCCAAACACGACTCCAACACCATCATTACGTTTGCTGACGACATAAAAGTGGTAGGCCTGATCACCGACAATGATGAGACAGCCTATAGGAGGTCAGAGATTTAGCAATGTGGTGCCAGGACAACAACTTTTCCCCCAATGTGAGCAAGACAAAGGAGATGATTACGTCACCGCCTGGTATGGCAACTGCTCGGCATCCAACCGTAAGGCGCTACAGAGGGGAGTGTGTACAGCCCCGTACATCACTGGGGTCAAGCTTCCTGCCATCCAGGACTTATATACTAGGTGGTGTCAGAGCAGGGCCCGAAAAATTGTCAAAGACTCTAGTCATCCAAGTCATAGACTGTTCTCTCTGCTACCGCACGGCAAGCGCTACCGGAGCGCCAAGTCTAGGTCCAAAAGGCTCCTTTACAGCTTTACCCCCAAGCCGTAAGTCTGCTGAACAACAAATCAAATGGTCACCCAGACTATTTACATTGACCCCCCTTGTTTGTTATTGTCATTTTATTGTGTTACTTTTAATTACATTTTTTACTATAGTTTATTTAGTAAATATTTTCTGCATTGTTGGTTAAGGGCTTGTAAGTAAGCATTTCACGTTAAAGTCTACATCTCTTGTAGTTGGTGCATGTGACAAACAACATTTGATTTGACTTTAAGTGCAATGCTGGACAGATGAGAGTTGCAGGCTCATGTTTATCAGAGCAGGGAGAGGGAGAGGGATCATAGAAAGGGAGTTCTGTAAGAGATACAGGCACGTATTTCACTCTCACCACAGCAATGGCCACGCATTGGTCTATACAGGCTACAGGTTTGAGCAAACCATAAACCTGGGCCAGCCCAACATGAATCAATTATTATAATATCGGGCATGTTTTCACATGATGCGTTTTAGGGGGCAGGAGAATTACAGAGGAGGCAACTCTGATTTTATTGTAATTTTTTCATTGCAAATGGTGAAAATACATTTTCATACCAAGAGAGGTACTGAAACTTGCCAAATGGTTTTCGCAATGAAGCATTCCAAATTGAGGGGTTCCCCTGTTCCGGCAGGATCCGGCTCAAACTAAGCACTGCTGTCTGTCATCAGATCAGATAAAGAAGGGAGGGAAGCTATGTTAGACAGGGGTCACACTGTTCTCTGAGGTTAACTTCCTGTTTCCTGTGTTATTGTTGATATCAGAAAGACGTCACACTGTTCTCTGAGGTTAACTTCCTGTTTCCTGTGTTGTTGTTGAGATCAGACAGACATCACACTGTTCTCTAAGGTTAACTTCCTGTTTCCTGTGTTGTTGTTGTGTTTGCGGTGTGCTGTAAGGCTGGGGCAGCCAGAGCTCCAAGGTGCACATCCACCACAGCACCTGGCTGCACTTCCCTGGTCACAACCTGCGCTGGCTCCTCACCTTCATCCTCCTCTTTGTACTGGTCTGTGAGATTGCTGAGGGCATCGTCTCCGATGGGTGAGTCCATTTCCCCCTAATTCACTACTGCAGTGGTTCTCAACCCTTTATTTATTTATTTTTATTTCACCTTTATTTAACCAGGTGGGCAAGTTGAGAACAAGTTTTCATTTACAACTGCGACCTGTCCAAGATAAAGCAAAGCAGTTCGACACAAACAACGACACAGAGTTACACATGAAGTAAAACAAACATACAGTCAATAATACAGTATAAACAAGTCTATATACGGTGTGAGCAAATGAGGTGAGATAATGGAGGTAAAGGCAAAAAAAGTAAATACAATATAGCAAGTAAAACACTGGAATGGTAGATTTGCAGTGGAATAATGTGCAAAGTAGAAATAAAAATAATGGGATGCAAAGGAGCAAAATAAATAAATAAAATTAAAATAAATACAGTAGGGAAAGAGGTAGTTGTTTGGGCTAAATTATAGGTGGGCTATGTACAGGTGCAGTAATCTGTGAGCTGCTCTGACAGCTGGTGCTTAAAGCTAGTGAGGGTACAGGGCGGAGACTGGCTAGTACTAAGGTACAGAGCAGGGTACATGGCAGAGGTCGGCTAGTAACGTAGACTAAGGTACAGAGCAGGGTACAGGGCGGAGACTGGCTAGTAACAGCGACTAAGGTACAGAGCAGGGTACAGGGCAGAGGCCGGCTAGTAACAGCTACTAAGGTACAGAGCAGGGTACAGGGCGGAGACTGGCAAGTAACAGCGACTAAGGTACAGAGCAGGGTACAGGGCGGAGACTGGCTAGTAACAGCTACTAAGGTACAGAGCAGGGTACAGGGCGGAGACTGGCTAGTAACAGAGACTAAGGTACAGAGCAGGGTACAGGGCAGAGGCCGGCTAGTAACAGCTACTAAGGTACAGAGCAGGGTACAGGGCGGAGACTGGCAAGTAACAGCGACTAAGGTACAGAGCAGGGTACAGGGCGGAGACTGGCTAGTAACAGAGACTAAGGTACAGAGCAGGGTATAGGGCGGAGACTGGCTAGTAACAGAGACTAAGGTACAGAGCAGGGTACAGGGCAGAGGCCGGCTAGTAACAGCTACTAAGGTACAGAGCAGGGTACAGGGCGGAGACTGGCAAGTAACAGCGACTAAGGTACAGAGCAGGGTACAGGGCGGAGACTGGCTAGTAACAGCGACTAAGGTACAGAGCAGGGTACAGGGCAGAGGCCGGCTAGTAACAGCTACTAAGGTACAGAGCAGGGTACAGGGCGGAGACTGGCAAGTAACAGCGACTAAGGTACAGAGCAGGGTACAGGGCGGAGACTGGCTAGTAACAGAGACTAAGGTACAGAGCAGGGTACAGGGCGGAGACTGGCAAGTAACAGCGACTAAGGTACAGAGCAGGGTATAGGGCGGAGACTGGCTAGTAACAGCGACTAAGGTACAGAGCAGGGTACAGGGCGGAGACTGGCTAGTAACAGCGACTAAGGTACAGAGCAGGGTATAGGGCGGAGACTGGCTAGTAACAGCGACTAAGGTACAGAGCAGGGTACAGGGCGGAGACTGGCTAGTAACAGCGACTAAGGTACAGAGCAGGGTACAGGGCGGAGACTGGCTAGTAACAGCGACTAAGGTACAGAGCAGGGTATAGGGCGGAGACTGGCTAGTAACAGCGACTAAGGTACAGAGCAGGGTACAGGGCGGAGACTGGCTAGTAACAGCGACTAAGGTACAGAGCAGGGTACAGGGCGGAGGCCTGCTAGTTTTGACTGTTTAACAGTCTGGTGTTCTGGAGATAGAAGCTGTTTGTCAGTCAGGTGTGTATCAGGTTAGAAAAAAAACATAGCATTTAGCAAGAGACAATTCAGTACAAAACAGCATAGCATGTCTGAGTGTAATTTTCTCCCACATAACTCATACCCTTGTGTAGTGATGTCACGTTTGATACCGGAGCTCCGAGGCATGCGTCGAAATCACTAAGCAGTTAACTTTAAAATAGTTTGCCGATGCATGTATTACTTTATTAGAAACTTTGTTTGATCACTCTCTTTTTCAAACCGTGTGTTGCAGAATCCGAGATCCCACTGATTATTCCATGGTTCCAATGATTTCTTCGGTTCCAAACTACTTTCAAACACCGACTTCTACTGGACACCATAGTTACAAATATAGTATGGATTTTGTACAAACATTTTTCACCTGACCGGTAGCTTAGCAATTACAGTAGGGAACTATAGAACATCGTAGGATGTGAGGGTAGGCGGTTGAGGTTGAGTCCTGTTGAAGGAACACTATGAAAATTGGTTTATGCGAAACCACACTTTCTGCACTGGTCAAATAATTGTGTTTTATTTAATATAGTATATAAGCATCTGTCTTAAGCATCCTAATTAATGCCATTGATGCAGTTTTGGAAGAATATTAGTGTAGGCAAAAATGGTAAGCATGAGGCTAAATGTGAACCTGATATTCCAACTGATTATAGGCTACTAAGGCCAATGACTTACCACTGCACCGCAGATATTCGCTGATCAAGTGGAAAAATAAAACATCTGGCAATCACACACCGCTATATATTGCTGACCAGCAGATATCACTCATTTGCTATTCTAACCAGAAGAAGTGATCTTTCAAACAAAACTTTATTATAATATTTGCAAAAATGACGCGGTTAACAATCACTCAACGGCGTAGAGTAAAGACCCCAACGGACTTAGTTGGGTGTCAGCTTTTTTAGGAAATTACAAAAGCAGGAAGCACCAGTGACTAGATCAATAAAAAAGTGGTCAGAGGAAGCAGATGCTAATCCACATGAGTGTTTTGCCAGCGCAGACTGGAATATGTTGTATATATGGAAGTAAAAGTAATGGAAGTATATATGGAGACTGTTTAGTGCCAAAAATAAGAGGTTAAATACATGTAAAATATATAAAACAAATGTTTCCTGATCTTTCTTATATTGCTCAGATATAGGACAAACACTTCAGAACAAACTTCCTTTAGATTTGTTGGGGGGACCATCTGTCCCATGTACTGAATGTGTTGTTTAATGCGTTTGTATGGGCTAATAGCAGTAAGGTCAAATACAATTTTTCATAAAATATTTTTTTGATATACAGTACCAGTCAAACGTTTGGACACACCTACTTATTCAAGGGTTTTCCTTAATTTACTATTTTCTACATGATCTAATAATAGTGAAGACATCAAAACAATGATATAACACATATGGAATCACGTAGTAACCAAAAAATCCAAAAATATTTCAGATTTCAGATTCTTCAAAGTAGCCACTCTTTGCCTTGATGACAGCTTTGCACACTCTTGACATTCTCTCAACCAGCTTCATGAGGTAGTCACTTATAATGCATTTCAATTAACAGGTGTGCTTTGTTAAAAGTTATTTTGTGGAATTTATTTACTTCTTAATGCGTTTGAGCCAATCAGTTGTGTTGTGACAATGTAGGGGTGGTATACAGAAGATAGCACTATTATGGCAAGAACAGCTCAAATAAGCAAAGAGAAATGACAGTCCATCATTACTTTAAGAAATTTCAAGAATTTTGTGCAGTCATGAAAAGCATCAAGCGCTATGATGAATCTGTCTCTCATGAGGACCGGCACAGGAAAGGAAGTCCCACAGTTGCCTCTGCTGCAGAGAATACATTAATTTAACTGCACCTCAGATTGCAGCCCAAATAAATGCATCACAAAGTTCAAGTAACAGACATCTCAACATAAACTGTTCAGAGGAGACTGTGTGAATCAGGCCTTCATGGTCGAATTGCTGCAAAGAAACCACTACTAAAGGACACCAATAATAAGAAGAAGAGACTTGCTTGGTCCTAGAAACATGAGCAATAGATATTTGACCGGTGGAAATCTGTCCTTTGGTCTGATGAGTCCAAATTTGCTCAGAGTAAGTTGGAACTCCTTTAAGACTGTTGTAAAAGCATTCCTCATGAAGCTGGTTGAGAGAATGTCAAACAATGGGTTGTTTGTTATCCAACTGACTGTGTTATGTCCAATATTTTACCCAAATGTAAAACTTCTTAGGGCTAGGCGTCTCGCCAGTGGGACACCTGTCGACAACTTCCAGTGAAATTGGAGGGCGCACAATTCAAATAAATAATCATAAATATTATGGATATTAAATATTTAGGTACATACAAGTGTCTTGTATCGGTTAAAAGCTTAAAGTTTTGTTCATCGAACTGCAATGTCTGATTTACAATAGGCTTTACAGGAAAAGCATGCCATGCGATTGTTTGAGGACGGCGACCACATCAAAATATTTTTCAAACAGCACAGGCTTCATAAAATCACAAATAGCGATTAAATATTCACTTGCTTTTTGATAATAATCCTTTGATTTGCAATCCAAAGGGTCCCAGCTACAACATGCATGGTCGTTTTGTTAGATCAAATCCTTCTTTATATCCTAAAAAGTCTGTTTTGTTGGAGCCATCGATTTGAGTAATCCACTCATTCAACATGCAGAGAAAGGAATCCAAAAAGCTACCGCTAAACTTTGTTAAAACAAATCAAAATACATATCTATTTAATCCTCAGGTACCCTAAAATGTAATTAGACTATAATATTTCATAAGGAAAGAAGTATGTTCAATAGGAAAGCAAAATTAGCAGGTACACGCGCAGACTGAATTCCAACTCTGACTCCCAGTACTAAAACTCAAAAATCTTCCTTGTTTGGTAAGAAACAAGCCTGAAACCTTGAACAAAGACTGTTGACACCTAGTGGAAGCTATAAGAATTGCAATCTGGTAGCTGGATTTGGATATGACCCCATACGTTCCATTGGAAGAGCATGGGCTCTCAAAACAAACAATATTCTGATTGTTTTTTGGGGGGATTTTCTCCTACCATATCAATTGTGCTATAGTCTCATACATATTTTAACATTCATACAAATAGACCCTAGCCTGAACTCAGCATTTGTTTTGTGTGTACAGTCACCATACAGTCCCCTACAGTCTACTACACATGATTATTATTGTCTGTGGAATTGAATTGAATGTAAGCGCTCTCCTGCTGCTCTCCAGTCTTTCACTCCAAAATGCCATTCACTATCACACAATGCCTGATTGTAGCTATTATATGGCATTGTTGTATGACATATTAAAGCTACAATAAGTTGTATATAGAATGATTTTAAACGCACCGATTGGGATGTGTGTGTGTGTGTGTGTGTGTGTGTGTGTGTGTGTACGCATGTGCACATGTGTGTTCTCCCAGGTTCACCCAGTCCCTCCACCTGCACCTGTACATGCCTGCAGGCCTGGCCTTCATGGCTGGGATCACCTCCATCATCTACTACCACAACATAGAGACCTCCAACTTCCCCAAGCTACTGCTAGGTAAGGCTCCTTAAAACGTACCCCCAACTACCCTAACCTACTGCTGGGCAGGGCTCCTTAATGGTTCTTGAAACACTTTTCAGTGCACTGTAAAAAAATTCTGTAAATTTAGAGCAAAACTTTCACAGTTAGCTACAGTACTGTAAAGCGCAATGCATTATGGGGGCTCAATGTCATTCCACTACGCTGCTATACAACTATATTACCTGTTTGCTGTATATTTACAGCCGCATAGTGTCAATTATGGTTCATTGTGGAAAAATGTTGTAGGTGGCGAAAGAATCTCTGGCTAATTAACTTATTTTGAGGCGTGCCTTGTAAGTGGCTATAGTTTTAATGACTCCAACCTAAGTGTATGTAAACTTCCAACTACAACTATATATAGGCCTAAGGCTGAAACAATAAGAAGACACAGTAGCAGAAGAAATTCAGTCACTCTTTTGTTTCATCACAAAACTAGACTTCACCAGACATCAGTCACAAAACATGACCTACAGCATGGTCAAGAAAGTTAATGTTTTCAACATTTTCAGATTACTAAACAACTATGGATTTAGAAACATGGAGAGTTACTGCAAGTTGCAAAGATAACAGGAGTTGGCTCCACTATTCCAGCAACATTTTAACTTCAACATCATCTAATCACCTATGCTTAGTCTACTACAGCGACAACTAAAAGATACCAAAACGATTTAGTCCAATCAACGTAAGATGTGGCTGTCCATGGTACTGATATCCGTGTGTGTGTGTGTTACCTCACCCTACTTGTAGAGACAATGCCGTCCTCCTTTCATGTTGCCTGGACGGTCAATGAATCTGTTATACAGTATACGCTTTCAGTTTTTGTTGTCCTAGGCTACCTGGCTAAAATGCTTGCTCACTAGCCTATCTTCCTTTCATGGGCAACAATGTGCCAGGCTTACTACATCTAGCCTAATGTTGAATGTTCATCCTCCAAGCCAGGGGCACAATGTATACATTTATGGTTGGATCAGAATTGCAATTATAATCATTGGCCAGTATGGAGAATTAAGTAAAACCACAAGTCGAAATACCTATCTCCATCCATGGCTAATTAAGGAAAGGGACCATTTTTAGCTAGCTAGCCACCGAAGAACAACAACACAACGAGATGCAACAATTATATTTTTTCTGTCAATGACGTCTGGATTCTGGTGATGTGATTGGAATATGCCACAGTCATAGCAAATAAAAGTATTCTGTGTACCGTTAACGAAAATGTTGTAGTTAAGCAAGCTACTTGCAAGTATGTATAAAAAAACTATGTAAATATTGCCTGTAATTTACTGTAAAATTACATGTTTGATAGTGTTTGTGTATGCATACAGTGTGGGTGTGTGCATAAGGCGCGTGTGTGTGTGTGTGTGTGTGTGTATATATGCATGCAGTGTGCATGCAGTGTGCATGTATGCATAAAGTGTGAGTGTGTGCATAAAGTATGTGTGCATGCAAACTATGGCAGAATGGTCACCACACTTTAATGCACAGTTCACCTCAGTTTAGGACTTAACATGAAAACGTCCATCTTCAACTGCTGAGGTCTGCCTCTCTGCAGTGCAAAGAAGCCACAGGTTGTAGAAGAGATGCCCAATTACTGTGTGGTCGAGAGCAACCTCTTGCTTCACTGAATGGTGGATAAACCTTGTCTGATTTACTGTAGCCTTGTTGGCCCTGAAGGCCTTCTAAGCACAATCAATGAGCAATTCAATGTTGTACTTACCATAAGTGGTTTCGTCTAAACCAGGGATGGGCATCTGGCGGGGGGAACTCAGTGGGGGTCTCATCTTAATGTTGAGAAATAGAATAATAGAATACACAAGGTGCAATTTTGAAATGTGGTTGTGCATCAGCAGTTTTTTTTCTTGTTATGTCTGTCAATGACAGTCACTCAGTTAGCCCATGTCAGTAACAAAACATTAATTGGTAAATTAGTCTAGCCAGCTATCTAAACTTGTAGTAATGATGGTAAAATTACCAACTGGGACCTCCATTGATTTTGTTACTCACTGTCACTCAGATATCATATTCAAAACGGCAAACATTGGCAAAATGAGTAGAATTGCAACGAACATGCTTTAAAACTTCTAATTGTTCTCTTCGCTGTCAAGCTGGAGGCAATGTGGGGGCCCCCCCACAACAAAATTTCACTTAGGGCCCCCAGAAGGCTAGGGCCGGATCTGACTGCATGTGTCGGTATGGACACGCAGACCTGCAAACCACTCATGATTTTCAGATTTTTTTTGTGCCCCTCCCATCAAAGTTGCTTATCCTTGGTCGAAACCATAGGCATTACAAATGAACTGTTAATCCAGATGTACGGTTCATTATGTTGAGATGGCTTTCGATCTATAGGTCAGATTGTGTTAATGGGATTCATCTGTTAATTGAATGATTTGAATATTCCACCCTGAAACCATATAATTGTATGGAATTGATTAGAATGCATAAAATGATAATCAGTAAATGTGTAGTTCTACTCAGATTTATGGTAAAACAATATACCTAATGTTTATGTCTTCATGGTAGCCTAGTGGTTAGGGTAGCCTAGTGGTTAGAGTGTTGGATTAGTAAACAAAAGATTGCAAGTTTGAATCCCTGAGCTGACAAGGTACAAATCTGTCGTTCTGCCCCTGAACAGGCAGTTAACCCACTGTTCCTAGGCCGTCATTGAAAATAAGAATTTGATCTTAACTGATTTGCCTAGTAAAATAAAGGTAAAATAAAAAAAAAATGTTTTTAAAGACAGACTGTCTGATCGCAATTCGGCGCCGACCTGACTAGAGATTTGGGGGAGTACGGCTCAAGGTCTTCCTAATCTCTGTCAGCTGGGTAGCAGGACATGGCTATTAATTATACTGCAGTTCAAAGTAGACAAACAATGCAGTAGAATATTATATGTGTGTCCACTGAGCAGGAGTCAGAGATGTGATTTGTGTAAAAACTGTATACTTGTATATATTCCAAACAGATATTAGGTTGAAATGGGATCGTTTTTTCCCCACAATACTGTGTACTGTAGTTATCCTCGTAAATAATTTGTATTGAATAAGTAGTGATTCAAATGACAGCAGAGAATATTAAAGGTCCGGCACAGTCCAGATGAAATTTGATGATTTTCAGTGAAACCAGATCAAAGTAGGATGGCCAAAGTATGAAAAATAACTCATGAAAGTACTGGTCCCCTCCCCTGTGTCAAAAACTTGGATTCAAACGGCGGGATTATAAGGGATGTGACATTACAAAACCCCTCTAATTTTAATAATACACCAATGGTAACGTCTTTATCTCTTACCAAATTTAGTACCGCTTTGTAAGCAACATCTCAAAAGGCGTGTTCGCAGAGGGGCGTGGGTAACATAACTTGACTGCAGCGTATCAACAAATATAATGATCTGTTTCCCCTATTCATCTAAGGCAGGGGACTCCAACAGGTTTATTGCAAGCTAGCAGTAGCTTGCAGCCCACCTATGAGTAGCTCTTGAAACAATTCTGAAAGTACGTGCAATTTTCACGTGTTCAACTGAAAAACTGTCATAATTAAATTTAAAATCTAATCAGTGCAACTTTGACATTATCCCACCCCTGGCCACTATTGGTTTAAAAAGCCAAAACTAACTGCCAATTCATTTCTAGCAATATTGCCTCTGTCTGTCTGTGTGGTGCGTGTATTTGTCCATCACTCAGTGTGTAGCCAGTTGATGTGATAACCCTCTTGTGGGTTGACAGAAATACTTTTACCAAAACATTTCATGAAATGAGCAGCAGCAGTACAGGACTGTCCTTAGACCGTCCTTACATTAGATGGCACATTCCTCACTCGGTTGATTCGCAATTAAAGGGCCAGATGCGCAATTAAAGGGGAATTATACAAAAAATATCAAACGTGTTCATTTTCTTCCAGACCTAAACAAATTCAAATGTGATTGAAGCATTGACATGGACTCAGAACATTGTTGTTCTGAGCTAGTTACTGGCTAGTTGGTCTTCAGCCAGCATGGAACAAAAGGGGGGAGGGTTGTTTAAAACTCTGACGCAGTTGTCATGAAGAGATATGCCAAACGGAAAATGTATTCAAATTCTTGACATTGTTGATAGTCATGGTTTATGAATCATTTCTGGCAGTCTGGCTCTGTCTTTGGATTGGATGTTGTTTGAGGTGCTTTGTGTTTCAGCAAATTTGCTTGAGATGATCTTACTGCAACGCTGCTTTCATGTTGCTTGACACAGGGGGAGAGAAAATGGATTGGTGTTTCAAATGCAGGCCATGTTTCTGTTATGAACATTTGTAGAATTCATGGGGGACAAATACACCAAATACCAGAATGCTCAGCACACTCTCCTACGAGACTCAGTTACCATGGTTTCTCTCCCATCAAAAATGTATGAAGATATAGAAATGACATCTGTCAGGTAATCTTGGATGTGTCATGGGGATTTAAAATGGATAGCATATGAGAGTGATTTGTCTTTCGACAGGTAGGCACGGTAATTCTGACCGTTTATTACAGCAGTATATTCCCTATTGACACTGAGTTGTAACATCAGAAATGCTATGACACAAAATGTGAACTAAACTGACAAAAGCAGAGGAAAGAAAGGGAACATGGATTATAAAATGTATGCATGATATTCATTTCACACTCACTGTGCCTCACAGAAGATAGTCCACTCCTGATGCAGTGTGCAGTTCACCAGAAACACACTTCCTTTGACTTACCCTGGATATCTGCATCATCTGTTAGGAATGAATAGGACATTCCTAACCCTTTACATTTATCAGGAGTTGACTTGAAATTACTGCCGTGGTCAGACTGAGTGGGGATTTCCTTATGATTCCAGACATGTTCTAGTGTTCCTCTCTGATCTTCTCTAAAGCCCTACTGTTCTACTGGGTCTTGGCCTTTCTGATGAAAACCATTAAGTTTGCCAAGTACACGGAGCACAGCGTTGGCCTGAGACAACTCCGCTACGGCATCACAGGACTCCTGGCCCTGCTCTACGGACTACTACTGGCTGTGGAGATCAACGTCATACTGGGCAGGGTGAGCAGCAGTGTGTGGGAAGGGGATGGTATGTGTGTGTGCCCAAGCATTTGTGTGTGCCTTTTTGTGTGTCATCCTAGAGTGTATCCCTTCTCGGGGAAAAAAAACTTGTTTTGGGGAGGAGCTCATTACAATAATACTCAGCATGCTTTTCAAATTGTACATTTTTACATTACATTTATATTTAGTTAATTAATTTATCAGAGGCTCGTATCAAACCATAGTGCATCTGACTTCTGATACCAATGCAGGGTGAAAAGGGGCCAGAACACTGAACTGCTATACATTTTTTTTAATTAAAAAGTATTTTGTATTACAGCTCTCGAAAGTATCTTTTTACAAAATACATTGGAGTGTACAGTACTTCAACCTAGAGTAACAACAATGAGAAAATACTCAGCAGTAATTAATATATACAGTATATAAACTCAGCAAAAAAATAAACGTTTTCAGGACCCTGTCTTTCAAAGATAATTCGTTAAAATCCAAATAACTTTACAGATCTTCATTGTAAAGGGTTTTAACACTGTTTCCCATGCTTGTTCAATGAACCATAAGCAATTAATGAACATGTGTCTGTGGAACGGTCATTAAGACACTAACAGCTTACAGACAGTAGGCAATAAAGGTCACAGTTATGAAAACTTAGGACACTAAAGAGGCCTTTCTACTGACTCTGAAAAACACCAAAAGAAAGATGCCCAGGGTCCCTGCTCACCTGCGTGAACATGCCTTAGGCATGCTGCAAGGAGGCATGAGGACTGCAGATGTGGCCAGGGCAATAAAACGCAATGTCTGTACTGTGAGACGACTAAGACAGCGCTACAGGGAGACAGGACAGACGTCTGGTTGTCCTCGCAGCAGCAGACCACGTGTAACAACACCTCTACGGGATAGGTTCATCCGAACATCACACCTGCCTGGATAGGTACAGAGTGGCAACAACAACTGCCTGAGTTACACCAAGAACGCACATTCCCTCCATCAGTGCTCAGACTGTCCGCAATAGGCTGAGAGAGGCTGGACTGAGGGCTTGTAGCCCTGTTGTAAGGCAGGTCCTCACCAGACATCACTGGCAACAATGTCGCCTATGGGCACAAACCCACTGTCGCTGGACCAGACAGGACTCGCGGTTTTGTGTCACCGGATTCGCGTTTTTTCATCGAAGAATGAGCATTACACCGAGACCTGTACTCTGGAGCGGGATCGATTTGGAGGTGGAGGGTCCGTCATGGTCTGTGGCGGTGTATCACAACATCATCGGACTGAGCTTGTTGTCATTGCAGGTGTTACATGGAAGACATTCTCCTCCATCATGTGGTACCCTTCTTGCAGGCTCATCCTGACATGACCCTCCAGCATGACAATGCCTCCAGCCATAATGCTCGTGCTATGCATGATTGCCTGCAAGACAGGAATGTCAGTGTTCTGCCATGGCCAGCGAAGAGCCCGGATCTCAATCCCATTGAGCATGTCTGGAACCTGTTGGATCGGAGGGTGAGGGCAAGGGCCATTCCCCCCAGAAATGTCCGGGAACTTGCAGGTGCCTTGGTGGAAGAGTGGGGTAACATCTCACAGCAAGAACTGGCAAATTTGGTGCAGTCCATGAGGAGGAGATGCACTGCAGCACTTAATGCAGCTGGTGGCCACACCAGATACTGACAGTTACTTTTGAATGAACCCCCCCTTTGTTCAGGGACACATTTTTCCATTTCTGTTAGTCACATGTCTGTGGAACCTGTTCAGTTTATGTCTCTGTTGTTGAATCTTGTTATGTTCATACAAATATTTACACATGTTAAGTTTGCTGAATATAAATGCAGTTGACAGTGAGAGGATGTTTCTTCTTTTGCTGAGTTTATTTCAAATACATATAGCATATAAATATATCTATAGTTTTTCAACCGAATGAGTACAAAAATAGTTGCAGGCTAGCAATTAATTAAAAATAAATCTTACGTTTTTGGTTTTACCTGCTGGGCCAATTCTCGGTTTGTGTTACTAAATAGCAGTGTGTGTGGAAGTTATGTGTCTATGCCATAATTCTTCAGTAACCTAGGTTCCCCCAAAATGAGACTCACTGCTGAACTGAGCTGAACTGACTGTGTTACTTAGGAACAAAAGTGTTGCATAGAGTAAAACACTAATGCAATATTCACTGCATGAGAAACTAGGCAATGCTCCCGTTTCAGCACTCAGGGTACCAGAGATGTACCTCACTGTTAGGCCTGATGCATGCCTTACTTCTTTCTCTCTCCTTTCATCTATTCTCATCCTTTTCTCTTCTCGTTTCATCTCTTGTCTTATTTTCTCTTCTCTTCAACATACAGTACCAATCGAAAGTTTGGACACACCTACTCATTCAAGGGTTTTTCTTTATTTTTACTATTTTCTACATTGCAGAATAATAGTGAACATATCAAAACTATGAAATGACACACATGGAATCATGTAAATTAGTAGCCAAAAAAAGTGTGAAACAAATCAAATCAATTTTATATTTGAAAATCTTCAAAGTAGCCACCCTTTGCCTTGATGGCAGCTTTGCACACAATTGGCATTCTCTCAACCAGCTTCACCTGAAATGCTTTTCCAACAGTCTTGAAGGAATGTAAACATATGCTGAGCAGTTGTTGGCTGATTTTCCTTCACTCTGCGGTCCAACTCATCCCAAACCATCTCAATTGGGTTGAGGTTGAGTCATTGTGGAGGCCAGTGATAATCCCACTAAGTGCAAACCAGATGGGATGGCGTATCACTGCAGAAAACTGTGGTAGCCATGCTGGTTAAGTGTGCCTTGGTATTCTAAAATCACAGACAGTGTCACCAGCAAAGCACCCCCACACCATCACACCTCCTCTTCCATGCTTCGCAGTGGGAACCACACATGAGGAGACCATCCGTTCACCTACTCTGCGTCTCATGACAGTTGGAATCAAATTTGGACTCTTCACACCAAAAGACAGATTTCCACCGGTCTCATGTCCATTGTGTGTGTTTCTTGGCCCAAACAAGTCTCTTCTTCTTATTGGTGTCCTTTAGTAGTGGTTTCTTTGCAGCAATTCAACCATGAAGGCCTGATTCACAAGAAGAGTTGATGTTGAGATTTGTCTGTTACTTGAACTCTTTGAAGCATTTCTTTGGGCTGCAATCTGAGGTGCAGTTAACTCTAATTCATTTATCCTCTGCAGCAGAGGTAACTCTGTCTTCCTTTCCTGTGGCGGTCCTCATGAGAGCCAGTTTCATCATTGCGCTTGATGGTTTTTGTGACTGCACTTGAAGAAACTTTCCGGATTGACTGACATTCATGTCTTAAAGAAATGATGGACTGTCCGTTTCTCTTTACAATGTAGAAAATAGTAATAATAAATTAAAACCCTTGAATGATTAGGTGTGTCCAAACTTTTGACTGGTACTGTAGCTCTAAAACTGAAAAGCTCAAGTAAACACAATTCAGGGGTATTATTTCAGTGTCTAATACAGGGAGGCTTTGCCAAGGTGTTGATACTTTTGCCAACCCGTTATCAGGAAACCCATAATGTATTACACAACAGAGCCAACTTCACGATCAAATACTCTTCATCACCCATAATGATCAGACACTATCTGTGATATCCAGTGGAGAACAGGCCAACAATATAATTAACAATACTTGGATTAAGTAAGTGTTTCTGAAACTGGATGTATGTTAGCGAATAGTTGCGTACTTCATTGCATTGTTCACGTTTGTATGAGCAAAATCTTTTTCTCCCTCTGTTTCTCTCCCTATGTCCCTTCATATAGCGCTACCTGTGTTTCACTGAGGCTACAGAGGTGAAGCCTCCAGAGGACCTGCAGGACCTGGGGGTGAGGTTCCTGCAGCCCTTCGTCAACCTGCTGTCCAAGGCCACCTATTGGTGGATGAACACATTCATCACGGCAGCCCACCGCCGCCCCATCGACCTCAAGGTCATCGGCAAGCTACCTATCGCTATGCGAGCCCTCACCAACTACCTGAAGCTCCGCAAGGCTTTCGAGAGCCAGAGGGTAAAGGTAGTAATACTACTTTACTTCTCTCACACTGAGCATGTGAGAGAGAGAGAGAGAGAGAGAGAGAGAGAGAGAGAGAGAGAGAGAGAGAGAGAGAGAGAGAGAGAGAGAGAGAGAGAGAGAGAGAGCGAGAGCGAGCGAGAGCGCGAGCGAGAGATGGTCGGGTAAGAGAGAGCGAGAGATGGTCGGGTAAGAGAGAGCGAGAGATAGAGCGAGAGATGGTCGGGTAAGAGATAGAGCGAGAGATGGTCGGGTAAGAGATGGAGGGAAAGATAGAGAAACATGGAGAGAGAAAGAAAGAGAGCGAGACTAACATAATCATAGACCACATGTTCAACCCTTCAACTCACAACTGGCCAAAAACAACAAATTGAAAGCCATGCCCCCAAAAAGGCCACACCTCTAATATAGTTTTCCAGTGCATTGCATTGTCTAGTGAATTGTAGCATTACCAGCCATGAGTGTATTTGGTAGTGATAGAGAGCTCGTTGTCGAATTCATTCATGTTCTGTCCTGTGGTCTTCAGCTAGTTCCTATTGGAGGTAAATCTTATCGTTACAATTGAACTCTAGGACAATTCAAATATATCAGACGGCCTTAATTTGATGGCAAAGTTTTACCCTAACACAGTGGTGTTATAAATCTCTTGATTTTCAGGCCACATCCGGCCTGCAAGGTATATTATACTAGTGATGTGTAATTCCTATCACAATCCAGAGTTAGTACATCCAAGAGTTGGAATTTTATTCATCCGCAACCTGCATTCAGAATGACTGCCTGGATTAGGAACATAGCGAGGAGACTACCTAAACCATTTATTAAACTAACAGGTGCAATAAATCAAACTAACTGATTGAATTAGTTTAGTGAAATGTATGTTATATATCTGTGTGTTGCATAAGATTAATCAATCAATCAAGGAAGGTGAATTCACCAATTTGTAAGTCGCTCTGGATAAGAGCGTCTGCTAAATGACTTAACTGTAAATGTTAAATGTAATCAATGTACATGCACAGATAGTAAAAACAATCCTAAAATGTCTACCTGCAGTAGAGCATGCTGGGAAATCTGATAATGATGGCCGTGGTTTTGATGGGAACGTTTAACGCTCCAGAGAGTAAAACTGACACAATCACACTCTCACACTGGTTATTAACACCAACACTGGGCTTATTTTACACCACTGAGTGTTAATTTCACTCTTAGAGAGTTCATTTTTCTCCTGAATCTACACTAGAAATGTTCCACTGAAAAATCAACACGAGGTAACACTGGCCAATTTTGCTGTGAGGAAATGAATCTGTTGAGAGAGAGAGAGAGGCTGTACTGCAGCGCCAGCTGTGCCATCAGAGTCCCTGGGTTTGCGCCCAGGCTCTGTCGTGACCGGGAGGTCCGTGTGGCGACACACAATTGGCCTAGCGTCGTCCGGGTTAGGGAGGGCTTGGTCGGTAGGGATGTCCTTGTCTCATTGCACACCAGTGACTCCTGTGGCGGGCCGGGCGCAGTGCGCGCTAGCCAAGGTTGCCAGGTGCACGGTGTAGCTTCAGACACGTTGGTGCGGCTGGCTTCCGGGTTGGATGCGCGCTGTGTTAACTTCTTGAAACTCCCCATCCCGGATCCGGGATCGTGACTAAAGCCTCAGGCTCATTAGCATAACGCAACGTTAACAATTTCTGAAAATCGCAAATAAAATGAAAATAATGCGCCTACTCTCAAGCTTAGCCTTTTCTTAACAACACTGTCATCTCAGATTTTCAAAATATGCTTTTGAACCATAGCAATTCACTAATTTGTGTAAGAGTATGCTAAGCTAGCTTAGCATTTTGAGTAGCATTTAGCACGCAACATTTTCACAAAAACCAGATAACCAAATAAATAAAATCATTTAACTTTGAAGAGCTTCGGATGTTTTCAATGAGGAGACTCTCAGTTACATAGCAAATGTGCAGTTTTTCAAAAAAATATTATTTGTGTAGGACAAATCGCTCCGTTTTGTTCACGTTTGGCTATGAAAAAAACCTGTATACAGTTATAGCCTGAAGCTCATTAGCATAATGTAACGTTAACGATTTCTGAAAATCGCAAATAAAATGAAAATAATGCGCCTACTGTCAAGCTTAGCCTTTTCTTAACAACACTGTCATCTCAGATTTTCAAAATATGCTTTTGAACCATAGAAATTGACTAATTTGTGTAAGAGTATGCAAAGCTAGCAATGCATTTTGAATAACATGTAGCACGCAACATTTTCACAAAAACCAGATAACCAAATAAATAAAATCATTTACCTTTGAAGAGCTTCTGATGTTTTCAATGAGGAGACTCTCAGTTACATACCAAATGCGCAGTGTTTCCTGAAAGCGTCTGTGTGTAGGAGAAATCGTTCCGTTTTCCACATTGCGTCTGGCTACCGAAACGAACCGAAAATTCAGTCACCTACAACGTAAAACTTTTTCCGGATTAACTACATAATATCGACCGAAACATGGCAAACGTTGTTTGGAATCAGTCCTCAAGGTGTTTTTTCACATATCTCTTCATTGACATGCAGTTCGTGGAAGCTTGCTTTACTAAAAATACTAAAAATAGTGGCAGGTGACTTTTGCGCACACGTGGTAAATGTGGTCTCTTATGGTCAATCTTCCAATGATCTGCCTACAAATACGTCACAATGCTGCAGACACCTTGGGGAAACAGACAGAAAGGGCATTCTCATTCCTCTCGCATTCACAGCCATATAAGGAGACAAGGGAAAACAGAGCCTCAAAAATCCTGTTCATTTCCTGGATGCCGTCTCATCTTGGTTTTGCCTGAAGCTCACGTTCTAGGGCACGCATAGAAAATATCTTTGTATTTCTGGACACGTCAGAGTGTTTTCTTTCGAATCGTAGCAATTATATGCATAGTCGAGCATCTTTTTGTGACAAAATATCTTGTTTAAAACGGGAACGTTTTTCATCCAAAAATGAAATTGCGCCCCTAGAGTTTCAACAGGTTAAGAAGCAGTACGGCTGGTTGAGTTGTGTATCGGAGGACGCGTGACTTTCAACCTTCGTCTCTCCCGAGCCCGTATGGGAGTTGTAGCGATGAGACAAGATAGTAGCTGGCTTGTGCCTAGGGCAGTGATGCGAGCATGGGGTGGGTTGAAACAGGTGCAGGCTTAAAACAAGCACATGGGTCTTTACACTGCAGCACTAGCATTATGCAGTCGGAATGATTTTCAGTGGAGCATTTTGTCATTACTGTGGAACTAGAAAGCCATATAAATACATACATATTAAATCCATGTTTGGATTTGGGTGAGGTCCTGTGTGTAGAGTGACAAATCCTATATGAGCCTGAACGCAAGGTGCTGGTAACGGCTTGGTACGTGATGTGTATGTAACAGACGTCACGCTGCTTAGCTTAGCAAATAATACATGAAGCTCGAACCCAGTCGTACCAGTCGGCGCCAAGAGAAAAGCTAGCAAGAGAAAAGCTAGCTATGCGTTGGCGCAAGTAAGGACACAGTTTCACTCATCCCCATGGGCTACATGTACATGTGTATGTATCCATGAAACTGGAAAGTTTCGGAAGTGAATGTGAATTAACAGAAGCAGAAGAACCAAATTTGGTTTATTTATGTGTCTGCACCTGTGCTCTCTGTATCAAAGAGCCTGACCAGAGGGTGGCTCCAAGCCAGGACAATCACCCCCTAGAGAGGAGTGGAAAAACTAGGACGTCACACACATCACACACACACAGACACAGAGGCTTCTTTAAGATGGCTTACTAACTAACTCTAAGTGTGTAAACATCACACAACGCATTGTCAGAGGGGTTGACTACAATCAATATTTCAACATTCAAAATGTTTGGCCTTCATGCAGCGTATGAAACCTTTTGAGATCGGACAAACTATTTGACTGCACACAAACACCTGAATGCCTGAATGCTGGTGTATTGTCAGATCTGAGCGACCTTATTCTGTGAAGTCCCATTGTGTGATATGTCGATGTCACAGTAGCCTGAGTCATTAAGACTGAAACCAGGAGATGGTAAACTGGGAAGACATAAATACTAAGGAACCACTGATAGAAAAAGCATGAGAACTACGCACTTCTCTTTCTCCCCTTTAAAACGGAATACCATTAAACACTTAATCCTATTAAACACCGAATCCTATTCAACACTGAATTCCATTCAACACTGAATGCCATTAAACACTGAATTCCAGGTTCCACGGAGGTTCCTTTTCTGTAGGTGTGATTCTCACTGGCTCCTGATCACATTGGGTACGCAGGTTTTTGTTCCAGCTAATTATCTTTTCATGTTCCTGAATGAATGATGAATGGCCTTGTTTTGCTTGTGTAAAAAAAAAACACAGGGAATAATTGGAACTTGGGTAGGACTGTACATGGACATTTGACTTTTCACTGTTTTTCCTGATACAACCATGATGTCCTTCCTCTTGCAGAGGCCTCTGGGCTCTATGCCGCAGGGCCCTAAGTGGATTTGGAGGGCCCTACGCCAGGCGTTTGGACGGCCCCTCATCATCAGCATCACCTTCCGCTTCCTGGCTGACCTTCTGGGCTTCGCTGGGCCCCTCTGTATCTCTGGCATCGTCCATCACATCAGCAAGGACAACCGCACCATACAGCCCCCGGTGAGAAGACATTATACGTACACCAGTAGACGGCTGCTGAGGGGAGGATGGCTCGTAGTAATGCCTGGAATGGAGTCAATAGATTGGTATCAACCACATTTTTGATACCATTCCGTTGACTCCATTCCAGGCATTATTATGAGTCGTCCTCGTATGTATGCGAAGTTGAATACAACCTGCATACGTTTGAAAGGTCTATAATTTTTACACAAACCAAGTTAACATAAGCCCAAGATGCCTTCCACTTATAGGCATGCCTAATTTGACCATTCTGACCATAGTTCCTTGTTTTAAGTCTCCATTTTTGGTTTGGTCAGGGCGTGAGTTGGGGTGGGCATTCTATGTTTTTGTTCTATGTTTTGTATTTCTGTTTTTGGCCTGGTATGGTTCCCAATCAGAGGCAGCTGTCTATCGTTGTCTCTGATTGAGAACCACTCTCAAGTAGCCTGTTCCCACCTGTGTTTGTGGGTAGTTGTTTCATGTTTTGTCACGTGATAGGACTGTTTTTTGTTGTTGTTGTTCCACCTTTGTTATTTTGTATTCAGATTAATAAAGTTAACATGGACATGTACCACGCTGTATTTTGGTCCGATCCTTCATGTTCCTCATCAGACGAGGACGAGAATCGTTACAGTGTGACTCTTATAATGAATGAGGCTTCATGTATAGCTTTTATTTTTTAGAAATAATAGTAGGAGTAAAATGTCTCTATTCTCATAACTTATGACCCATTGTCTACTCTGAGATGCTTTGTGGATAGGAGCCCAGGTCTCCATTCTGAAATGACATTTACTGTCCTCCTCCAAGCACAACTGTCCTCAACGGTGAAATCCTTGAGCCTAATGACTGGTCTGCTGCTGTCTGTCTGTCTGTCTCTCTGACTCCTCTCACAATCCACTCAGAGCAGGACATGGACGCATCTGTCAATCTTTCAGATCTCCTGTACTGACCCCAGTCAGATCCCCTCTCCTGCTGTAATGATAGATTCTCAGTTATTCATTTGAAAGTCACAGAGTTGCAAAGTGTAATATTGCTGTAGCTCACCATAGGCAAATAAGGTATGCCCTCTCCTCCAGGAGTATGCTCTCTCCTGAAGAAAAGGTCTTTGAGGATTTTGTTGAATGTCACTGAGTTAGTTACGCAATAGGATTTCTAAAGAGGAGCTGATTTGGAAACATTGGGTGGCCATGTTGTCTGTAGTCATTTATAGAAGGCATATGGTGTTCTCCTCTGTCTCCATCTTGACAGTGTGTTTGTCCGAGGGTAGACTAAAATAGTCACCCCCGGAAGAGATTAAAGATTAAAGAGAGATATCAAGCAAAAAATATCACCATCAGACTGATAAGAAAAGGCTGTTTAGTCAACTGATAAATGCATTGTCATGGAACATGGCGATAGGGGCAGCAGGTAGCCTAGTGGTTAGAGCATTGGACTAGTAACCGAAAGGTTGCAAGAGCGAATCCCTGAGCTGACAAGGTAAAAATCTGTCATTCTGCCCCTGAACAAGGCAGTTAACCCACCTTTCCTAGGTTGTAATTGAAAATAAGAATTTGTTCTTAACTGTTAAATAAGTTAAATAAAGACAATAAAATTTGCTTATTGTGAATGTGTGGAATGGAGCACCCAGATGTTCTGAGCACCTGAAAGAATGCATGGGAGTGCATTCAAAGACACTATTTAATTTAAACATACACTTGGGACAGGAGTCAGCTGTATTTCATTATAACACTGAAAAAAGTGTGTGTGAGAGAGAGGGAGTGGGAGAAGAGGGAGAGGGGGGGGAAGAGACAGGTAGAAATCCTCTGTGTACAACGTAAAACACCTGTCACGCCCTGGTCTTAGTATTTTGTGTTTTCTTTATCTATTTAGTCAGGCCAGGGTGTGACATGGGTTTTTGTATGTGGTGTGTTTTGTCTTGGGGTTTTTTCATAGGGTATTGGGATTGTAGCTTAGTGGGGTTTTCTAGGTTAGTCTATGGCTGTTTGAAGTGGTTCTCAATCAGAGGCAGGTGTTTATTGTTGTCTCTGATTGGGAACCATATTTAGGCAGCCATATTCTTTGAGTGCTTCGTGGGTGATTGTCCTTATGTCCTTGTTCCTGTTCTGTGTTACTTTGCACCAGTATAGGCTGTTTTCGGTTTTCACATTGCGTTTGTTTTTGTATTTGATTCGTGTTTACTTTGTTTCATTAAACATGAATCACAATAGCCACGCCGCATTTTGGTCCGACTCTCCTTCGCCTATAGAAAACCGTTACAGAATCACCCACCACAACAGGACCAAGCGGCGTGGTGAAGAGCAGCAGGAGAAGCAACAGAGGCAGCAGCAGTAGTAGCAGCAGCAGTAGTGGGAGAGGCTGCACTATTTGGATAAATGGACTTGGAAGGAGATCCTTGACGGAGAAGGACCCTGGGCACAGCCTGGAGAATATCGCCGCCCCAAGGAAGAACTGGAGGCGGGGAAAGTGGAGAGGCGCTGGTATGAGGAGGCAGCACGGCGACGCGGATGGAAGCCCGAGAGTCAGCCCCAAAAATATCTTGGGGGGGGGGCTCACAGGGAGTATGGCGACGCTAGGTAGGAGACCTACGCCAACTTCCTGTGCTTACCGGGGGCTAGGGAGACCGGGCAGGTGTCCCCAGTGCGGGTGCATAGCCCGGTGCGGTACATTCCAGCTCCGCGTATCGTCTGGGCTAGATTGAGCGTCGAGCCAAATGCCATGAAGCTGGCTCTACACATCTTGTCCCCAGTGCGTCTCCTTGGGCCGGCTTACATGGCACCAGCCTTGCGCACGGTGTCCCCGGTTCGCCTGCATAGCCCAGTGCGGGCTATTCCACCTCGCCGTACTGGCAGAGCGACCGGGAGTATTCAACCAGGTAAGGTTGGTCAGGCTCGGTGCTCAAGAGCTCCAGTGCGCCTGCACGGTCCGGTCTACCCAGTACCACCTCCACGCACCAGCCCTCCGGTGGCAGCTCCCCGCACCAGGCTTCCTGTGCGTGTCCTCGGGCCAATACCAGCAGTGCCAGCACCACGCATCAGGCCTACAGTGCGCCTCGCCTCTCCAGCGCTGCCAGATCCTTCCTCCTCTCCAGCGCTGCCAGAGTCTCCCGCCTGTTCAGCGCCGCCAGTCTGCAAGGAGCAGCCAGAGCTGCTAGTCTGCAAGGAGCAGCCAGAGCTGCCAGTCTGCAAGGAGCTGCCAGTCTGCAAGGAGCTGCCAGTCAGCATGGAGCAGCCAGAGCTGCCAGTCTGCAAGAAGCCGCCAGAGCTGCCAGTCTGCAAGAAGCCGCCAGAGCTGCCAGTCTGCAAGAAGCCGCCAGAGCTGCCAGTCTGCAAGAAGCCGCCAGAGCTGCCAGTCAGCAAGGAGCAGCCAGAGCCATCAGTCAGCATGGAGCAGCCAGACCCGTCAGTCAGCATGGAGCAGCCAGACCCGTCAGTCAGCATGGAGCAGCCAGAGCCGTCAGTCAGCATGGAGCAGCCAGAGCCGCCAGTCAGCCAGGATCTTCCATATCCGCCAGTCAGCCAGGATCTTCCAGATCCGCCAGACTCTTCCAGATCCGCCAGTCAGCCAGGATCTGCCAGAGCCAACTACCTGCATGAGCTTCCTCTCAGTGCTGAGCTTCCTCTCAGTGCTGAGCTGCCCCTCAGTCCCGAGCAGCCCCTCAGTCCCGAGCTGCCCCTCAGTCCAGTGGGGTCCTTGGTGAGGACTACTAGGCCAAGGTCGGCGGCGAGGGTCGCCTATCTAAGGACGCGAGGAAGATGGACTAAGACTTTGTTAGAGTGGGGTCCACGTCCCGCGCCGGAGCCACCACCGTGGACAGACGCCCACCCGGACCCTCCCCTATGGGTTTTGGTGTGCGGCCAGGAGTCCGCACCTTGGGGGGGGGTTCTGTCACGCCCTGGTCTTAGTATTTTGTGTTTTCTTTATCTATTTGGTCAGGCCAGGGTGTGACATGGGTTTTTGTATGTGGTGTGTTTTGTCTTGGGGTTTTTTCATAGGTATTGGGATTGTAGCTTAGTGGGGTTTTCTAGGTTAGTCTATGGCTGTCTGAAGTGGTTCTCAATCAGAGGCAGGTGTTTATCATTGTCTCTGATTGGGAACCATATTTAGGCAGCCATATCCTTTGAGTGTTTTGTGGGTGATTGTCCTTTTCTCCTTGTTCCTGTTATGTGTTACTTTGCACCAGTATAGGCTGTTTTTGGTTTTCACATTACGTTTGTTTTTGTATTTGATTCGTGTTTACTTTGATTCATTAAACATGAATCACAATAGCCACGCCGCATTTTGGTCCGACTCTCCTTCACATATAGAAAACCGTTACAACACCAAATAATGCATGCAGAGCAGAATTAGGCCGATACCCGCTAATTATCAAAATCCAGAAAAGAGCGGTTAAATTCTACAACCACCTAAAACGAAGCGATTTCCAAACCTTCCATAAGAAAGACATCACTTACAGAAATATGGAGAAGAGTCCCCTAAGCAAGCTGGTCCTGGGGCTCTGTTCACAGACCCCACAGAGCCCCAGGACAACAACAGATTTACACCCAACCAAATCATGAGAAAACTCAAATATATTTACTTGACACATTGGAAAGAATTAACAAAAAAACTGAGCAAACTAGAACGCTATTTGGCCCTAAACAGAAAGTACACCATGGCAGAATACCTGACCACTGTGACTGACCCAAAATTAAGGAACTCTTTGACTATGTACAGACTCAGTGATTATAGCCTTGCTATTGAGAAAGGCCGCCGTAGGCAGACATGGCTTTCAAGAGAAGACAGGCTATGTGCACGCTGCCCAGTAAATGTGGTGGCAACTGAGCTGCACTTCCCAACCTCCTGCCAAAAGTATGACAATATTAGAGACACATATTTCCCTCAGATTACACAGATCCATAATGAATTCTAAAACAAACCCAATTTTGATAAACTCCCATATCTACTGGTTGAAATTCCACAGTGTGCCATCACAGCAGTGACCTGTTGCCACAAGAAAAGGGCAACCCGTGAAGAACAAACACCATTGTAAATACAACCCATATTTATGTTTATTTATTTTCCCTTTTGTACTTTTCACATCGTTACAACATTGTATATAAACATAATATGACATTTGTAACGTCTTTATTCTTTTGGAACTTCTGTGAGTAATGTTTACCGTACATTTTATTGCTTATTTCACTTTTGTTTATTATCTTCTTCACTTGCTTTGGCAATGTAAACATACGTTTCCCATGCCAATAAAGCCCTTGAATTGAGAGAGAGAGGTACCTACTAAATGATTTATAGCCCTAATAGAATGATGCATTTATTACATGTCCTGTTCCAGTATGAATGGCTCCTTAGAGATAGGAGAGAAGATATCCCTATCGCCTGAGACCCTTTACGGCATAATCCGAGGTCAGGGTTTCACACCTGAAGAATGACCTCTGTTGGTGTATTGCTCTTCCTTAAGACAGTGGATTTGTTATGGGAATGACCCCAGTCTTGGTGTAATTCACTGGTAGAACTATGACATCCATCATCATTAGTGGAGAGCTAGAGAGAGAGTGTTCCAAGAACAGCTGGCCAGAGTGTTATGGTGTGTAATTAGATAAGATACAACAGATGACTCAGATCACTCAGACAACTTTAAGTGGACTGTTGATTGATCATTTTAAGGAATTTCTGGGAGTTATTCTCCTCAGTGAATTAGGAATGATTCAGTAATTTCCTTATAGAAAATCAAAGCATTTCCCCCTCTAATGTACATATTCTCTTTGATGCTTGATCACCGTCTTGTGAACAGATGTGGTTGGATATTAGTAGTAGATCTCTGTTGTAGATTTTTTTTAACCTGCCATTTCATTACAGTCACAGTCAGACTCACCATACTGGAGTGGCTGTTCTTTCCCTTGCCCTCCCTGCTGGTAGCTTCTCCTCATCTCCTTCTCAAATCCCATTGGATTAGAAATTCAGAGGTACCGCCCCTCATACCTTCTCCTCCAATGGGTTTTGAGAAGGACTCGAGGAGTATATAATTGACCAGTGATGGAAAAAGTACCCAATTCTCATACTTGAGTAAAGTAAAGATTCCTCAATAATAGAACATTATTCAAGTTAAAGTCACCCAATAAAATACTACTTAGGTAAAAGTCTAAAAGTATTTGGTTTTAAATATACTTAGGTATCAAAAGTAAAAGTACAAATAATTTCAAATTGCTTATGAAGCAAACCAGACTTTATTTTGGGGGGTTATTTATGGATAGCCAGGAGCACACTCCAACACGCAGACATCATTTTCAAATTAAGCCTTTACAAATCAAGTATGGGAATTGGACCATTTTCCTGTCCTGCTAAGCATTCAAAATGTAATGTAAGAGTACTTTTGGGTGTCAGGGAAAATGTATGGAGTAAAAAGTACATTATTTTCATTACGAACATAGTGAAGTAAAAGTAGTCAAAAAGATCAATAGTAAAGTACAGATACCCCCTTAAACTACTTCAGTAGTACTTTAAAATATTTTTTACTTATGTACTTTCCGCCACTGCAATTGAGATCTACCCCCTGTCTGTGTGAGTAGGATACTGACTGGCCGTACTGGGTTTCTCTCGCTGTGCTTTCAGATAAAGCTGCTGGGGGTCTACTTTATCTCCTCTCAAGAGTTCTTGGCGAATGCATACGTGCTGGCCGTGCTGCTGTTCTTCGCCCTCATCCTGCAGAGAACCTTCCTCCAGGCCTCGTATTATGTGGCTATTGAGACCGGCATCAATTTACGAGGGGCTATACAGGTACTGTACTGAAGGCTGATATACAGTTGGGACCACATAGCAAAAATGTGGATTTCTACAGTGTGATCTCTGTAGACTTTCACATATATCACACATTGATCCCTTACGTTTATTCTTAATCTCTATTACTTAGCAACAGCGCTAGAAAAGCATCTGCAGTGTCAATACCTCTATATTGTGCAGTGTGCTTGTCTATTGCAGCTAAGTGTAACTCATAAAGGGTAGGGTCACACATGGTTTCCTATGTTGTGGTTATTATACACGTGTAGCAGAGGGAACTAAGAATGAATGTTGCCAAGCGACATCATATTTTAGGTGAGTTATAGTAAGGCTATGTCCTCTGGTAACCATAAAAACACAGGTTCATTGATTGGTTTCCCTATGATGCGTCTGGCTGTGTTCTCCTTCCAGACTAAGATCTACAATAAGATCATGCGGCTGTGCACCTCCAACATGTCCATGGGAGAACTGACCGTAGGACAGATTTGTAACCTGGTGGCCATAGATACCAACCAGCTCATGTGGTTCTTCTTCCTCTGTCCCAACCTGTGGGCCATGCCAGTCCAGGTGAGACCTATTCTCTTCTACCCTACTTTACTCTACACTAGTTTACTCAACACTACCATACACTACTCTACTTGATTAGGGTAGGTCCTGTACAGTTTAATTTGATTCTATTCTATCCGGGTCTATTCAGTTTGGTTCTAGTCTAGTCTACTGTATTAAAGGTAAAGCCAGGATGTTTCTACTCAGGGTAGAAAAAGGAAAGAAGCCCGGCAGGCAGAAAAGAAGCCCCCCATGGAGTTGAAGTAGATTCATGGCATGTTGTATATTCCATCAGAACACTGTGACCTTCAAGTTTATGCTCCCTGCCCCATGGCATTGTCGTGGAAATCTCCTCTATTTACCAAATCATGGGAGCAAACCACACACACAAGTCAGAGTTAGTTATCAAAGTCCATCTTTAATTATATGAGCTCTATAGCATTTTATGTGACTCTCAACAGTTCAGTATCTCTACTCAAAAGTTGAGAGCCCCCACACAATGGCAAATGGGATCCTTTATAGCGAAGATCCACCCCCCCTAGACGACACGACAATCCACAGGTCCCAGGAACTTACACAAAGAAAGACTTTACTTCAGAGAGGAGTATCCCCTAGCCAGACAGAGTTGGCTATAAATTATCGTTCAGTTTTGTCTCCTTTCTCAAACTCAGAACCATAAACCAATCCTCCATATCAACAGGCATATATCAAATTGTCATTTAGATACAACCAATTCTAAATACGACCAATCCTGGACAAGCTCATGGAGAGGAGAGAGAGGCTATAGGTTAAGATAAAAGGGAGCATGAGAATGATTCCAGACACTGCCATCCTCCTTTCCCCTATGAGAAAAGTAGGGGGTGACTGGCACACACATAGTGGAGCAAAAGATATGTTTACACATGATGACACTTTGACCTCTCCCCTCTCTGCGGCCCATGCAACTTAGTCTTGACATAGAACAGATAGCTGCAACCCTGCCACAGTATTATACAAAAATAACATTCTGATGAGAAGTAACTTACAAACATATGATGAATATAAAACATCTAACATATGTTACGAACAAATTCTGATTATTCCCTAACAGCATGTAAAAGTTTATGCTCCCTGCCCCATAGCATGTATAAGTTTATGCTCCCTGCCCCATAGCATGTATAAGTTTATGCTCCCTGCCCCACAGCATGTATAAGTTTATGCTCCCTACCCCACGGCATGTATACGTTTATGCTCCCTGCCCCACGGCATGTATACGTTTATGCTCCGTGCCCCATGGCATGTATAAGTTTATGCTCTCTGCCCCATGGGATGTATAAGTTTATGCTCTCTGCCCCATGGGATGTATAAGTTTATGCTCTCTGCCCCATGGGATGTATAAGTTTATGCTCCCTGCCCCATGGCATGTATAAGTTTATGCTCCCTGCCCCATGGCATGTATAAGTTTATGCTCCCTGCCCCATAGCATGTATACGTTTATGCCCCATAGCATGTATAAGTTTATGCCCCATAGCATGTATAGTTAATGTTAAGCAGTGATGCTCTCTAATATCCCATCTCTATATCCGTACATGGAAATGGAAGGAAGGTGTTGGGGGTAAAAAAACAACAACGTATTTAGAAATACAGGTATATCAGTTACTGGTTTGATGTTCCCAGACTATTAAATAAAAACAGGAGTTCTCACAAATGTAATCTTCCAATATATTGTTCCAGGCTTGTTCCAGGCAGCTTTGGTATAGTTCTATCTCCCAGCCTGGAACTACTATCAGTGGTGCAGATACACAACCCTTATGGAGAACACCTGATGGATCAGGGGGACCCAGGGGCCTTTAAAATGGTTTTACTTTTCCTTAGTTTGTCTTCTTGTCCTGCTTTTGTCGTGGGCGTCTTGTTGTTTGCCCAATATACTCGTCTGTCTGTCTGTCTGTCTGTCTGTCTGTCTGTCTGTCTGTCTGTCTGTCTGTCTGTCAGTCTGGTAAGAGAAGTTTCTTTGTTAGTTCAAGCTGAGAGTTCCCTTATCTCTCTCTACCAGGGAGAACGCTGTGTCTCCCGACTCACATTTTCTTTCTTTCTTTCTTTCTTTCTCTCTCTCTCTCTCTCTCACACACACACTCTCTCTCTTTTCCCTTGTAGAGAAAGATTCCATTTTGTTACCTTTCATTTGTGTTCTTCACAATGTGACATTGTGTGCATTTAACAAGAGTAAAAATCCTAGGCCCAAACCACTGTAGAAAACAAGCTTAAAGTAACAGTGTAACAGTGGTTCTGACTGACCCTATAGGCACACAGATTAGTTTTGGGGATTAAGTAGAGGAGTGAAGAAGACTGTCTGGGGGGGTTCATAATGCATGAAATTGAAAACAATAAAAGCTAAATGAAATATGTTGGGCTACACTAAGAATACTTTAGGAAGTTTAGTTGAACTATTTGTTCCTATCCAAATGAGGGGAGAATGAACGGGTGAATCCATGTCAGAAAACAATTTACTACTGGATGTGTTATATATGAATGGTTTTCTCAGCTCAGGCACGTGTGTGTCCATACCAACCCTTCTGACTTACAGCATTGACAATATTTTGATTCTTGCCTCGTATTTCAAAGGCATAGAGTAGTTAGTTGTAACTACAATTATTCAGCAGCATTACTACGCCTCTGATCCTCCTTCGCTATAAATCTCTCCTCTTTTTGTGCACAAGGCCAATTCCAAGGAGTTCAACAGATGTCAACAGAGTCCATTTTCCAATATAATGTTCCAGGCAGCCTTGGTGACACATATTTTTGGTTCTCTATAATTGAATTTCCCTTTTTCATTTGATTCACTTGTTCTAGAAACCAGCATATTTTTTTGTGCCCAAGTCCTATTCCAAAGAGTTCAAGACCATTTTCAAGATTGGTTCTCTAATGTGGACAATCTAATAAAAAGCAAACATTTGACACACACACACAAATAGTTAGAAAGGTGCTAAATAACAGAAAAGTAAACTTGTGAAAACATGAAGAAGGTTGCACACTCCCACACTCCCAATGAGTTATTGGGTATCACCAACATTTTAGCAGGGGGTCCTGTGTGGCTCAGTCGGTAGAGCATGGCGCTTGCAACGCCAAGCGTCGTGGGTTCGATTCCCACTGGGGCCACCCATATGCAAAAGTAGTGGCCCCAGCCGACTTGTAAGTCGCTTTGGACAAAAGCGTCTGCTAAATGGGATATATTTTATTTATATTTATATTTAGCACACAGGGCCTTCTTCAGGGTTACGTAATGAGATTTAAGGTTTAACAACCATAGTGGATACCAATGACCCCGTTGTGAGGTTCAGACCTCTACGTGTGAAGGTGTTGGACTCATAGACACAGGGCCGCAGGTTTAAGTCTCACTCTGGCTACTTCATAAATCTGCTCTGGTCTTCTAACATCGCCTTACAATCAATTCTAATTCTAGCCAGATCCCTTTCATCTGTTTTTCCCTGTAGTCACTGTCAGTTTAAAAGCCTTTGTTAAGGCTTAAAGTGTGTAAATAGTGTAATATACAGTTAAATATTCACTATTAGCAATTCTTGATTTTATTTTTTAACAATTGAACAATAAAGTGCTGTATATATATATATATATATATATATATATATATATATATATATATTTATATATGCTGCAGCATACTGTAGATGTGGTGCATTGTAGAGAAATATTGTGGGAGGAGAAAGAATCGGTGACTAATTAACATATTTTAAGGCGTGCCGTGTAAGTGGCTATATTAGTGAGAGTCGTGTACCAATGTAAGTGATATGTGGCAGTAGTTCCCTGACAATTCATTGTATGTATATATGAAACAGATCAGAGTGGTAGCAGGTCTTAAACCTTTTACTGGTGACCTATTTGTGACCGACTGCCTCGATTTGGTCTTATGTAGTACAATTTTAAGTGGTGTTTTTTACTCAGAGTGTTATGTTATAAAATGTTATGTTAACTTGCAATAAAAACGACTTTCTGACTAAATTAGAAACTTAAGTCTGAAAATGTAGCTAGACTCTTATACATAGATAAACGCTTCATGGGAGACTGGAACCTTTTAACTCTGTTTTGTTTGTAGCATCTTGTTTGGCCAGCATTGTTATCTGTCGATAGCACTTGCTAAATTCAGATGTTGTTGAGAAATGTGCCAAACGTTTGTAGTTCTCGATGGTTAACGTTGTATCTTTCAAAAACATAGAGGTAGAAAGGACTGTCAACACATTCTGAGCAGCTCACATTACAAACAGAAGCATGCTACATGGCAGACCAATCCAAACTCATCTCCCGGCATGCTCATGTCCATTCTCTCTGTTCTTCCCTGCAATCATGGCCAGTTTGGAAACCTTTGTTTAGGCCTCTAGAAATACAAGTGATATAAAACACCTAGTATTCATTAATATTCTGTAATATGCTAATTAATACAGCCAACCTGCTTGCTATAATATCTTGTAGTAAAATATATAATATATTATAGTAAAATACTGTAGAAATACTTATCTTACTGTTTAATGGTGTGTATTGTATTGTTTCATTGCTCTGGCAACAAGTTACCGTCAACATCTCAGTATTGTATTGGCACAATCCAGACATAATCAGAGATATATCTTAAACCATCTTACTGTAGTTCAAATTAATTTGAAGACCAATGTATCCTTAACTACAACATTTTCATTAATGGATAATAATACTGTATGCACAAAACTCTAAATTGCTAGGGACAAGAGCACCCACTTAATGACCAAAATGTTTTTGTAAATGTGAAAATGAAAATGTGCAAAGAACACTGGGTAATATGTCGCTGCATGGGTAAATCCTGTAATATACTGTAAAAAAAAATGGGTTCCCGTAAAATTGATTACTGTAAAATTGATTATAGAAGCTGTACTGTAAAATAAATTACAGTAACTTACTGGACAATTGCTGCCAGTAAGTTACTGTACATTTTACCTGAAATGTTTTACAGTGTGGCCCAGGCGAATGTTGCTCTGTATGAAGGAGAAAGCGTGTAGCTAGTGTCGTGTCTTCGGCTATGCCGGATTAATTGATAAGACATGCTATTCTATAAAATAATTTCTCCATAATTAATATCACCTGATTGAGCTAATCATGTAAATTTAATTAACTGGAGAGTCGGGCACCACGAAATAATATTTATAGAGCTGTTATCTTCCGAATAAACTCTTAAAGACCTAGTAATATTTTACATCATTAGCAGTCAATATCAATCGTCATCTTACTTCAGTCTCATAATCTGAAAGTTTTAAATTCTTGGTTATCCTCAAGAACCCTGGCTAACAAGTTGAATCAGCAATATATAATTGTGTTTAATTATTTATTTACTAAATACCTAACTAATCACACAGAATTCACATACACAGAATTAATCATAACTTGATTACAAATTACGTCACAAAGGAAAACATCCCAAGCGGGCGGAACAGATATGACAGCTTGTTACACAAGGGAAAAGGGGCTGGGTTGAGTGAAAGAGCGGGAGACTGAGGAACAAAGGGAGAAGCTGTGCTATCATAAATACAGTATCTGATGCATTCTAAATTACTGCTCATTTGGAGATGGAAAATGCAATAAATATACTCTGTCTGTTCCTTCCTAACCCTCGTTGCATCTGCTGTTGCTAACTCAACGGCTAGGAGGTATCACTTCTGTAGTGAATAAGAGTTCAAAGTTCATACCATTCGCAACCAAAGCTCACGCTGATGTTGTCTCCGTTCTGTAGTTATTATCTGAACTATTCTGACATAGGACCGTCGTCCCCACATCTTCGGAACAGGAAGTTCTGTTGTCATCAAGACTTTATATAGGAAGGGAGAAGAGG
Organism: Oncorhynchus masou masou; assembly: GCF_036934945.1. Classification (NCBI taxonomy): domain Eukaryota; kingdom Metazoa; phylum Chordata; class Actinopteri; order Salmoniformes; family Salmonidae; genus Oncorhynchus; species Oncorhynchus masou. The sequence goes on along the minus strand of NC_088226.1, from coordinate 64,582,584 downwards.
GTGTGTTTGAAAGGTTTTATAGCCCATGTCCCTTCACAGAGGTGGGCCACTGAGTGAGCAGCCCTAACTTATGAAAACCCACATCTCACATTTTAGAAGCTAAAATCACATTTCATCCCATTACAAATAATTTCATATTCAAACATTTAAATTGAACAACAATTCCATGTGAATCCGATAACTCTGATGTGTAGACTTTCCACTGTAGAGTTTGTCATCTTATCATTAATGAAAATGTCTCAGATGACAACCGAACTGACATCATATTCATTAAGTACCAATGCATATGTTCAATTGTTCGGATTACCAGAATATAGTTCATTTCCCCCCACCTACTGATGTTCCCAGAATCTCTACGTTAACCAAGGTTTTTTTAAACGTAACCTCAGTAGGTTAGAGAGAGGGAAAAAGGGGGGTGAGGAGGCATTTATGACCGTCATAAACCTATCCCCCAGACCAACGTCATGACACTAGTATGAAATGTCACATCCATCTCCATCACTTAGTGCTGTACCCCTCCCCCTCACTGTGAATCCTGGGGATGTGTGTATCAGGCTGTCACCGTGAGGATGCCAGGACATACAGGACAGGAGCCAAGGCCAGGTGGAGGAACACAACACATTAATCATCCATCAAGATGTCCTTATATCACAATTAAATCATAATTTCTTAGCATTACCATATAGATGCCAAGACAGGACAGGAGCCAAGGCCAGGTGAATGAACCCAACATGACTAATCCATCATGTTCAATGCAGTTTCTGTGGTGAAGAATGCAATTAATACAGGCATACAGGCTGGAAAGGTCTCATGATTCACCATGTTTTTGTGAAGGATGAAGCATTGATTTTAAAAACCTCACACTCTCTCCTGATTGTTTGTGCAGGGACACAGTGTGTGTGTGGATGTGCAGGGTCTGTCTTGTGATTACAGTGCATTCTGAAAGTATTCAGACCCCTTGACCTTTTCCACAATTTGTTATGTTACAGCCTTTTTCTAAAATGGATTAAATCGTTTTTCTTCCTCATCAATCTACACATAATACCCCATAATGACAAAAAACAAAAACAGATTAAGACATTTGTGCAAATTTATAAAAATAAAAAAATACAACTTAAACTTCACATTTACATAAGTATTCAGACCCTTTACTCAGTACTTTGTTGAAGCACCTTTGGCAGCGAATACAGCCTTGTCTTTTTGGGTATGACGCTACAAACTTGGCAGCTGAAGTAAAATAAATATAAAATAAAACATTTAAATAAAGAAGAAAACAACAATAAAATAACAGTATCAGGGCTATATACAGGGATTACTAGAACAGAGTCAATGTGCGGGGGCACCGGTTAGTCGAAGTAATTGAGGTAATATCTACATGCATAGTCACTTTAGAGATAAAGTGACTATGCATGTATAATAAACTGAGAGTAGCAACAGTGTAAAAATGGGGGTGGGGGAACAATGCAAATAGTCCGGGTAGCCATTTGATTAGCTGTTCAGGAGTCTTATGGCTTGGGGGTAGAAGCTGTTAAGAAGCCCTTTGGACCAAGATTTGGCGCTCTGGTGCAGTTTGCTGTGCGGTAATAGAGAGAACAGTCTATGACTAGGGTGGCTTGAGACTTTCGCAATTTTAGGGCCTTCCTCTGACACTGCCTGGTCCTGGATGGCAGGAAGCTTGGCCCCAGTGATGTACGGAGGCCAAGCAGTTGCCATACCAAGCGGTGATGCAACCGGTCAGGATGCTCTCGATGGTGCAGCTGTAGAACTGGCATGGATCTGAGGACCCATGCCAAATATCTCCTGATGGGGTATAGGCATTGTCGTGCCCTCTTCACGACTGTCTTGGTGTGTTTGATTGGGTTCAAGTCCGGGCTCTGGCTGGGCCACTCAAGGACATTCAGAGACTTGTCCCGAAGCCACTTCTGTGTTGTCTGTGTGCTTAGGATCGTTGTCCTGTTGGAAGGTGAACCTTCGACCCAGTCTGAGGTCCTGAGTGCTCTGGAACATGTTTTCATCAAGAATCTCTCTGTACTTTGCTCCGTTCATCTTTCCATCGATTCCGACTAGTCTCCCAGTCCCTGCCGCTGAAAAACATCTCCACAGCATGGTGCTGCATGCAAGGACCTGACGCCAGAGGTGAGAAGCAGGTACAGGGAGTCAAACCTTTATTCAGGAACAGACATATAACACGACAGGAACAGCATCAGCACACGGGTAAATAAGGACATATGACAAACAATCCCGTAGCAGGGAACAGAGCTAGGAAACAGACAGATATAGGGAAGGAAATTACACAAGAAATTGAGTCCATGTGAGTCGAATGAGTGCTGATGCGCGTGACGGGGAAAGGCAGGTGTGCGAACTGAAGTTGGCTTGAGTGCGTAATGTTGTGGAGTCTGGCGCCCTCGAGCGCCAAAGGAAGGAAGAGTGGTAGCAGACGTGCCAGGTTTTGTCCAGACGTGAAGCTTGTCATCAGACCAGAGAATCTTGTTTTTCATGGTCTGAGAGTCTTTTAGGTGCCTTGTGTGTAGATTGGTATTGTGTGTAGATTGATGAGGATTTTTATTTATTTAATCCATTTTAGAAAAAGGCTGTAACATAACAGAATGTGGAAAAAGTCAAGGGGTCTGAATACTTTCCAAATGCACTGTAATTCTGTCTTTAAATCCACATCCTGATCATTCCATACCAGACATGTTCCTCCTCATTCATTCACATCTCCTACCTCTCTGTCATCATTCAACACAGTAATCTCATCTCCTACCTCTCTGTAATTATTCAACACAGTAATCTCATCTCCTACTACTCTGTCATTATTCAACACATTAATCTCATCTCCTACAGGGCGATGGTCATTTAATTCCGTTACCTTTGCCTTCTTGGGTACAGGAACAATGGTGGCCATCTTAAAGCAGGTGGGGACAGCAGACTGTGATAGGGAGATATTGAATATGTCCATAAACACTCCAGCCAGATGGTCTGCACATGCTCTGAGGACGCGGCTAGGGATGTCATCTGGGCTGGCAGCCCTGCGAGGGTTAACACATTTACATGTCTTACTCACATCAGCCACAGAGAAGGAGAGCCCACAGTCCTTGGTAGTGGGCCACGTCGGTGGCACTGTATTATCCTCAAAGCGGGCAAAGAAAGTGTTTAGTTTGTCTGGAAGCAAGACGTCGTTGTCCGTGATGTGGCTGGTTTTCTTTTTGTAGTTTGTGATTGTCTGTAGACCCTGCTACTACGTCTTGTGTCTGAGCCGTTGAATTGCGCCTCCACTTTGTCTCTATACTGACATTTCGCTTGTTTGATTGCCTTGCGGAGGGAATAACTATACTGTTTGTATTCGGCCATAATCCCAGTCACCTTTCTATGGTTAAATGTGGTGGTTTGCGCTTTCAGTTTTGCACGAATGCTGCCATCTATCCACGGTTTATGGTTAGGGTAGGTTTTAGTAGTCACAGTGGGTATAACATCTCCTATGCACTTCCTTATAAACTCACTCACCAAATCAGTGTAAACGACTATATTATAATCTGAGGCTACCCGGAACATGTCCCAGTCCGCGTGATCAAAACAATCTTGAAGCGTGGATTCCGATTGGTCAGACCAGCGTTGAATAGTTCTTAACACGGCTACATCCTGTTTGAGTTACTGCCTATAGGAAGGGAGGAGCAAAATGGAGTCGTGGTCAGATTTGCCAAAAGGAGGGCGGGGGAGGGCCTTGTATTCATCGTGGAAGTTAGTAATCTCATCTCCTACCACTCTCTGTCATTATTCAACACCGTAGTCTCATCTCCTACCGCTCTGTCATTATTCAACACCGTAGTCTCATCTCCTACCGCTCTGTCATTATTCAACACCGTAGTCTCATCTCCTACCGCTCTGTCATTATTCAACACCGTAGTCTCATCTCCTACCGCTCTGTCATTATTCAACACCGTAGTCTCATCTCCTACCGCTCTGTCATTATTCAACACCGTAGTCTCATCTCCTACCACTCTCTGGTTAATTGCATATTGTGTGTGTGAGTGAGTGAGTGAGACATATTCCATTCTCAATCAGGCATACAATCAAATATTTTCCCTCATCTCAACATTTCCAAGATTTAAAAACCCGGAACTAGTTTGTGTATTGTATTGTCCAGATCATTGTGGGGGTGATTCTACTCTACTACCTCCTGGGGATCAGTGCCTTGATCGGGGCCACAGTCATCGCTGTCCTGGCCCCTGTCCAGTACTTTGTGGCCACCAAGCTGTCCCAAGCACAGAAGAGCACTCTGGTAAGTAATATGCCATTTAGCAGACTTGTTTTAATCCAAAGTGAATTATAGCTAGGCATGCATACGTTTTACTTAAAGGTGGTTCCAGGAATCAAACCCACTGTCTTGGCGTCGGAAGCACCATGCTCTACCAACTGTGCTACAGTAGCACCCGTCTGTGTGGACTGTAACATTAAGCTATCTTCAGCTAAACTCATGGATAACCTTTGGTTTCTTACTGATATTTTTTTAAAGTGGATTGTTATGGACAATTTTTTTTCAACCATAATCATTAATCACAAAATATTGTCTTTGAGCTTTGTTTGCCTCTCTCTCCAATATCCCACTGCTCATTCCCATAATGCCATGCTGTCAAATGGTAACACTTTGCTTGACACTCTGTGTTGTAACACGTTATGAAACGTTCATAACCATGTCATAATATGTAATAACAGCAGACATAACTTGTCATAACCATGTCATATGTCACAACAGCTGACATAACTTGTCATAATATGGTCATGATGACCCATATATCCACACCTGTTGTGGCATATATTTAGACCTGTTGTGGCATATATTTAGACCTGTTGTGGCATATATTTAGACCTGTTGTGACATATATTTAGACCTGTTGTGGCATATATTTAGACCTGTTGTGGCATATATTTAGACCTGTTGTGACATATATTTAGACCTGTTGTGGCATATATTTAGACCTGTTGTGGCATATATTTAGACCTGTTGTGACATATATTTAGACCTGTTGTGGCATATATTTAGACCTGCTGTGGCATATACTGTGTTATTTTATGGCTGGTTATGACACCTACAAAAGAGTGTCAAAACCTACAATTATTCAAATGTCTTTGAAAGTTTGTTTCTTAAATCTTTGTTGTTGTAATGAATTCTTTACAGTCATGTTTCTTTCATCATATAAATAAAATACACTTTATGACACTGTCAAGAAGCATTATGACATCATAATCATATAAGCCAGATAGGCCTATCACGTACATGCCCCTGTGTCAGCCATCAGTCACAAAGAGGGTGTCTTATCCTTCTCCTGAAATCTGCTCCTGCATTCATCCTCCCCAACTTGAACCCTGAGTGGTCATCCTCCCCAACTTGAACCCTGAGTGGTCATCCTCCCCAACTTGAACCCTGAGTGGTCATCCTCCCCAACTTGAACCCTGAGTGGTCATGCTCCCCAACTTGAACCCTGAGTGGTCATGCTCCCCAACTTGAACCCTGAGTGGTCATGCTCCCCAACTTGAACCCTGAGTGGTCATGCTCCCCAACTTGAACCCTACTCGAGTCATTCAGATGTTTGTGTGTATCACCCTATAGGAGTACTCCAGTCATTCAGATGTGTGTGTGTGTATCACCCTATAGGAGTACTCCAGTCATTCAGATGTGTGTGTGTGTATCACCCTATAGGAGTACTCCAGTCATTCAGATGTGTGTGTGTATCACCCTATAGGAGTACTCCAGTCATTCAGATGTGTGTGTGTATCACCCTATAGGAGTACTCCAGTCATTCAGATGTGTGTGTGTATCACCCTATAGGAGTACTCCAGTCATTCAGATGTGTGTGTATCACCCTATAGGAGTACTCCAGTCATTCAGATGTGTGTGTGTATCACCCTATAGGAGTACTCCAGTCATTCAGATGTGTGTGTGTATCACCCTATAGGAGTACTCCAGTCATTCAGATGTGTGTGTGTATCACCCTATAGGAGTACTCCAGTCATTCAGATGTGTGTGTGTATCACCCTATAGGAGTACTCCAGTCATTCAGATGTGTGTGTGTATCACCCTATAGGAGTACTCCAGTCATTCAGATGTGTGTGTGTATCACCCTATAGGAGTACTCCAGTCATTCAGATGTGTGTGTGTATCACCCTATAGGAGTACTCCAGTCATTCAGATGTGTGTGTATCACCCTATAGGAGTACTCCAGTCATTCAGATGTGTGTGTGTATCACCCTATAGGAGTACTCCAGTCATTCAGATGTGTGTGTGTATCACCCTATAGGAGTACTCCAGTCATTCAGATGTGTGTGTGTATCACCCTATAGGAGTACTCCAGTCATTCAGATGTGTGTGTGTATCACCCTATAGGAGTACTCCAGTCATTCAGATGTGTGTGTGTATCACCCTATAGGAGTACTCCAGTCATTCAGATGTGTGTGTGTATCACCCTATAGGAGTACTCCAGTCATTCAGATGTGTGTGTATCACCCTATAGGAGTACTCCAGTCATTCAGATGTGTGTGTGTATCACCCTATAGGAGTACTCCAGTCATTCAGATGTGTGTGTATCACCCTATAGGAGTACTCCAGTCATTCAGATGTGTGTGTATCACCCTATAGGAGTACTCCAGTCATTCAGATGTGTGTGTGTATCACCCTATAGGAGTACTCCAGTCATTCAGATGTGTGTGTGTATCACCCTATAGGAGTACTCCAGTCATTCAGATGTGTGTGTGTATCACCCTATAGGAGTACTCCAGTCATTCAGATGTGTGTGTGTATCACCCTATAGGAGTACTCCAGTCATTCAGATGTGTGTGTGTATCACCCTATAGGAGTACTCCAGTCATTCAGATGTGTGTGTGTATCACCCTATAGGAGTACTCCAGTCATTCAGATGTGTGTGTGTATCACCCTATAGGAGTACTCCAGTCATTCAGATGTGTGTGTGTATCACCCTATAGGAGTACTCCAGTCATTCAGATGTGTGTGTGTGTATCACCCTATAGGAGTACTCCAGTCATTCAGATGTGTGTGTGTGTATCACCCTATAGGAGTACTCCAGTCATTCAGATGTGTGTGTGTGTATCACCCTATAGGAGTACTCCAGTCATTCAGATGTGTGTGTGTATCACCCTATAGGAGTACTCCAGTCATTCAGATGTGTGTGTGTGTATCACCCTATAGGAGTACTCCAGTCATTCAGATGTGTGTGTGTGTATCACCCTATAGGAGTACTCCAGTCATTCAGATGTGTGTGTGTGTGTATCACCCTATAGGAGTACTCCAGTCATTCAGATGTGTGTGTGTGTATCACCCTATAGGAGTACTCCAGTCATTCAGATGTGTGTGTGTGTATCACCCTATAGGAGTACTCCAGTCATTCAGATGTGTGTGTGTGTATCACCCTATAGGAGTACTCCAGTCATTCAGATGTGTGTGTGTGTATCACCCTATAGGAGTACTCCAGTCATTCAGATGTGTGTGTGTATCACCCTATAGGAGTACTCCAGTCATTCAGATGTGTGTGTGTATCACCCTATAGGAGTACTCCAGTCATTCAGATGTGTGTGTGTATCACCCTATAGGAGTACTCCAGTCATTCAGATGTGTGTGTGTATCACCCTATAGGAGTACTCCAGTCATTCAGATGTGTGTGTGTGTATCACCCTATAGGAGTACTCCAGTCATTCAGATGTGTGTGTGTGTATCACCCTATAGGAGTACTCCAGTCATTCAGATGTGTGTGTGTGTATCACCCTATAGGAGTACTCCAGTCATTCAGATGTGTGTGTGTATCACCCTATAGGAGTACTCCAGTCATTCAGATGTGTGTGTGTATCACCCTATAGGAGTACTCCAGTCATTCAGATGTGTGTGTGTATCACCCTATAGGAGTACTCCAGTCATTCAGATGTGTGTGTGTATCACCCTATAGGAGTACTCCAGTCATTCAGATGTGTGTGTGTATCACCCTATAGGAGTACTCCAGTCATTCAGATGTGTGTGTGTATCACCCTATAGGAGTACTCCAGTCATTCAGATGTGTGTGTGTATCACCCTATAGGAGTACTCCAGTCATTCAGATGTGTGTGTGTATCACCCTATAGGAGTACTCCAGTCATTCAGATGTGTGTGTGTATCACCCTATAGGAGTACTCCAGTCATTCAGATGTGTGTGTGTATCACCCTATAGGAGTACTCCAGTCATTCAGATGTGTGTGTGTATCACCCTATAGGAGTACTCCAGTCATTCAGATGTGTGTGTGTATCACCCTATAGGAGTACTCCAGTCATTCAGATGTGTGTGTGTATCACCCTATAGGAGTACTCCAGTCATTCAGATGTGTGTGTGTATCACCCTATAGGAGTACTCCAGTCATTCAGATGTGTGTGTGTATCACCCTATAGGAGTACTCCAGTCATTCAGATGTGTGTGTGTGTATCACCCTATAGGAGTACTCCAGTCATTCAGATGTGTGTGTGTATCACCCTATAGGAGTACTCCAGTCATTCAGATGTGTGTGTGTATCACCCTATAGGAGTACTCCAGTCATTCAGATGTGTGTGTGTATCACCCTATAGGAGTACTCCAGTCATTCAGATGTGTGTGTGTATCACCCTATAGGAGTACTCCAGTCATTCAGATGTGTGTGTGTATCACCCTATAGGAGTACTCCAGTCATTCAGATGTGTGTGTGTATCACCCTATAGGAGTACTCCAGTCATTCAGATGTGTGTGTGTATCACCCTATAGGAGTACTCCAGTGAGCGGTTGAAGAAGACCAATGAGCTGCTGCGGGGAATCAAGCTACTGAAGCTGTACGCCTGGGAACACATCTTCTGTCACAGTGTGGAGGAGACCAGGGGCAAGGAGCTCACCAGTCTGCAGACCTTTGCCCTATACACGTCCATATCTAGTAGGTTACCTTACCTCAAATACACAGAGCTCTACACCATCCATATCTAGTAGGTTACATTACCTACCTCTACAGGTTCATATCTAGTAGGTTACGTTACCTACCTCTACAGATCCATATCTAGTAGGTTACCTTACCTCAAATACACAGAGCTCTACACCATCCATATCTAGTAGGTTACGTTACCTACCTCTACAGATCCATATCTAGTAGGTTACCTTACCTCAAATACACAGAGCTCTACACCATCTATATCTAGTAGGTTACGTTACCTACCTCTACAGATCCATATCTAGTAGGTTACCTTACCTACCTCTACAGATCCATATCTAGTAGGTTACCTTACCTCAAATACACAGAGCTCTACACCATCCATATCTAGTAGGTTATGTTACCTACCTCTACAGATCCATATCTAGTAGGTTACCTTACCTCAAATACATAGAGCTCTACACCATCCATATCTAGTAGGTTACGTTACCTCAAATACACAGAGCTCTACACCATCCATATCTAGTAGGTTACCTTACCTCAAATACATAGAGCTCTACACCATCCATATCTAGTAGGTTACGTTACCTCAAATACACAGAGCTCTACACCATCCATATCTAGTAGGTTACGTAACCTACCTCTACAGATCCATATCTAGTAGGTTACCTTACCTCAAATACACAGAGCTCTACACCATCCATATCTAGTAGGTTACGTAACCTACCTCTACAGATCCATATCTAGTAGGTTACGTTACCTCAAATACACAGAGCTCTACACCATCCATATCTAGTAGGTTACCTTACCTCAAATACACAGAGCTCTACACCATCCATATCTAGTAGGTTACGTTACCTACCTCTACAGATCCATATCTAGTAGGTTACGTTACCTACCTCTACAGATCCAAATCTAGTAGGTTACGTTACCTACCTCTACATGGTTTATAAAATGTTACCCCTCTCAACTCTGTGTCAGTCCTACTAGAGTTTATAAAATGTATGAACTGTAGTAGTTTCATGTAATGAACTCTTTAATTCTTAGCCTTCTAAGTCATCTTGTCAGTTCCTCCAGGATTTTGCAATTCTGCAATCAGGTTTGTTTTGCAGTATTTTTTAATTATTTAACCTTTATTTAACTAGGCAAATCAGTTAAGAACAAATTCTTATTTTCAATGACGGCCTAGAAACAGAGGGTTAACTGCCTTTTTCAGGGGCAGAACGACATATTTGTACCTTGTCAGCTCAGGGATTCAATTTTACAACCTTTCAGTTACTAGTCCAATGCTCTAACCCCTAGGCTACCTGCTGACCCAATTATTATCCAATGGTTTGCAAATTTAACCAATCACCACATAAAACAGTTGTATCACAGCAATATTAATGCATTACACTGTCTGACCACCGCAGTACAAAAGGAGGGCTCACAACCTCAACCAATCTCTACCCTTTTACTGCATGGTTCAATATGTGTGTGCCTCTCTCATTGCTGATGCTCTAGCTTAGTCCTAGACAACAACCGTTGTAAGCCATTCAGTTGAGCTGAGATCCTGGAGAAAGACACAGCGAGGAAGACACGAGCTGAGATCCTGGAGAAAGACACGAGCTGAGTTCCTGGAGAAAGACACAGCGAGGAAGACAAGAGCTGAGATCCTGGAGAAAGACACAGTGAGGAAGACACGAGCTGAGATCCTGGAGAAAGACACAGCGAGGAAGACACGAGCTGAGATCCTGGAGAAAGACACAGCGAGGAAGACACGAGCTGAGATCCTGGAGAAAGACACAGCGAGGAAGATACGAGCTGAGATCCTGGAGAAAGACACAGCAAGGAAGACACGAGCTGAGATCCCGGAGAAAGACACAGCGAGGAAGACACGAGCTGAGATCCCGGAGAAAGACACAGCGAGGAAGACACGAGCTGAGTTCCCGGAGAAAGACACAGCGAGGAAGACACGAGCTGAGATCCTGGAGAAAGACACAGCGAGGAAGACACGAGCTGAGATCCTGGAGAAATACACAGCGAGGAAGACAAGAGCTGAGGACCTGGAGAAAGACACAGCGAGGAAGACAAGAGCTGAGATCCTGGAGAAAGACACAGCGAGGAAGACAAGAGCTGAGATCCTGGAGAAAGACACAGCGAGGAAGACAAGAGCTGAGATCCTGGAGAAAGACACAGCGAGGAAGACAAGAGCTGAGATCCTGGAGAAAGACACAGCGAGGAAGACACGAGCTGAGATCCTGGAGAAAGACACAGCGAGGAAGACACGAGCTGAAATCCTGGAGAAAGACACGAGCTGAGATCCTGGAGAAAGACACAGCGAGGAAGACACGAGCTGAGATCCTGGAGAAAGACACAGCGAGGAAGACACAAGCTGAGATCCTGGAGAAAGACACAGCGAGGAAGACACGAGCTGAGTTCCTGGAGAAAGACACAGCGAGGAAGACACGAGCTGAGATCCTGGAGAAAGACACAGCGAGGAAGACACGAGCTGAGATCCTGGAGAAAGACACAGCGAGGAAGACACGAGCTGAGATCCTGGAGAAAGACACAGCGAGGAAGACACGAGCTGAGATCCTGGAGAAAGACACAGCGAGGAAGACAAGAGCTGAGATCCTGGAGAAATACACAGCGAGGAAGACACAAGCTGAGATCCTGGAGAAAGACCCAGCGAGGAAGACAAGAGCTGAGATCCTGGAGAAAGACACAGCAAGGAAGACAAGAGCTGAGATCCTGGAGAAATACACAGCGAGGAAGACACGAGCTGAGATCCTGGAGAAAGACACAGCGAGGAAGACACAAGCTGAGATCCTGGAGAAAGACACAGCGAGGAAGACACGAGCTGAGATCCTGGAGAAAGACACAGCGAGTAAGACACAAGCTGAGATCCTGGAGAAAGACACAGCGAGGAAGACACGAGCTGAGATCCTGGAGAAAGACACAGTGAGGAAGACACGAGCTGAGATCCTGGAGAAAGACACAGCGAGGAAGACACGAGCTGAGATCCTGGAGAAAGACACAGCGAGGAAGACACGAGCTGAGATCCTGGAGAAAGACACAGCGAGGAAGACACGAGCTGAGATCCTGGAGAAAGACACTGTTTGTAGAGAGAGAGACTGAGATCCTGGAGAAAGACACTGTTTGTAGAGAGAGAGCCTGAGAGAGGGATGAGTGGAACAAACTGTATGTACAGTATCTGAACCATACTGTCACGTATCTAATGTTGCCTATGTGTCTCCTCGTTCTCAGTATTCATGAACGCAGCCATCCCAATCGCAGCTGTCCTGACCGTGAGTATTCATTCCAGTCATAAATGCCTATTCATATCTCATAGTTGCCCTTCATAATACTGTCTACAGCCTAGCCCAAATATCGGTCCTCCCTCACATTATAATATACTACTGTCTACAGCCTAGCCCAAATATCGGTCCTCCCTCACATTATAATATACTACTGTCTACAGCCTAGCCCAAATATCGGTCCTCCCTCACATTATAATATACTACTGTCTACAGCCTAGCCCAAATATCTGTCCTCCCTCACATTATAATATACTACTGTCTACAGCCTAGCCCAAATATCTGTCCTCCCTCACATTATAATATACTACTGTCTACAGCCTAGCCCAAATATCTGTCCTCCCTCACATTATAATATACTACTGTCTACAGCCTAGCCCAAATATCTGTCCTCCCTCACATTATAATATACTACTGTCTACAGCCTAGCCCAAATATCTGTCTTCCCTCACATTATAATATACTACTGTCTACAGCCTAGCCCAAATATCTGTCTTCCCTCACATTATAATAAGTACTGTCTACAGCCTAGCACAAATATCTGTCTTCCCTCACATTATAATATACTACTGTCTACAGCCTAGCCCAAATATCTGTCTTCCCTCACATTATAATATACTACTGTCTACAGCCTAGCCCAAATATCTGTCTTCCCTCACATTATAATATACTACTGTCTACAGCCTAGCCCAAATATCTGTCCTCCCTCACATTATAATATACTACTGTCTACAGCCTAGCCCAAATATCTGTCTTCCCTCACATTATAATATACTACTGTCTACAGCCTAGCCCAAATATCTGTCCTCCCTCACATTATAATATACTACTGTCTACAGCCTAGCCCAAATATCTGTCCTCCCTCACATTATAATATACTACTGTCTACAGCCTAGCCCAAATATCTGTCCTCCCTCACATTATAATATACTACTGTCTACAGCCTAGCCCAAATATCTGTCCTCCCTCACATTATAATATACTACTGTCTACAGCCTAGCCCAAATATCTGTCTTCCCTCACATTATAATAACTACTGTCTACAGCCTAGCCCAAATATCTGTCTTCCCTCACATTATAATAACTACTGTCTACAGCCTAGCCCAAATATCTGTCCTCCCTCACATTATAATAACTACTGTCTACAGCCTAGCCCAAATATCTGTCCTCCCTCACATTATAATAACTACTGTCTACAGCCTAGCCCAAGTTGATGTCCTCCCTCACTTTATTCACCATAGAACAGCATGTTTTACCTCAATTCCCCCTCTAAAAATATTTCTCAGTGGATGGGCAATCTCTTTCCACCAGTAAAGGGCACAGACAAGACCAGACTAGAATGGTATCGCTCATAATCCAATCAGTCTGGCATGTTGCCACTATAAAGGATGGCCAGTGACATTTCCCAGGGACACCGTAGAGGTTTGTGACATGGCAGGCCACTGTAAATCCCAGTTATATTTATGGTAACTGGAGCCGTTAAGGCAGTTGTTGGTGTGGTGACAAATCCAGTATGGCAGGCAGGCAGGCAGGCAGGCAGGGAGGCAGGGAGGCAGGCAGGCAGGGAGGCAGGCAGGGAGGCAGGCAGGCAGGCAGGCAGGCAGGCAGGCAGGCAGGCAAGCAGGCAGGCAGGCAGGCAGGCAGGCAGGCAGGCAGGCAGGCATAGAGAACACAAGGAGAGGTCCTTGAATGAGTGAAATGTATTTTGGAAAGAGACAGTGATTGGTTTATCCCTCACCCTTTGGAACACAAATGAAATAGAGATAGAGGGATAGAGATAGAGGACAAACTGATGTCCTTCTGGATGAGCGATGTGGGTTTTGGAGACAGCGATTTGCTTATCATTGTTAAGCCCTGAAATTCTCAAGTTAATCACAAACTAAATGAACGGTAAAAACATTTGCAGAAATACGTTTTAAGTGCTTATCTTTGAGGGATATTTATTATTTCAGGACCAAATCCTGTACTGTAAGATGCGAGCACAGCTCAGAGTGCAGCACACATCTACCATTGACATCAATGCATGTTTATGTAAAAGTTTGTGTTGCAAACTTGAATTTGATTCCAGATTCAGACCTCACCCACAATATACTGTATATGCTGGTTATTGGAGTGATTATGAATATTTTTTCTCTCTACTCTCGTCATCTCCCTCTAGACGTTTGTGGTCCATGTGCACATCTCTGAGGAGGCTGACCTGTCCCCTGCTGTAGCCTTTGCCTCCTTGTCCCTGTTCCACATCCTGGTCACTCCTCTCTTCCTGCTCTCCAGTGTGGTACGGTCCACGGTCAAGGCCCTGGTCAGGTGAGCTGGGTATCATGGACACCAGATGTGGGGTAACTATAGTTTTAACTATGCTTTGTTTAAAGAAACTATTTTTCCAGGGGAACAAATAGTTACTTTTGAGGTGACTGGAACTATTTTAATACAGATCTGAAAAAAATGACTACTTTTTAAAACTATTTGAATACAGATCCCAAAAATGATTACTTTTTCAAATTTATTTTTTATTTCACCTTTATTTAACCAGGTAGGCTAGTTGAGAACAAGTTCTCATTTACAACTGCGACCTGGCCAAGATAAAGCAAAGCAGTGCGACACAAACAGAGTTACACATGGAATAAAAGCGTACAGTTAATAACACAATTGAAAAACAGAAAGTCTATATACAGTGTGTGCAAATGGCGTGAGGTGGTAAGGCAATAAATTGGCCATAGTAGCGAAGAAATTACAATTTAGCAAATGAACACTGGAGTGACAGATGAGCAGATGATGATGTGCAAGTAGAGATAATGGTGTGTAAAAGAGCAGAAAAGTAAATAAAAACAATATGAGGTAGGTAGATTGGGTGGGCTATTTACAGATGGACTATGTACAGCTACAGCGATCAGTTTGCTGCTCAGATAGCTGATGTTTAAAGTTAGTGAGGGAAATATAATACACAGATCCCAAAAGATGACTCCTTTTTTACAGTAAACGTCTTAAGGTATTAGAAATACATCAAAACACAATAATATTGAAGTAAAGACCCTTGCCAACTGACATAAAAATAATTTAAATACAGATCCCAGAAAATGACTACTTTTTAAAGATATTTAAATACAGATCCCAAAAACTGACTACTTTTTTTAAACTGTTTAAATACAGATCCCCAGAAATTACATTTTTTTTAAAATATGTAAATGCAGATCCACAAAAATGACTTTTTAAAACAATTTAAATAAAGATCCCAAAGATCTGAGAAAGTACTTTTTTTTAAACTATTTGAATACAGATCTCAGGAGGTGACTACTTTTGGATTGACTGCCTTCAACTAATGGCAGGGCTGTATCTGGAACTGCACGTTGCAGATAGAAATAGAATGAATAGAGCACACACAATCCCCTATAGTATTCCAAGCAATCCGACAGCCATATTTGATCTACACAATACATTTCTATCTGAACATTTTGTAAATGTCCATTCTCCTGAATGTCCATTGCCCCATGTGTACATAATCAACTCAAATCAATTACCCAATGATATTTTGTAGAGATAAGTTTAAATAAGTTGTTACCCTCAACTACTGTAGGACTCAACATGCCACTGAAAAGGTTAAAAGATGCAATTAATTTTATAATATGTGAAAATACTGCAGAGAAGTTCAAAGCCATTTGCAAACATTGCAAACAGCAAGTTGGATGCTTGGCAAAAGCAACGTCGAACCTCTTTGTCCATCTGAGGGGAAGTGTTATTGTTTCAAACACACACTATACCATCTTTAAAGGGATAGGTTACTCAGAATACAAACTAACATTATGTTCCAACTACATTGGTTGTAGTTGATTCAAGAAGGCAGTTTTGTTATATTTAGTTTCCCTTTGACAATTAAATTACATATTTTGTTTCTTTTAGCAATTCTCAGTAACACTTAATATTAAACAGTTATTGTTCCTGTGTAATAAAACTGTAATTAAATAAAGGTTAAGGTTAAATAAATAAATAAAAGGTGATTGAGGTGATTCCATGTCCCTCACATATTTAATACTTTCAAATATTATTATTTTTCTGAGACCTGTATATGAACATCAAAGAAAATAGTTGCCTTGTAGTTTAAACTCTGGTATTATCAAATAAACTACAAAATGCAACAATTTTCTGCCCAGGTCTGATGGACACACACATGGTCGCATGCACACATGGACACACAGCTCTGTTTTTGTGAATTTTCAGAACATTTTAGGGAGTACAAATGTATTCCCATTAAAAATCCTATTTTCCCTAACCCTAACCCAAACCCTAACCTTAAACCTAACCCTTAAGCCTAAAATAGCATTTGTGACCGACCGCCTTGATTTGGTCTTGTGTAGCAAAATTTGAAATGGGGATTTTTTACATTGGATAAAAGCAGAGACACAGCTACAAAATGGTATATCATATACTGCGTTTGAGGAACAATGGGAAAGTAATTCTGACCTGAAAGTTGATCAACTTGTAACCTCACTTTTGAGACAATGGCCTTTGAATGTGTTGGTACCTACTGGAGAGCTCTTTGTCTATATCCATTCAGCATTGTTCACACCCTCTTAAGCTTTAGCCCCACCAATCTCTTTAAAACTTCTTACGGATAGGGGGCAGCATTTTCACTTTTGGATAAATAGCATGCCCAAATTCAACTTCCTGCTACTCATCCTCAGAATATAAGATATGCATAGTATTAGTAGATTTGGATAGAAAACACTCTGAAGTTTCTAAAACTGTTTGAATCATGTCTGTGAGTATAACAGAACTTATGTAGCACTCAATACCCCGAGGACAAACCATTCAGATTTTGTTTTTGAGGTCACTGTCTATTCAATGGGTTTTCATTGGGAAACCAGATTTCTAAGAGACTTGTTTGAGGTTCCTACAACTTCCACTGGATGTCACCAGCCTGTAGAAATTGGTTGAGGTTATTCCTTTGTGTAATGAAGAAGTATGGCCATCTTGAACAAGTGTCACGTCATGTGTACTGTTTGATAGTTGCGCAAGACCAGAAAGCATGATTGAGTTTGTTGTCTTCCTGTATTGAACACAGATCATCCCATCTTACATTTTATTGATTATTTACGTTTAAAAATACGTAAAGTTGTATAACAAAAGTAGTTTGAAATGTTTTGGCAATGTTTACAGGTAACGTTTGAGATATTTTGTAGTGACGTTGGTCAAGTTGGAACCAGTGTTTTTCTGGATAAAACGTGCCAAATAAATGGACATTTTGGATATATATGGACATTAATCAAACAAAAAGACCATTTGTGATGTTTATGGGACATATTGGAGTGCCAACAAAAGAAGCTCGTCAAAGGTAAGGCATGATTAATATTGGTAAGGAAGACCGGGAAGCCACTCCCAAATATATATATATTTTTTTGGGAGGGTGGCATATGGGGAGGTTAGCTGAGCTTACTCCCCATGCTCACAGCATGGAACGTGGTACTGGTCAGGCACCGTGTTATGCGGTAATGCGCACGGTACCTCCAGTGCACGTGCACAGCCCGGTGCGCTCTGCATTGGACGGGCTAGAGTGGGCATCCAGCCAGGACAGATGGTGCCGACTCAGCGCACCTGCACTCCAGAGCATCTCTTCGGCCCAGGATATCCTATGCCGGCTCTGGTGTCTCCGGTGCGTCTGCACAGCCCAGTGCGTCCTGTGCCAGCGCCCCGCATTTGCCGGGTGAAAGTAACCATCCAGCCAGGACGGGTTGTAACGGCTCTATGCTTGAGACCTCCAGTGCGCCTCCACGGCCCATTGTATCCGGTGCCTGCTCCACGCACCAGGCTTCCAGTGCATCTCCCCAGTCCGGTGAGACCTGTTCCGGTTCCACGTACCAGGACTCAAGCATGTCTCCCCAGCCTGGTAAGCCCTGTGGCAGCTCCACGTACCAGGCTTCCAGTACATCTCCTCAGTCCGGTGAGACCTGTTCTGGCTCCACATAAAAAGCCTCCAGTGATGATCCATGGCCCGACGCCTCCAGTGATGATCCATGGCCCGGAGCCTCCAGTGGTGATCCATGGCCCGGAGCCTCCAGTGGTGATCCATGGCCCGGAGCCTCCAGTGGTGATCCATGGCCCGGAGCCTCCAGTGATGATCCATAGCACGAAGCCTGTAGCGTTGATCCGCTGTCCGGAGCCTCCAGCGACGGTCCCCAGTCCGAGGCCTGCGGCGAGGGTCCCCAGTCCGTGGTCGGCGACGAGGGTCCCCGCACCAGAGGCGCCATTAAAGTGGAGGGAGCCAGAGGTGGAGCGGGGTCTACGTCCCGCAACGGAGACGCTACCGAGGTAGATGCCCACCTGGACCCTCCCCTATAGTGTCAGGTTTGCGGCCGGAGTCCGCACCTTTCGGGGGGGTACTGTCACGCCCTGACCGTAGAGATCTTTTTATTCTCTATGTTTGGTTGGTCAGGGTGTGACTCGGGTGGGAAACTCTATGTTCTGTGTTTCTATGTTTTGGCTGGGTATGGTTCTCAATCAGGGACAGCTGTCTATCATTGTCTCTGATTGGGAATCATACTTAGGCAGCCTTTCTCCCTTTTGTATTTTGTGGGTAGTTGTCTTTGTTAGTGGCCTGTATAGCCCTAGTCAGCTTCACATTCTTTTTTGTTGTTTCTTGCTTTGTTGGCGAATGTACACTCACCATGCTGCACCTTGGTCCGGTCACTTCCACGACGAAGGCGATTGTTACAATCATCAGTCAAACACACAAGCAATCACCCATCTTGTTATTCCCACTCAAATATTTTTTGTTTATTTGATCGGACAGAGAGCAAGAAAAGATAGGAGAGAGTTGCAGAAATTGCAGTGTGCCAGATTCAAATCTATGATGCAGCGGTATATGTGTTCCAGAAGCAGCGGCTTAGACCACTGGACCACCCTTGGCCACCCAGCCTGTCAGTCAATCACTGCTTTCATATTTGTTTACCATCATGTATGTACAAGTAAGTGCTTTAGATATGATATATTGGCCTTCTGTAAGTAGAAGAGCTGTACATCATGTATGCAGAGTATTGTATCTCAAAGGAGAGGGGTATCATTACCATGTTAGAGTCATCCCGAGTGGAGAGATGTTGTCAGGGGTTTTCTCTGCATCCTGAGAGGATGTACTGATGTCTCGTAACAACCAATGGAGCTGACATCTTTACATGGAGCCAGTATGTATATCATATAGCTGTCGTGTAAATGAGGAAGAAGTTGTCAATCTACATCCCACTTAAACCACTACTTCCTTATTCAATGACACACAAGTAATTACATATATAATGTAATGCATTATAGATGACGCCTCTACCATGCTTGATTGTGATTGTTTTAGTTTTTCAAAACTCCATTAGTGGTCCACAATGTGTTTTAAAATAATCTGTATGGTGTAGTTGTATCATTGTGGCGTGACACTTAATTAAATGTTTCTAACTAACACAATCCTATCTTTATTCATGGTGACAGCAAGTTGAGTGTGATGCTGTATCTCAGGGGTAATCTAAGTCCATCGTTCCATTCAGAGGTCCTTATGATCCCCGTAACAGCCTGGTATTGACACTGCCATTCTGCAGTATAGCTGGAGCATACTGCTATTCTGCTCTACTGCAGTGGCTTTGGACACACGCACACGATCAGTCCTCACAATTAATTTAGAATGCTGAAGGATAGAATGTTAAAAAAGTATTGCTTCATGGGATCGAAGTCAGTAACTCCTGTATCCTGGCATTTGAGTAAAGCTGAAGTGAAGTCTGACATGACCTGGCTTTGAAGCTTTGATAAGTGGTTGCCAGCCCC
Organism: Oncorhynchus masou masou; assembly: GCF_036934945.1. NCBI lineage: Eukaryota > Metazoa > Chordata > Actinopteri > Salmoniformes > Salmonidae > Oncorhynchus > Oncorhynchus masou. The sequence continues at coordinate 64,562,569 of NC_088226.1, read as the reverse complement.
AGTGAGTGTGGAACATTCATTTCATTATGGAGTACAGAGAGAGGGAGAGAGAGGAGAAAGAGAATAGTGAATTGAAGGAACAGAGAAAGAGAGGTAGAGAGAGCAGATAAGAGAACAGAGAGAGGGACAGGGTGAGATAGAGGAGGTTGGGAAATAGGGACGGCACAGGGAGGAATGAGAGAGGGGGAGTGAGAGAGAGTGGGTAGTGAGAGGGGGGGGGGTACAGAGAAGTGAAGCAATGTTCCACTAAATTGATGGGCCAATAAGAGCTCTTCAAACGCGCGATGAGATCTGTGGCTCGTTGAGCAGCCTGGAGTGTAACAGTACTTCTAGTCACAGCTGACTCAACCTGATTTACAGTAGATGTACAGCAAGGCCCATATTGTTTGTGAATATTTTTCTTAGGTGTGTGTTCATGCTTGTACTTAGGAGTTCTACTAATCAGGTTATGCTCTAGTTGATTCCAGATGTTCTGAAGCTGGAGCAGGTAGATGACGATGATAAGATGGCTGATTCTAATGCTTTCATTTGACCTGAAGTTGGAGCAGGTAGATGATGGTGATAAGATGGCTGATTCTAGTTTGGCCCAGAAAAGGCACATATAAAAACAGAATACTTTATGACTGTTGACTTAAACCAATCATCTTTTCACTCCTCCGTCATGTTTGCCTTCTTCTATCAGATGTACAGTCCAATGAGACTTTCCTGGCACTTTTCCTTTGAAAACCCTGTTGCTGTGTTGTTCCCTATCCCATCTCCAAAACACTAACTTTTCCTTATTGTAACTCACTCTGGAGAACAGCATCTGCTAATACTAGAATGTGGAAATATGAAATGTGTCGGTCATGTCCCCCTGTAACCCTAACCCTGTAACCTTAACCCCTGTTTCCTCATAGTGCCCAGAAGCTGAGTGAGTTCTTCAGTAGTGATGAGATTGGAGATGAGCAGGAGCCAAATGCTACCATGCCCACGGGCCCTAGCAACCACAAAACCATTCCCTCCGGCCCCAGAAACCACAACAACAAGTACCAGGCAGTGGTGAGTACCCAGCTATCACATAATGTTCTGAGAACCTTATGTTTCTTAGAGCTTGTTGAGAGCATAGTTGTCCTATGGTGATTTAGCATACAAACGTCCTAAAACTTTCTGCGAATGGTACAGGATAGTTGCTTGGTTTTGGAACATTTTCAGAACATTTAAGTAACTTTAACAGAATGTTTTGTACAAGTTCAAACATGGTTACATTTATACTTAACAAAAAATATAAACACAACATGTAAAGCTTCCCATGTTTCATGACCTGAAATAAAAGATTCCAGAAATGTTCCATACGCACAAAAATCTTATTACTCTCAAATGTTGTGCACAAATTTGTTTTCATCCCTGTTAGTGAGCATTTCTCTTTTTCCAAGATAATCCTTCCACCTGACAGGTATGGCATATCAAGAAGCTGATTAAATAACATGATCATTACAAAGGTGAACCTTATGCTGGGGACAATAAAAGGCCACTCTACAATGCCAGATGTCTCAAGGTTTGAAGGAGTGTGCAATTGGCATGCAGAGTGCAGGAATGTTCAACAGAGCTGTTGCCAGAGAATTTAATGTTAATTTCTATACCATAAGCCGCTCTCCAAAGTCGTTTTAGAGAATTCGGCAGTACGTCTAACCGGCCTCATAATCGCAGACCATGTGTAACCACGCCTTCCAGGACCTCTTCCTCTGCGGGATCATCTGAGACCATCCACCCAGATAGCTGATGAAACTGTGTGTTTGCACAACCAAATCATTTTTGCAAAAACTGTCATTAACAGTCTCAGGAAAGAGATTTAACGATGCTCTTACAAAGGTTCTTACGATGAACTTAGGCTTAAGATGCTTTTGGGAAACTGGGACCTGTTCTCTATCCATGGAATTAGTGAATTGCGCCACCAGAATGGAGTTAGCATGCCATGTTTTCCCCATATTTAATTTCATTGAATTTTCGTCTATTCAAACAGACCCAATTTCAAAGGAAACAAGCAATCATTAAGATCATGTGTTGTCAATTAATGGGCGCGTTAAATCTCCGAGCTGTTTGCCAAAACCATCGTTATTATGTTGCACTTGAAAACGTCCATAATCTAATGCCTGTCTCAGACCACTCGTAGAACAGCTAAGTGCGTCGTTAGATGCTTTTTTTTGCCCTCTCGCATTTCTTTATACACAGAAGATCTCTGCTAAACATAGAATCACATGGTTTACCCGTCTCTCCTTTACCACCGACAACTTCAGAACCAAGTTGACTACAAATACAAAGTTGTCTTTGCAATTGATACAAACAAGTGACGTAGAAAAAGATGCTTCATATGAAAGTTGAGATGACTGCATAAAAAATATAGAAAGTAGGCAATAGGCCTATTTCAAACATATTGAAATAGATTTCATGTTAAATCAAATGAGTTCTATTTTGCTTCTGTCTGTAATTTGTCTCAATATACTTCATTATGTGTAGCCTAACTGTAACGGTTTTCTTCTGGGAAAAGAGAGGCGGACCAAAATGCAGCGTGGTTAGTTTTGTCCATCTTTAATAAAGATGAAAGTACAACAATCTACAAAACAGGTGAAAAAACCAAAACAGTCTTATCTGGTGCCACAAAGACAGGAACAATCACCCACAAAACCCAACACAAAACAGGCTACCTAAATATGGTTCCCAATCAGAGACAATGACTAACACCTGCTTCTGATTGAGAACCATATCAGGCCAAACATAGAAATAGACAAACCAGACACACAACATACAATGCCCACCCAGCTCACGTCCTGACCAACACTAAAACAAAGAAAACACACAGGAACGATGGTCAGAACGTGACACTAACATGTGCAATGATGTGCCAAATCAGTGGTTTAGTGCATTTTTATTAGGTAAGCATTAGAATAAGCAGCCGTAGGTGGTAATATCTCTCTAGAAGCTGATCCGCTATCAGTATTGTGAAATAAATATATTGTTAGGTAAGATTTGAATGGAGTAAGTGGATCAGAGAGCACATAGCGACCATCAACAACACACTTAGCGACCATTCTCTCTGCGTGGTGTTTTGGGAAACGCATGTGACATCTTCGGCCGTTGTTGGAAAGATGCATCCTGTGAAACCAGAGTCAAATGTTCTCAGAACCTCCCTGCAACCTGAAAATAAACATTTCCAGAACAGGCGAAACGTTCACTTCTGGTCTCAGAACGTTTAAAAAACATTTGTTTTAACGGTCAGGAAACGTATGGCTTCGGTTTTAATGTGACTCACCACCTGGATTTGGTCTTATGTAGCAAAATTTGAAATCTAGAATAAAAGTAGAAACTCAGAGCTACAAAATGGTACATCATACATTGCATTTTTGAGGAACAATAGGAAAGTAATTCTGCTTTGAAAGTTCATCAACTTGTAAACTTTTTGAATGTTTTGGTATTTAGTGAAGAGCTCTTCTTTGTCTGCACCCATTCAGCATTGTTCACACCCTCTTAAGCTTTAGCCCCACCCATCTTATTTCGCTCACAGTGTGTCACACCTGACACTCTGACCAATGATTTGTTTACAACTGGATAACATGAAAACAGCCTAACCAGCTCTGCTGCCAACAATTTCATTATACTCTTTTGCAGACATTTATTGACACCGGCCATATTCAACGGGTGTTGTACACATTAGCTTAAGACATGTCGCTAGCTAAGATCACACACGTCAAGTAACGTTAGCTAACGTTAGCTAGTTAAACAACAATGAACATAGTGCCAAATCATGTGGTTACTACCCTGCGTGAATCTGATGGGAGCTAACCAACCAAGTTCAATGTTAGCTAGCTAACATTGGGCTCTAAGTAGCAAAGCAAACGGCTCTGGGATAAGAATAATAACATCATACACATAACGTTAGCTAGGGAGCCTGCCAGCTAACGTTAGCTAGCTAACAGTACACTTTAGTTAAAGACATGTCGCTAACTAGCTAGGTAAACAATGAACCTAGCTAGGTAAACAACATTTAAGATCACACGTCACGTAATGTTAGCTAACGAGCCAGCCAGCTAACATTAGCTAGTTAAACAACAATGAACATAGTGCCAAATCATGTCATTACTACCCTGCATAAATATCCTGGAAGCTAACCAGCCAGGTTCAATGTTAGCTAGCTAACATTGGGATCTAACTAGCAAAGCAAACGGTTCTAGGATACAAATAACAACATAAACATACTGTTAGCTAGGGAGCCAGCTAGCTAACAGTACACTTTAGCTTGAATTGAAACCACTTTCTGTCAAAATTAGAAACTTGTAATATCTGAAAATCTAGCTAGCTAGACTACCTTACCTGTATATGTCATCATGCATGATGTCATCCGTCTCCCTGTCATGGATGCCATTCTACAGTTGCCCTTAGTTTGAATATGTAATCGGTTCACATACGGTTCACATTTGTTTTGTGTTGTAGTCACGATCAATATCAACATTTACACAGATGCACGCAAGCGTACGCATGCATGCACACATACATGAACACACACACACACACACAGAGCTCCCACAAAGAGCTCTTAAACACTCAACCACTCATTCACAGGCAGAATACACATCAATGTTGTAGTTAATGTCCTCCCTCCACCCCAACCTCATTTGCACACACACACTCACCACCTCCTCCACAATCCTCCGCCACCATCCACCACCTCTGTGGTTTTCATAGTGGTCCTGTAAAAAGCCTAAGCAATGCCCTGCCCCCTCCCTGCACCTCTCCCAGCCTCTGAAGGTGGTGAACAGGAAGAGACATCCCAGGGACGATTGGAACAACTACAGCCATGAGGGAGGCAACCCACCCCCCCAGGAGGGAGACCAAGACCTCTGCATCAGGGTGAGTAGGAGGCAGACCAGGAGGACCTAGACCTCTGGATCAGGGTGAGTGAGAGGTAGACCAGGAGGACCTAGACCTCTGGATCAAGGTGAGTGAGAGGTAGACCAGGAGGACCTAGACCCCTGGATCAGGGTGAGTGAGAGGTAGACCAGGAGGACCTAGACCCCTGGATCAGGGTGAGTGAGAGGTAGACCAGGAGGACCTAGACCCCTGGATCAGGGTGAGTGAGAGGTAGACCAGGAGGACCTAGACCTCTGGATCGGGGTGAGTGAGAGGTAGACCAGGAGGACCTAGACCCCTGGATCAGGGTGAGTGAGAGGTAGACCAGGAAGACCTAGACCCCTGGATCAGGGTGAGTGAGAGGTAGACCAGGAGGACCTAGACCTCTGGATCAGGGTGAGTGAGAGGTAGACCAGGAGGACCTAGACCTCTGGTTCAGGGTGAGTGAGAGGTAGCAGAACTAGATAGAAGTTCAAACTATTATTCAGTCTCATCAGTGTGCTGCCAGTGACAATATCCTGTCTGACTGCTTACTCAGTCAGATTATGTTTTTGTGAAAGCATTGGGAATCAGTCTGACATTTGCTTTGATCAATGCGTGTGATTTTTCTTTCTCCAGATAACCAGTGGATATTTCACCTGGACAGATGGGACTCCCACCCTGTCTAACGTAAACATCAAGGTTCCCTTTGGTAAGGCTTTGCTGCTGGAGGAAGGTTAAACGCCATGGCATTAATACTCTATTAAAGGAATCACTACTCCCTCCTCCTATCCCCTCATCTCTCTACTCTCTCTCTCCCACCTAATTTCTCATTTCCTGTGTGTCTCTCTCTCGCTCGCTCTCTCAGGTCAGCTGACTATGATCGTGGGCCAGGTGGGTTGTGGGAAGTCGTCCCTGTTGCTGGCAGCTCTGGGAGAAATGCAGAGAGTCTCTGGGACTGTCACCTGGAACATGTAAGACTGGATGAAATTACTACTCACACCATATACGTCACATATAGATGGATGGACAGTAAATTACTAGTAGGATGGACATACTAAATGGTTGACAAGCCTCTTTCTCATCCAAAGTATAAAGAAGGTCTATTAAATTACAGTAGGTTCATGTGGCCTGAGCTCAGATGATGTCAATTTGAAAGGTCATAGGTGAAAGGTACAGTAGCTGTCCACAGAGAACCAGGTAGCCGTTCACAGAAAACCAGGTAGCCGTCCACAGAGAGCCAGGTAGCCGTTCACAGAGAGCCAGGTAGCCGTTCACAGAGAGCCAGGTAGCCGTCCACAGAGAGCCAGGTAGCCGTCCACAGAGAGCCAGGTAGCCGTCCACAGAGAGCCAGGTAGCCGTCCACAGAGAGCCAGGTAGCCGTGCACGATGACTGACTGTTTACCTCTCTCAGCGATATAAAATGCTCTTGAATCGAATCAAATCCAATTTTATTTGTCACGTGCTTTGTAAACAACAGGTGTAGACTAACAGTGAAATGCCAACTTACGCGCTCTTCCCAACAATACAGAGAGAAAAAAGATAAATATAAAAATAATAACAAGAGGAATAAATGCACAACAAGTAATGATAACTTGGCTATATACACAGGATACCAGTACCGAGTCGATGTGCAGGGTTACGAGGTAATTTAGGTAGATACTTACTCAGTACATACGTATATGTACATATAGGTAGGGATAAAGTGACTAGGCAACTGGATAGGTAATAAACAGTATCAGCAGCTTATGTGATGAGTCAAAAGAGTTAGTGCAAAAAGGGTCAATGAAGCTTTCTGGGTAGCTTTAGGTTAACTATTTAACAGCCTTATAGCTTAGGGGTAGAAGCTGTTCAGGATACTGTTGGTTCCAGACTTGGTGCATCGGTACCGCTTGCCATGCGGTAGCAGAAAGAGCAGTCTATGACTTGGATGGCTGGAGTCTTTGACAATTTTTAGGGCCTTCCTCTGACACCGCCTGGTATAGAGGTCCGGATGGCAGGGAGCTCGGCCCCAGTGATGTACTGGGTTGTACGCACTATCCTCTGTAGCTTGTTGCGGTCCTTTGCCAAACAGTTGTCATACCAAGGAGTGAACCAGCGGTAGAAGCTGTAGAACTTTTTGAGGATCTGAGGGCCCATGCCAAATCTTTTCAACCTCCTGAGGGAGAAGAGGTATTGTCATGCCCTCTTTATGACTGTGTTGATGCGTGTGGACCATGATAGTTCCTTAGTGATGTGGAGACCAAGGAACTCGAAGCTCTCAACCTGTTCCTGGGAGTGTGCTTGGCCCTCCTTGTTCTTGCTGGCGTTGAGGGAGAGGTTGTTGTCCTGGCACCATACTGCCAGGTCTCAATGTTGTCGGTGTTCAGGCCTACTACCATTGTGTTGTCTGCAAATGTAATGATGGTGTTGGAGTTGTGCGTGGCCATGCCATCGTGGGTGAACAGGCAGTGCAGGAGGAGACTAAGAGTGCACCCCTGAAGGGCCCCCGTGTTGAGGATCAGCGTGGCATAGTTGTTGTTGCCTACCCTCACCACCGGGGGCAGCCCGTCAGGAAGTCCAGGATCCAGATGCAGAGGGAAGAGTTTAATCCCAGGGTACTTAGCTGAGTGATGAGCTTGGATGGCACAATGATGTTGAACGCTGAGCTGTAGTCAATGAACAGCATTTTCATGTAGGTTTTCCTTTTGTTCAGATGGGAAAGGGCAGTGTGGAGTGCAATAGCGATTGTGTCATCTGTGGATATGTTGGGGTGGTATGTGAAGTGGGGTGGTTCCAGGGTGTCTGGGATGATGGTGTTGATGTGAGTCATGACCAGACTTTTAAAGCATTTCATGGCTACAGATGTGAGTGCTACGGGGCAATAGTTATTTAGACAGCTTGGCGTTCTTGGGCACAGGGACTATGGTGGTCTGCTTGAAACATGTAGGTATTACAGACTGGGTCAGGGAGAGGTTGAACATGCAGTGAAGACACTTGCCAGCTGATCAGCGCATGCTCTGAGTACGCATCCTGCTGATCCATCTGGCTCCTGCAGCCTTGTGAATGTTAACCTGTTTAAAGGCCTTACTCACATCATCTACGGAGAGCGTGATCACACAGTCGCCCTCTATTGGCAACATGGGTGGAATGTTACTGATATGTTTTATAATTTCAAAATTAATTAATAGAACCCATAGTGGCCATTAACGGCATTTCTTTAAATTACTGTAGCCTATAGCGGCCATCGACAGCCTTAATTTAAATTACTGTAGCAGTTGAGAACAGCCTTGTTTATCTAACAATAATATATTGTTCGATAAGCAAAATTAAATGGCAAACAACCTGTTGTTGTATTTGTGTGGCTGTTGTCATCAAACAGAAACCGGAAACAGAGTATGCTCTCATTTGACTTTTCAAAGAATGTGCTGATCTATGGTGTCAAAAGTGATGCTAAAGTCTAGCAACACGAGGTAATTTACCACATTCACAAGTGCAGTCTCAGTACTATGGTGGGGTCTAAAACCAGACTGGAGCATTTAGAATACATTATTTGTCGTCAAGAAAGCAGTGAGTTGCTGCACACAGCATTTTCCAATTTTTTTGAGAGGAATGGGAGATTCAATACAGGCCAATTCGTTTTATAATTTTTCGGGACAACATTTGGCTTTTTCAGGAGAGGTTTTATTGACACTTTTAGTGAGTTTTTTTTACACAATCAGAGGATAGGGAGCTGTTTATTATGTTTAACATAGGAGTGCCAAGCACAGGAAGTAGCTCTTTTAGCAGTTTATTTGGAGTAGGGTCCTGTCGGCAGTTGGAAGGTTTAGAGGCCATGACTATTTTTGTAAATGTGTCGAGATACAGGATTTTAAAAAAACTCTCCATTTATCCTAGGTCTTAGCAGTTCTTTGCAGACACAGAACAAATTAGTTTTGTAGAAATATGCATATTTGAAGAGGAATCCATCATTTGCTTTCTAATGATCATTATCTTTTTGTCGAAGAGGTTCATGAATTCATCGCTGCTGAAGTGAAAGGGCATCCTCACTTGGGGAATTCTGTTTTTTAATTAACTTTGCAACAGCATCAAAATACATTTTGGATTGTTCCGTTCATCTTCAATCAGGTTGTAAAAGTAGCCTGGTCGAGCAGCAGTGAGGGCTCTTCGATATTGCACGGTACTGTCTATCCAAGCTAGTCAGAAGACTTCCAATTTGGTGGAGTATCATTTCCATTCCAATTTTCTGGAAGCTTGCTTCAGAGCTCGGGTACTTTCTGTATACCAGGGAGCTAGTTTCTTTTGACAAATGTTTTGTGGTTTCAGAGGTGCGTCTAGGGTATTACACAGGTTAAGTTTAGATCCTCATATGAGGTGATAACAGATTTTTGTACTCTGACATCCTTAGGTAGGTGGAGGGAGTCTGGAAGGGCATCTAGGAATCTTTGGGTTGTCCGATAATTTATAGTGCAGCTTTTGATAATCCTTGGTTGGGGTCTGAGCAGATTATTTGTTGCGAATGAAAACATAATAAAATTGTGGTACGATAGTCCAGGATTATGAGGAAAAACATTTACATCCACAATATTTATTCCATGGGACAAAACTAGATCCAGGCTAAGATTATGGCAATGCGTAGATCCTGACACGTTGGACAAAACCCACTGAGTCGATGATGGCTCTCGAAAGCCTTTTAGAGTGGGTCTGTGGACTTCTCCATGTGAATGCTGAAGTCACCAAAAAATATAATATTATCTACCATGACTATGAGGTCCGATAGGAATTCAGGAAACTTCGTAAGGAACGCTGTATATGGCCCAGGACGCCTGTAAACAGTAGCTATAAAACGTGATTGAGTAGATTGCATATATTTCATGACTAGAAGCTCAAAAGACAAAAATGTAGTCATTTGTTTTTCTTAACAAATTTCAATTTGTCATAAAACCGGTTGAAAGTTTCTATAGGCTATAGAGCGACACCTGTTGAGCATGCCGATAGGGTTTCTTTCCAGAAGCCATGGGAAAATTGTCCGGCTGCCAGGACTGTGCAGGGGGATTAACACTCCTACCTGGATTTAATGGTGGCATAGACGCTGTATCATTTTTCCTACTTTTCAATTGCCCTTGCCTAACGATTGTGTCTGTGGTCGAGCTTGCGACTCTGCTATCCCCACCATAAGGCGATAGTTTTCCTGTAAACAGAAACTGCAATGAGAAGGCATAATGTTACTTAGCTTTTTCGGCTGGAGAAAGTCCTGCGGGTGTCCAGATAAAGCGTCTGGGGTGAAAATGTTAAATTAAAAAAGTAATGTGAGGACTAAACTAAGACGTTGATAAACTTGTTCAATACAGAGTTTGATTAAATGGTTAAGAGTAAAAAGCCAAAAAGATTTGCAGGTAGCCAAGTAGCGACAAACAGCACGGAGACAACGTCGACTTGTGTGTGTGTGTGTTGTGTGCGTATGTAGTGAATGTGTGTGGGTTTTCTGTGGGAGTGTCACTGTAGTGTGTGTGAGAAAATGTGTATATGTTGTCTATATACAGTTGAAGTCAGAAGTTTACATACACTTAGGTTGGAGTCATTAAAACTCAATTTTCAACCACCCCACAAATTTCTTGTTAAATATAGTTTTGACAAGTCGGTTAGGACATCTACTTTGTCTATGACACAAGTAATATTTCCAACAATTGTTTACAGACAGATTATTTCACTTAAAATTCACTGTATCACAATTGCAGTCAGAAGTTCACATACACTAAGTTGACTGTTCCTTTAAACAGCTTGGAAAATTCCAGAAAATGATGTCATGGCTTTAGAAGCTTCTGATAGTCTAATTGACATCATTTGAGTCAATTGGAGGTGTACCTGTGAATGTATTTCAAGGCCTACCTTCCAACTCGGTGCCTCTTTGCTGGATATCATGGGAAAAGCAAAAGAAATCAGCCAAGACCTCAGAAAAAAGTGTAGACCTCCACAAGTCTGGTTCATCCTTGGGAGTAATTTCCAAACACCTGAAGGTACCATGTTCATCTGTACAAACAATAGTACGCAAGTATAAACATCATGGCACCACGCAGCCGTCATACCGCTCAGGAAGGAGATGTGTTCTGTCTCCTAGAGATGAACATACTTTTGTGTAAAAAGTGCAAATCAATCCCAGAACAACAGCACAGGACCTTGTGAAGATGCTGGAGGAAACAGGTACAAAAGTATCTATATCCATAGTAAAACAAGTCCTATATCGACATAACCTGAAAGACCGCTCAGCTAGGAAGAAGCCACTGCTCTAAAACCGTCATAAAAAAGCCAGACTATGGTTTGCAACTGCACATGGAGACAAAGATTGTACTATTTGGAGAAATGTCCTCTGGTCTGATGAAACAAAAATAGAACTGTTTGGCCATAATGACCATTGTTATGTTTGGATAAAAAAGGGTAGGCTTGCAAGCCAAAGAACACCATCCCAACCGGGAAGCACGGGGGTGGCAACATCCTTTTGTGGGGGTGCTTTGCTGCAGGGGAGACTGGTGCACTTCAAAATAGATGGCATCATGAGGGAGGGAAAATGATGTGGATATATTGAAGCAACATCTCAAGACATCAGTCAGGAAGTTCAAGCTTGGTCACAAATGGATCTTCAAAATGGACAATGACCCCAAGCATACTTCCAAAGTCGTGGCAAAATGGCTTAAGGACAACAAAGTCAAGGTATTGAAGTGGCATCACAAAGCCCTCACCTCAATCCTATAGAAAATTTGTGGGCAGAACTGAAAAAGCGTGTGCGAGAAAGGAGGCCTACAAACCTGACTCAGTTACTCCAGCTCTGTCAGGAGGAATGGGCCAAAATTCACCCAATTTATTGTGGGAAGCTTGTGGAAGGCTACTCGAAACATTTGTCCCAAGTTAAACAATTTAAAGGCAATGCTACCAAATAGAGTCAATTACTATGTAAACTTCTGACCCACTGGAAATGTGATGAAAGAAATTAAAGCTGAAATATATAATTCTCTCTACTATCATTCTGACATTTCACATTAAAATAAAGTGGTCATCCTAATTGACGTAACGAGGAATTTCTACCAGGTTTTAATGTCAGGAATTGTGAAAAACTGAGTTTAAATGTATTTGGCTAAGGTGTATGTAAACTTCCGACTTCAACTGTATCTATAGTCTAGTGAATGTGCGCAGGGTCAGTGCAAGATGGAGTCAGTGCAGATAGTTCAGGTACTATTAACTGACTATTTAGCAGTCTTATGTCTTGGGGGTAGAAGATGTCTTGGAGCCTGTCTGTCCAAGAGCCGATCATCCTGTACCGTTTGTCGGATGGTAGCAGAGTGAACAGTCTATGGCTTGAGTGGCTGGATTCTTTGGCAAGGGGTGTCGCGCCACTCGGGAGCTCTTGCAGTACCATGTCAGTTGGCATAACGTGATAGTAACTTGGAGTACAGTGTCATTTGGCCTTAGTGGCCCTCAGTTTCTGTCTGTGTTTTTTATCCTGCAGTCACAAAGACATTGATCCTCATAGCTCATTCTAGTCTTAACACCTCCTCAAAACACTACCTCACATTGTTTGTTTGCTTTTTTTAGACCGGGAAACGGAGGGGGGAAGGGGATACCAGAGCAGTTGTTGTTGGGGGTTAACTGCCTTGCTCAGGGGACTGTGCGTGTGTGTGTGTGTGTGTGTGTGTGTGTGTGTGTGTGTGTGTGTGTGTGTGTGTGTGTGTGTGTGTGTGTGTAATAGAGAACGGTAGAGGCTTCTAGTGGCCAAATGGCCGTTTTACCATGGGCAGCGCCATTGAGGGCTTCCACCATGCTACCACTATTTTAAAGTAGTCCACTGGGTGGGATTCCTATGGGTACGTGTGTGTGATACTGTCAGTTTCTTACATGTCAGTCTTCTCGAATGTTTGGTGACCGCTGTGTTCCCTGGCTGTGTCCCCCCGACAGGCAGCCATTTGAAATCTCTGGTGGTGTGAAAACGCAGAATCTAGAAGATGCACCTAGAGTCAGATGGTTTCCTATCCTCCTAATGGTTAAGGTTAGGAATTAAGGCTGGGTAATCTGATACTGGATTTTCAGCTCTCACTTCTCTGGCTGTCATCTCACTTCATCAGAAACACTGACCCAGGAACATGTCAACTGGTCAAGACTAAAAATCTACTGGCCTAATTCGAAATGAGCCTAGGATGGGTACCCAAACAGCTGTCTACTGGCCTGGGGAAGTTCAAACTTTGCCAGGTGTACTCAAACAACTGTCTCCTGCACAGCAAAATCAATGGTGTACAGTTAACTCTGAAAGTGTTAAATGTACACTATTTTCAGTGAACATATGAGTCCTTGTGTTAACTTTTTTTTAACTAACTTGTGTTAAAATAACACTTTTGAAAGTGTTAAAGATTTAACTCTGCAGTGTTCTTCATTCAACTCTTAAAGTGCTCAAATTAACTTGATTGGGTTGTTTGATTAGCTGTACTGTAGAGTAATCACTTGGCTTAGTCCTAACAGCGGTTAGCGTGTGAAAATTAACCCCTGTAGTGTTATTGTAAATCATTTTGGGGAGTTGTTTTAACACTGTGTGGTGTAAGGCCTGATTTGCATATTTCCCAGTGTTCCTTTTACCCAGAGTGAATTGCAGTTACCACCCGTGACTATATGTGACAGAGACATGGTTATTGAACTCATTTTTCTAAACTAACGTGACACCTGTCGGCAACATCCAGTGAAATTGGAGGGCGCCCAATTCAAATAAATAATTGTAATATTCATTTATGAACATACAAGTATCTTAAATCGTTTAAAAGTTAAGTTAAAGTTAATCTAACTGCATTGTCCAATTTACAATAGGATTTACAGCAAAAGCATACCATGCAATTGTTTGAGGATGGAGCCCTACATTAACATATTATTCAACTATTTTTTCAACCAGCACAGGCTTCATAAAATCACAAATAGCGATGAAATAAATCACTTACTTGTGAAGACCTTCCTCTGATTTGCAATCCCAAGGGTCCCAGCTACAACATGAATGGTCGTTTTGTTAGATAAATCCTTCTTTATATCCGCCACAGATTTCAGTAATCCACTCGTTCAACATGCAGACAAAGGAGTCCAAAAAGCTACTGCTAAACTGTTCAAACAAGTAAAACTATTCTTATTAATCCTCATGTACCCTAAAATGTAAATAAGCTATAATATTTTATATGATAAGAAGTATGTTCAATAGAAAAGTGCCTTCGTCGCGTTCCTACAGACCGTGACTCTTTGTACAAAAACTCTAAATTCTTGCTCGTTTTTGAAGAAACACGCCTGAAACAATGAACAAGACTGTTGACATCCAGTGGAAGCCACATGAATTGCAATCTGGGAGCTGGAATTACATAGAACCCATAGCTTTCCATTATAAGATCCTGGGAGCTCAAAATGTTTTTATTACCGGTTGGTTTTTCGCCTGCCATATCAATTGTGTTATAGTCTCATACATTATTTTAACATTTCCACAAACTTCAAAGTGTTCTCTATCCAATGCTACCAATTATATGTATATCCTGGCTTCCGGGCCTCAGTAACAGGCAGTTTACTTTGGGTACGTCAGTCAGGCGGAAATTGAGAAAAATAGACCCTATCCGTAAGAGGTCTGTGGCTTTCACCAGGTGAGTTCCTAAGCAAATGCCATCATTAAAATGTATGGCAATACATATATCACAAGGCCTAACTTTGATGGCCTAGTTTTACCCAAACACAGATGTGTTTGGAAATCCCTGGTTTACAGGACACATTATGCTGGTTTGCAAATTGATATGTAATCGCTATTGCAATCCAGCCAGCATAAGGCTGTCAAACAGATGGAATGACTGGTAGGAAAGTTGATAAGAAGACTAACTATTTAAATTGGGACAACCATTTCAGTAACGGGTGCAATACATCAAACTGATTGGATTAGTATAGAAAATATATGCTATTTATCTTTGTGTAGCATAAGATTAATCAATCAATGTACATGCAAGACAGATATTAAAGGTCCTGAAAAGTACTTTTTGACCTATATGGCACATGTAAATCATAAGAGGGCGGTTTACAGAGATAGATGGGATGGACTGAGAGTCGCTGAGGGGTGGGGTTAAGGTGATAGGTGGGATGGACGGAGAGTTGCTGAGGGGTGGGGTTAAGGTGATAGATGGGATGGACGGAGAGTTGCTGAGGGGTGGGGTTAAGGTGATAGATGGGATGGACTGAGAGTAGTTGAGGGGTGGGGTTAAGGTGATAGGTGGGATGGACGGAAAGTTGCTGATTGGTGGGGTTAAGGTGATAGATGGGATGGATGGAGAGTTGCTGAGGGGTGGGGTTAAGGTGATAGATGGGATGGACTGAGAGTAGTTGAGGCGTGGGGTTAAGGTGATAGGTGGGATGGACTGAGAGTAGCTGAGTGGTGGAGTTAAGGTGATAGGTGGGATGGACGGAGAGTAGCTGAGGGGTGGGGTTAAGGTGATAGGTGGGATGGACAGTGTTTCCTGGAGGTGAGTTTAAAAGCTCTAGTACTATCTATCCAGATGTAATGTATATCAAAATATCAAATTACTTTATTCTTGCTATGTAACTTCTGTAAAACCTATAAAACAATGGGTATATTTGTCCTCCCAAAGGGGTTGTTGGTCGATGGGCAAAAAATATATATATATATACATTTTCTCTCATGGCTAACGACCAGGAAGTTTGAAAAGACAGGCTGAGTGGGCGGGGAACTTATATTCATGATCTCACCTTGACTGACAGCTCTTTGATACACCTATGTCATGCAATTTGGATGCAGTGTGCAGTGTTGCAGTAAAATAGTCTCAATCGAATGTGGTGATGCACAAAGCAAATCAAACAATAATTAAAATGCATCAATGATATAAAAGTATATATTACAGTCACCTATTTGGCATATGTGATGTGGTGCACAGCAGTACTAACAGATGTGTTGACATAACTGCGTAGGAGTTTTGTTCCATGCTGGCTGAAGACCTAGTTATCCTGTAACTAGCTAACCAGACACAGATGAAGACCTAGCTATCCTGTAACTAGCTAACCAGACACAGACGAAGACCTAGCTATCCTGTAACTAGCTAACCAGACACAGACGAAGACCTAGCTATCCTGTAACTAGCTAACCAGACAGACGAAGACCTAGACCTTGTAATTATATTTGCTGACACCCTACAGTAGAGTAGCTATACTAAACTTCTGTAATATATATACTTCTGTAACTGCAAGTGTTCATAGTTTGATATATATATATATATTTTATATATATATATATTTGAGATATATTGACCTCTTTTTTTCTCCTCCCTTTCTATTGTCTGCAGTTTGCCCAGCCTGGACTCAGAGGGAGATGACAGGTATGTGAATGTGTTGAATCACAGGAACATTGCCATAGTTCTAGGTGTAATCCAGGTCGGCACAATATGATCAGGAGTCACTGATAAACAGCACATCAACATCATGTTTAGAAGGCATTTCCCAGTAGGCCATACACAGTGTTTATTTCTCTGGCAACACTCTTTCACTCACTCACTCTCACACAGACACAGAGACACAGACACACATACACACAGCAGGATACATTTGAATATGCAATGCTTCCCCGTCACAACAGCTCAACTTTCCATCCATCAATGATATCACTCACAGCATGACCCACTCACACACACACACACACACACACACACACACACACACAAACACTGCTGGTGTCCCTGCCCTGTCATTGGATAATCCCTCTGTCCTGCTCTGCTACTTTCTCTAATAAAACACTCAACTCTGTACTATGCTAAGCTGTTTGTGTATGTGCATGCGTGCGAGCATGCTTGTGTGTGTACCTGCTGACAGAATCCAGGAAACATCAGTAATCCCTCAGCAGGCCAGGGTTCCCAGAGTAATTAATAAATACATGTGTTTCACCCAGACTGAAAAACAAAGGAAAATGCTGCACGCTAATACTCATGCTCCCGGGTGATTTACTAGGACAACCTGAAGTCTTCATCAGACATCCATATCTCAGGTGGTGGTGGAAGGTCTTATATATAGGGGCAGTACTCAGTGACATCACTTCCTGGGAGGTAAAAATATGTAACATTAGGTTCACAATGTATAAAAATACAGTGCCTTCGGAAAGTATTCAGAACCCTTGACTTTTTCCACATTTTGTTACTGTCACGCCTTGGTCTTAGTATTTTGTGTTTTAGTTTATTAGTTAGTCAGACCAGGGTGTGACATGGGGTTATTATGTATTGTATTTTCGTATTGGGGTTTGTAGTGTTTGGGATTGTAGTTGATTAGGGGTGTGTGTGTGTGTGTGTGTTAAATAGGTTTGGCTGCCTGAGGCGGTTCTCAATCAGAGTCAGGTGATTCTCGTTGTCGCTGATTGGGAACCGTATTTAGGTAGCCTGGTTTTCGCCTTGTATTTCGTGGGTGATTGTTCCTGTCTCTGTGTAGTGTGCACCAGTCAGGCTGTAATAGGTTTCACGTTCTGTTTGTTGTTTTGTATTTATTTAGTTATTCGTGTATAGTTCGTTCGTTTGTCTTTCTAAATAAACATGAGTAACCTACACGCTGCATTTCGGTCCGACTCTCCTTCAACAAAAGAAGAACGCCGTTACAGTTACATTAGAGCCTTATTCTAAAATGTATTAAATATGTTTTTTTCCTCATCCATCTACACACAATACCCCATAAAGACAAAGCGAAAAACTGGTTTTTAGACATTTTTGCAAATGTATTAAAATTATATAACAGAAAGACCTTATTTACATAAGTATTGAGACCCTTTGCTATGAGACTCGAAATTGAGCTCAGGTGCATCCTGTTTCATTGATCATCCTTGATGATCTGTTTCTACAACTATGGTAAATTCAATTGATTGGACATGATTTGGAAAGGCACACACCTGTCTATATAAGGTTCCACAGCTGACGGTGCCTGTCAGGGTAAAAATCAAGCCATGAGGTTGAAGATATTGTCCATAGCGCTCCGGGACAGGATTGTGTCGAGGCACAGATCTGGGGAAGGGTACCAAAACATGTCTGCAGTGTTGATGGTCTCCAAGCACACAGTGGCCTCCATTATTCTTTAAAAAAAAGTTTGGAACCACCAAGACTGTTCCTAGAGCTAGCTGCCCAGCCAAACTGAGCAATTGTGGGAAAAGAGCCTTGGTGGTGACCAAGAACCCGTCAGTCTGACAATGCTCCAGAGCTCCTCTGTGGAGATGGTCGTCCTTCTGGAACGTTCTCCCATCTCTGCAGCACTCCACCAATCAGGCTTTTATGGTAGAGTGGTGTGATGGAAGCCACTCCTCAGTAAAAGGCACAAGAAGGCCCGCTTTGAGTTTGCCAAAAAGGCACTTAAGGGACTCTCAGAAAATGAGAAACTAGATTCTCTGGTCTGATGAAACCAAGATTGAACTCTTTGCCCTGAATGTCAAGCGTCATATCTGGAGGAAATCTAGAACCATCCCTATGGTGAAGCATGGTGGTGGTAGCATCATGCTGTGGGGATGTTTTTCAGTGGCAGGGACTGGGAGACTAGTCAGGATCGAGGGAAAAATGAACACAGCAAAGTACAGAGATCCTTGATGAAAACCTGCTCCAGAGCTCTCAGGACCTCAGAATGTGGGTGAATGTTCACCTTCCAACAGGACAGCGACCCTAAGCACAGATCCAAGACATCGCAGGAGTGGCTTCGGGACAAGTCTCTGAATGTCCTTGAGTGGCCGAGCCAGAGCCCGGACTTGAACCCAATCTAACATTTCTGGAGAGACCTGAAAATAGCTGTGCAGCAACACTCCCCATCTAACCTGATTGAGCTTGAGAGGATCTGCATAGAAGAATGGGAGAAACGCCACAAATACGTGTGCCAAGCTTGAAGTGTCATACTCAATAAGACTCGAGGCTGTAATCACTGCCAAAAGTGTTACAACAAAGTACTGAGTAAAGTGTCTGAATACTTATGTAAATGTAATATTTCCATTTTTTTTTTGTATTATACATTTGCAAAAATGTCTAAAAACCTTGTTTTTGCTTTGCCATTATGGGGTATTGTTGTGGATTGATGAGGATAAAAAAAATCAATTTTAGAAAAAGTCAAGGGGTTCGAATACTTTCCGAATACAGTGTATATGACCATACACAGGGAATGTGATCAATATTTACAGTAATATATAAAAACACACTATTCAATTAGGATAAAAACAGTAGTTTGGACATTTTGGAGTTATAAAAACTTCTTATGGCTTAGATCCCGCTCACGGGATTGACATGACAACAGCTAGTGAAATTGCAGGGTGCCAAATTCAAACTAAAGAAATCTCATAATTAAAATTCCTCAAACATACAACTATTTAACACCATTTTAAAGATAAACTTGAGAGACGGTGTCCGATTTCAAAAAGGCTTTACGACGAAAGCACACCAAACTATTATGTTAGGTCAGTACATAGTCACAGAAAAACACAGCCATTTTTCCAGCCAAAGAGAGGAGTCACAAAAAACAGAAATAGAGAGAAAATTAATCACTAACCTTTGATGATCTTCATCAGATGACATTCATAGTACTTCATGTTACACAATACATGTATGTTTTGTTCGATAAATCTCAGTTTACATTGGCGCGTTACATTCAGTAATGTTTTGCTTCCAAAACATCCGGTGATTTTGCAGAGAGCCACATCAATTTACAGAAATACTCATCATAAATGTTGATGAAAATACAAGTGCTATGCATGGAACTTTAGATAAACTTCCCCTTAATGCAACCGCTGTGTCAGATTTCAAAAAGCTTTACCGAAAAAGCACACCATGCAATAATCTGAGTACGGCGCTCAGACACAAAAACAAGCCATACAGATATCCACCATGTTGTGGAGTCAACAGAAATCAGAAATAGCATTATAAATATTCACGTACCTTTGATCTTTATCATAATGCACTCCCAGGAATCCCAGTTCCACAATAAATGTTTGTTTTGTTCGATAGAGTCCATCATTTATGTCCAAATACCTCCTTTTTGCTCACGCCTTGAGTTCAAAAATCCAAATTCACGAAGCTCAGGCCAGACAGTCAAAAAAATCCATTACAGTTCATAGAAACATGTCAAATGATGTATAGAATCAATCCTTAGGATGTTTGTAACATATATCTTCAATAATGTTCCAGAATTGCTTTGTCTTTAGAAATGCGATGGAACGCAGCTACCTCACACAGGAGCACGCCTGAATGAGCTCATGGCACTCTGCCAGACACCTGACTCAATCAGCTCTCATTCCCTCCTCCACAGTAAAAGCCTCAAACAAGGTTCTAAAGACTGTTGACATCTAGTGGAAGCCTTAGGAAGTGCAATCGGACCAAATTTACACTATATTGGATAGGCAAAGAGTTGAAAAACTACAAACCTCAGATTTCCCACTTCCTGGTTGGATTTTTTCTCAGGTTTCTGCCTGCCATATGAGTTCTGTAATACTCACAGACATCATTCAAACGGTTTTAGAAACTTCAGAGTGTTTTCTATCCAAATCTACTAATACTAGGCATATGTTAGCTTCTGGGCATGAGTAGCAGGTAGTTTACTCTGGGCACCTTATTCATCCAAGCTACTCAATAATGCCACACAGCCATCAAGTCGAACTCCTCGTTAAGGCCAAGAGGAGACAATGTGTTGAGCCTGTGGAGTCAGAAAGATTCACTTTGAAGAAGATTCCTCTGTGTCCCCTCCCCGGTGTGACATCTTGACCATTTCTATTCCAAATGCAACCAGGTTTTTTTGTCTCACCTGTCCGTATATTGCTGCGGTGCTCACTGATCCAGATCTTAAGGCATCTATGGGTTTTCCCTATGTAAGACAGACCACCGGGACATTTCAACATGTAAACAACATTGGTGGACATGAAGGTAATCAGGCCTTTGATTTGAAACCGTAACCGTCCAAGAAAGTGTCCTATTTCTCAGGTGGATAATCAGAGTTGACCACAATGCCTCTCATGTTTGGGGTTCTTTTAAAGACCATACATGGGGGATATTTAATGATCAGTTTTAATCGTGAGTCAGTATCAATAATGTACCAGTGCTTCCTGATAATGTCCTTAAATGCCTTCCCCAATGGTGCATATTGGGTGAAGCATGATGGGACACGTCCTGCTTTTTCTTTTACTTTTGGTTTAAGGCTTTCCTACCCTTCAAAACGATCATTGGCATGTTTTACCCAATTGGTCTTTGTACCCTCTTTCATTACACTTTTGTGCGAGGTCTGTGGTCTGTCTCTGGTAAGAAGCATCAGAGCGGCATATTCTTCCGATGCGGCTGAATGGACTTACAGGGAGAGTTTTGATAAGTGGACAAGAATGAAAGCTGTCACCTCGAAGGAGGGTGTTCCGGTCTGTAGGTTTCCTTTAGAGATCTGTAGAGAGGGAGGTTTTGTCCTTAATAAGCATCACATCTAGAACACCAAGGTTATAGCTGCTAACCTGTGGTTGTTCTGTTGCATCCCAGATGACCGTTAGTGTAGTAACCTCTTAGATATTTTAGGGGCTGTGGTTGTGTATGAGGTAGTGTCAGAAATATAATTAGTGTACACTTGATGGGCAGCAGTGCATAGTAGTTCAAAGGAGAAATGAGTGTGTCTCTGTACTTTGTCCCTTTGAGGCAGTGCTATACAGTATACAGTCTGTAAACCATACCTTTAGGCTCTTATAATTACTATTTTGTGCAGGGACTGGGAGACTAAAGCAATAATGCAGTTGTGTTTTTTATACAAAGTGATTTTACAGCTCATGCATAATGTAAATTATTAATAAGTCTACACTGTAGACAGTAGACTGGTATCTGTAGGCCGTAGACTGGTATCTGAGCTTAGTGTCCCACATGAGACCTCAGCACAAGCTCCACTTATGGTGTTATTAGGTAAATGTTCTCTCACTGCTACACCTTACTCCCAACTTCAGGTCCGAATCCTTCAGGTCCGAAGTGAAATTGTTATTTAAATGGGCATTAGGATTCACCCCTTAATCTCCAGGGACCACCCCACCTAATCCACTGTTTAATCACTCACAGCAAGTTAAATTTAACATTGTCATGTTGATTTAACACTGGACCAGTGTATAATTGGTTCACACTTTTCACTGTTAAATTAACACTGTGCTTAGTGCTGATGCTGTTACATTTTGTCAGTTTTAGGGAATTAACACTTTATACTGTTTTGTAGTAACACCTCATAGTATTTTAACCATTACGCAGAGGTTCGTATCACTCGACAAGGTCACTCATGTTGGATTAAACATTAACAAGTCTTCACTGACACATGTTCTTATGCTTTTACAAAGACTTCAGGACTAGCAACAGACATGCTCAATCTTTAATTAACATAAACATAGACCACTTAAACTGGTACAACACTTCTATATATTATCATTACATTTGAACTCTTTAGGACAGTACATTAAATATATCATAATGCTTTAGTTGAACCTCTCTGGGATATGTGGGACGGTAGCGTCCCACCTGGCCAAAAGCCAGAGAAAATGCAGAGCGCGAAATTCAAATAAATTACTATAAAAATCTAACTTTCATGAAATCACACATGCAAGATAGCAAATTAAAGCTATACTTGTTGTGAATCCAGCCAACATGTCAGATTTCAAAAAGGCTTTTCGGCGAAAGCAAAAGATGCTATTATCTGAGGATAGCACCATAGTAAACAAAGAGAGAAAAGCATATTTCAACCCTGCAGATGCGACACAAAACACAGAAATAAAAATATAATTCATGCCTTACCTTTGATGAGCTTCTTTCGTTAGCACTCCAATATGTCCCATAAACATCACAAATGGTCTTTTTGTTCGAAAAATTCCGTCGATATATATCCAAAATGTCAATTTATTTGGCACGTTTGATCCAGAAAGACACCGGTTCCAACTTGCGCAACGTGACTACAAAATATCTCAAAAGTTACCTGTAAACTTTGCCAAAACATTTCAAACTACTTTTGTAATACAACTTTAGGTATTTTTCAACGTAAATAATCGATAAAATTGAAGACGGGATGATCTGTGTTCAATACAGGAGGAAAACAGCATGCTTTCTGGTCACGCGCCTCTATCTGACAGTACACTTCAAGTTACCCTCGTTCAAGATGGCCGTACTTCTTCATTACACAAAGGAAAAACCTCAACCAATTTCTAAAGACTGTTGACATCCAGTGGAAGTGATAAGAACTGCAAGAAGGACCCTTAGAAATCTGGATTCCGAATGAAAACCCATTGAAAAGAGAGTGACCTCAAAAGAAAATTCGGAAAGTTTTGTCCTCGGTTTCGCCTGCTAAATAAGTTCTGTTATACACAGACATGATTCAAACAGTTTTCGAAACTTCAGAGTGTTTTCTATCCAAATTTACTAATAATATGCATATCTTATCTTCTGGGGATGAGTAGCAGACAGTTGAATTTGGGCATGCATTTCATCCGGACGTGAAAATTACTGCCCCCTGTCACCCCTGTAACGTTCTTTGCTTCACGGAAACATGGCTCCCTGGAGAGACGCTATCGGAGGCGGTGCAGCCAGCGGGTTTCTCCACGCATCGCGCCGACAGAAACAAACATCTTTCTGGTAAGAAGAGGGGCGGGGGCGCATGCCTTATGGCTAACGAGACGTGGTGTGATCACAGAAACATACAGGAACTCAAATCCTTCTGTTCACCTGATTTCTAATTCCTCACAATCAAATGTCGACCGCATTATCTACCAAGAGAATTCTCTTCGATTATAATCACAGCCGTATATATTCCCCCCCAAGCAGACACATCGATGGCTCTGAATGAACTTTATTTGACTCTTTGCAAACTGGAATCCATACATCCTGAGGCTGCATTCATTGTAGCTGGGGATTTTAACAAGGCTAATCTGAAAACAAGACTCCCTAAATTGTATCAGCATTTCGATTGCGCAACCAGGGCTGGCAAAACCTTGGATCATTGTTATTCTAACTTCCGCAACGCATATAAGGCCCTGCCCCGCCCTCCTTTCGGAAAAGCTGACCATGACTCCATTTTGCTGATCCCTGCCTACAGACAGAAACTAAAACAAGAAGCTCCCACGCTGAGGTCTGTCCAACGCTGGTCCGACCAAGCTGATTCCACACTCCAAGACTGCTTCCATCACGTGGACTGGGATATGTTTCGTATTGCGTAAGACAACAACACTGACAAATACGCTGATTCGGTGTGCGAGTTCATTAGAATGTGCGTTGAAGATGTCGTTCCCATAGCAACGATTAAAACATTACCTAACCAGAAACCGTGGATTGATGGCAGCATTTGCGTGAAACTGAAAGCGCGAACCACTGCTTTTAATCAGGGCAAGGTGACTGGTAACATGACCGAATACAAACAGTGCAGCTATTCCCTCCGCAAGGCTATCAAACAAGCTAAGCGTCAGTATAGAGACAAAGTAGAATCTCAATTCAAAGGCTCACACACAAGAGGTATGTGGCAGGGTCTACAGTCAATCACAGACTGCAAAAAGAAAACCAGCCCAGTCACGGACCAGGATGTCTTGCTCCCAGGCAGACTAAATAACTTTTTTGCCCGCTTTGAGGACAATACAGTGCCACTGACACGGCCTGCAATGAAAACATGCGGACTCTCCTTCACTGCAGCCGAGGTGAGTAAAACATTTAAACGTGTTAACCCTCGCAAGGCTGCAGGCTCAGACGGCACAGACCAGCTGGCTGGTGTGTTTACGGACATATTCAATCAATCCCTATACCAGTCTGCTGTTCCCACATGCTTCAAGAGGGCCACCATTGTTCCTGTTCCCAAGAAAGCTAAGGTAACTGAGCTAAACGACTACCGCCCCGTAGCACTCACTTCCGTCATCATGAAGTGCTTTGAGAGACTAGTCAAGGACCATATCACCTCTACCCTACCTGACACCCTAGACCCACTCCAATTTGCTTACTGCCCAAATAGGTCCACAGACGATGCAATCTCAACCACACTGCACACTGCCCTAACCTATCTGGACAAGAGGAATACCTATGTGAGAATGCTGTTCATCGACTACACCTCTGCATTTAACACCATAGTACCCTCCAAGCTCGTCATCAAGCTCGAGACCCTGGGTCTCGACCCCGCCCTGTGCAACTGGGTACTGGACTTCCTGACGGGCCGCCCCCAGGTGGTGAGGGTAGGCAACAACACCTCCACCCGCTGATCCTCAACACTGGGGCCCCACAAGGGTGCGTTCTGAGCCCTCTCCTGTACTCCCTGTTCACCCACGACTGCGTGACCACGCACGCCTCCAACTCAGTCATCAAGTTTGCGGACGACACAACAGTGGTAGGCTTGATTACCAACAACGACAAGACGGCCTACAGGGATGAGGTGAGGGCCCTCGGAGTGTGGTGTCAGGAAAATAACCTCACACTCAACATCAACAAAACTAAGGAGATGATTGTGGACTTCAGGAAACAGTAGAGGGAACACCCCCCTATCCACATCGATGGAACAGTAGTGGAGAGGGTAGTAAGTTTTAAGTTCCTCGGCATACACATCACAGACAAACTGAATTGGTCCACTCACACAGACATTATCGTGAAGAAGGCGCAGCAGCGCCTCTTCAACCTCAGGAGGCTGAAGAATTTGGCTTGTCACCAAAAGCACTCACAAACTTCTACAGATGCACAATCGAGAGCATCCTGGCGGGCTGTATCACCGCCTGGTACGGCAACTGCTCCGCCCACAACCGTAAGGCTCTCCAGAGGGTAGTGAGGTCAGCACAACGCATCACCTGGGGCAAACTACCTGCCCTCCAGGACACCTACACCACCCGATGTTAAAGGAAGGCCATAAAGATCATCAAGAACAACAACCACCCGAGCCACTGCCTGTTCACCCCGCTATCATCCAGAAGGCGAGGTCAGTACAGGTGCATCAAAGCTGGGACCGAGAGACTGAAAAACAGCTTCTATCTCAAGGCCATCAGACTGTTAAACAGCAACCACTAACATTGAGTGGCTGCTGCCAACACACTGACTCAACTCCAGCCACTTTAATAATGGGAATTGATGGGAAATTATGTAAAATATATCACTAGCCACTTTAAACAATGCTGCCTAATATAATGTTTACATACCCTACATTATTCATCTCATATGTATACGTATATACTGTACTCTATATCATCTACTGCATCCTTATGTAATACATGTATCACTAGCCACTTTAACTATGCCACTTTGTTTACATACTCATCTCATATGTATATACTGTACTCGATACCATCTACTGTATCTTGCCTATGCTGCTCTG
The DNA here is from genome assembly GCF_036934945.1 of Oncorhynchus masou masou. Lineage (NCBI taxonomy): Eukaryota > Metazoa > Chordata > Actinopteri > Salmoniformes > Salmonidae > Oncorhynchus > Oncorhynchus masou. Next base: position 64,536,397 of record NC_088226.1, on the reverse strand, counting down.
TACCATCACTCATTCATATATCTTTATGTACATATTCTTTATCCCCTTACACTGTGTATAAGACAGTAGTTTTGGAATTGTTAGTTAGATTACTTGTTGGTTATTACTGCATTGTCGGAACTAGAAGCACAAGCATTTCGCTACACTCGCATTAACATCTGCTCACCATGTGTATGTGACAAATAAAATTTGATTTGATTTGAGAAGTTAACAGCCAGGTTTTACCCTGACACAGAGGTGTTAGGAACCTCTTTGTTTACAAGCCACATCAGGCCTGACAGTCAAATTATGCTGCCTTGTAAGGTGATGTAATTCCTATTGGAATCCAGCTAGAGTCAAGACATCCAACAGTTGGAATTTTCTTCACCTGCAACCTGCATTCAGAATGACATGGTTAGAAACATTGTGAGGAGACTACCTAAACCATTTATACTGGAACAACCATTACAGTAACAGGTGCAATAAATCTAACTAACTGATTGGATTCGTAAAATATTGGTATATATCTTTGGGTAACATATTATTAATCAATCAGTCAATGAACAATCCTAAAACTATCTACCTGCAGTAGAGCACGCTGGGAAATCTGATAATGACAGGCATGGTTTTGATGGGAGCGTTTTTACTATCCACAGAGTAGAACTGACACAATCACACTCATCACTGTTATTAACACCAACACTGGGGTTATTTGACCATTAATGAGTTAATTTAACACTTACAGAGTTTAGGTAACTCCTAAATCAACACAGTAAATGTTACACTGAAATCAACACTAGCCAATTTTCTGTGGTGGAGCACAGCCTGTCTAGGACATGTCTGTGGTGTTCAGTATAATTAGATATGCATCCCGTGCAGGGCTTATCAACAACACAGCAAAATATTCTAGCTCCTCCTCCCCTTCTCTCAAGGACAGACTGAGCTCCTGTCATCCATTCTCCTTTATCTTTTAATTATTACGCTAATACCTCACACCTACACAATTGTCACAACCTACACAATGGGAACATTTGAGTGGTAAGGTGAAAGCCACCGACAAAAGTCTGGAATGAAGTCAGGAGAGGTGCATCTGTGACAGCCAAAAGTTGGACAGTCACCAGGTTTCCAGACAACTTTTTTATGCGAGTAAAGCATGTTGGATAAAAATCGGAATTATAGGTCTGATGGAAACAGAACATTTTTCCGTAAACAGATTTTAAAATATTCACATGAATATTGTATGGACACCTAGCTATTGACGTGGTTTAGCAACAGCAAAGCTCAGTGCAACATGGCAGTGTTGCCATTGTTGGTAAAAGTGGTTCTTTATAATGTCAAAATAACACATCTCCGATCCCCATAGTATACACAAACAATCAGAAAATATATTTACATTGTACAATCAATTGGTGAGAGAGAGTTCCTGTATACAGTACATGAATTGTGGCAATTGCGGTTGGTTACTGAAATATTAGTGGAATCTGTGTGGGTAGCTGGACAGGTAGGATGACTGACAGTGAAGGTGAACAGGTGGTCACGTGTCAGGTGACAGAGGAATGGATGAGACTGAGGCAGGAATTCCTTTAACCATAAAGTGGTATATTTACTGAGCAGTCTGTGCTGCATAACAAAGGAAACAAAATAACATGTATCCAATCAAATTCATAATCAAAGATCAAATCATAACAAGCTTTAACATAATTAGGGAATTCAACAATCCAGTTCATTAAGAATTAAATAGTCATAATCCGTGAGTCACTTAGGCTCGTAACTATTTATCATAATCATGAAAGAACACAAACAGTGAATGGTTATTCAATCTATAATCCCCATTAGTTTGATATCAAAATCGATCAGTTAGCAAACAATGACGTTTCTCATTTCACCCTTTCAATTGTCTTCATGTGTACATGTAATTAATTTCATTACATATTAACCATATCGATTGCATAATTGGCCTATGAGGATCCGTAGGGCCGTGATCATTGACAATTCACATTACACAATATGTTTGAAGCGGGCGCTCCAAGCCGCGCTCCGCGGTAATAACTACAAACAATAACTGATGGCCCACTCTCCCGATCGCCACAGATAGTTCAGATGAAAGGTAACAGAGTCGGTGGATTCATGGGGACGCACAGAACTTCTGGAGAAATCGGAGTTAAGGAAGAGAATGCAGCGAGATCAGGCGATGGCGGTTTCCTCCTTTTATGGGGATGAGATCTGTCGGTCATTGCCACCTAACCTAATTAAAGCGCCCCTGGCCCAGCTGAGTAAGTGGCCATGAATTAAAGGATTATTCCACCAACTCCATGGGCCGTTTCTACAGTTACTGTTTTAGTCACATCTTTGGTCACGTTCACGCGCGTCAAACAAAAACACTCTAATGATTGGTTGGCTATAGAGCCTCAAACAATGTAGACGATGGCTGCCGGATGAAGTTGGTGAAAAGCAACTGCAGAAACTCAAAGTCGACTGCAGTCAAAAACCTCATGACTATTGAACACATGACTTATGTAAAAAAAATGTTCATGCAGTCGACATGTAGACGCAAGTCGGGCAGTTTTTGTCCCCATAATGCAACACTTTGAAAGCCAACAATGGTCACTTGACAAAAGTGAGCCGCTCCAACGCGCCCAACATGTCACAAATACACAACCTAATATGCCACAACTGCACCAAGACACAATAACAGAGTACATACATCAACAGCAAATCTAGGCATCATGTATTCAGCTTTTCTCAACAACTCCTCTATACTCACAGTGCGTCAGAGCACCCAGTTGATGAGTCTGCAAACAACAGGAAGTAATACAAGGTTTTTTATTTATAGACACACTTAGATCTAATGATAGATGTTCTGCTACTGCTCATATAAGGCAACATGATAGCCCTGTTTTGGTTTGTAATGGTGACTGTAGACATTACTTGGGCTAACGGTGTGCGTGTGTGTGTGTGTGTGTGCGTGCACATTTTCCATTGCAGCCCCACATCAGACAAAGATGCTGCTGATGATGGAGATATCCAGTAAGCACACACAACATGACTCCTTTCACCAGATGGTCACTATGGAGATGCTGTATATCACTGTTATCACAATATAAAAGAATACAGCCAGTATCTAGTCAATACATTGAAGTCATTGCCTGCAAGATAATACCTTGCTATTCCATTGTTATTGAACACTCCAAAACCACTTTACCTCACTCATTGAAGACCTTGTGACAAAGTATAAAATAATCATGTGGCAACAGCTACTTTGGGTGAAAGTAGTGCTGTATCCCTGGACAGGCAGTGGTCAGTTGTTTTCACTGTGTTTATCTTGGCAGGAAGAGAGGCTCTGTGGCCTACGCTTCCCAGAAGCCCTGGCTCCTCAATGCAACGCTAGTGGAGAACATCACCTTCGAAATGCCCATGATCAAACCCAGGTGAGACTTGATTAGAAATGACTTGTAAACCATTAGAACAAAAGTGAAACATGGTATCTACACTGTACAAATGTATGTAAAGTTACAGCAAAAAAACTTAACTACTGGAATTCTATAGTATAGTATAGTACAGTACAGTAAAGAGTGATGTATTATGGACCCCCAAGGCCCAAGGGTTACTTGACCTCTGATTGAGGCCATTCTGAATCTCTGTTTGCCTCATTTGTCATTGAGAACTGTATCTGCCCTCGCACCCAGCCACAAACCCTCACCCACGGCAGAACACCATATGTTTCCCCTTGCCACTGGATAGGCACTGTGACACACGCTTTTTAAAATCCTAATGACAAATGGTTTCCCAGAAGAGCAGGAAGACTGTGTTTATGGTCCTATCTCCTCTCTCTCTGGGCTTAATGGGCTAGCTGCAGAAAATATTATCTCACGGAACCCAGATTTTTCTCTGTTGGTGTGGAGACGCATAAAGAATAGTGTTTACCTACTCACACTGGTTACTTTTCTCTCCCTCTCTTCCACTCACTCTCTCCTCTCTCTCAATTCAATTTAAGGGCTTTATTTCCATGGGAACATATGTTAACATTGCCAGAGCAAGATAACTAGATGATAAACAAAAGTGTTATAAACAATAAAAATGAACAGTAAACATTACAGTCACAAAAGTTCTCTCCCTTCATCTCTGAGAACAGTGGTTGAGCAAGCGCTCTTTTTCTCTCTCTCCCTCCCCCTCTCTCTGTTTCTCAGAGCACAGGAGCTGATTGTGGACGCAAAAAAATATGTAATTAACTTTGACGTTTTTTCAGAGGAGATCTTAGTCGTGAAATTTTACATCTAACTAAAATGTTGCAGTATTTCTCAATGAGAAAATGTGCATGAAAACAAGTCATCTCTCGTTGAATGACAACAAAGACTTTATTGAAGAATTAAGTACACATCGGCTCCCTAACTTCTGCAGGCCTTCAGAAAATAAATGGTGTGCCCTTACTGAAGTCCAAAACGAACAAAAACTTCACAAAATGTCTTCATAATATATGCTGGAACTCTTCGGAACTGCTTCGACTGGGAAGCATGTGGGTTAATATCCAACCCAGGGCCAAACGATCTGTAGTCTGCCCAATATGTTGAGGGCTCCGACAGAGATCAGCGCAGTCTGCATTTATCATGCTGCAGATGGTCAGACAGACAACTTTGGGAGAAAAATATTTTTATGAATTAGCCTACACTCTTAAAAATAAAGGTGCAAGCTGGAACAGAATAAGGTTCTTGAGAGTGATGCAATAGGGGAACTATTTTAGGATCTCCGAAGAACCACAAATGGAAGGGTTCTTTGACGAACCCTCCAAACATATAAAACCAGGAGTGTTTTGGCCCTCCAGGAACAGAATTGAATAGCCTGCTGTGGGGTTTAAGCCTTATTTGCATATTTCCCAGGGTTACCAGTACCATCCATAAAGTGAATATGTTGTCATTAAAATTTATTTAAAAAATATGTTTTTCATAAACCTTTTGAAGGCCTGATTTAACCCGAATACAGTGGCAATATCTGGCCTACAAGTCACATTATAATGACTTGCAAAGGGATGTGAAATTCCTATTGGAATCCAGGCAGAGTGGGGAAAGCCCACAGTTGGGACTTTTTGTCACCTGCATTCAGAAAGACTGCCAGGGTTGGGAAGACTAAGATACGACAATACCTTAAACATCTAAACTGGAACAAATATTTCAGTAACGGGTGAAATAAGTAACAGATTAGAATAGTTTAGAAAAATCTATGTTATATATATTTTAATAGCATAAGAATAATGAATCAATCAATATGCATGCAAAAACATAGATATTGAAACATACAATTCTACAAATCAACCTGCAATAGAGCATTCTGGGAATTATGATAAAGATGGAAGTGTTTATCGTTCAACTCTGGTTATTAACACCAACACTGGGGTTGTTTTACATCACTGAGTGTTAATTGAACTATTTACAGTACCTCAGAAATGTTACACTGAAAAATAAACCCCAGTTAACACTGGCCAATTTGATGTGTGCTATGAAAGAGACACATCTGCAGCCTTCCATACATTTCAATAACCTTTTAGAACTCTGTAAAACAGTAGAGGCCGCATCAAGAACCCCACACATAAAGGGAAAGGTAATCGACCTCTCCGTCAGATGAACTCGTTGATACCATTTTTGTCTTTGTGTTCAGTATAAAGGAAATTAGAGGTAGTTCCGCGAGCCAATGCTAACTAGCATTAGCACAATGACTGGAAGTCTACGGGAATCTGCTTGCACGCTGATGCGAAACTATCTCTAACTTCCTTCATAGAGACTCGTGACATATCATACGTTTAGAAAATGTGTAAAATGTTGTTCGTTTTCCAAATTCATAACGTATCATTTGAATTGTAAATTGTAACATATCATACGAAATGGGTGATGGACATCAACAAAAGAATACATACCATACGAAACGTAACATATCATGCTAAATGGAGTGTCCTGGATTTACATATAGAATAATACGAAATGCTCTGAGATCAGGTTGGTTTTTACTGTAACTTACTGGCCGCCAGTTACCTATAAACTACTGTAAAAAAAGTTAAAGTATGTAATCGTAAAAGCACTTGTTTACAGTAATGTACTGTTAAACCAACGTTTCTTTGTTATTTAAGGTAACATACAGTACCTTTTTTACAGTAACTTACAGGTAAATGTCTGCCAGCAAGTCTCTTCAAACTACCTCTAGTTTATTGGCTGATATAGCACAGTAATACCGATGGCCTAATATAATGGAATCTCTGGTCATTTAAACTGTTTCTTCTTAGGTTATTTTGCGCGTTTGGTATTGCCCATAGGGCGCAAAATTGCTGGGACCATTGCTGGCAAACGAGCTGCGTCAAATACGACAAAATGATATTGCGGGACTGCGGTTGGGGACCAGTATTTGCGGAAGCGGGTGTCGGACAGAAAGTCAGCGGGAGCGGGCAGGTGAGGTGTGTACAGCTGGGTGTGCGAGTGGGAGGGAGATGAAGAAATCAGTATTCTACTCTAGGCCTTCCTTCCTACAGGCTGTCTGTTTTATTCTCTCCTTCATGCTTTTCTTGTTCTCTGGCCTCTCATTCCCTCACTAGCCCTTCTCTTTCTCTCTTTTCTTCATCTGGCCCAAATAAAGCCCAGAGGCATGATTCATCCCAACAGACAATTCATTTATTCTTAGAGTTTCAGCCTGAATACAAACTGAGAATAATATACTGTTGTTGACTGGGTTGCTGCAAAACCACTGTTGGTATCCATAGTTAGCATACATCTGAATGACCATGAATTGAATTGCCACTAAAGCACACTTCAAAATAAGTGGAGGTGGTGTCTACTAGTCCTCGTACAGTATCAGCTTTCACCCAGCCAAGTCACCTTATTGACATTGCAGGGTCTTTGTTTTAATGTCACAGTTGTCATCTGATTACCTGTTTCGGTGTTGCCCAGGTACAAGGCTGTCATTGAGGCGTGTTCCCTGCAGCCGGATATCGACATCCTGCCACAGGGAGACCAGACGGAGATCGGAGAGAGGGTCAGTGACTGTCTCTGTTTCTGTTTCTGTCACTGTGTCTGTCACTCAGGACCAGCCGTGCCTGTCTCTCTTCACTCTCACTAACTAACTGACAGGACTGCATGGTAATACCATTTAGGAATAACCTTTATGTATTCAGGTTTGTCCCGTAGAGACAGCATCTCTGTTACTAGTGATGCCTGTCACCACCTGTCTCGTGTTGATTTTTATATGTACCACCGTCATCAGAGGCTACCCAGTACACTGTCATGTTTTATTTGTTCAGGCATCATGTTATTATGTGATCAGGTCTCGGTTGTGTTCTCTCCATATCTATTTTATTATTGTGAGTTTGGTGCAACAAATGTTATGCATGTGACAAAGGTGTGTGTGTGTGTGTGTGTGTGTGTGTCTTTTAGTAATTTTGCAGAGTGTATTTCTGTAATGTCGGTGTGTGTGTAATCTCTCATGTACAGACATATGCAAACATATGCAAGATTTTTCGTCATTGTTGGTAATCAGGCATAAACCTGCAAACTTGATGATTGAGTTGGAGGCGTGCTTGGCCACGCAGTCATGGGTGAACAGAGAGTACAGGAGGGGGCTGAGCACGCACCCAGTGTTGAGGGGCAGTGTCGTGGAGGTGTTGTTTCCTACCTTCACCAACTGGGGGCGGCACGTCAGGAAGTCCAGGACCCAGTTGCAAAGGTCGGGGTTCAGACCCAGGGCCCCGAGCTTAGTGATGAGCTTGGAAGGTACTATTGTGTTGAAGGTTGAGCTATAGTCAATGAACAGCATTCTTACATATGCATTCCTGTTGTCCAAATGGGATAGGGCTGTGTGCAGTGCGATGGCGGTTGCATCATATGTGAATCTATTGGGGCAGTATGCAAATTGAAGTGGGTCTAGGGTGTCAGGTAAGGTGGAGGTGATATGATCCGTAACTGGCCTCTCAAGGCACTTCATGATGACAGAAGTGAGTGCTACGGGCGATAGTCATTTAGTTCATTTACCTTTGCTTTCTTGGCTACGGGAACAATGGTGGAACAGCATTCCACTACAGTGACAGTCTTCCCTCGGGGAGAGCTCCTGACGTTCAATCACACACTCTTAAAAATAAAGGAACCAAATAAGTTTTGTTGAGAGCGATGATATAAGGGAACCATTTTAAGGTCTCTGAAAAAACATTTTGTTTGAAGAATCATACACAAATCCCAAACCAGAAGTGCTTTCTGCCTCCAGGACCAGAATTGAAGAGCACTGCTGTAGGATTTTAAGCCTATTTTTGCCTTTTAGTGAGTTTTAGAGTTACCAATATCATCCATGACTGTGTTTACTAGTGAAAGAGACATGTTTGTTACATTCATTCATTTTGTTTGTCCTGTGGCCTTCACCAAGTGAGATCCTAAGTGAATAGGTTGTCATAAAAATGACATAATACACATTTCATAAGGCCTTATTTTGAGGGCCTAACTTTAGCCTACAACTCATATTTTACAGACCACATCAGGTCAACAAGTCACATTATGCTGGCTTGCAAAGGGATGTGTAATTACTATTCGAATCCAGCCAGAGTAAGGATATCCAGCATTTGGCATTGTCATTCATTCGCAACCTACAATCAGAATGACTGCCAGGGTTGGGAAGACTAAGAAATGAGACGACCTTAAACGTTTGAACAGAAACAACCATTTCAGTTACAGGTGCAACAAGTCCAAGTAAAAGATTGGATTAGTTTAGAAAAATGTATGTTATTTATATTTGAGTAGCATAAGATTAATTAATTAATTAATCAATCAATCTACATGCAAAAACATAGATTTTGAAACAAGCAATTCTAAAAATCAACCTACAATAGAGCATGCTGGGAAATATGATAATGATAGGTGTGGTTTTGGTTCCACTCTAGTTATTAACACCAACAATGTGGTAATTTTACACCAGTGTTTCCCAAATTCAGTCCTGATCCCTGTTGTGTACTTTGAAAGGGACACATCTGCAGGCTTCAATACATTTCAATAACTTTTTTAAATTCTGAAGAACTGTAGATGCTACATCAAGAACCCAACACTTAACTCAAAGGTAATTTATTGGGCAAGAGTTCTCAGAGCTGATGAAAAACCAACTAAGAACCTTTATTTTTTTAAGTGCACACACACACCTAGTACATACATACAGTGCCTTCAGAAAATATTCATACCCCTCAAGATTTTCATTTTTTTATGAATTTGTAAATACTTTGAAAAACACTATTCCACTTTGACATTGAGGTATTGTGTGTAGACAGAAAATCTAAATGTGGAATAAATCAAGGGGTATGAATCTATTCTGAAGTCACTGTACACACACACACACACACACACACACACACACACACACACACACACACACACACACACACTGTAATGTGGTCTGGGTTACATAACCTCTACTATCATAGATTCACCTTGCAGGCAGACAGACATCTCATCACTCAGTATTGGGTGTGGGTATGTGTGAAAGAGCGAGAGAGAGAGAGGACCGAATTTCTTAAATATTTTGGAGTAAAACGCTCTCAGACGATCGGTAGTAGATGGACTGAGTAAGTTAGTGCATGTTTTCAGTCTGTTAGCCTTGCTCACTGACACAGTGTTGACCTGATGGAATGAATAATCTCTCCATTCATCCTTTCACATCTCTCTCTCTCTCTTTTCTCTCTCTCTCTCTCTCTCTCTCTCTCTCTCTCTCTCTCTCTCTCTCTCTCTCCTCTCTCTCTACAGGGTATAATTCTGTCAGGAGGGCAACGCCAGCGTATAGGTGTAGCCAGAGCCCTGTACCAACAGACCAATGTGGTCTTACTGGTGAGAGAGACAGCCTGTCTACAGGTCTACACAGTGAACGATAGACTGCATGTGGACAGGGACAATGTACAACAAAAACAGAAGTCTCAGTATACTGAGAAATTAAGTGTTTAGATAGCTCATTTCATCTGCTTTTCCAATCAGCTTTATCAAAATAGTCAGAACTCCATTAGTCCTGTTTTTGACCATTTGACCTTTCACTTTTAATCGGTGTTGTTTCAGGATGACCCGTTCTCAGCGCTGGACATTCACCTGAGTGACCACCTGATGCAGGAGGGCATCCTCAAACTGCTGAGAGAAGAGAAGAGGACCGTGGTGCTGGTGACTCACAAACTACAGTACCTACCACATGCTGACTGGGTGAGAGCACTGTGTGTGTGTGTGTGTGTGTGTGTGTGTGTGTGTGTGTGTGTGTGTGTGTGTGTGTGTGTGTGTGTGTGTGTGTGTGTGTGTCAGTGGAGGCTCCTCAGAGGAAGGGGAGAGCCATCCTACTCAGTGAATTTCATAAAAAAAGTGAAACATGAACAAAGTTATCCTTTTTAGATGAAACAATATTAAATATATTCATCAAATAATTAAAATACACTGTTTTGCAATGGTCTAAAGCAGCCTCAACAGCACCCTCTAGGGTAGTACCATGGTGTAGCCAGACAACAGCGATTTTCTGTCCTCCTCTGGGTACATTGACTTCAATACAAAACCTAGGAGGCTCATGGTTCTCACCCTCTTCCATAGACATACACAGTAATTATGATGACTTCCGGAGGATGTCCTCCAACCTATCAGAGCTCTTGCAGCATGAACTGACATGTTGTCCATCCAATCAAAGGATCAGAGAATGAATCTAGTACTGAAAGCAAAAGCTACAGCTATCTAGCACTGCAGTGCATAACGTGTGGTGAGTAGTTGACTCAAAGAGACAGAAAAACAACAGTTGAACAGTGCTAAACAAATTAATTTCTTAAAAATTAAGATATTTGTTTCCCTTTTTTTTAATTATTTCACTTACTTAGCTAGCTAATGTAGCTAATTTAGCCCACTCAACAACCTGTCTCAAACAGAGGAATGCTATTTATGTTAGCTAGCTGGCCAAGGCTCTTCCAAGTCAAGGTGAGCTTTCTGTTTTATTAATTTGTTTCCATTAGAGTATCATGTAGTAGCCTAACCTATCAATATCACATGGAGCTGGGTGAATGGAACAGGAATGACAGTTAGCCAATATGTTGTAATAGAAATAAGGCCATGCTCATAAAAACATTTCATCCTCCCCCTGCTGCTAAACTAAAATATGGAGTTATTTTAAGATGGGCATATCAAGGATCATTTAATTATTTGATTTTGAATTTTAGGACCCCTGTAAGTATCTTAAAAAATAAAATAAAAAATTATTTGATGAAACACTGAATTTGGCCTTACTGCTATTAGCCCATAGAAATGCATTGATAACATATGCATACATGGCAAAACAGATAGTGCCAAAACATTTTTTTTTAAAGGAAGCATGTTTTGAAGCGTCTGTTTTATATCTCAGAGATTTAACAAAGCTCAGGATTATATCATAAAAAACATTTAAAATAATTAGACCCTTTTTTTGCACTAAATTACTTCTATATATAGTTTAAAAAAATGTCTGTTTCTACTGGTTCCAGGGCTACCTACAGACGGGTCTTGTGAGGCTTGTGGGCGTCCTAGAGCAAAACAACGTGCATGGGTCTCACCGTCTGACAGTGGGGTCTTATTAGTGTGTAGCCCAAACTGTTCAGACACTGCAGACCGCCACTAGTGTGTCTGTGGGTTTTTGGTTTTACAATCCTTGTGGGGACCAGACGTCCTCACAAAGATAGTAAAACAAGAAAAATTGCCCACGAGGAAAAGGCTATTTTTAGCCTTAGGTGTTAGGTCTAGGTTTAGGGTTTGAATTAGGGTTAGGGATTAGGTTTAGGGTTAGAATTAGGGTTAGGGATTAGGTTTAGGGTTAGAATTAGGGTTAGGGATTAGGTGTAGGGTTAGAATTAGGGTTAGGGATTAGGTTTAGGGTTAGAATTAGGGTTAGGGATTAGGTTTAGGGTTAGAATTAGGGTTAGGGATTAGGTTTAGGGTTAGAATTAGGGTTAGGGATTAGGTTTAGGGTTAGAATTAGGGTTAGGGATTAGGTTTAGGGTTAGCGGAAATAGGATTTTGAATGTGAATCAATTGTGTGCGTACGTCTATAGATAACGTTTTGCTATTAGAAATGAGCCACTAATGAATTCCCCTGTTCTTTATCTCTTTCTCCCCGTTCCTCGGTCAGATCATAGCGATGAAGGACGGCACCATTCAGACCGAGGGGACTCTGAAAGACATCCAGAACTCTGATCCTAAGCTGTTTGAACAGTGGAAGACCCTGATGCACCGGCAGGACGGGGAGTTTGAGAAGGTACCAAGCCATGTGTCTGGAGATGGCAATGACAGACAGAGACAAAGTGGTGATATTGTCGCAACTGATGAGGAATTGTAATGTGTTTGTACTGAGCTTGCTCTTTTTGAGTCCTCTTTTCCTGCTTTGTTTTAAATTCAAGTCTATTTCGCCAAACTACTTCAGCTGAAACTCTGCTGCGTGTCTGTTCCAGGAGACAGTGCCTGAGAGTATGACGGTGTTGGAGCGTAAGAACCTGCGGAGGGCGATGTACTCCAAGGAAGCTGCCAAGACTGAGGAGGAGCAGGAAGGTGAGAGGTCGAAGTTCACAAACCTCCCCATGAGACTGAGGGACCCCGGGTTGTCAATCCCTCTCTGACGGGAACCAGGGGGTTTGCATCATTGCTATTTCCTTTTGTATGCTTTGTTTGTGCAGACTCCAAAATTACAGGAGATAAATTTACTGGGTGGTAACATCTTGTAAATTTACCCAGTGTGTCTCTAAAATGTGATGCCTCCACAGTTTCCTATCCTTGTGTCAGTCTCGGAACCTACTGTGGAACTAATAATGTGTGTTGATCCTGTTGTGTCTGTCTGTGGTCCCGGAGTAGTACTCAACAATGGCCTTCTTTTCTCATCCTCTTTCTTTCTCACCATTCACCACGGATCTGTAGAAGACATGGACTGGTCAAGTCCTGGGGCAAAGGCTCTATGTCTTTAAGATCTGTTGAAAAGGAAGGGGCGGGGGGGGGGGGATCTTGACCTTGGTTGCCACACTGTCTGCTGGTTTTCATCCTTCCCCTTAAACCAACAACTGGTTTAGGCCTGGGAAACTAGGTGGAGAATCAACACCATTACTACAAGAATAAAGTAGCAGCGGGAAACAGGAAAACCAGCACACTGCTACTCCCTCGGACCAGAGTCCCACACTGGTTTAGAGAGTATTGGGACAAGGCCTGAGTGTGTCTCTCTGCTATGATGTCTTGATACAAGTTTTCTTTAGGCACAGATCTAGGATCAGCTACCTTCCCCCATCATTACCTCCACCACATTACTGACCCTAGATCAGCATCTAGGCAACTGCATCCCACTCTGAGTCTGGTTGGTTTGTGTGTCTGTCCGTGTTGTTGGGACAGTGTCTTGGTGGTGATACTGTGCTCCTGATTCTGTGTTCTGGTGGCTCCCCGGTGTGGACTCGTAGGGTATCCCCAGCACAGAGTGTTGCTGCTCTTTAAGCTGAAGTAGGGCCGACTGCATGGTTTTACTGAGTGGTGACCAGTTGTGACCAGTTATGACTAGTCTGTAGCATTGTGCTGCAGCTACACTCCTTGGTACTTCCCATGTAGATCCTACCCTATGTTCATGTTGCTCCTATTGGCTTGTAGCTTGAAGACTCCATTCTTTCCAGTTTCCATCCTCTTTCTCTCCCTCTCTCCCTCTCTCTCCCTCTCTCTCCCTCTCTCTCTCCCTCTCTCCCTCTCTCTCCATCTCTACCTCACTCTCCCTCTCCCTCTCTCCCTCTCTCCCTCTCTCTCTCTCTCTCTCCCTCTCTCCCTCTCTCTCCCTCTCTCTCCCTCTCTCTCCCTGTGGCCTGTCCCGTAGACACATGTTTTGCCCATCAGGAAACAAATGACAGATCAATACAGTACTGAAGCCTTGCCTGCTCTGTAGCTACAGCTATATCAGTGGAGGCAGCTGAGGAGAGGACGGCTCATAATAATGTCTGGAACGGCGTGAATGGAGGGGCATCAAACCATGTGTTTGATGTATTTGATACCGTTCCACTGATTCTGCTCCAGCCATTACCACGAGCCAGTCCTCCCCAATTAAGATGCCACCAACCTCCTGTGAGCTATATCTCTTTCTCTTCCCCCTCTCTCTTTCATTGTTTCTCTCTCTACATATCCATCCCTCTCGCACACGTCTCTCTGTCCTTCCAGAAGAGTCTGTGGAAAGTGAGGAGGATGACAGCCTGTCCCAGGCCATGCGTCACCGCACCACCATCCCCTGGCGCTCCTGTGGGGTCTACCTGTCCTCTGCAGGGCTCCTCCTGCCGCTGCTCCTCCTATCACAGCTCTTCAAACACACCCTCATGGTTGCCATCGACTACTGGCTGGCCCACTGGACCTCCCACGTCATCACTGCCAAGATGGAGGCCACCGGGAGAAACTGCACCGTCGCTCAGGTCAGGGGTCAATTTGGTCCTACTAAACCAAACGGCAATGTGCTTTGAAAAAACTGTGGTTACGTTTTATTCTACAGACCACTATTTACAGTACAGTGTTGTATTCCCTTATAGAGGTCTACACTGTAAGGTGTACGTACACCTGTTGTATTCGGCGCATGTGACAAATAAAATTTGATTTGATTTGAAAAGGTAGTTTACATGATAATTCCTGCTAAGTACAGCATTCATTTCATATATACAGCTGAAATAGGACCATAAGATCATGTTAGAAAACAACACATGTTGAGTGCAGTACTCCTGACCTCAAAGTTCCCAGACAGAGCCTCCATATGTGTGTGTTGCTGTTGAGCTACACTCAGTCTCATCCGCATACAGTATGTACAGTCGTGGACAAAAGTTTTGAGAATGACACAAATATTAATTTTCACAAAGTCTGCTGCCTCAGTGTCTTTAGATATTTTTGTCAGATGTTACAATGGAATACTGAAGTATAATTACAAGCATTTCATAAGTGTCAAAGGCTTTTATTGACAATTACATGAAGTTGATACAAAGAGTAAATTTTTGCAGTGTTGACCTTTCTTTTTCAAGACCTCTGCAATCTGCCCTGGAATGCTGTCAATTATCTTCTGATGGCAGCCCATTCTTACATAATCAATGCTTGGAGTTTGCCAGAATTTGTGGGTTTTTGTTTGTCCACCCGCCTCGTGAGGATTGACCACAAGCTCTGGGGAGTTTCCTGCCCATGGACCCAAAATATTGATGTTTTGTTCCCCGAGCCACTTAGTTATCACTTTTGCCTTATGGCAAGGTGCTCCATCATGCTGGAAAAGGCATTGTTCGTCACCAAACTGTTCCTGGATGCAATTAATTGCACTTCATCTGATTACTCTTCACAACTGTCAGGATTTGGCCAGGGTTGTTCCGGGTTTTGGTCACTAGATGCCCCCATTGTGCTTTTTGACCTTATGTTTTTTCCCTTGTTCCCCATTATTATTTGCACCTGTGCCTCGTTTTCCCTGATTGTATTTAAACCCTTAGTTTCCCTCAGTTCTGTGCTCTGTGTTTGTATGTTAGCACCCAGCCCTAGTGGTCTGTGTATTCTTGTGGATGCTCTTGTGGAATTCTGTTTTTGTTTTTGAGTATCTCTTGAGGATTTTTTGTGCTATTCCTACCACCTTTTGGATTTGCCATTTTTGTATTTAAGGACTTCTCCTTTTTACTTTATTAAATACACCGTCTTAAGTACTGCTGTGTCTGCCTTCTGGGTTCTGCTGACTATTCGTGGCTCAGTTGGTTAAGTGACTGTTTCTCACTCCGGAGACCCAGGTTCGCAACCGGGTCCTGACAGAAACACAGAGCCTAAAATGAACCCAGAGGCAGCCAGTTCCCAGGACCTTTTTGCCATGCTGTCCCACCACCAGGAGACTGTCCAACGCCACGAAGCCGCCCTGGTTCAGCAAGAGGCCTTAATGGCTAGACATTGTCATCTTCTGTCGGAGATGCTGACTTCCATTAAGCAAATATCTGATCGTCTTACCCCGGCAACAGTTCCCGTCCCAGTACCTCAGATTCACGTACCCATGGCAGTTAACCCCCTGGCTGAACCTCGTCTTCCACCTCCCCAACGGTTCTCAGGTGATCCAAGTGCTTGTAAAGGGTTTCTCACCCAAAGTTCTCTCTCCTTTGAGCTACAACCCTCGTCGTTTCCCACCGACCGGTCTAAGATCGCTTATATCATCACCCTGCTGTCGGAAAAAGCCCTGGCCTGGGCTACTGCTGTGTGGGATGCCCATAGTTCCTGCTGTGCCAGCTACTCTGCCTTTGCTGAGGAATTCAAACGAGTGTTTCAAGGCCCAAGCAGTGGTTCTGACTCAGCCAAACAGCTCCTGACTCTCCACCAAGGTTGGCGCAGCGTGACGGACTATGCCATCCAGTTCCGCACGGTGGCAGCAGCAAGTGGCTGGAACAACGAGGCGCTCACGGTGTGCTTTCTGAAAGGCCTTTCCGACACTATCCAAGATGAACTGGCCACTCGGGAACCACCGGACAATCTCGAGTCCCTGATCAAGTTGGCCTCACGCATTGACCAGCGTCTGAGAGAGAGAGAACTCAACCGTAGACCTCTAGCCCCTATCAGTCCCAGCTCCGAGTCCCCACCTTTATCCTCGCTGGCTCCATCGGAACCCATGCAGATTGGACGCATCTCCCAGGCTGAGAGAGACCGCCGGATGAGGGAGCGACGCTGTCTATATTGCGGCAAACCGGGCCATTTCCGTTCCACGTGTCCCGGGCTCCAGGGAAACGCTCTGTCCCGTACAGACCGGGGGGAACTGTAACGGGAAACATAACCTCCTCCCATCCGTCCAACTCCCGTCTGCTCATTCCAGTCACCCTCTCCTGGGACAACCACAAGCTTCACCTTCAAGCCTTGGTAGACTCTGGAGCCGCAGGTAACTTCATGGATGGTGTCTGGGCGAAGGAGAATGGCGTTTGCTCTGAACCTCTAAGTGAACCCATGAGGGTCACTACATTGGATGGAAGCCCTTTGGGATCTGGACTTGTCACTCATGTCACTACCTCCTTGCGACTTTCAGTTTCACAACACCAGGAATTGATGAACTTTCATTTGATCTCCTGTTCCGAGTTCCCTCTCGTCCTTGGATACCCCTGGCTTCACAGCCATAACCCTCACATCGACTGGTCTGTGGGCACTATCAAGCAGTGGGGTCCTACGTGCCAAGCTACTTGTATTTTCCAGAATTCCCGAGTTCTACTCCCGAGTCTTTAGAATCCATCGACCTGACCCGAGTTCCCGAGTGTTACCATGACCTCAAACTGGTGTTTAGCAAACAGAGGGCCACCATGCTACCACCCCATAGACCTTACGATTGCCCCATCGACCTGTTTCCGTGCACTTGCCCCCCCAGGGGTTGGATCTTTTCCCTATCTCCACCCGAACAAGCTGCTATGGATACCTACATCAAGGACGCTCTGGAAGCAGGCCTCATGCGTCCATCCACCTCCCCGGCGGGAGCAGGGTTTTTCTTTGTGGCCAAGAAAGACGGTGGATTACGTCCTTGCATCGACTACCGGGGACTCAATGCCATAACCGTCCGTAACCGTTACCCGCTACCCCTTATGGCCACAGCCTTCGAGCTGCTCCAGGAAGCAGTTGTTTTCACTAAGCTTGACCTGCGGAACGCATACCATCTTGTGCGGATCAGACCTGGTGACGAGTGGAAGACCGCTTTCAACACGCCTACTGGTCACTATGAATACTTGGTGATGCCCTTCGGCCTGACCAACGCCCCAGCGGTGTTCCAAGCGCTCATAAACGATGTGCTTAGGGATATGCTTAACATATTTGTGTTCGTTTACTTGGATGACATCCTCATCTTTTCGAGCTCCCTTCAAGAACACACTAAGCATGTCAGACAAGTACTCAAACGCCTCCTGGACAGCCATCTGTACGTTAAGCCGGAAAAATGTGAATTCCATTCATCCCGAGTACAATTCCTGGGATTTGTAGTGGAACCCGGTCGAGTCCAAATGGACCCCAGGAAGGTAGGGGCGGTAGCGGATTGGCCCACCCCCAAATCCGTTAAGGAAGTTCAGCGTTTCCTGGGCTTCACAAACTTCTACCGCAAGTTCATCAAGAACTTCAGCTTGGTGGCAGCCCCTCTCTCAGCTTTAACCAAGGGTGGCAATGCAAGGTTTTTGTGGGGAAGAGAAGCTGAGACGGCCTTGCAAGGACTCAAGCAGAGCGTTCTCTCTGCTCCCATCCTGATACTACCGACTACGGATGAACCATTTGTGGTGGAGGTAGACGCATCAGAGGTTGGTGTTGGAGCTGTCCTGTCTCAGAGGGGTGAAGACAAGAAGCTTCATCCGTGCGCTTTCTTCTCACACCGGCTTACCCCGACTGAGAGGAACTACGATGTGGGGATCGTGAACTCCTAGCGGTTAAGATGGCATTGAAGGAATGGAGACACTGGCTCGAGGGGGCTTCTCACCCGTTTCAAGTGCTTACGGACCACAAAAATCTGGAGTATATCCAGCAGGCGAAGCGGTTGAACTCTAGACAAGCTAGATGGTCTCTTTTCTTCAATCGATTCCAGTTTATCCTCACCTATCGGCCCGGGTCGAAGAATCTCAAACCGGATGCCCTGTCCCGAGTCTACGCTCCTGCCATTCGAGATGACACGGACATGCCTGTCCTTCCTGCTGCTAAGATTGTGGCTCCGATCTCGTGGCAAGTTGAGGATACCGTGAGACGTGCTCAAGCTAGCGAACCGGACCCGAAAGGAGGTCCTGCCAATCGGTTGTTTGTCCCCAAGGCAGTGAGGACTCAGGTCCTTCTGTGGGGGCACTCCTCTCGCCTCACCTGTCATCCGGGCGTAGGTCGCACCTTGGAGTTCATCCAGCGTAAGTTCTGGTGGCCTACCATAAGAGAAGACGTTGCCACTTTCGTCAATGCCTGTCCCGTGTGCTGCCAGGGCAAATCTTCTCACCTCCGCCCCCAAGGACTCCTTCACCCTTTACCTGTTCCCCACAGACCCTGGTCCCATATCTCATTGGACTTTATTACTGGACTTCCTCCATCCCATGGCAATACTACTATCCTAGTCATAATCGACAGGTTTTCAAAGGCGGCCAGGTTCGTCCCTCTGACTAAGTTACCTTCTGCCAAGGAAACGGCTGAGTTGGTAATTAATCATGTGTTCCGAGTCTTCGGCATTCCTCAAGATATGGTTTCTGACAGAGGTCCCCAGTTCGCCTCAAGGTTTTGGAAGGCCTTCTGCCAACTCATGGGGGCTTCTGCCAGTCTATCTTCAGGGTACCATCCGGAGTCCATCGGCCAAACAGAGAGGATGAATCAAGAGCTGGAAACCACCCTCCGATGTATGACTCGTGACAACCCGTCCACATGGTCATCCTTTATTGTTTGGGCCGAATACACGCACAACACCTTGCGTTCGTCCTCCACTGGTA